>NC_039363.1:136119037-136755247 GCF_003573695.1 Papaver somniferum | reverse complement strand
TTGAATGCGTGACTGCGCCGCCTTGTGATAGCGGTGAGGCCTTGGGTATCAAAGCTCCACTGAGCTTCCCTCGCCTCAATTCAACTTACTTTGACTCGGATTGATTCCAGAGGGGTTTGCTCAAATTGCAACGAATTCCCTTTCGAAAGATAGAAGCTGGTATAGAAACAATCTAAGTGGAGCCATCATGCTTTTTGTTTGCTAGAAATCTTTAGGTTTGCTTTGGTGGAGTCGAGTCGGCCTTGTTTGTGATTGTATAGAATCCCTCTGTAGTTTATATTTCTTCGGTGATGAATCCTTTTGAGGAGACGCCACCTGCGATGACGTTGCGAGAATATATGTCTAGAAATTCTCGTTATCAAGAGACGTCTTCGGAAATGACTCTTGGTGAATATATGCGTGGGCAACGATATATGGATACTCCAAATTTTATTGAGGAATCACCTCTAACGATCTATGAGAAATATTATAAACATAGACCATGTTGTTGAGAACAAAGCTTGAGAATTCGTGAATATCAAAAATTATATTGTGATGATGATGAGGAGGAGGATGGTGATGATGATTATAATGATATTTCTAGTTCAAATCCAAATAATTTTAATAATTATTTACCTATTCAAAAGGACGAGGATTTGACTAGAAATACCCCCGTTTTAGACGATGATTACGAAACCGATGATGGTTTAGAGGAACCAGTTTATCTTGAGAGTACTGTTTTCGAGTCAAACGATTTAGAAACAATAGTCTTAGAAGAACTCGCAGAGATTAGCGGGTATGAACCTGACTTAGAAAAATCAATCGCCCACTTTCAGGAATCTGATGACCTAGAAATTAGGGAGATTATGACCAGTCTACCTAGAGACGCCGAAAACTCTAAGTTTGGGGGTGATTATCATTCTCCATATTCTTTAACTCTTAAAAATATCCCTCACTTGGGACTTGACATCAATGCCTCACCCATCTTACGAGACTATCTTCGTACTCGTTTTCCAGAACCTAATGATATCCAACAAGAGTCTCAACTGTTAGAAACCCATCCTCTGGTTGATGTGGTTAACCCAGGCAATAATACCAAGATTGATTTTGTTTTCCCACCAAATAGTTTTCTTCCAAATGTGGGAACATATAGATTTCAAATGTGTCGAATATTAAGTTGTGAGACTAAACCTAAATGCTTTAGGAAATTATAATCGACACATTTGCTTAAGGATGACCACTACTCTCATTGTGGTCAATTATGTAAGTCATATCTGATTGACTTAGGGGATCCACAATTATTTAGGTTATTACTTCGTGATTCTAAGTTCGTATTTGAGTTTTTCCAGACTCTAGGACCTAGTAATTTAGATCCAATCTATGAGGAAATGCATCCAAGAAAAATATTTTATTTAGACCCTTTCATAGAACCTGAACCTGAACCACAATTAGATATAAATATCTTAATCAGGAAACTAGGTAAGGGCACGCTGGTCTTGTTCATTTTCTTGGTTCACTGCAATTTCTTGTTGTCATCTCTTTTTGGTTTTAAAGACCCGCAGTTATTCCGGCTACTGTTATACGGTTCGAGTTGACTAAACCTTTTCTAAGTCTGGCTGAAGACTTTAAACTTAGCACTTTTTGGGAGGTAACCCAATCTCATGCAACACGGTAATATCCTTCCTTAACTCTTTTGCTTCAAATAGTAACCGTTTCTCAATGCTTTTAATTTCATCTTTAGAACATTGAGTACAATGTTAGATTTAAGTTTGGGGGTATGGGAAAATCTTTTAGTTGCAATAAATAAACTCCAGAGCTTAGAAATTTACGCCTATTAAGGATAGCACTAACCAATCTAAGTGGATGGAAACATTTTTGTTTTAGGAGTTGAGGAACCAATCTGACTAGATGGAAACATCTATAGAGTCTATTCATAAAAGCACAGAGCTCAGGTGTTAGAAATAACATGATAGTTTCGCCATATCTCGTCGAGTCCTTTTCACTTTCTATTTTCAGTTTTATTTTATTTCAAGTGATTTGGTGGGGCACACGATTCAAGTTGTTACCACTGCTAGGGTGAATTAGAGTGACTGAGATTAAAAAAAAAAAAGAAAAAAAAGACTGGACCAGTTAGACCAATCGGAATAAGTATTAACACTTGGATAGCAATATGCGTGTGTTCTCCCTCTTTCCGTCGCCTAAGCAAGCGTGGAATGCAGGACCCGTGGGAACTATCGTGTAATCTGATGACAAGAAGCATGCGCTTGGATCAAAAATATCTATTCATGCCGTTAAAAAAAAATTGGTTATTGTTATGTGTAGTCAACTGCTGGTTCCCTTGTATTTGCCAGTTTGTTGATCTAGATTTAAGTTATTGACCACTGGTTCCCTTGTATATGCCAGTTGTGTTGATATTAGTCAGTCCGGTATCTCAGTCCATTAGGATAGGTTCATTCTGGCAGTGGCCTTCAGACAGATATGGGAAACATCGTTCACTTTTCAACCATCTACATTTTTCTTTTTCCATCTTCTTAATCTTTTCATGTGATTAGTCTGACTCCGAGTATGATGTCCATCGTGAAACTATCTTAGTAGAGCTCTGTCACTTATATGAATTTTAGTATGCTTGAGTGAAGACTCGTGTACAGTAATTGGAATTTCGCATCAGGGTACTTCCTCCTATAATTAATAAGTATGCCAACCAAGGAGGTTCTTTAGTGCTTTCCAAGATTTTGCGTAGATAGTTAGGGTCTGGAGTATTGGTTTTTGTGGGTACACCTCTGATAAACCCACCCGAGATTAACTCGGTCACTTTTCAAGAATAAATTTGCTCGAGGACTAGCAAATAATAAGTTTGGGGGTATTTGATAGACACATTTTTGTGTCTAATTTGTCCTCAATGCCTGTATTGTTGGAACTCTATTTTTGTACTAATATTGTGTTTTTATGTTTGTTTAGGTGTTTTTGGAGAAAATACCCTTGTATGGAAAGAGTTGCTCAAAAAGTGATGATTTACACCCCGGAGAAAAGTACTAAAGGCACCGCAGAAATGTACCGGAAACGTCCCAGAATTTTCCCGGAGGAAACCAGAAAATTACTATTTCAACCCAAGAATTACTATTTCAGCCCAAATTCCTAAGGGGACACCACTTTTTGCTAAGGGGACACCTTTTCACGATTTGAATTTGAAAATGGCGGGAGAAATCAATCACGCCTGCATGAAATTTCTACTCGATTCTTGGACGTGTTTTTGGAAGATTCGATCGCTGGAAATTATTGGGCTAAGCCTGTTAAGGCTAAACATGCCGAATGCAAGTGATTTTAGCGATCAAGTTGGGCTGAAATGACCGGGAGAGAAGATCAAAGTCCAAACAGGGGAGCTGTTTTCACGGGAGAATATTTTGGAAAATATTGGATTCTGTTGGAGGATATATGTGCGTTATCTCATGGGATTCGAATATATCTAAGCTAGGAAAGATTGAGAGAGCGTCAGAAGCCAAGAGAATATTTGGTAAACACGATTTCGATTAAACAGGAAAAAAATCAAAAATATTATTCTCGCGTCTGCAAAGAATTGAAGAGAAGATTATATGGAGTTATGATGGAAGATATCGATGTTGTTGGGTATAAATAGCTCACTGAGGTCAAGGAGAAAGGGTGTCGAGAGTTGGGAGGAGAGGAGAGAAGGCTGCAGAGGGAGAATCACCATTTTTCTCTGCTGCTGCTGCTGCCATTGATGAAGAGGAAGAACACGAAGAACAGACGGCCAAAGACAGTCGTTCCCCAACAGTGACAACGACCGGTCACTGTGGGTCGTAGTCAGCTACGCAGACAACAGCAGCACTCTTTTATCGTTCTTTGTAACGGTGTTCTGTAACGCTTATAAGCGTTGCAGTTTACCGATTTTCACCCTTTTCTCCATTTTCTCTTCATTGTAAACACCAATTGAGCTTAATAAAATATTTTGAGAGGTATTTCACTATGATGAGCTAAACCCAAGCACTGGACGACGGAGAAAGCCTTAATTCATCCATGTGGTAATTTAATTAATTCTTTTATTTACTTTTTGTACTAATTTTAATTGAATTAAGATTTTAAATTAATTACTTGTGATTTTATTTGATGGAGTATGCTTGGTCCTAGGGATTTTTGATGCGCCATGCTCATAAAATACAACTAATATTTTATAAAATCTATCTTGGCAACAAACTAGAGTTAATATTTGTTTTGTTTTTGAACTATAATTGTTAGAATTAATTTCTGAACCACTTGAAAATGAAAAAAACGGCCGTATCTTTAGTCCCAGTACTCTTGCCCATATTGTTAATATTTTTTGTATATATTTTTATTTTTAAATCTTTACAAGTCCGAGCAACGAACTTTTACTACCACTTTCAAAACTATAACAGTTATCTAGTCATTCTAATATGCATGATATACCTTTTCATAAGAACTTTTAATATATAGAACATAAACTTTACATCCCAGGATGTGTAACTACTAGTTACACATCCATATAACTACTAGTTAGTAGAAATTACTAACCATTTCAAATTCTAAACCACCTCCAAGCGCAAGTCCTCCTATAACATCAACTGTTGGCTTTGGGCATCTGCATGGACGAACCACCATGATCAATCAAAGATAAGCTAAGATTGAAAATAGAAAATTTGAACTCTTACCATCAGGTAAGGTTTCATACGAAACAACAACTTCGTTAGTTGGAGTCTGACCTTACTTCGTCAGCGTCCCAACAATAAACCAAGTCATCAAAAAATATAAGGAGATAGGGAGAGAATACAGATGAATACTTGTTGTTGTTTTCTCGGTTCTACCCACATCAACACTTACCAAGAGACTCCAATTAAGAAGACACCACCATCTACTGCCAATTCTGCTTAAAATTCACACACAACTAAGCATCAGATGAGAATTAGATACAACTAGTTATTACCGATTACTGGTTATAATTGAGAAATCCAAAAAATATTGGATCAAAAATCACTGCCATACAAAACAATTGCATCTATAATTTCATACTTCATTGCTCAAAAGGAATTATGACATACATAATCACTGAAATGGTACACACAGTACATAAATATGTTAATGAACATTAGTACCCTCTACAATTACTGATAACGAGGGGTTACACATATAATTAGCATGTGTAACTGGTATCTGCACATCCAATTATCATTGCATACTCGTAGAGTCTGAAGGTATCATACTAAAAGCTAATAGTCAGTACCAAAATATAGGTCCATGAAACAGAATCTTCAAAGTATGGAACTCCCCGACATGCATGATACACATTTTACCAAAAAATATACAGAAAACCAAATAATTTAGACAGTAATGCATTACCTAGCAGCCATATCAGCAGCCTTGCTGACACTTGAATCACCTAAACTTTTCATCTCATCGCCGACAGTCTCAACTTTCTTCCCCTTGTCAGAATCATCACCATTTTCATCTCTCAAATTTCTGATAACAACAAGTAATCATCGACAACAACAAAAACAACAATAATCTAAACACATACCTAGATTTAAAACCTGTTGATTCAAGAAAAAACGAGAGAAATCTTACTGATTTGCAGATCTTTGCTCATACGAGATTTCATTTCTACCGCTGTTGAAGATCTTCTTGATTCCATTGTTGAATCTGCACAAAAAGTAAGTAATTAAGGTTAAAACGACTTTGAAGATCTTCGATTGATTCAAAAATAATCAGGTTCTTCTTATTCCCAGATCTGAACAGGATCAATCAAAAAATAAAATAAAAACCTAATCGAACTAAGAATGATGAACCTGATCACAAACCTAATCGGAAATGATTTCTGCTACTTCGAATCAACTGTAACTTAGATTCAATTCAAAATCTTCAAAAAAACAACAGTCGAACCAACGAAAAACCTAACCTGATGCAGCTTAGAAACAACTAAAACCTAGATTCAAATGAAATCGATTGAATGATTTATTCATATTTGTTGATCAACCTAACCTAGATTCAACTAAAACCTAATCAGATCGATTCGCCTTCTTCTTCGTCGATCAGATCCGATGCAGCCGGCAGAGAAAGAGAATGAAGAAGAGAGAGAAACAGAATTGAGAAATGAAAGATATCTTCTGTATTCCTCTTATATATATACTAAAGGGTAATGTTGCCATTATTAGAATTCGGAATAATTAATTATGGGCAAGATTTGAAGAAAAATTGATATTTTGGGTCTAGTGGTAGCATTTTTTGAAAGTATGGAGTTGATAGTGGAGGATCCATTTTGTGGGGCTTGTATATATTGAATCCATATATTAGGGGGTTCTAGTATTTTTCACTTTCTGAAATCCGTTATTTTAGTAGATTGGACGCGGGTGGTACCAAATCGCATCCACCCATCATCTGATATTTCCCGCTCTATTTAGATTGGTATATCCGCAGGATGTAGTACATGTGTGATGCTTACTTTGCACGCGCATCGGTTCTGGAGAAAACCGATCTTCTTCAACTCATCTTCCTTTAAATCCGCGAGGGAAAAACTCAGTCTCTATACAGTCGACGAAAGTAAATCTCTCATTTTACAATCCACCAAACAAACCCTAATCCTAACAATGGCTGAGCCCGTTTCTAGCTCCGATTTGAGGTATGATTCTCATTTAGGTCTTCATTTAAGAAAGTAATTTATCTATTTTTGGATATATGATTTTTACTGTTGTTTACTACTTAGGTCTGAGTCTCACTGCAATTCTGATTACGCTGAGATTATTGTTGTTCGACATGGAGAAACAACTTGGAATTCTGATGGAAGACTTCAGGTAATTTTCAGTTTCACTTAAATTTATAGAAATGATTTGATCTAGATCTTGTAATCTGAGATATAGACATGATTGGAACCTTATCGTGATTTAGTTTTTTAGTCCTAGTGACTGAATATACCAGTCAATTTCTTCATTCCAATCGTAAAATTGCTAAAAATTGCTAAAAAAATCCGTGTTTTTGTTTATCCAATTTCAAATTCAGTTTTCAATGCATGTTTTTATGCTTCATGTTATATATGTCTTTAATTGTGGATAAGTACCATGGGTTTGTAATGATTTATTTTTCCTTAACAGGGACACTTGGATGCTGACTTGAATGAGGTTGGCAGGCAACAAGCAGCTGCAGTAAGTTATTGTTTCTTTTATATGTATTGCATTGTTGTGTATGTTCTTCTTCTTCTTCTTTTTTTTTCAATTTTGGCAGCAAGTCTATAATGAATATGGTTTTCTTGAAGGTGGCCGATCGATTGTCGAAAAAATCTAAAATTTCTGCTGTTTACGCATCAGATTTGAGAAGAGCTTCTGAGACTGCTCAGATAATTTCTAGCAAATGTGGTAATCTCGAGGTACAAGTACAACTCTTATATCAGTTTTCTCAAGTTATTGGTGTATTGAGGGATATATATAGATGTAATGTGGTTATATTGACTTATTGCTAATACGTGTGAAACAAGTTGTGGTACTATTTATACAATATCCGTATATGAAATCTGAAATTTTATTAGGTTGTCTTTTTCTCTAAGACTTTCAACTAGATCCTATCTTAGTTCTTTCGAATGTTACCTTGCTCTAATCAGTTTAGTAGTTTTATTTGGTACTTTAAGTTAATGTAATTCTTAATCACTGCATAACCGACGTTGACACAGTTCTTTGATTTTAAAGGAGTCATAGAAGATATAGTTTTTGTAGAAGTGTAACAACTACGTTTTTAGGCCATAAGTGAGAGCCTTGTTGTTCTTCTGCTTTGCTTGTGGTGTCTGGTCTCTCTATGTTAGAATGTCTTGCTATCTTCATAGCTAATTTTTATCCGTTTCAGGTTATCCAAGATCCAGACCTGAGGGAAAGACATCTCGGGGATCTTCAAGGTCTAGTCTTGAAGGAAGCAGCCAACACCAAGCCTAAAGCCTATCAAGCATTTGTATCTGGCAGGACAGGTGAGGCTATCCCTGTAAGTAACTGGGTCCTGCTAATCTGTCTAGTTTGCACATTCTGGAGACTATTCCTTAAATTCACCATGACTTCAGTAGTGATTATTAGAACAGATTCCCTTACGTAGAAATTTCAGAAATATCAACTATCATATGTTTTTATATCTAATGCTGCTGCACAGAAAACATGACAAATATCTGAAAGATAAAGTTGATTTTCCTTTGGATGTTTATTTATTACATGAGGAGCTCACCTCAGAGTAACAAACAAACTATTTTGACTTTATGTCTCTGATTTGCACCCCAGAGGCTTTGTCGCTGAAGGGAATGTTAACATTCCTTTTCTTCTATTTCTTATGTGTGCTATCTACTTCTGTTGAAACTCTTAAACATATGCGCTATAGATTTCCAGTATTACACAAACTTCTACTTTCCCTGAGCCAGTACCCAGAAAAAGTATCAAATTACCTGCAAACAGTTGTGTTTACTGTAATTTTTGCATTGACATCGTTTAGGGTGGAGGTGAAAGCTTGGAGCAATTGCACGACAGATGCACATCTGCACTGCAAAGAATTGGCAAGAAACATAAAGGTGCGACACTCTCCTTTTTCATCTGTCTATTTTCTTACTCTGGTATTGGTGTTTGAAGCTTAAAAAGTATGTCCTTGTCTACAATCTTTTGCAGGTGAGCGTGTAGTTGTAGTTACACATGGGGGTGTCCTGAGAGAACTTTACTGGAGAGCTTGTCCAAATGGAAAACGTCAGGGTAAGATACTGAATACATCCGTGAACATATTTCACTTGTCTGATGGGGGTGAACACTGGGTCATAAAAGCGTGGGGTGATGTGAGCCATCTCGAAGAAACTGGATTTCTGAAGACAGGCTTCGGAGGTGACAAGAATTCTGGTTAGTTGCATCGTCATGCTTGAAGATTATCTGAATTTGATTACTTTCTGGTACTGCAACTTTCAGCAGTCAATAAAAGAAAATATCTTAGATTATCATTCCAATTCCTACAAATAGTTACAACTGTAATTACTATTGGCTGTACATGCTAATTGAAATGTTCTTGGTAGTTCAGATGAGATTTTCTATGATGACTAGTAGTTGTTTTTTTTCGTAAAGAAAAATAAATAAAAAAAAGAGGGCAAGAGTTGCTGGAAAACTTTTTGTACTTAATTTTCGGATGGGGTTTTTGGTGATACAGAGAATTATCCAGATTTGTGCTTGAGGTATATATGCTATACATATTACTCATACACCGGTGATTGTGTGTTTTCTACTTCAGTTGTAACGTTTTCAACCGGAACCAAATCATTGTATGAGTGTATGCTATGACATTTTTGCTTCCTTGGCTATTCCCAGTTTCAAATTTGCTACAAGTCTACAACTCAGTTTCAAATTTGCTACAACTTGAAGAGAACTGACGATTCTTAATCTTCAACATTAACAGATCACCATTTCAGCTTCTTAAAAAATTATAACCATAGAGTGACTCTCAGCACCCGAAGGAAGATAAGATAACAACCTAAGTTTTTATTTTGCCTTGTAACAAAAATAATCCGTAGACGGTAAAGAGGTTATGAAAACCAACCCGACTGACAAATAAATAAACAAGAAAAGTAGAATGGCTACTTGGGCCATAACGAAGCTCACTAGTCGAGCAGCGCATTTGCCATTTTCTACTTGTATTTCAAAATTCAACCATCATTTCAATAAGAATTGCAGCAGAAATAGAAGACGATCCAAGATTACTATACCGAGTAGTACTAGGTCGATATCTTCAACAATATCATCATCACTGGCGTTAGGTCAAGCTGAAGGAGGAGGAGGAGGAGAAGCTAAAATGGAAACCAAGAAGATAACTGCTCCATATGGTTCCTGGAAATCACCTATCACAGCTGATGTTGTTTCTGGAGCTGATAAACGCTTAGGTGGTATTGCTGTTGATGGACATGGCCACCTCCTTTGGGTTGAAACTCGCCCTAACGAAGCTGGGTATAGATTTTTCCTTTCTTTTTTTGTTCTTTTTTTCTTTTTGTGTGTGTATGTTAAAACCCTAAAACCCAGTTGACCCAAGTCGTGCAATCATATAATCATGATAAATTTTTGAAAACTAAGCGAAATGTAGGCGAGTATGATTTATTGTTTGCTCGGAGTCCGGGCAGATTTATGGTTTGATTTTGCTGATCATTGTATGTGCTATTTGGTTTTTCTGGGAAAAAAATGAATTTTCAGGAGAGCTGTTCTTGTTAAGGAGGCAGATAAATATGAAGATGAACCAATTGATATCACTCCAAAAGAGTTTGCAGTGAGGACATTAGCTAATGAGTATGGAGGTCAAGCTTTTACAATTTTTGGGGATGCTATCGTGTTCTCGAATTATAAAGATCAAAGACTCTACAAGCAGATTATCGGAGGTTTGATTTGCACGGGAAAGACTCTAAATTGTTTATTATATTGAGAGTCGGCAGATTAACATTTCCTTTGTGGTTAGCAGATTCCTCTCCCTTGCCAATTACTCCAGATTATGGCGGATCTCTGGTTCGTTATGCAGATGGGGTGTTTGATTCACGCTCCAACAGTTACATCACAGTAATGGAAGGTAGGCTACTAAAACGCATTTGAACCTTACTGACATGTAATCTATTTTTATTGCTGGTGCCATTTCTAAGCTCGTGACCAGTTATATTTTCCCTCCTTTGATAGATCACCGTGAAAGTAGCTTAAATGCGATTACAACAATTGTATCTGTCAGCCTTAGTGATGGAATTAAACAAGGTAAGAATCTATAGAATCATTGACTTGTATGTGATACACTTACTCTGCTGATCAGTAATCAGTTTCTGGAGGAATGTTAAACTTTTGTTAGTTGCTTGTTATTCTGTGTTGGTTTTGCTGTTTCACTGGTCATCGGCTTATTTGGATGTTATGAATTTTAGATCCTAAACTATTAGTCGGTGGCAATGACTTCTACGCTTTTCCAAGGGTGGACCCCAAAGGAGAGCGTCTGGCATGGATCGAATGGGGTCACCCCAACATGCAGTGGGATAAGGCAGAACTTTGGGTTGGTTATATTTCCAAGGATGGGTGTGTATGTTTCTTGATTATGCTTGCCTCTTATGCACTCATCTCCGCGGGTGTTACAATTTGCAGGATTTCGCCTTAGTTTGAAGTACCGAAGTGAAGTCTATCTTTGTTTGTTATATTGATTAGTTGTGGTTCTTTTACCTTGTATAGAGATATCTCCAGAAAGATCTGTGTTGCTGGTGGTGATCCTATGCTGGTAGAGTCTCCATCTGAGCCCAAGTGGTCGCCCAAAGGTACTTAACATATTCTCTTGTATGACTGAACAAAAGGACTTCGATGTACAAGTATTGTAATCTACTTAGATACGATGAAATTGTGTTCCTTGTGCTTGGCATAATGTGTATTGTGTGCTCTATGCAGGGGAATTATTTTTCATTACGGACAGGAAAAATGGTTTCTGGAACCTTTATAAATGGGTAACCACTCTAATATGTATGCGTCAAATATATTGCAAAGCTTTCTATTGGCTCTAGCTCTGGGTCTATATGGACCCAGTGTAAACTTTTTATCAAATCTGACTCGAATCAGTCTGTGGGATTCTTTAAGTAATCTGATTCGATTCGTCCATGCCATTCGACAACTTGGATTCTGTTTACAAAATCTAATTGATAGCTAAAAGTATAATAACTTGACGCAGTAAATGTTTTGGGGATTGCTAAACATGTCTTTCTAGTATTGATAAAAGATTATCCAATGTGTGTGCATTTATCTTATGCTTTTGATTGTATTGCAGATTGAACACAAAAATGAAGTGGTGTCAATTTATTCCATTGAGGCTGAGTTTACAAAGCCATTTTGGGTTTTTGGTGTTTGCTCCTATGATTTTATCAAGAGCAATGAGAACAACAACCTAATAGCTTGCAATTACAGGTATATCAGTATATTTAACTTTTTCGATTATTCCCCGTAACCTTTGCTAAATTAGATAATTCATATGAAATTTATTTAATTACGTGGATGATGATGATCTGCAGACAGAGTGGTAGGTCATACCTTGGGGTATTAGATGATGCTCAGAACTCTTTGACAGCGGTAGATGTTCCCTTCACAGATATAGGCAATATTGTGAGTGAATCTTATTTTTACTGGTTTCTTGCAACTAGTCATCCTAAATAGTAAATTATACTGCCTTCGTTTATGGAGAAACTAACAATAGGCCAAATTGAAAAAGTAATAGTAACTTTTTTCCAGAAACGGAGGGAGTATATTTTGAATAGATGATGAGGTCTAGACAAGATTAATAATACGTTTTTGGTCTTGTGCAGGTTTGTGGGTGTGACTGCTTATATGTTGAAGGAGCATCTGGAACTCAACCGCTGTCTGTAGCAAAGGTCAATCTCATTTTCTTTATATGCATGAAGTTGCTTGCTGGCGTAAATGCTGAGAACTGGTCAAATATGCAAGATACTGCATGCTAAACATTGTAAAGTTTACTTGAGCAGGTGGTGTTAGATGATAATAAATCACAAGCAGTTGATTTCTCGATTATGTGGTCTTCTTCTCCGGACAGTACAAAATATAAATCATATTTCAGCATGCCTGAGCCGATTGAGTTTCCAACTGAGGTTGCTGGTCAGAAGGCTTATGCTTATTTCTACCCTCCTACGAACCCATGTTATCAAGCTAGTGAGGAAGAAAAGCCTCCCCTGTTATTGAAAATCCATGGTAACTATAATAGTTACTATTTCAATCATCTATGGGAATTTCAATTTTTGTCCCTTATTTATTTTGTGTTTGGCTCCTGATTTTAAAGTTACTAACCATTATGCCATTGACCTTCATAAAGTAGACTGTTTAAGCTTCATAATGGAAGTCAGTACCGAAACACCTCCAAGACCACTGCATAATATAGACCCCTCGCACAATATCTACATATATATAGTATCGTGTCTTGTGGATGAAGAAAACCTAGATTATGCAAGATTTGATGTTAATGACTGCTCCAGTACCCAAGAACTAAACTGGTCAAAATCAAGTGCACAGACTCGATTACCCAAATATCTGAAATTTGTCTGTTTCTTCTTATTGTTTTAGTTTTCTTTTCCTTGTACTGCTGAGCTATACATAATGATGGAAGCTGTCAAATGACATCCTTATGATGATATGTAATCTGAACATTTTGCAGGGGGTCCTACAGCTGAATCACGTGCCATCTTAGATCTTAATATCCAATACTGGACCAGCCGAGGTTGGGCATTTGTGGATGTTAACCATGGAGGGAGTACAGGTTAGCCCTTCAGCCTAGTTTGTGTTGATGAAACTGGTGCCTTTTATTCATATAATTCCATGATACTGCGTTAAAGGTGTCATGATGTCATTGGCAGGTTATGGCCGGGAATTTCGTGAGCGACTGTTGGGAAGTTGGGGTATTGTTGATGTCAATGACTGTTGCAGTTGTGCTAAATTCTTGGTATTTATTTTTACTCTCTTCTTTACTGGATTTCGTAGTGAAGGGGCATGCTAGGTCAACATTGTAGTACAATATTGACAAAATAGTGTGAATTTTGAAGGTGGATAGTGGAAAGGTAGATGGAGAACGACTTTGTATTACTGGAAGGTCCGCCGGTGGTTACACAACATTAGCTTCTCTAGCTTTTAGACAAACATTCAAAGCCGGTGCTTCCTTGTATGGTGTGAGTGATCCGTCCTCCTCCTTAGATCACACTTCATTGGCTTGAGAGAATTTGGAGCTCATCAATCTTGGTGATGTCAAACGTTGATAGATGTTTATTAACTTTCTCACTATTGACAGGAAGTTATTGTTATCTTACTCAACATTGACCTATAGATGACTAGCAAGTAACAATCCATTACCTGTACTTCTGATTTACAGATTGCAGACTTGAACTCTTTGAAGACAGACACGCACAAATTTGAGTCCCGTTATACCGACAATCTTGTTGGTAAGCAATTGTGCATTTGAAAATTCGTTAGATCAAAATGGTTGAACTATTAAGCTCACTCTTTCCTTTGGCTACAGGTAGCGAAGAAGCTTACTTTGAGAGATCGCCAATCAACTTTGTTGATAAATTTTCTTGCCCTGTGATTCTATTCCAAGGATTAGAGGATAAGGTACACAGTTACATAACTTAGGCTTGTGTTTACTGTTTTTTGGCAGTCGTGTTTCACTGTAAACTAATACAAAGAACTTGTAATCTATTTGATGCAGGTTGTGACTCCAGATCAAGCTCGTAAAATTTATACAGCTCTGAAACAAAAAGGGCTTCCTGTTGCACTGGTAGAGTATGAAGGAGAGCAACATGGATTTCGTAAGGTATGAATGAACATTTTATCATGGTATAATTGATAAGCATGTCTTTCAATCATAAGGCAGGACTTAAACGAAGATTATATTAATATCTATATGTATATACACAGGCTGAGAACATAAAATATACCCTGGAGCAACAGATGGTATTTTTTGCTCGTTTGATAGGGAACTTCAAGGTGGCGGATGAAATCACCCCGTTAAAAATCGACAACTTAGACTAAGGTTACAGTTATACAGCATGTGGATCATCATAAATGACTATTTAGTATTTCCTTCTCCTCAAAAAGACTCTTACTTTTTCTCTTCCCAAATAAATTGGTAATTAATATAAGGTCACATTTCTAAATTTACCTTCCTAATCAATTACCATTGCTAAATCTTAATTTAAGAAATAATAGTCACGTCAATACTTGTATCTCTTTATTAAAATATTTTCCAATGACATAAAGTTTGCCAACTGTGTTATATCTTAAAGGTAGGTCATTTCGCAACTTATACGCCTTCAAATAAGTAACTATTCACGTAATTCAGAGATTTTGTGAGCCAGTGATGGTTGGTTATGTTACCTAGCGTAAAGTAATTTTAGAAAGCAAAAGCTATAGAGAAGGATTTTCGTCGTATTATTTTCTTTTCCTCTTTTTCGACAATTTTAAATGATTACCGAGTCAACTCAGTTTTCAGATTTTGCCCCTTCTTACCTTGTCTAATCCTTATGCTTTTGCTTGTAACAATTGATTGTTGAATCTATAATTACTTTCAAGTTTGTTTATCATGTTTTGTTATTTTAATACGACGATGTTGGTATTGTCAAAGTTTGATTCGAACTGATTATGAGATTTTTACCAAGATGATTACTTTAATATATAACATGTTGGTATTGTCAAAGTTTGATTCGAACTGATTATGAGATTTTTACCAAGATGATTACTTTAATATATAACAACCATAATGCGAGTACCAAGTGGACCATGATCTTTTTCGTTCAGAAACCTGTATGGACAAACTTGATAAAATCAATAGAATGATCAACAATTGAGATTCATGTATATATGATATGTACACAAGTTTATTTGGACGATCTTAAAAATCAATATCCAAAAATCAACCTAGTATATACCTGAAATGTATACGAACCCAATTCCAACAAGAACAAGTCTTGTAATCTATATTTTAAGATACAAATTCTCAAGAATAAATAAATCTTGTAGGTTTTATAAGTTTTTGAGCTTGAAAAGTTTATAGGTTGTTTAATGTACTACTTGTGATATTTTAATTATAAAGATAAGCAATATAATGTGGAATAGAAATAACACAAGATACCAGAAATTTTGTTAACAAGGAAAACTGCAATGTGCAGAAAAATCCCAGGACCTAGACTCCGGACTGGAATATAGTTGAGTCCGAATCGACCCTACATGAAATTCAGCTTCAGGCGTGCTCCTTTACATCTCTTGGATCTCGCAAGACCCTACGCAGATTGATACCTCTAGCTAACGTCCTTTACAGGCTTATGAGTCTGCTTCCACATAACTGAAGACTTTTAACTATTTTGCCTCTAACAGATAACTATTTAATTTCCTTTAGAAAGATATTCTATTAAGGTAACATAAATATGTTTGCTCAAGAATCTTCAAGGTAAAGAAAATATCAAGCAAACTTTAATAGTTAGGACAACTTACTCTCTTAAAAAGGTTAGAAAGATGCCTGATCGATCTACCTCACAAGAACAATCTAAGAAAATCAAAAAGAAGAGTTTTAGATATCTATTTTGTGGAATCACAATGACCATTAAGAACAAGATCCGAATAACAAAGATCTATTAGGTAACAGATAGTCTGATCGGGCTTCACGAATCCCTTAGTGGAGACTTTATCGTAACCTAATACAATTTCTCCATAAGAAAATTAGGTTTTTAAAGGACGACTCTAACCCCAACTAGGACACATAAGTATCAGGATTAAGATTCTAGTATGCTCGTCCTCTATTAATATTGATGAACATGGCTTGGTGGCTTACAAACAAAGCTGAGTCGGTGAACTTGTTTGTGTTTACGAATTACTTTGTTACCAAGTAAGCGTAATTTCTCCATATAGATCGATCATGTAAGCATTTGAAAAGTTTGCTTTGAATCACAAAACAAAATAAAATGCAGCCAAATGAATGTGCGTCAAGTGGTGAGCCCAAGAAAAATGGTTAAGTTTTTATGGAACCAAAAAACATAAGTTGGAGTATGTTAACTCTTAATACCAAAACAATTCATGAATTGTCCAAAACGGTTCATTAAAACTTTGTCGTCTCGGAGTTCATGAATTTTTTGTTTTTATAAGTTTGCGAACTGTCTAAACCAGTTCATGACACAAAAAGTGTCCATGAACCTCTTAAAATCCACTAGTTCACGAACGGTGGAAATCAGTTTGTATACTAGTGAAATAAAAAATATCTAGGAAAGTCCCAAAATCAACCATTTCGCGAACTGAGAAAATTCGTTCTTGTACGCGAGTTAATTAGATAAAATACATCAAGTATTATTAATAATAATTTTAAGTTAGTGAACCGAGCAAACCAGTTTATGAACATAAAAACTAACTTGATGACTCCTTATGAACTCAATACGCAATTGTAATTTTTGTACAATAAATTTCTCTCAACCTATAATGCGATACATTCTATATTGCTGGAATTTTTCTTTGCAATGTCCTTCATAATAAAATCATATAAAATATCTCAGTAGATAGAATAGTAGATGATATGAGTAAATAGGATAGTCACTCTTCATATACCTTTGTTGTTGTAGAAATTTCCGTTGTTATCCAGTCTTTAATCTTCAAGTTCGATTGGTGAATTCTGATACTCAACTATTATGCTCTATTACAAGTCTTAGACTAATCTTAGTAGATATAGTTTTGATTAACTAAATTTGACAGCAAGCTTGACATACCAAAATTTGTTAGTTTGGCCGAGAGAAGCTCTAACAATCTCCCCCTTGTCAATTTTAGTGACAAAACTATCAATTGAATACATATTTAAAATAAATAAACTTTTAACTCTGTCTCCATAATGCATCTTGATTTATTGAATCTTTACCACTCTTGAACTATTCATTTTTCAAGTTCTTCAATGGTTCTGCATGTGTTTGTTCAACAACTTGTTGTTGAATATCCGTAGCTTGATAACAACTTATCAAAATACTCAAGTTAGAGAATTTAAAATGAATGATCAATTTACTCATTGGTTGTTATACCAGGCGATGTATGTTTACCTACTTCAAAGTCCATTGTTCTAAAACTTTAAAGAAATGCTATGGTGATATGTTCTCCCACATAGTGTTTACACGATAATCCCACTAAGTTTCGCAACCATCTTCATCTAAGAGAGATTTTTAAAGGTACTTCTATGTCTTAAAATTCCACGCCGCACTCCCCACAAAAGATATAACATTTAAACAAGTTCAAATTGAGCTCTCCCACATTTATGTCATTCTCAAAGAGAACGACAAGAGCAACCTTACTCTATACAAGAGAAGGATTTTCCATGGACACTAAGGAATTTACAAATAAATGTATATCCAATATTGTTTTCATTTTTTGTCGGTTATGAACAAAAAATCTTCAAAATAGTAATTCTAGAGGAATCCAAAAACGTTATTCTTTAAAAAAAAAAATAATCATCAACAAAAATTTGCTTCTCTTAGTTAGAAACAAATACTAGTAAAGAGTGTAACTTTTGTGACATGATTCGTCAGATTTTATTTGTTCTAGCAGTTACGAAAGTAGAATTTAAAGTCATAACCTTATTTCCAGCCAGTTACGAACAAGAAAAAAACCCATGACTAAGAATTATCTTATGAAATACCTGGAATATATTCAAAGTATAATCATGAAGATTAAATATTGCAACTTGTTTTCAAAAGTTTACTCCTCTTTTAACCAGTTACGAACAAAAAGAGTAAAGAGGCATTGATTATCAAGACATGAAAATTTTGATTTTTTTAAGAACATCAAACTAGAATCAATGGATGTTCATGTCCTCGTAAGCGGATTTGGGTTGATGTTTCTCATCCACGAAGTATGTTAAGAATCAGTACATATCTATTTATATATAAGCCGATTGTAACAATCGACGAATATGGAGGCTTATATAAATCGATTGTAACATTTATTTATATAAAGGTCTGTTGTAACAATAGATGGATATGGTTGTAGGTATTTCTATAAACCGATTACAACAATCGACGTATATAGTGGCTTATATTGACCGTTTATGGTCTATAAAACATGCAGAAAATTAGGCATTTTCTTTAACTAGAACCGGTCTATATGAATGGTAGGGTCGTCAACGGTGTTCAGGTATGAATTCCGATTATGGTTTTATCCTATTATATCCAAAAGAAATCATCTAAATAAAAGGGAGTATTTCCTTGCCGAGTCGTGCTATGACGAGTCATCCTCGTGACAGCTTCTATAAGGGTGCACCTTTTAGCCCTTAGATATTTCATCTTAGATGTTTTTGCATCTCAAGATAATTTTTAAATTTTTAAATATTATTATCATCTTTCCTTATTTTTATTTCTTGGAATCGATTATTTAATTTTATTCAACATAATCTCATTGTCATAACAAGTCTCCATTTTTTTTCATTCTATTTTCTTATCCCTAGAAATGTTTGTTCTTTAATTTTCTCCATCATGGAAGAAGAATCGGAAATTGATTATATTTGATTGAGAAACTAGATACAAAAGAGTGCAAATGATCCCACCATAATCCATCATTAATGGAAAACTATCAAGAACTTTGTTCATTAATTTCCTTAAATGATGTTTCAACAAATTGGTAACTCCAGCACTATTGATTAGAAAGACACAACATTCTAGTATTAGAGATATAATGAGAGTGCATAAAAAATACGGTAACGATAACTTAATTTTTTGTCCCGTGGAGTTCGAATTCTAAGGTCTAATCTTAAGCTTCTCTTAAATATAGCCCACACATTTATTAATCATAACCCAAAAAATTTAAGTTAAAATAAAAAGTCAAAAGTTAAAAGGAAAAACCAAACAAGTTTTAAATTTTTACTAACAATTAAACTTAAGTCTTTCTCTTACTTAAAATCAATATGAACCCTAACTTTTTTTTTCTTAATCATATTTAGAACGGTCTGAGAGTTATAACCCCAAAAGTGTCACTATCCATCCACAAAAAACCCATCAAAACAAAAGTAACACAAAAACCCCAAAAAACAAAAGTAACACAAAAACCCCAAAGAATTTGATGAAACCAATTTTGGTTTCATCATAAAATTTGATGAAACCAATTTTGAAATTTGGGGTTTTTGTATCAATTTTAAAATTTTGGAGTTTCTGTATCAATTTTGTTTAAGATGGAGTTTTAATGGATCCCAACATTTGAGTGGGGTTTTTGTACCACAAGTTTGGCCACCTTGGGTTTTTATGACTAGTTATGTATTTAAAATTAATTATCATTGTTCTTTTAGTATTCTCACAAATTAAATAATAATTATACATAAACCCTAATTCTTACTTTCCCTCAAAACAAAATAAACTTTAATCATAATCCTAATTTTCTCTTAAAATTTTTTCTTAATCATGAGTATATTAAAATTGATCGAGGTTTTTAACTGTTTTCTTAAGAAAATTCCACAACAACGTCAATCTAAATGGAATTGACTAAGGTTTTGTTCTTTTCCTATTACCATTCTCCTAGAACACCCTAAGCATAATCTATAAAAAAAAATAAAAATAAAAATCCTTAAGCTGATTTTTTTTCTTCTCAATCATGATTACACACTAAAATTGATTGGTTGGATGGATTATTCTTCGAAAATATTAATTATGTGAAATATCTTACATAAATTTAATTAGATAATTTGTTTCTTTTTGTTATTGATGTTGATTGATGTAGGTTTAGTGATTTAATGATTATCTTATTATTTTGGGCTATATGTAAAGATTGTATATAATTTTGTGGGCTATGTAGAATGATTATAAAGGTCTGTTTGATTAGCTTAAACACTTGTTTTAGGTTATGGTTAATAAATGTGTAGGCTATATTCAAGAGAAGACAAATTTTAACGCAGCCAATCTTCTTAGAGTAGCAAATCTATAATAAACTTTTTTATTTGCATATTTAAACTATCAATAAATGAGAAAACCAAGAAGCACCACAATGATTTTCTCGGCTACCCTCTTATCTGATCTGCCTCCATGCGAGGTTGCTGTCTTGTTACGTTTTATGGACAAAGTCATTTAATTAACATCTAATAAGAAGAAAAAAACGAATTGTCTTCATACGTTCTTGAGCATTATTAGTTACTCGAAATCTATCATCATCAAACTTAATCAATTCTCTTAGGTTTTTAGGTTTAGGAAACTAGAAAAAACGAAATACAAACTTAGGTGGAAGAAATTAAATTAAATTAGGGGATGTAGAAAAATTAAAAATTAAAAATAAGTTAATTACTAAAACATTATCTCGAGATGTGAAAACATCTAAATGGAATATCTAAGGGCTAAAAGGCGCATCCTTATAAAAGTTGTCACGAGGGTGACCTTGCCACAGCAAGACTCTTTCCTTGAATGTCCACCAAAATATCCTTGTGTGGGAGGTATTATTCATCCCAATAATCTTGGATATGTTTTCTCATTTTGTCCCATGGAGTGAAAATTACACTGATAAAAGGAGAAGGTGTTTGTATGGATTATGAATTTAAAGTTAGAATTGTTCCAGTCGAAATATCTTTGTTATTCACCGGAAAATAAATAAAAACAAGACGAAAATGAGATTAGTCTCACGTCTTATATAGCCTCTTGCTCCTAAAGGATGAGTTACCTATGTCAGAATGGGTGTCGTAACTTGTTCGGATGACTATAGACCCTTACAGTTGTTATCTTTGTCTTCTAAGCATCTACAATACAAGTCAAGTTCCGTTTGATTTTGGTGTTACCACATCATAGTAATTCCATAAAGTAATGACTCGATGTGGGCATCAATATATTTTATACTCTTTGTATAAATTCTTCATGCCTATATGACTCCTAATGAAGAGACGAGAACATAATCCATATGGGAACTTCTATACAGCAAACTAAAGTGAAATTTATGCTCTTTGATAAATTTATCAAATCATAAAGTTGATATTAAACTTAAGTTCTTCTAGGAACAAAGTTGTTCACCCAGAACTTTTTCCAACTATATGTCATCACAATCTACTCCAGCATTGTTTTTATTTTAAGCAAGCTTTTCTGAGAAGACTCAATTTCTATATATGGATTATGCCATATCAGAAATCTTAAATTTCCTTTTCAAAAGGATAGTTAGTTTCAAAACCGTCCCTTGCAAGATACTCCCAAATGGAAGGTTTTCACATTTAAAAATGATAAGATGTATTCTTTCTTCATACCTTCATCATATTGTTTGAAAAACCTATGATCATGTATCCTCCTCAAGCTTTAACTCTCATAAGGAATATGATGTTTGGACAATATTGCTTCCCACTAAGTAAATTCATCTTAGATCTTATGATAGTGAATCAAGTTTATGTCAAGAAAAACATATTCCCACAACTCACGATAATCAGAAAACCACTATTGATAATCATCTTGATGAATTTTCTCTTGGGATGAGTATGATTTCAAATCAAATTTAGTCCCTGGGGCTTGATTTGAAGATTTTCTCAAAAGGGTTTGAAGATAAGTGATAGTTGTATATTAGTTTTATGAGTGCCTTTATCATTTATTCAGTGTTACTATAATTGTACGGACATCAGGTCAGGTCTTTTCTGTTTCTAGTTATAAGTCACAGTTGGTATTATTGCCATCCTGTATAGTTGACATCGCTTCCAGTATGTCTTAGTGTATGTGTCATTTATAAGGACTTCTCCTTCTTTGTTTGTATTCAACAATTGTTATCCTCTTCAATAAACCATATCTTCATGGTATCAGAGTCGATATGGGCCTGATAACCTATCACTGCTTCCGCCATTAAAACCTGCAACTTTTTTTGATTTCTTTTCTTGATTCTATATGGAATCAACCATCACCAAAGTACCTCTCAATACTATACCTAACATTGTTTCATCTAAACTTTAGGAACGTAACTTTCTTACTTGGAAATCATTATTACTTCTTCTTTTCAAAAGATATAATGTTCTAGGTTACATAGATGGTTCAAAACCATGTCCTAATCAATTTTTATATGCACCTAGAGGCGCAGGTCGTGAAGGAACTATTAATCCTGAGTGGATTCGTTAGAATGAAGAAGATCAAACTCTAATTCTCTGGATTCAATCTTCTATCATAAAGAGTGTAATTTCTTACATTGCTGGTCCAACAACATCATATGAGTTGTGGAAATCTATTGAGGAAAGATTTGCTGCAACATCTTCTACTCACATCATTCAACTACGCAACAAATTGTGTACAATCAAGCAAGGTAACTCCTCAATTACTTCATTTCTTAATGAAATCAAGAAGACCTCAGATTCTTTATCTGCTGCTGGATCTCCTATCAATGAAAGTGAGATGTTGGTGAGTGTTCTCAATGGTTTATCTTCAGTATTTGGTTCCTTTGCTACATCTATTAGAGTATGTAATCATCCTGTTACTATTAGAAAATTACACAATCTTCTTATTAGTGAGGAAATCATCCTAAATGAGAGATCCAAGAATGTTATTGCTACTGATGAGTCCAAGGAATTTGCTGCTTTCAAAAACAACATGAATTACTTTAATAATAATTCAACATTTAATTCTTACTTTTAATATTCAAATCCAAGAATGTTTTCATATCAAGGAAATTGATCTGTTTCTAGTTCTTCATCTACACCACCTCATCCACCACAAATTACTTTAACAACTTCTTTTCATATGAGACCACATAACAACAATCCACATTTATATCAATCTGCATCATCATACTCATCTTCAAGAATTATGAGAACCTGTCAGATAAGCTTCAAGTTTGGTCACTCAGCTATTGAATACAACCAAATGATGAATTTTTCTTAACAAGGAAGGACAATTCCACCTAATCTACATGTTATGCTGGCATCTGTTGATACTCTAGGTGAGAATCCATGATATACTGATTCTGGAGCCTCAAATCATATTACTTCAGATGCCTCTGATATTACTGAATTTCAATCTTACAGCGGGAATGAAAAAATTATGACAGCTAGTGGAGAAGGTATGCAAATCTCTAACATTGGTAACACTTCTTTCTATTGGATCATAGAATTCAGTTACCTAATATTTTACATGTTCCTAATGCTTCACACAAACTGCTCTCCATACATAAGTTCACGAAAGATAATAATTGTAGTGTGACTTCTGAATCTGATGCCTTTTATAATAAGGATGTCAATATGGGAAGAGAATTTTCAAAGGGCAGATTAAGAATGGAGTATATCCTATAAAGTTTACATCAAGTGCTTCTTCTTCAACTTCACAAACTGCTTTGTCATCACTCAAAGTCACTGCTGATCTTCTACACAAAAGATTTGGTCATCCTTCTTTTCGGTCTCTTCAAAGAATTTGTCATAACATGTCATTTTATTTTTCTAAACCTATATGTCATGCACTGACTGCTGTCTAGACAGATCACACAAGTTGCCTTTCACTTTGTCTAGTAGTGTGTCAAATAAGCCATTGCAACTCTTGCACATGGACCTATGCCTCCCATAGTGGGTTCCTTTAAAGCTAGATGACTTCAGTAAATATTGATGGATCTTTCCAACAATGAGAAAATCAGATTTTAAAGATGTTTTTTTTTTATCAATTTTTCTCTTCAAATGCAAAACTTTTTCAATTTGAGCATCAAAGTGATTAGAACAGATGGTGGTGGAGAATTTATTTCTACTGAACGTGCCACTTTTCTTACTTCCAATGGTATTGAACATCAGTTCAGTTGTGCTCATACACCTGAGCAAAATGGTGTAGCTGAGTCTAAACATAGACATATTATTGATATAGGAAGAACACTTCTACTTCAGTCTAATCTAGCATATCACTTTTGGGTAGATGCTTTCAAGACAACTAATTATCTTATCAACAGACTTCCAACAGCTAGTATTTCATTCATCTCTCCATGTGAGAAGTTATATGGTTCAGCTCGAGATTATAATTTTCTTAAAGCTTTTGGTTGTGCTTGTTATCCTTGGCTCAGACCTTATGCTTCTACTAAACTTCAGCCAAGAAGCAAATTGTGTATTTTTCTTGGTTATTCTTAAATACAAAAGGGCTATATGTGATTTGAACTACAATCTGGTAGAGTTTTTGTGTCAATACATGTAACTTTTGATGATTCGATATTTCCCGCTCTTTCTTACAAGATACCTAAAGTGTCTAGCTCTTCTACATTCAAGTCCTTCTTTCAGGATTCATAAGCTTCTGAATTTTCTTTTACTTCAACTTCAACTACAACAAATATCTTAGCTACTTCATCTGCTCAGTCTACTATTGCTCCAACAGTTATCAGTTCAGGCTCCACTGCACCAGCTATCACTTCAACTGACATTACAGCTACTTCTACTTCTTCTTCTGGTTTCATCATCAATACAACACATAATATGCATACCAGATCCAAGAGTGGTATTTTCAAAACTAAGTTCTATTTTGTGCAACTAGATATCCACTTCTAGCAGCATTTATGGCCAATATCACTCCAACAATACCAATAACTTTTTCTCAAGCTTAGAAGAATCCAAAGTGGATGGTTGCACTTGAGAAAGAACATAAAGCTCTCAAAGATGTTGGTACTTGGACTATTATGGATCCAGTTCCAGGTCAGAATGTAGTAGGTTGTAAATGGGTTTTTAAAGTTAAGTGTAATCCTGATGGTACTATATAAACGTATAAGGCTGGACTAGTGGCCAATGGCTTTCATAAAAAGGAAGGTTTAGACTATACTGAGACATTCAGTCCATTTGCTCAACCTACAACTAGCAGGTTAGTGCATTCTTTAGTTGTTCACTATGATTGGGAAGTCAAACAGCTGGATGTAAGCAATGTTTTTTTACATGGGGATCTGCAAGAAACAGTGTATATGACACAACCACCAGGATTTATTGATGCATCTAATCCAACAAGAGTGTGCAAATTACATAAGTCAATTTATGGCCTTAAACATGCACCAAGAGCCTAGTATGAAAAGTTGATGGATGCTCTTATTGCTCTGGGTTTTACTTCCTCTTTAGCTGATACTTCTCTTTTTATTCACAAACATGGCTCCCAAACAACCATTGCATTGATCTATGTGGATTATATTCTACTCACAGGGTCTTCTTCATCATTTTGTTCTTATATTGTATCTCAACTCAATAAATCTTTTCCTATCAAAGATCTAGGACCAATTCATTATTTTCTGGGTATTGAGGTTAAAAGAAATGATTCAGCAATGCATTTGTCTCAAAGAAAGCACATCCTTGATATTTTGAAGAAAAAAAAACTAATATCATTGGTCTCAAACCATGCACAACTCCAACTATTGCAGATTCTAGGATGAGTTCTACAGATAGTGAATTACTATCAGACCCTACAGACAGCATCACTGCCAGTCTGTCTTTGTGTTTGTGTCCTTTATAAGGAATTCTCCTTCTTTGTTTGTATTCAACAATTGTTATCCTCTTCAATAAGTTCATGATCATAAAATCCAGATTGGAAGTAATTGAAGGAGAATCAGATATGTTGAGGATTACACTCCTCAAACCCCAGAAGTTTAGAAGTTCCTAGGTAGATCATTGTAATAATTTGTTCTTATTATTTTAAGGAAGAAAAACTAGTTTTTGTTGTACGTCCTACGGCCTATAGATGTGCGACCCAACTAGATACCTAGGGTTTACCTTTCTTTGTATATAAATAACATTATACCTATGTAATATATGATGCCTCTTTTATCAATAAGAAGTTCCTCAATTTCTCTTCCTCTAGGTTTTACCTAATTGTTACTCCAAAACGTTGTCATGCACGAACTCAACCTTAGTTATGGCTGATTTTTTTTTCTATATTTGGTCTTCAATAAAAACGTTGAAATAAATTGCACAACTAATTGAAATTGATTTGATTTGATTTGGATTAGTTCTCGAAGATTAGAGGGAGTTATTAGAAGCTTACGTCTGTTAAATCCGCGGAAGAAAAATCTGTGAGCGAAGATTGTCTGTGGAAGAAGAAGCTTACGTCAGTCTGTTTTCCGAGATGGAAGAAAATCTCCTGTTCGCGAGATTTTTTTATCTTCTGGATCTCTTGTTCGCGAGAAAGAAAAGTTGGAAAAAAAAATCTTCGGTCTGCTCCAACCTGGTCCAGCCGATCCGTTCAGCCCTATCCTGTTCTGTTATGGTGGTTGGCGGTGCATGTCTGAGTGGGTTCCGATTTTGTATATGTATATATGGATCCAAAGCTTGGCCTGAGGTATGTAACTATTTTGGGTTTTAACGTTGAATACTTGCTGGGCTTATTTATTTGTTTTTAGAACATGCGTAGTCCTACTTTAGTTAGAACATTCCTAGTTCTGTTTTTTCGTCTTAAGATAAATCCATAACATATAAACGGTCAATTTAGATTATGACTTTTGATCTTGATCATTAAAATTTTTGGTCTTAATGTTATTTTGTTCTCTTGAATATCATCGTATTGGATATAGTTGAATGGTGTTTTTTGTTCAATTAGTTGTACCAACTTAATTTATTTGAATATTCCGTGGGACGTACTTCACTTGCTCGACTATTAACGAGTCGGTAGTTTCAAAAGATACGTTGCAAATAAAATCACATGTATTAATTTTTGTGGAAGAACTCACAAAATGTGATATGAGTCAGAAAATTTTCATTTCACTACTTCATATTCATGATACTACGAACCAGTATATGTTGAAGTATGAAAACAAGAGAACTATCTTTAGTAATCCATTCAACCTAAAGTAATTGGTTGACATGTGTAGTGAGATTCTCTTGACCTGTTGAGATAAAGAAATTTCTCAAGTTAAGATAAATGTAGCAAAAATTTAAAATGGAAAGAACCCCGAAGTAATGAGGGTTAAACGTACTGACTCATATAAATCATGTGAAAAGGGACATATATATCATGAGACAAAGATGTATTTTTTTCCCCGGTAGTAACGACACCAAAGTATAGGTATCAACTGAATATGGGATGAAGCTAAGATGTAATTTTAGCTCTCGTCAAAGGGTTGGGAATGAATATTCTTAACGGTATTGGTGCAAGCAATGTAATGCAGGTATCATAACAACAACCAATTTTCACATCAACTTTAATGGCAACAAGAACTTTGCCTGGCCAGTTGATTATCTTATTCAGTTGAACTAGATCCACTGTTTGGACTTATGGAATGAAAACACGAGACATAAATTCTCTAAAGCACTTGAGATATATTAGGTGAAACGTATATCATTCCCCTGAAACGTAATATATATTCACTCTGAAATACTTGAGTTGAATCCCACTTTGTTTACATAATAAGGCCACACCGCTTATTAAAACTCTCAAGACCCAAATGTCTAACTGATATCAATTTTCTTCCACTAATTTAAGGAATATACACTAGTTGTTGAACTAATTCCTTATAATGTGACTACGGTGATTGGATCATCGAGCGAAGCACAACTCATACGTGAACTATTACCTACCGTTTTAGAAACTTAATTACATTGAGAATGGAGTTGATTGCATCTATAATTATTTTTAATGAATGTGGAAGGAAGCATATTCTTAGAAAATTAATGTTCCATTACAGTGAATTGTAAATCACTAGAACTTGAATTACAAAATCCGTATTAACCCCAACAATGAACTGATTGGTTTGATTAATTCATAAAGACTTTGACATACAATAAGGCACATTGGTTGTTACACGATATTCCATTTTGAAAGTACTAACACGGTCATCACTTTATTTGAGTGTACTTGACAACGGACTAATAGAATGCGAAGTTACGACATCTATCACTATCAGTGATTTCTAAAGTTACTAGGTTTGCACTGCCTCTCCCCATTATGCTTTAGAGTAAGTAAGCACGTCACTCATCTTACAAAGTCTTTCTTTAGTAAAACATGATTGAGACCATCCTGGTTTACTTAGTTGCAAATGGTAATAACTCATTCTCCAAAGATATAAAGTGTTGTTAGTGAATATATATCCATGCGTACCATTCAAGTGATCTATGGCTCTGGTGGATGATTCGATGCATTGAATCGGTTATCACTCACAACAAACGATGCGTTTAATTTTTGTAATACCCCTAGCACATATTACACAATGCAAAGTAAAAAGGCTCACCACCCTTGTTAATACTAGATAATTTAAATCAAAAGGACTTGATAAATATTGCATGCTTAACAGGATCAATATAGAGCATCTTATACCCAATGGTCTCGCAGAGGCTACCATTAAAGATTACAGATGGTGTCTAAGGAATAAGTTATTGTTGATGGTGGTTTTTAGTATAGGGCGAAAACTGTAAAAAAGTCTATCTACCTGACCCGGCATCAGATGTAGTATACATTGATATGTCTATATTCTGCAGGGAATTTGGAGAATATATCAAAATCTAATGAATGCCTATATCTCTATTCACATTATATTTAAACTCAAGCTCCTAGATGAATTGTTCACTAGTATAGAGCCTAATGAGTATATAAGCTCCTAGCTGCATTAGTCACTAATGCTGGAGCCTGCCGAGTATTTTTCCTATGTTGTGTTCCCCGGTTGAACCCTTAATATTTATATTGCATGACAATTTGTGTTCACTCGCAGCAGGGTAGCACGAATTTTCAAGTATCAAGGTTAAGGCATAGAGTCCAATCAATTTTGTGATAATTCACAAGATTCAGATATTACCCTGACTAATTTGCAAAAATTAGGGTTTTGCACCCTGCGCAGTATATTAGACCTTGCCTGTCGAAATTAAGCCTAGGCGAAATAGGTAATTAATCCGCCATGGATCAGTAGGTGCAAAATCCTACCAAAACCAGAAAACAGGGAATAAAAGCAGTCGTGGAATAAGAGCAACAACAAAGGGAGGTGTGGCCATGCCATAGGCCAGCCGGCGCCACTTGCAGGTGGCCACACCCCATGTTGCTCGGCCGTCCCATGTTCCCCGTCGACCAATCAGGTCGCCTTAAACCCGCACACGCACATGAGTTGTGGCTGGGATCATACTTGCCGGCTCTATTCCCCATCGACCAATCAGGTCACGTTAAATCTTCCACGCGCACCAGAAGTGTGGACACGCCTGTGCTTGGCCGGTCCCCTCTTTTTATTGACCAATCAGGTTGCTCTAAACCTGCCACAATACTAAAAGAGGCGGAATTGCGTCAAGTGGTCACCATGCCAAATTGGCTTCCCAAAGACCGCGCCAACATGCCAATGGAATGATAACGGTGTGCCAAGCATGCCAAACGCGCTACCTTGCCGCTGAATCACGCCAAACGCGCCAACGCGCCATGACTAGCGCACCTACGTGCCAACCCACTTTCTGTTCGTGGACAACGCCATAACGGACTTCAACGTGGTTACTCTATCCATAAGCATGATCTTTCTTTAGTGGCGATGGACGAAACCCTAATTTCCGGTCGTGGCACAAACTATGCCACTTCGGGTCCCACAACATGCCATGAGCCATGCGGACTTAGGAAACCCTAATAAAGGCGTTATACCATAGCCACTCGTGGTAATACTTGCTCCTGTCGCCATTTCCACATGATGGCCTGGCTATGGTTCCTTTGGTGTGGCTCTGGCATCGTTTGCACAAAAAGCTGATGTACCACGGTCACATGCCGCATGCCATATGCGCTAATTAGGATTTCACATGCCAAACCCTAATTTAGGCAAAGTTGCTACGCCAACCAAGTCAAATAATGTTTCACAGAACATTGGGATTGATGTTGCCACACCACATTTGAGTCCAACACCAATGTGCCAAATCTGACGGCCATGGCTACGCTAGGCGCCACTTGCACCATCGTGCCGCTGGCATGCACATACCATGCCGACCATGCCACCATGCCACTGGCATGTGCTAAAAGCGCCACTACATTATTGGCATGTGCGATCGGCGTGACTATGCTATTGTCAGGCACAAACAGGTTGTGGCCATAATCAATGGCCACCCTTTCTCATAAGATGCAATCTTGGACATCCAAATTCGCCATGGAATTGACAGGCCTGTGGCAAGTTTTAGGCGACCAGCCAAGGCAAGAAAAATAGCACCACATGCTATTTTCTTGTGGCAATTCTGTTGACTTTGACTTGCCACACGAAGCAGACTGCTACACGTTTTCCTCGAAAACACTCGAGACATCAAACATGTCACAAACTGGGGGATACTCATCAGGGTATTGGTCTGCGGTTTACAGCTTGCGGCATGCAACATGCCCATTATAAGAAAGTGTCAGGAAACAGGGCAGTAAGTTGTGGCAAGAAGTAATGGGTGTAAACAAACCCGTTTCCTTCATAGTGGTAACGTGGTTTCTAGCAGTTACACATTTCTCCACTCTTCCATCACTCAGTCACTCCCACTTCCTATGAAACCAGGGTGCGTTCAATTATGACTTGTATAAATAGGTTTCACCTATTTTCCACCACAGAACAAGTTTTGGTCAGAACAAGAACACATTATCCTAAAAACCCAAAGAACTGATAGCTTACATTTTGCAATCCAGTTCCATATTCTGATACAAGTCATAAAAATTCGCACCTTCAGAATCAACCATTCTGGTTTCAACACCTTCTTCACTTCCCTCCCTAAGACCAACCCTTCTCCTTCACTTTGTGACCAAAGCAAGCCTGGAATGGTCATTTCTTGGTTTAGGCCAGGATTGTACAGATTGATCTCTCGAATCTAAAGTACTCCCGTGCAGTGCATTTTTTTAGGGTTTAGATTCGTTTCTCATCCACACACCCAAATTTACCAAAACCAGCAGAAATAGTTTTTACCCACAAATAATTGGTGACCAAGTGGGAGGTTAAATCTCTCGGTTACAAATTCAACTTTCAGTTTCATTTCCATCCCAATTGGTCTTAGGCTTAGTTCAATCATTTAACTAAAACCCATTTCCCGATCAAAATCCCAGCTTCCCAGATGTATCCGAGTCGTTCAAACCTCTTAAGAACCATGGAAGGCATGATAAAATGCTATAGGATATGGATGCAAATTAAGTTGATATTATTGGACGATAAAATGAGACGCTTCGTATCCCGAAGGACGTCCATTCTTTGGCCAAGGCATGTACTTCTATCGACGAAGATGCAGACGGATCACGTAGCCATTCCGTACAAAAGCAGAAGAAAAGCAGCCAGTCGGATTTTTCCAACGACAGAGAGCCAAGACAGTTTCACAAGACCAAGGAATGAGACTTTCCAGGTGCGTCGTAGTGTCCGCAGAACAAAGATAAGGAGTCGGCATATGAAGCCTTGTTGGAAAATATCTATCTCCAAACCCTCGCGGAGGTTCAAAGAGACGTACAACAGTCTGCAGCCACGACCGCTTTACTTAGGAGAGAAGCACATGAGGAGGGGGAAATCTTCCAAGACGCTGGCAAAAGCGAACAGTATCCAGCTCAGTCACCTCGTGTTGCTGCCACTGACGCGGACTCCTTAAGAGAAGTTACCCTTCAACAATATGGTGGAAGAAATTGATCCGCTCATGAATCAATGATCGCCCAAGCGATGGTACCGCCTTCGAAAAGAGCTTTATACTGATTCCTGCCAGAGCTCTCACCACATCGACCACCGATGCAAGATAAGTCAGACCCTGAACATCCATACTTCCCATTGCCCATCAGAAGAGTCCTGGAGTTGCTAGAGATTTGGGTACGAGAAGGAGTGGTACAATTACCCCCTGCATGGCGTCCACCAGCTGATCAAGAGATGTTACATCCAAGATATTGTCATTACCACATATTTATCCATCATCCTACCAGTAAGTGCAACGCTCTGAAGCGCATTGTTCAAGGGAAGATAGTTCAGGGGAATTGCGCTTGGAAACTAGAGATTCTCCGCCTTACCGCGGATCGACGTAAAGATGTTTCACGGACGACAACTGGGGACTTCTCGCGGCTAGGATGACGTCACGCATAAAACCCGGATTCACGCCCTGAAGATTCAGTTTTATCGAAAGACCCTAAAGTGAGTAAGTTTTGTCAGACGATGTTTACACAATCTGTCGTTTTGAATTTATTGAAGGTGTGTACAGGCATCAATTTCACATTGACAATAGAAACCGATAACCCAGTTGTCCCGAAATTTCACATTATCCCATATTTTTCCATCATGGTTTCACAAATTTCCTGGAATAATTGTGCTACTCACGGTTATAACCAAAGTGCCATTATTTCAATAATAGGTCATTCCAAAATAATCCAAAACTCTCATAGGAAGCAGTCATCTGTCAATCCAAAAACCAGAAAATCAAACCATAAAAAGAGGCGTCTCTTGCCTTTCAAAACCTAAGAGAAGGAAGTTCAAAAAAAAAACATTCAAGGAAAATTTCCCAACAATGGCTCGTTCTTCTTGGAGAAAACATCCTTCATGCTTTGAAGAGCCGCCTGTTTCAGCTTCAACTCCTGAGAAAACTTTTCGACTCCTGCCTCTTGTTGATTAATCAAATCCGCGGAAGGACTTTCAACCGCTTCAGCCTGCAACTTTTGGATCTTGGAAATCCTTCACAGAACCAGGAGATGTTAAACTCAAAGTCTACACACACATCTCGGTGAAACTTCCAGCTCGAGATTACATCTTCAGAAACAGTGTGGCCAGTCACGTTGCACATGTCATGAATTGAAGATAAGGCTTCCTCCACACGCTTAACCAACACAAATCGGCTGGTGATCGTTTTGTTTGTTGCCATATGTCCATACCTTTCCCATATTTTGGTATATAGCTCCACGTATTTCACTGGCACGCTGAATCCTCCAATCAACACGTGACCCTCAAAAGGAGCCTCAAATGGAGGATCGAAAACGACACCTGTGGTTGGATGTGCGACTAGTAAGGATTCTTTGGAAACAATCACGCCCATCGCCATGAAAACGTTTTCCGCCATTGAAGACTCAGCAGCACACTCATGACGATCGACCTCTATCTCCAGATTACCAGCGGGTACGGTTTCCATGATTGGAGACACAATTACATCTTGATTGCCATGAATCTCCATCTCAGGGTTACCTCCAAAAGCGGCTTCTTCTTGTAAATATCACTGATTGAATATTTATTTCGTATAAATAAATAGTTCGATAAGAAAACATGTGGGAAAATCACCGACTCATCTGTGGGCCCACTGGGACTGGAAGAAGACTCACTGACGCTATGAAGTTCTTTTCTCATCACCGTCGGATTCTGAGCTTTCTTCTTCATTATCATCTTCCTCTTCACTGTTAAGGGAATCAGTATCGCCAGACTTTTCTTCAGAAGGCGCCTTTTTTTTGCCACGTGCAAGTCTGGTGAAGGCGTTTACCTTATTAAGACCCTGAGTCAAAAAGGGAAGGGATGTTCAATGGCGAAAATTCAAAATATTTATGCAATATGGCCAAATCAGAAAGGAAATCATACATAATTGCATGTTGGAAGAACTAAAAGTCACAAGAGCCGTCGAACCCCATCGGATGCCGCCTGCATGATTTTTCGACCTTCGCTCCCTTTCCTGGGGATTTTCCACGTCTGTGCTGGAAGATTTCTGCTTAATAGGAGGAGCCTCCCTCAACAATGGGTGTTCCTCTAAAACGTTAGAGGAAGGCTTGCCGCGTGGATTTGTCACGACATCTTGCACAAATTGGTGAATAGCAAGGAACTCCTCCTGCCAGAATACATTATATTTGGAGGTCGTTGCCGGGTTTCGTTCTGAGAGCAGGAAAGGAATGCTTTTATTCGGTGCAAAGGAACTGGAGTCAAGAACGGCTGGCAACAATTCTTCTGGAGACATTAGCTGACGACGGAATGGGATTCCCTGGTCAAATCCCATATGCCGATCAGCCCTGTCAATGTTATAAGGAAGTGCCTCAAAAGATCCTCTGAAAAAATATGGCACATATCCGGGTATGCAGCTTCGCATGAACACAATCTCTCCAATGCTCATATTCTTTTCAGTAGAATGCAAAGTCGTGCTCGGCGCAGAAGCAAAAGTTTTCGGCTGAATTATGGATGCATGGACTGGAGCCTAGGGACGGAAGTTAATTGCGTACACGTTGTCAAGGAAATCAATGATCTTTGAGCCAGGTTTTGGGCGCTTATTCAACCAGCGAACTATCTTGGATCCGCCGTATGAGTTAGCAAATGAAGTTATCGGTTTAGGAGCATAATTTTTGAAATGCTCCCACAACCATGTCTGGAGAAAGGAGACATGAACGTACGAGTCTACTTTCATATATCCATTAGAATCATACATGTCTGTAGCCGGATGATCCAGATGAGTGAACAAAGATCCAAGAAACAAGCTACCGATAGGAAGAGCAACGCCTTTCGCCAATTTGATAGCAAATTTGATGATCTCCTATCTTATCTCCTTTTGGCCAGAGCCATCATCAAAAATATCTCTGGATAGCCACAGAGCTAAAAATGTCGCAATATGGAGTGTACTATCCAGCACCTGATCCGAATCTGACTCGTCCGGGAACCATTCCGACACCCACCAGTTATACAAGCACTTTTCCTCATAATTCTTCCGAACGTATCCTTCTGATTTCTTGGTGTCGACGACATGCATCTTTTCTTCTTCAGCAGACAAACTGACGTCAAGGTTCCCTGTTATTGGAAGGTTCAACAAAATGGCTACACTTTCCAAAGAAATGGTCATTTCACCCCACCTACATATGGCCGTACGAGTATCCGGACACCATCTGGAGATAAAAGTGATCAAACCCAAGGTGTTTTTCCTGATCTGGAGTGTTGCAGATGCCATGACAGCATTTATGATTTGTCCCCCAGTCAGATTGAATTCACATGGTATTTTCTTACCATGAATTTGATCCATTTATCAAAGAAGCGCAGTGGACTATGACAGATCTTGAAATCAATGGGAGAAGTAGGATATTCTTTCTTCTGGAGGAAAAACCGCATTACGCGCCCTGGACATACTGATTGCACACCTCCTTCATTCTCTGAACTAGTCAGAAGAGTTGCCACATATTTGGATGGGTCTTCTTAACTGTGGAAGACTTCGTAAAAATTCATCGTCCGTGTTTGGCTTAGAGTTGTTAGTGTTTTTCAACGCGGCGGCAGGACTGCTTTCAGGTGACATCTTAATGAAATATCTTTATGCTGCTTTCACTTTCAAAGTAACTACAATGGAGCAAAAACGGAAAAAGTTACTACTCTGAAGGATACCGTGCACGAAGACTTTGTCAAAATCAAGTACAATTAACGGCGAGTCTTCCACGAGAAATTTTATTTGGACACAAGTCATGGCGCGCATAGCCAAAGGGAATGGGGACTGATACTCGTTTCAACAAGCCGTACTTTTCCGCGGGAAATATGCTCTTATCGTGTCTTGCCGCGGGAAGTATGCACTTGGCTAAAACAAAAAAAAAACGTGTCTTGCCGGGAATTGTGCTCACGACTCCCTAAAAGGACAAGGAAAACCCTAAATCTAGGTTTTATGGAAAAGAGATCGATGGCGGCCACCCGCCTATGCATGTTTACTTTGCATAATAATTGGTTTCGTTGCTGTTAATGTGGTGGCTAACATTACTACGATACTACTAGAAAGGAGGAATCATTCATGTTGAAGTATTTCTACAAGTTTATGGAAGACATGCCTATGGCCAGAGTTTACACCAACACAGGAGAGCAAACGAAAAGGGAAGAAAACGTTGGAACACATACCTGAAATATGCTCGCCTGCCTTTCTGCTTTGCTGCTAACACGGAGACGCGGAAACAAAGCCAACGGTGCAAAAATAAAGAGGATGGGAAACACCTTTTATATGCGTTGTAACACCCGGTGTTTTTAGCATGACGCATGCTAAAATATGCGTCGTGGCCTGAGATGAAGCTTCATCCAAAGCTTCCTTTGCATAGTAAGATGCATTTGGGCAGGGGCCATATTTGGTGCCAAGTAAGGCACATCGCGTAGGCATATTGGAAGTCACATTGGCCAAGAGCCAATCTCACATCAAATGGTGCATTATGCCAGTTGGGTATATGGCTCTAGTAATGTACAACCAACATGGATGGACATCGGGTTGGAAGTGGACAACCAACATGGCTGGACACCGAGATGGTAATGTACAACCAACATGGCTGGACACCGAGTTGGCAGCGGACAGCCAACATGGTCGGACATCGCAGTTGGCCAGGGTGGTAAGGGGCATCCATCACGGCCTGGGGAGTTGGTGAATGATTTTTTCTCCCCCAATTTAAGTTGTAAAAATGTCAAGTTAACATATATAGGGATGGGTACTTGGTTGAAGGTGCATATACGGACCATGCACCAAGTAAGATAGCCTTAGAAACGTACAGTCATCACGTCTGGACATTGGAATGGCCTATGGGCCAAATTCGGAACTACAACCATCACGGCCCTTCACGGGACCTGGCTCAGGAAATGTTCAGCCGTCATGGACGGACATTAGAACTGACCTGTGAGCCAGAATTGAATGTACAACCATCATGGTCGTACATCGTTGTTGTCCAGGGTGGTGAGGTGCAGCCATCACGGCCTGGGGAGTTGATGAATGATTTTTGCTCCCCCAATCAAAGTTGTAAAAATGTCTTTTAAACATATATAGGGAAGGATAGTTGGTTGAAGGTACATATGCGGACCATGTACCAAGTAAGCTTCATATCTTAGCCGGAAGAGTATAAATGATGCTTAAGCCTCATTTATAGATATGTAGCCTTACCAATGGAGCGTGTTAAGCATGGGCATCACTATGCCATGCCGCATACCAAGTATTCATCACTTGGATGCATTTTGACGGAGCGGCCTATACGGACTAGGCCATTACCATTATTGCTTGGCCACGACCATGCAAACGAGTTGTCTTAAGCTTCTGTCCATTCGAGGATGAACTACGGTTTGTGCTTGATCCCTTTAGAGTAGGGAAGGGTACGTAGGCAGCCGCAATGAGTTGCAGCATTGCCGATCCAGCATGTTGTCGCTCATATCATCTAATTTAGAGATAATTGTGGAACTTTGGACTCTCATATCATCTGGCTCAGTAACTCGACGTAAGATATGATTGTGGCCATACTTGATGAGGCTAGTTGCATTCCATTCTTGGGATGCTCATACTTCCTATCAAAGCGTTCGACATAGGCTAAAAACCCGAGTGTCGTAATTTAGCTTAAGAGGAGTCCATTCTGATGGGAAACGGAGCAAAGATCAAGACATGTTGATCTATAGATCCATATGGTCACCAGAATTTAGCCAAATTCCATCCTTTAGGGCCTCAAAAAGTCGTTTTTTCCGTATTAAGAAAGTTTTTATTTTCTTAATAAACCCTTTGTGGAACAAGGATAAGTTGGAACGGTGTGGAAGCTAAGTTAGACGCATCATGCTCCACCAGCATGCTTGCAAGGGAAAATGAACGTGCATTTGCCTAGCTTTAAGGCTCGGATCGTAGCTTCATCATGGCGCATCAGGGAGATTACGTCCTGTGGAGCAACGCGCCAAAGGCGTAATTTTCCGGTCCGTCACATGCATAGTGCTTTTGGAGTTTGAGTAGAAGAAGGTTTCTTTTGGTCCATGCACAAAAGAAGGCAGTTGGGCCCGCGGAGTCAGCGCCCCACGACCAAAGCCAGCAGCGCCATCCACTGTCCCACGAACCAAAGTCAGCAGTGTCATCTCCGCTTTTCCACGGACCTAGCCATCATCTCCATCCACCGATTCCACGGACCAAGCCAGCAGCGCCGTTTCCGCTCGCTCCGTGGTCAAGTAAGTAGCGTCATCACCACCGTTCAGTGGCCAAGGTTGCAGCGTCATCTTCACCGTTTCGCGTCCAGGGTTGCAGCGTCATCATCATCGTTCTGTGGTCAAATTGGCAGCGCCAAGACCAATACCCTATGGAAAAGCCGTGAGTACGCCAAGCCGCCAATACAAGGATCACAGATTCCTCATGCCTTCTGCCAAAGGTTAGTCGAATTTTTCCTGGCAATCTCTTCCTGACCTGCCATTTTGATTTGTTATCCTTGACTGTCACCATCTCATGCTTACCCCGCAACAATGCCACTGTTACGTGCTAAGCAGGGGACTTAATGTTGATGGTGGCTTTTAGTATACGGTGAAAACTGTAAAAAGTCTATCTACCTGACCCGACATCAGATGTAGTAGACATTGATATGTCTATATTTCGCAGGGAATTTGGAGAATATATCAAAATATGATGAGTTCATGTATCTCTATTCACATTATATTGAAACTCAAGCTCCTAGATGAATTGTTCACTAGTATAGAGCCTAATGAGTATATAAGCTCCTAGCTGCATTACTCACTAATGCCGGAGCCTGCCGAGTATTTTTCCTATGCTATGTTCCCCGGCTAAACCCTTAATATTGATATGGCATGACAATTTGTGTTCACTCGCAGCAGAGTAGCACGAATTTCCAAGTATCAAGGTGTTGATGGTGTTTTTTAGCTTAGGGTCAAAATCGTAAAACTGCACATCTGACATGACGTCACTATGACCATTAGCACATTTATTGAATCAATCAGCATGCCTACGTAAGAGTTACCGGGGTACTCTTTTCTTTTACATGGGTCATGTTCCACGGCAGAACCCTTAACACCGACTGACATCATCTATGTCGAACCCTAATTCTCATGCTACCGCGCCAAGGTATGCCAACCATGCCAGCCGCACCAATTTGCCAATATCAGACCATGCCAGCCATGTCATTGCGCCAAGGCATGCAAACAATTCCATCCACACCACTGTGCCAATGGCATACCATGCCAGCCACATCTCCACGCCAAGGCATGCCAACCATGCCAGTCGCACCTACGCGCCAAGGCATGCCAACCATGCCAGCCGCACCTCCGCGCCAATGGCATGCCATGCCAGCCGCACCTCCGCGCCAAGGCATGCCAACCATGCCAGACGCACCACTGCGCCAATGGCATGCCACGCCAGCCGCACCTCCGCGCAAAGGCATGCCAACCATGCCAGCCGCACCACATGTGCCAATGGCATGCCAACCACCTTGCTGCGCCATACCATGTCGTCCTTCCCTATGCGGCTACCAAAACGAAGGCGTGCGATGATCAACGCCACCCTTCCATCTTAGATGCAAATCTTAGCCGTCCAAGGTCGCCAAACAACGCATGATAACCTTTGGCCCAACGCCAAAACCCTAGTTTGGACGCGCCTAAACCACGCCAAGGCATGCCGACCATGCCACATGTGCCAATGGCATGCCACGCTTTCCACCTTGCCGCGCCTAAGCCATGCCATGCCGACCTTCCCTTCACGGCTGCCAAAACGAAGGCATGCGACAATCAACGGCTACTCTTCCATCTTATATGCAAATCTCAACCTTTCAAGGTCACCAACCAACGCATGGTAACCTTTGGCCCAATGCCAAAACCCTAGTTTGGTCGCGCCTAAACCACGCCAAGGCATGCCGACCATGCCACATGTGCCAATGGCATGCCGCGCCATCCACCTTACCGCGCCTAAGACATGCCATGTCGGCCTTCCCTTCACGGGTTCCAAAACGAAGGCGTGCGACAATCAACGGCCAACCTTCCATCTTAGATGGAAATCTCAGCCGTCCAAGGTCACCAACCAACACATGGTAACCTTTAGCCCAATGCCAAAACCCTAGTTTTGGTCACGCCCAAACCGCGCCAAGGCATGCCGGCCATGCCACATGTGCCAATAGCATGCCAGCCACCTTGCCGGCCTTCCCTTCATGGCTGCCAAAACGAAGGCGTGCGACAATCAACGGCCACCCTTCCATCTTAGATGCAAATCTCAGCCGCCCAAGGTCACCAACCAACGCATGGTAACCTTTGGCCCAACGCCAAAACCCTAGTTTGGACGCGCCTAAACCACGCCAAGGCATGCCGACCATGCCACATGTGCCAATGGAATGCCGCGTCATCCACCTTGCCGCGCCTAAGGCATGCTATGCCGGCCTTCCCTTCTCAGCTGCCAAAACGAAGGCGTGCGACAATCAACGACCACCCTTCCATCTTAGATGCAAATCTCAGCCGTTCAAGGTCACCAACGAACACATGGTAACCTTTGGCCCAACGCCAAAACCCTAGTTTTGGTCATGCCCAAACCGTACCAAGGCATGCCGACCATGCCACATGTGTCAATGGCATGCCAGCCACCTTGCCGCGCCATACCATGCCGACCTTCCCTATGTGGTTACCAAAACAAAGGCTTGCGACGATCAACGGCCATCCTTCCATCTAAGATGCAAATCTTAGCCGTCCAAGATCGCCAACCAACGCATGGTAACCTTTGTCCCAACGCCAAATCCTTTGTTTTGGCCACGCCCAAACTGTGCCAAGGCATACCAGCCATGCCACATGTGCCAATGGCATGCCAACCACCTTGCCGCGCCATACCATGTCGGGCTTCCCTATGCGGCTACCAAAACAAAGGCTTGCAAAGATCAACGGCCACTTTTCCATCTAAGATGCAGATCTTAGCCGTCCAAGGTTACCAGCTAACGCATGACAACCTTTGGCCCTACGCCAAGCCCTAGTTTGGTCGGGCCCAAACAAAGCCAAAACCCTAACTTTTGGCCGCGCCTAAACTAGGCCATATTAAAGTCGTACCGTCCATGCTTTCATGCCACTGGCTACCAAACGAAGGGTTGCAATAATCAACGGCTACCCTTCCTCGCAAGATGCAAAATCTCGACCGTCGAAGGTCACCATCGATCTGGCAAGTCTCCCAAGCTCAACTTTCCGAACAACAACATGCTACATGTTTTCTACGAAAACACTCGAGACATCAACACATGTCACAAACTGGGGGATGCTCATTGGGTATTGCTTTGACGGTTTACAGCGCGCGGCGTACACTACGCCTGTTATAAGACAGTGTCATAAGGATGAGGAGGTTAGTAAATACATGGAGTAATGGTGAAACGCTTTCTTTTATGGAACATCAATTCCAGGCGTTACCGGTTACCACCTTCTCCCATTTACTCATCCGTTTTCCATTTCTTACGAGACCAGAGTACGTTTCACTTCGACTTGTATAAATAGGTCTTACCTATTTCCACCGAACAACAAGTTCGGGGCTGGAGGATACAACACTCAGAAAATATTGGCTAGATTTCCATCTGTTAGCTTCCCACTTTCTGATACAAGTCGTGAAACAACTACTTTTCCAGAATCAACTATTCTGGTCTCAACACTCTCTTCGCTTCCCTCCCCAAAACCAACTTTTCCCCTTCATTTTGTGACCGAAACAAGTCTGGAACGGCCATTTCTTGGTTTAGACCGGATTTGTACAAATTGATCTCTCGAATCTAAAATACTCTCTTGCAGTACATTTTTTAGGGTTTAAATTCGTTTCTCACCCACACACCCGAAATTACAAAAATCAGTAGAATCGTTTTCACCCTCAAACACAAGGTTAAGGCATAGAGTCCAATCAATTTTGTGATAATTCACAAGATTCAGATATTAACCTGACTAATTTGCAAAAATTAGGGTTTTGCGCCCTGCGCAGTATATTAGATCTTGCCTGTCGAAATTAAGCCTAGGCGAACTAGGTAATTAATCCGCCATGGATTAGTAGGTGCAAAATCCTACCAAAAATCAGAAAACAGGGAACACAAGCAGCTGTGGAATAAGAGCAGAAACAAAGGGAGGTGTGGCCATACCATAGGCCAGACGGCGCCACTTGCAGGTGGCCACACCCCATGTTGCTCGGCGTCCCATGTTCCCCGTCGACCAATAAGGTCGCCTTAAACCCGCCACACACACATGAGTTGTGGCTGAGCCCATACTTGTCGTCCCTATCCCCCATCGACCAATCAGGTCGCGTTAAATCTTCCACGCGCACCAGAAGTGTGGCCACGCCCGTGCTTGGCCAGCCCCCTCTTTTTATTGACCAATCAGGTTGCTCTAAACCTGCCACAATATTAAAAGAGGCGGAATTGCGTCAAGTTGTCACCATGCCAAATTGGATTCCCAAAGACCGCGCCAGCATGCCAATGGCATGCTAACGGCGTGCCAAGCATGCCAAGCACGCTACCTTGCCGCAGAATCACGCCAAACGCGCCAACGCGCCATGAATAGTGCACCTACGTGCCAACCCACTTTCTATTCGTGGCCAACGCCATAACGGACTTCAACGTGGTTACTCTAGCGATAAGCACGATCTTACTTTAATGGCGATGGACGAAACCCTAATTTCCGGTCGTGGCACAAACTATGCCACTTCGGGCCCCACAACATGCCACGAGCCGTGCGGACTTAGGAAACCCTAATAAAGGAGACATACCATAGCCACTCGTAGTAATACTTGCTCCTGTGGCCATTTCCTCATGATGGCCTGGCTATGGTTCCTTTGGCGTGGATCTGGCATCGTTTGCATTAAAAGTTGATATACCACGGTCACATGCTGCATGACATATGCGCTAATTAGGATTTCACATGCCAAACCCTAATTTAGGCGAAGTTGCTATCCCAACCAAGCCAAATAATGTTCCACAGAACATTGGCATTGATGTTTCCACACCACATTTGAGTCCAACACCAATGTGCCAAATCTGACGGCCATGGCTATGCCAGACGCCACTTGCACCATCGTGCCGCTGGCATGAACAGACCATGCCGACCATGCCACTGGCATGTGCTAAAAGCGCCACTACACTATTGGCATGTGCCAATGGCGCCACTATGCTATTGTCAGGCACAAACAGGTTGTGGCCATAATCAATGGCCACCCTTTCTCATAAGATGCAATCTTGGCCGTCCAAATTCGCCATGGAATTGACAGGCCTGTGGCAAGTTTTAGGAGACCAGCAAAGACAATCCAAATAGCACCACACGCTATTTTCCTATGGAAAGTCTCTTGACTTTGACTTGCCACACGTAGCAGACTGCTACACGTTTTTCACGAAAATACTCGAGACATCAAACATGTCACAAACTGGGGGATACTAATTAGGATATTGGTCTGGCGGTTTATAGCGTGCGGCGTGAAACACTCCCATTATAAGAAAGTGTCAGGAAACATGGTAGTTAGTGGTGGCAAGAAGTAATGGGTGCAAACAAACCTGTTTCCTTCATCGTGGTAACGTGGTTTCTAGCGGTTACACATTGCTCCACTCTTCCATCACTCAGTCACTCCCACTTCCTACGAAACCAGGGTGCGTTCAATTATGACTTGTATAAATAGGTTTCACCTATTTTCCACCAAAGAACAAGTTTTGGTCAGAAAAGGAACACAGTATCCAGAAAACCCAAAGAACTAATATCTTACATTTTGCAAGCCAGTTCCATATTCTGATACAAGTCATAAAAATCCACACCTTCTTCGCTTCCCTCCCTAAGACCAACCCTTCTCCTTCACTTTGTGACCAAGCAAGCCTGGAACTACCATTTCTTGGTTTAGGCCAGAATTATACAAATTGATCTCTCAAATCTAAAGTACTCCCGTACAGTGCATTTGTTTAGGGTTTAGATTCTTATCATCTTTACTTAATTCGTTTTAGAATCCAATATTAGTCAACCTTTTATGCGTACCAGTTGGTAACTGGATTTAAGCCTGACGTTCGTGTTCTTATGCATTTTTGGTTACACTATATATGTGCTATTACGAATCCACATCGTACTATGATAGGTCTTCAAAACTGTTAAGTAGTTATGTTGAAAATGAGTTCCCAACAATTATCCGAATTTTAAAACTTTTGGCAGGAGATCTCTTACCGCTAGATTTGTGGGTTATCACTTTAATGAGACAGTCTTCCCGTCGTCAGGGGGAGAACAGAAAAAGTATTTTCTAAGGGAATGACAGGAATTGTTGTTGTGTGTTCCCACTGAGTCTCATATTGATTCTTGTACTCCACAAATTTAAATATGAGATGACAAAGAATAATCGATTTTCAGAATGTACACTGATTTCACTAAAGTTATGAGATCACACATACTATTTGCAAACCTACCTGCAAGGTTATGAATCCTCAATAAGGGATGTACACCATAGACTAAGGTGTTGCAACTACACTTAGTGGAAGTGTGGTTGAGGCTGTGGCTCCATAAAGGAAGTTGTAGAGACCACTTAGTTCGATCAATCCTCACCTAAAAAGAAAGTAGGTGAATAAGGCACAACTTATTTATATCATCAGAAATCATCTCATAAGATTGTCTATGAATATTTCCATGAATCAAACTGGGAGGACGCTCCGAAGTTTAATGATTCTAGAGAACAATGACATCCTAAGTGGATTATGAGAATGCACACGAGTCAATGGAAAGATCATGCGAGCATATTAATGATTAAATTCACTTACACTTGCTTAAAGAAATAGAGCAAGGTGAGATCGAACCAAGCTCCTTGTTTCTTAATGTCAACAAAGAGCATATTTGGCATATACAATCCAGGTAGAACTTGGTTCTTTGACAAATATATATGTATTTGGTATGGTAGTGTTAACCAACCAAGTGTAAAGCCTATTGGACATACATGATTAATTTGTCACAAAGCATAATGAGAAGAAAGCAGCCTTAAAGTATAAAGGCTCTCCTTGTGGCGCGAGGTTTCTCACAAATCCCTGGAATTTTTCTGTTGTAATGAACGTTATAGTGTTCCGCAACTTAGTTAGCTTGGTAATTTCAAAAGGACTTGAAATGAATCATATGTATGTGGTTGTTACGTATCTATGAAAGAATCAAGAGATAACATATATTCACAAAAGTACTTGATAACCTTTTGTTGCCCAAATCAAGTGAATCTAAACCACAGAGTGTGTTCACAGTTGGATAGAACACTCACTTATAGATTGAAGCAATCAGGCGGATGTGGTATACCTGTCTAAGTGTCTATTTGATTTGGAGGGGATATACAAGTAAGTTATTTTTACTTGTGTATTCACAAGAAAGTCCCTGATTTGGAATTGTAGCTATCTATGTCGATGGTATAGACATGATGGGTACTCTTGATGTAATAAGAGACCTTAAAAGCTATTTGAAATTCGAAATTGAGATGAAAAATCTGGGGAAAGATCGACCGAATACTGAGCTTGTGTTATATTACTCCACCAGTTTGCACGTGTCTAAAGTTGTCAGGAAATTTAACAAAGACATGCATCCTGATAGCACTCCCATGATTAGTCGAGGTTCAAATGTAAGTAAGTGACCATTTCGTCTAAAGGAAGATGACGGACATGTGTTGGGAGATGAAATTCCCATATCTAAGTACAATAGACGCGTTGTTGTACTTAGTATAACAATGTACTCGATTAAATTTTACATCCTCATGGAACTTGTTAGCTAGATATAGATCAGTACCAACGCAACATCATTGGAATGGTATAATGAACCTAATTATATACTTAATAGTAACCATGGACATGAGTTTTTTTTATCCCTGAAAAGACATAAACAAGAATGCTAAAGGAACTGCAATCCAAAGGTTGTTGATTATGAAGGAACAATAATCTCTTCTCCAACGAAAGTAATCAGGGGGAGATATGGTAGACTATATTCTAAGTCGCTACCGATATTCAGTTTCGAAAAAGTACATGACTAAAGAAATTGTCTGGAACAACTCTGAAAGTAATTAGGGGGAGATGCCGGCATCAGGGGGAGGATCCAAGGATATGATATCGACATACTTTACTTCGAAATTGAAGTTGTGTTGTACTCTTTTTCCCTTCGACTGAGAATAGTTTTTCCCACAGGATTTTGTAACTCGGCAAGGTTTATAATGAGACAACAACAAACACCGGGAAGTAATTTTCCAACTAAGGCTATTGTTTTTCCCATAAGGATTTTCTACCTTAGGAGTTGTGAAGCAACTAATCAACTTCAACGTAACAAAGTGATCATACGCAACGGATCACCTTTACTTGCGTCTGTCATGTTGTACTCTTTTTCCTTGTCAACATTTTAATGAATCAACATATTCGAGTCCAACTATGTTCTAAGATTGCTTAATATCATACTCTTTTTCTTTAGTTCAGGTGTTGTCCCTCTGGATTTTCCTGATAAAGTTTTAACGAGGCAATTAACTTAGACTCGTCGATTCTTGAAGATCGTATTGCGTGTGATGAACTACATGTAAAGTACGAGATAACATGTGAAGTACTACATGTGAATAGTTGTACCAAGGTTTTATCCCACTGGGTTTTTCCTTATCAAAGTTTTAATGAGGCAATTGATTTCGGCACAAGTCATCAAGGAGATGAAGACATTTGAAGAACTACACTCGAAGCACTACATGTGACTGCATATGAAGTTCTATTGGACCGCACAAGGGGAAGTGTTGCAGGGCCTACGTCCCATAGATGTGCGGCCCGACTAGATACCTAGGGTTTACCTTTCTCTGTGTATAAAGAACATTATACCTATGTAACATCTGATACCTCTTTTATCAATAAGAAGTTCCTCAATTTCCCTGCCTTTAGGTTTTACCTAATTGTTACTCCAAAAGTTTTCAAATAGTTTACTAATACTTATTTTTTTACATTATTGCTTATCATTTATCACTAATTGAAGTTAATTTAGCTAAAAAAAATTTATGATGATGTTTATACTTGATCTTTATTGATTATTCTATGTGTGTTGCTTTATTTTCCATGAGATGGTCTATTTTTTTTTATCATAGATGTACGATCAGAACATATTCTCATGAATTTTTCTTATAACACTAGTTAATTTCACATTACTAAGATTTTTTACTACTAACAATTTAGCAATTAACTAAAACATCTGGGTAAGTGTGTTCTTTTATATACCCCCAACAAACACTAACGATACCCTTTTATCTACATATCCACAAAACTAATCTACCTATACCAACATATTTTATAAACTAGCATACCCCGAGAGAAACAAAAATACAAACCTTCATGCGAAATTGATGAAGAGTTATTCTTCTTCTCTATTCTCTTCAAAGATCAGGAGAGAAGACCCTCTAGATGTGAAAATCTAATTAATTATTTTATCCTTAATTTTCATCAACCCCAAAAACAAAAGCCAAACGAACCCTAATTCTTTTTTGCCTTGATTTCTCCTCTTCAAGGGGTAGCAGAGTAAGTGAAAGAAATTTATGGAAAAAAAAAGAAAAAAAAGAAAATCGACTTGATTTGATTTTGAAATAAACTATTGTCAACTGGCTTGTTGGATTTAAGGTTTCCTCCGGGAACTAATCATTATTGTGACAGTCAAAATTGCAACATTGGCAAAAATCATCTCGATCATCAAATACAAGATCATGTACATTTACGCTTGTAGTAACAACGCCTTTAATGTTTTCATTTGTCCTGTTAGTAAAACTAAAGTTAACCAGTAAAATAAAAACCCTAATTTTGATTTTAATGTCCTCTTCGGAAATTATCTGGTTATTTTCTTGCTTCTTGCGGTTGTAGTGGTGGTGATGGGTTAGCGGCTAGGTGAGACCGGAAACTTCACGGATTGCAGAAATCAAGTTGGATATTAGGGATTATTTTCTCTTTCGGTTTTCTTGGTCACATGACAATTTTTAGTGGGGGTATCGATATCAAATTTTTAATTCAATCATTTTCATGCTAACAAAATTATAAGGGAAATTCCTATGGCAATGAATAAAAACCTTTTTCTGTTGAGCCACGTGGATGAACGAACATGTTTTTGCACTATGGGAAACCAAGACAAAATGATTTTATTAATATAAACTAATAAGAATTGGGTCCCGCTAGTGATCTTATTAATATAACAAATAATAAAAAACAATTTGTTAATACACAGGGGAGAAACTAGGAAAAGAAACGGCTTTGAGGATCGCGCGACCAATGAGTTAACTCATTAAGAAAAATCGTTTCTCAAAAATTTCAAAATTCCACCAATTTTTTTCGTCATGTTTTGATCTTCTTCTGTATCCTTTCTAGCTGGTCCTTTGCTTATGTTCTTGATTTAACTTATATTTTTTCTTAATCTTTATTTTCGTGCTTTTTCACAATTCCTTTTATGTCAGTCAAGTTTGTAATTTATCTAATGAGTTAATAATTTTATTTTGCAGGGCCTGATCCACCTATTAACATGGAAGACATCCATTATAGGACCTTTTTTCTTACTATTCTCCTTATTCAAACATTATTGTTTCAATGAACAACAGTATGCATATCATCTTCTTCGGCAGTTTTGCAGACCATCTCTCTAAAGATGGATTCCAACAGTATGTTTTATTTTGCAGTGAATCATCTATACGATTTCAAGGATTTAAATGATATTTGTAAGTTTCAAGTTTTAAACTTAGTTCTCCCGATCCGAGTCTCTATTTTCATGCTTTCCGAGCCAGAAAAATTTCAAAAATTTGAAACCGCGTAATTGGTGGCAGTACAGCTGCTCTGCGACAATCAAGCAGGAAATGTTATACCCATTCAATGTTGTTTTTTGTCAACAACAGGCTTTCAGTGCGAATTCCACTCTACCTAGGTCAACCATGTACCCATTTAATGGCAGATATTTTCTTATAGTCTTCGCAGTTATAGACTTCACAAAGATAAAAGATTCTTCTTATTCCTCTACAACTATTTATGGTTATCCTGTTCCTGCCAGAAATCTTTATAACCAAGAAAAGTGGATCCATCGTCTTCATATCTTATCCCAGAAATTTTTGCACCATACTCAACAAACAAAAATTGCTTCTTCCTCTAAAAATCATGTTTCAACCATCACCAATCAACTCCAAAATGCAAACACTCGAGACATTTCTGCTATGAAGATGAGAAGAGCGGTAGGATCAATGAGAGCTTTATCGGTAGCAACTGAAGAAAGAGGTCACACTGTAATACACAAACTATTTTCTAAGGACGCCATGGAAATGGATTTGGTTAGGAAGGAATTGAAACTTCTCTGGAAACAATAAAAATTAAGGGAAGTTCGTGCTCTAGACAAAAACATCTTTCTGTTCAAGTTCAACACAAAGGAAGTTGAAAAAGCGGGGGTCTAACAACACCACCCAATATTTCGCTTAGCAATCTTTATGGACAAACTCGAATATACTTTTAAGAGAATAAACAAGACCCAATCAATTAAAAGTATATCAACGAGTTTATTTCTCTCTTATTGATTTGATTTACTCAAGCAAGAACTGCGAGTTCTAATCAAATACAAGGAATAACTTGGATGGTACCAAAGACCAATATCCAAGGATCAATCAATATCAATCAACAACCGAAGGTCGGATTTCCAATTGATTGATTCAAATGCACAACCTGTATTATTTCAATTATATAAAAAAATATAATGCGGAAACAGAAATAACACAGACACCAGAAATTTTGTTAACGAGGAAACCGCAAATGCAGAAAAACCCCGGGACCTAGTCCAGATTGAACACACACTGTATTAAGCCGCTACAGACACTAGCCTACTCCAAGCTAACTTCGTACTTGATTGTAGTTGAACCCCAATCAGTCTCCCACTGATCCAAGGTACAGTTGTACTCCCTACGCCTCTGATCCCAACAGGATACTGCGCACTTGATTCCCTTAGTTGATCTCACCCACAACTAAGAGTTGCTACGGCCCAAAGTCGAAGACTTGACGATAAACAAATCTGTCTCACACAGACAAGTCTATCAAAGGATCAATATGTCTCCCACAGATAAACCCTAAAAGGTTTTGTTCCGTCTTTTGATAATAATCAAGGTCAACAGGAACCAATTGATAATTCGGTCTTATATTCCCGAAGAACAGCCTAGAGTTATCAATCACCTCACAACAATCTTAATCGTATGGTAGCGAAACAAGATGTTGCGGAATCACAAACAATGAGACGAAGATGTTTGTGATTACTTTTCATATATTGCCTATCGGAGATATCAATCTCAAGCCAATCAATCTGATTGTACTCGTACGATAGAAGATGCAAGATCAAATCACACAACTATGATAAAAGTAGTATCGGTCTGGCTTTACAATCCCAATGAAGTCTTTAAGTCGTTAACCTGGTTTTAGAAGAAGAAAACCAAAGGTTAAAGGAGAACCGACTCTAGTATGCAAACTAGTATCACACGCGAGGTGTGGGGATTAGTTTTGCACAGATACTAGAGTTCCCATTATATAGTCTTTCAAATCAGGGTTTGCAATTAAGTTACCTTGGTAACAAAGCAATCAATATCCACCATTAGATGAAAACCTGATTTAGATTCAAGCTAATATTTCTCAACCGTTAGATCGAAAACTTAGCTTGTTACACACACTTGACAATGCATGCTTATAGGTTTGTTAACCGTACCCAAACGTATGCACTTGTTGGTTCAACAATAGTTAACCAAAAGGTTAGCCATATGAGCATTCCATATCAACCACGTTCTTCTTCACCATAACTAGTTCAAATGATTTCAAATGAACTAATTAGAGAGTTGTTCAATTGCAAGGAAATATCATGTACTACACAAGACACAATTGAAGCAAAGATGATTTGATTCACTTGAATCGGTTCATGAACTTTTATAGCCACGGTTTGCAAACTGCATTCCTTATTCTTTTTAAGTTTAAGTTCAGAAATCATCTTCAGATATATAACCTTCTCAAGTTCGCGTACTAGGTTCGCAGACTTAAGTTACCGGGCAGAGTTTACAAACTCCAGTAAAAATTCTCGGGTATGAGAACTTCGTCGGTTCGCGGACTGGGTTCGCGGACTTAGTTTCACGCAAGTAGTTTGTCAACTCCAGCAGAAATTCTCGGGTTTGAGAACTCCGGCAATTCGCAGACTGAGTTCGCGGACTTGGATCACGCCATTCTTCCGGTTCTCTTGATCAAAAAAGTTCGCAAACTTTGGTTCAAGGAATAGGACTTATACATAAATGTGTTTCCACAATAATGCTTATGTCCACCATTGGTTATGTAATCTAAACTCTCATTTCAATTATTGAAACATTCTTAGAGGACGTTATACAGTTTTTACACCATTTCTCGTCAAAGTAATTTTCAAGATGATTGAAACATATCATGACTTTCGTCACAAGGTAAAGATAAACTTGGTTAAAGCGAAAAGCTTACCAACTCATATTTCGAGATATAGATAGGCGAGGTATACTCGGCTCAAAATACCAAATGTGTATAATTAAGTCTATATATATATAGCATACGACTTCTTGTCTCAAAGAGTAGGAGATAGAGTAGATAGACTTTTGAGTGACAGATGAGTTCAAGTCTTCACATACCTTTTTGTCGAGAAGTTCCACCGGTTCCTTGAGTAGTTCTTCTACTTGTATGATGAATCGCCATGAAGTCCTTGAGCTCAACTATACTTTCTATCCTAGTCCGATACTTAGTTATAATAGACTAAAAATCAAGACTTATAGTTTTGATCACTAACACTGACAAACATGCTTGAGATAGCAATCCATGCGAGTTCGACCGAGCAATGCTCTAACAGAAGTAATGGAAGCGGTTCTCAAAAGGAATCCTTGAAATGTTTGTAAGTCTCATCTTAATCTTATTATTTATGATGACTCCATGCCTTTGAAATAATGGCAGTTTACTCATCAAGAATGGACAAATCAATTCAAGAACTTATTGCTTGAACATCATTCTGTTCAAGTAATAAATGAAGCTCTGGTTGGACTAACCCCGAAAACTGCAGACCATCATATGGGAGCATGATATCTGCTAGAGTAAAAATATATTTAAGCAAACCTCTCTTCAGGGGTGGTTGGTGGAACATAAGGTCTGGAAGTGTTACTTGGGTTCGATATCATTAGGAACAACAACCACACAATTTATGTCCTTACTGTTGGACAGTAGATCATAACAAAGAAGAATGTGCCAATGTAGCTCATGACCTAAAGATTAGAAGATACACAAATGAACAGTACATCAACTACTGTCATGAGTTGGCTGAAGCTTATGGAGTGGAAATCAGTGAAGATCTCGACTTGCTGATTCAAAAAATTTGTGAAGCTAGCAAATTACAATTAGCAAAACAGGGAGATGAACATGAAGAGACTAGAAGACCTAAGAGATCAAGAATCTATGGGGTAGAGGACTCAGAATCTCCATTTTCTATTCAGAACCATCTCATACAGAATATTGACTTACAAAATAACATCAAGGAGCAAGATATTGGAAGGGATCCATCTAATATTGAGTTTGATGTCATGGAGCATGATCGAATTGATGAAGGTGATGATAAAATTAAGGAGTACTCCCATCCTATAAATGAGGTTACTGCTGTCACCACTCTAGTGTTTTCTAACCTTAAAACTCATTACAGTTTTCTTCCTTTCCAAGTTTCTTTTTCTCTCCATATAGTTTTGTTTTTCTGTGACATCTTTGTTTTTAATTTTAACATAAAGATGAAAATCTTAAGCCGGAATTTCCAAGGCTTTTTAGGAAAGGACATTCGTGATCATCTCCATCACCTTAATCATCTTCATTCTCCTAACATAATCTTTTTATGTGAAACAAAAATAAATGACAGTAGAACCCTAAGACTCTCAAACTTTTTAAATATGCTGAGCAAAGTATTTGTTCCTTCTGTTGGTGCAGCTGGGGGACTGATTCTCTTCTGGAAATATGGTTTCCAATTAAATATTGTATTGATCAATCTGAAAAAATGATTCATGCTAAAGTTATCAACGATCCTAGTAGAGGAGAATGGTTATTGTCCCGTGTATATAGTGCACCTTATGTACATGGAAATGTTGATCAGTGGTCTTTCAACAATGAGCTTAGTAAGTCCATAGACATTCCACGAGTGCTTATACGTGACTTAAATATCACTTTCACCCTTAATGACAGAAATACTCAATCCTCTCAAACTAACTCTAGTGAAGTCCTTGATTTAATTAAAGATGCAGATCTTCCAGACATGGGTTTTTGTGGGAATCCATTTACTTGACCAATAATAAACACGGCATTGGTCACATTAAATCTAGGCTCGACAGGGCTTTGGTCAATAGTTACTGGTACATAATATATCCAGGCTCAATTCTTACTCATTTGCTTCAAAATGGTTCTGACCACACTCTCATTTGGTTAGAACTCTCTAGGAAAAATAGTATCAGGTAGAAATTGGAAATTTTTTGAGCATTGGTTAATGCAAGATAGTTGTTCTGATGAAATTAAATCTGCTTGGTCTTCTAGTTTTACAAGATCTAATGCTTTTGTTTTCTCAAATAAATTATCTAACACAAGGCATATTTTGTCCCGTTGGAGTAAAAGTATCTTTAGTAATATCAACATTACAATTACTCAGCTGCAATCGGATATTTCTAATTTCCAAGCTACAGACATGAATGGTTCAAACACTGAGGCAATTGTTAAGCTAGAGCAGGAAATCAGAAAACTCAATGATATACAAGCAAGCTTTAACAGATAAAAGGCTAGAAATCATTTTTATAATGACATGGACATGAACTCCAAGTGTTTCCATATAAGAATGAATCGAAGGAAATCTCGTAGAAGAATTGATTCATTGTTATATCCAGATGGTACTTGGTGCAATGATAGAGACTCTCATTCTTCTCTTCTCAAGAACCACTTTAAAAGTATTATGACTACTTCCTCTCAATCAGACAACAATCACTTTCTCCAACACATTCCTAAATGCACTACAGATGAACACAATCAACAACTTGAAGCTATACCCATTGAAGAGGAAATTCATCAATTCTTGATGACAATGGAGCCATGGAATTCACCAGGGTCGGATGGTTTCCCACCAGGCTTCTATCAAACACAATGGCAGATTGTAAAAGATGACGTCTGCAGATTGATCAAATCTTTCTTTCACTCGGGGTACCTTCTCAAACAGCTGAACAACACCAGAGTCTCTCTAATTCCAAATGTTCAAATAGATCAAAGACCGGAGGATTTCAGACCAATAGCCTTGTGCAACACAATTTATAAAATTATTGCACTGAAAATGAAAAACCATATCTCTACAATCATCTCCCCAATGCAATATGCATGCGTACCAGGTAGATTAATTTCGTAGAACATCTATTTGGTGCAGGAAATTTTGAAAGCAATGAAGAGAAATGAAGGTAGAAGTGGCCATCTTGCCCTTAAGATGGACATGTCCAAAGATTTCATTAGGTTGGAGTGGAGTTTTTTGTTAGATATTCTCAAACAATTTGGTTTCTCGGAGAAATTCAAACAATTAATCTCGCGATGCATTTCTACCACTCACATCGAAATCATGCTCAATGGTTCTCCTACTTCGGTTTTTAAACCAACTCGTGGCATACGACAAGGTGACCCGTCGTCACCATACTTATTTATTCTGGTAATGGAATCCTTCTCGAGATTCTTGTAATACTGTGAACGTACTGGTCAATTAACAGGTATGAAAATCTCCCGTTCAGCACCAAAAAACAACCACCTGATATTTGCAGATGATTGCTTATTATTCTGCAAGGATGATGAATCTCAAGTTCACAAGCTTCTTTAAGTGATTGAACAGTTCTCTCATTGCTCTGGGTAGCTGATTAATTTTAATAAATCAGTTGTATTTTTCAGCTATAATATCGATCCAGAAGTGTGTCAAACTATCAGCGGAACACTACATGTGACGGACCGGAAAATTACGCTTGGCGCGCCAGGGCGCGCAGGACATAACTTCCCCGATGCGCCATGATGATCTTACAGTCTGGGACTTAAGGCTAGGAAAATGCACGTTCATTTTCCCTTGCAAGCATGCTCGTGGGGCATGATGCAGCTAAATTTGCTTCTACACTGTTCCAACTTACCCTTGTTCCGCTAAAGGGTGTAAGGCCATTAGGCCAAGGCCAATGCATTATTGTATGCATCACTGGCTCTACATCATCATAGGAATTTCATCACTGAATTTCCTATCTAGCTGAGCAATCGTCATACTGCCGATTCTTGTCCAGGCATAAGGCATATGCCTTGAACTTAAGCAAAGGCCGCTCTAAGCCTTTGTCATTCCTTACCTTACCTCACTTACCAACTATTTATAACTTGATAAGAAGTATGAACATCCATTTCTAGCATGCAACTAAGCTCATCAAGCTTGGCCACAATCATATCGTGCATCGAGCTACCGAGATTAGATGATATAAGGGGCCAACGTGCTGGACCGGCAATGCTGCAACTCATTGCGGATGCCTACGTACCCTTCCCTACTCTAAAGGGATCAATCAAAGACCGTAATTCATCCATGAACGGATAAAAGCTTAAACCAACTCGTTTTCAAGGTCGTGGCATAACAATAATGGTAATGGCCTAGTCCGTATAGGCCTTTCCGTCAACATGCACAAAGGTTGCGCATTATCGAGTCCATGGCATGGCATAGTGATGCCTAAGCATCAAATGCCCTATTCGCAAGACTACGCAGCTATATAGATGAGGCTTACGTATCATTTATACTTTTTCCGCTAAGCTATGAAGCTTACTTGGTGCATAGTCCGCATATGCACCTTCAACCGACTACCCTCCCTATATATGTTAACTTGCAATTTTTACAACTTTGGAAAAGGGAGACGACGGACATTCACCAAGTGCCACTTTTGAGGTGCTTGCTTCACTATTCATACCCATTGCCATGTATTTCTGAATAACCGGAAATGAATGTTGAGTTCTGTTATGTAATGCACAATGATTGCACACCATTCGTTCTGGCCGTCGCATAATGATTGCACACCACTCGTTCTGGTTGTCGCACAATGATTGCGCACCACTCGTTCTGCCTGCTGCATAATGATTGCGCACCACTCGTTCTGTCTGCTGCACAATAATTGCGCATCACTCGTTCTATCTGCTGCACAATCATTGCACACCACTCGTTCTGTCGGTTGCATAATGATTGTGCAATATTCACTTTGGCGTATTGCACAATGATTGTGCAATAATCACTCGACCAACCATCTCTGGCCTGATGCACAATGATTGTGTAATATCTTCTCTAGGTCAATGTTCCTCTTAACGCAACAGAAGCTTGAGATGAAGCTTCATCTCAGGCCATGGCGCATCTTTGAGCATGCGTCGTGCTAAAAACACGGGGTGTTACACTACAAATGAGATATCTGAATATCTTAGATGAGAAATACTTAGGCTTACCTTTTTTCGTGGGTAGGAATAAGCGTATACCTTTCTCTACTCTTTGTGATAAAATGGAACACGAATTTTCAAAATGGAGCGGCACCAATATCCCGGAGGCTGGAAGGATTTTCATGGTCAAGAATGTATCCAGTGTCATACCCATTCATCATATGACAAGCTTCAAACTCCCTGATACTACCATCAACAATATGAATTCTTCTCAACAACAATTTTGGAGAAATAAGAAGTCATGCAGAGGTAACCACGTTATTTCTTGGAGAAGAACCCAAAAACCTAAAGAGGAAGGTGGTTTAGGTTTTAAAGATTTGCAAATTTTTAACAGAGCTTTGCTGGCTAAATCAGTCTGGAAACTTTATCCGATACAGACTCAATGGTGACTAAATCTTTACAGGCGAAATATTATCCAGAGGGAGATTTTTTTAACTTGAAGAAGAAGTCAAATACCACCTGGTCTTGGAGAAGTATTAGCTCGGAGTTGAATTTTTTTCTCAAAAATAGCTGCTGGTGTTTGGGTAATGGTAAAAAGATACTTATATGGAATCACATATGGATTAAGGAGCTATCTAGTCCTCCTATACCTAAACAAGGTTTCCATGCTCACCTCCAATTCAAGTATGTGCATCAACTCTTCTCTTCAGATTCTATGTCACGGGATCTAAATATCCTGCGAGACTTATTTGAAGACAATATAGTAAACTACATCTCTAATATCTCGATTCACATTAGTCAAGATGATAGACTGGTATGGATGTTAGAAAGAAATGGTTCTTTCTTTGTAAAGTCCTCCTATGGTAGAACGTATGAAGAAGAACATGGCACTGGTTCTGTAGGAGCTAGAATGGTGAAAATTTATAAAACTTTATGGAAACTTCCCCAGGATCCGACATTTTTTATGGAAAGTTACTTCAAATCTCCTCTCAACAAAGGATATTCTCAGTATGAAGATGCCAAGCTCGAAAAGCTTCAGCTCATGTTCTAAGAGATTGTAATATCCCCAGAATGGTTTGGTTTGCTTTGTTTGGTTGGTCTTCAAGTGGTAACATTTCTTTCTCAAACTGGATTGGAACTTGGTTTGATGATCTTCATGATAAGAAGATCACTGTTGAGGAGATCTGCAAGAGAGCCATTATAGCATGGTGTATTTGGTATGATAGGTGTGATAAGGTCTCTCAGAACATCAACCCAGATCTAGATAAGACCATCAAAAAATGCAAATTTTTTATTGAAGACCACTTTTCTCAGTGCAACAAAACTTTACCTAGTAATAACAGAGTCCGTCGTAGAATTGACCACTGGATCCCTCCTCCTTTTGATACAGTGACTATTACTTGTGATGGCTCTTTTTTAAATAATTCAGGGGGTATAGGGCAGATCATTCGTAATTGTGCAGGTTCACAATAAGTAGCAAAATGTATCCAATTTAAAGACATTGGGAGCGCTGAGCATGCTGAATGCATGGGACTGTGGGAAGCTGTAAACTGGGAGCATGTGCTGAAGCTAGAGAAGGTGCAGTTCGAGCTCGACACAAAAACGGTGGTTGATGTAGTCACTAAGAACGCTCCTATAGATTGGCGTTTACTCAATATGATCAAAGATATTCAAAAAATTTATAGTAGTAATAACTCTTGGAAATGCTATCATATTCCTAAAGAGAGAAATAAAGTTGTTGATATCCTCTCTAGATTAGCTAGAGTAGATGGTTTATCCTATTATTGGTTTATGATAGAACTCATATATGTAATTGATTTCTTCCACTGCAATTCCTTTTTGCTTAAAAAAAAAAAGAATAAACAATACAAAATAAACCCCAAATATAATAACCGAGTTTTGGAGAGAGAAAACCAAGAAGCAGTCAAACTTCCAACGCCAGCGTTTCTTCTTCCAAGCTCGAGTTTCTTCTTCTAATGCCCGGTTGTACATCAAGCGCGTGTCTGTTCTTCCATCTCACTCAATAAACCAACAATTTTGTTGATTTACCCATCCATTTTTCCTGTTTGTTGAGTTCATGATGGGAGTAAAATAAACAAACTTCATATTTATTGAGTATAGGAACTGCTCTACCTAACCTAACAAACTAATTGGGGTAAGTTAGTGTTCGTAGGGGGTATGTAAAGGAATTCCCTTAGGTAAAGGTTGAGTTTTACTTCGTAGTGACCCTTTTTTTGTCAAATGTACATATGCCCAAAATTAGCCGGGGCTCTCTTTCTCCTCTTTAACACATCCTCATTTCAGAAAAAGTAAACAAAAGTAAAAATCATCACCAGCAGCTCCAGCTGATGGAGGAGAAGATAAATTGTCTAAGAAAACTACTGCTCCTTGTGGTTTCAAGTCACTTACCACAGGTGTTTTTGTCTCTGGAGTTTGGAGAAGTGTTTATTAGGCATAGCCATAGATGATCATAAACGCCACCTCGGGGTTGAGTCTCACCCTAACGAAATAGGTATAAGCTCTTCTTTCTCAAATTTGTATTCTTATTTCATGTTTTCTTGGGGAAGTGTCTGTTTTGATATGTGATTAGGAGTTCATTTTATTCGTTAAGGATGTAGATAATCCTGGAGATGAGTCTATTGATTTTACCCTATAAAGTATTTACAATGATGATGCTGGCTCAGTGGCTCAAGAGTAAGGAAGTGAGGCGCCTCTACAAGCAGATTATTCGAGGTTTGATTATTATATTCCTAGCTTTTTAATGAAGTTGTCACTAGTGTAGTTTAACTGTTTGTTTTTTTAACCAAGAGTATGTTGAAAAAGAAAGAAATGATTAAGAAAATGCGTCTTTTGACATTTTCTTATTGTATCTCATAATTCAACTATGAATTCCTTAATTGCAGTAGGAATTATAGAAGAAGATAATTTCGTACTACTATTACAACAACTACTAGTAGTAGTTGGTAGGTTATTTCATCAATTTGTCTTCACAAGCACAGCGCAGGCTGAGAGAGGAGAGTAAGAGAAGCACAAATGGAGACCAGGAAGATTATTGCACCTTGCGGTACATGGATTTCACCCATCACAGCTGATGCTGTGTCTAAAGCTCAAAAGCGCTTACATGGTATAGCTGTTGATGGTCATGGCCACCTCCTTTGGGTTGAATCTCGCCCCACCGAAGCTGGGTATGATAATTCTAAATTATAGTCTGCTATAGTATGATAGTATAACCATGGTTAAATTTTTGAAAAGTTTTTATAATTTTGATTCGTGAGTTTTTGAAATGGTATATATATATATATGCTGGAGGGAGGTTTGATGGTTTAATTTCACTGATTATTGTTTGTATTATTTGGTTTTACTGTAAATTGAAACCAAAAAATGATTTTTCAGAAGAGGTGTTCTTGTTAAGGAAGCAGATAAACATGGAGACGAACCAATTGATATCACTCCAAACGATTTTGCAGTGAGGACATTGGTTCATGAGTATGGAGGGCAGGCTTTTGCAGTTTCTGGGGATATGGTCGTTTTCTCAAATTATAAGGATCAAAGACTCTACAAGCAGATTATTGGAGGTTTGATTTGTTATTCCTAAGTTACCTTAGTAGCTGAGCTTGATGATACTATTAAGACTTTAACCTGACGTGTGGATAACCGCCAATGTTTCGTTTCTGTGGATTAATTGATGGAACATCCTTTCATGAGGCGTAATCTGTGTCTCCTTGTTTTACATGTCTATTGTGGAAGGGTCTAGATTGGTGATGTGGGAACCGTAGTGCAGTTTATTGATTTCCACCAGTCTATTCGAGTTGCATCTGGAAGAACTTTGAGTAATTGAATTCTTCTGTAGTGACAGTCGGCTGATTAACATATTTTGCTTGTTAGCAGATTCCTTTCTCATACCAATCACTCCAGATTATGGTGGATCTACTGTCCGTTATGCAGATGGAGTGTTTGATTCACGCTCCAAGAGTTATGTCACAGTAATGGAAGGTAGGTTGCTAAAACTGAGTAAACCCATTTGAACATAAGCGACAAATGTGTTTCATTTGTTTTTTGTTGTTGGTGCTATTCCTAAGCTCATGATCAACCCTCTTTTGGTAGACCATCGTGAAAGTAGCTTAAATCCGACTGCAACAGTTGTATCCGTCAGCCTTAGTGGCGAAACTAGCCAAGGTAAACATCTGATGATTTATAAAACCATTGGCTTGTACCTGGTTTATTTTCGCATAGTAAGTTTCTGAAGGAAAGTTTACCCTTTGTTCGGTGCTCTTTCTATGTTGGAATATTATGATTTTATTGTTAATTGGATCTTCTTGATGTCGTGACTTTTAGAACCAAAAATATTAGTTGGTGGCAATGACTTCTACGCCTTCCCGCGAATGGACCTCAAAGGAGAGAGACTAGCATGGATCGAATGGGGTCACCCTAACATGCAGTGGGATAAAGCAGAACTTTGGGTTGGCTATATTTCCAAGGAAGGGTGTGTATGCTTCTTGATAGTGTTTGTCCTATATGTTCTCATTTCCGTGCGTTATTATTTGAAGAAATTCATCTTAGTTTTAAAGTACAGGTGAAATCCTTTTCTGTTTCTTTTATTGAATAGTTGTGGTAATTTTTCTTTGAGCAGAGATGTCTACAAAAAGATCTGCATTGCTGGTGGTGATCCTACATTGGTAGAGTCTCCATCTGAGCCCAAGTGGTCGTCCAACGGTACTTGGCCTTATACCCCTCATTACTAAACAATATTTGAGTGTGACATCTTGAGTAGTACTTTAATCTTATGATGCATTATTGTCCCAAATTCTCAGCGGAGCGAGTATTATGTGCTATATGCAGGGAATTTATTTTTCGTGACAGATAGGAACAGTGGATTCTGGAACATTTATAAATGGGTAACTATCCTAACCTGTTAAATCTTACCTTGGTTAACCCCAAAAGCTGTAGTCTTCTCATTCATATTTTTATCATAACATTGTCGCTTTGACTCAGTATTGCTTTGACGATTTAGATTCTTTGTACAAAGCCTATGAAATGTTTATAACAGCAGTAATAATGCAGATTACAAGACATCTCCCCCCTTTTAATGCCAATAAGAGAATTCAAACATTACCTTTCATAACCGTTGGATTCCCCTTATATTAATCCTTAGCCATTAGATTTAGGAATATTCTAAAAAAGATTCCCGTCACAAAAAGATTCCTGTCACAGATCTCTGTATTTATGAAAATGCCATTTTTATAAAAATAAAGATAAATATTTAAAAACTTCACATCTTCCAAACTGTACGTCGGATTTTTGTGAACTTTATATATTCGAAAAGCCCTTTGAATTAGCTACCCAACAATCCTAAATAACAATACCAAATTTTTGTTATTCAATATTTTTTATGCTTCTCCAGATTTTTGTATGTTTTTCCTTTAAAAGTTAGACATTGCTTATGGATGTATTAAACAAATTTATACTTTCAGAAAAGTTGAAAAAAATCTATAGAGAAAATCGATTCAGAAGTACACAAACAACGATCAATTTCGTATAAAAGATGAAGTAAAAAATATAACATATGGTGTCGAACCACCACCAAATTACTTGCAAAATTGCAAAAAAAAATAGTATTGCCGACGTGCAGCGCACGTGCTCACTACTTGTGTATGTTAAAAATAAAAACAAAAAGTCAGTTAGTTTGTTGGTAGGTTTCGTTATAATTTGGATGCTATAAAATCTCACTGAGGCTTCTCATCAAAGGTGCTGTGGTGTAGTCGGTTATCACGTTAGTCTTACACACTAAAGGTCCCCAGTTCGAGCCTGGGCAGCACCATCTTTTTTAATGAAACATTGTGCTATCACTGGGCTGAGTTTAGCACCATGGGGTATCATTTTTAATAAAACATTGAGTTATCTTTCTGTTTCGTTAATGCAGATTGAACACAGCAACGAGGTGGTACCAATTTATACCACTGATGCTGAGTTTACGAGACCATTTTGGGTTTTTGGTAATTGCTCCTATGATTTCATTCCGAGCACTGGCAGCAACAACTTAATAGCTTGCAGTTACAGGTCTATCTATTAGATTGTTGGCAACAGATCCTATTTTGGGTGTATGGTTTCCCTTCACTTAAATTTGATATCTCGCAAGAGTTTTCATTCAGCTTTGGATGATGATATGCAGGCAGAGTGGTAAGTCATACCTTGGAATCCTAGATGATGCTCAGAATTCTTTGACAGTAGTTGATGTTCCATTCACTGATATTGGCAATATTGTAAGCGTATTTAGCTTTTTCTGGTTCCATTTTATTAAAATATTCGAAAGAGATGATAAGCTATTTACACAGCGTACTCGTTTTCTTCCGCAGGTTTCTGGAAGTGACTGCATATATGTTGAAGGAGCAACAGGAATTCTACCTCTGTCAGTAGCCAAGGTTAATTACCATCTCATTACGTGAAACTGCTTCTTAAAACAAGCGCTGGAAATTTTTATATATGCAAGACACTCTAATTTTTGCATGAAATTTTGCATTTTAACTGAGCAGGTCACTTTAGATCAAAGTAAAGTAGAATCTGTTGATTTCTCAATTATGTGGTCTTCTTCTCCAGACAGTAGAAAATACAGATCAAATTTTAGCATTCCTGAACCAATTGAATTTCCAACCGAGGTCTCTGGTCAGAAGGCCTATGCATATTTTTATCCACCGTCAAACCGCAAATATCAAGCTAGCGATGAAGAAAAGCCTCCACTGTTATTGACGGTCCATGGTGCACAATTGTTACTGATCCCAATTAGCTGTTTCTCTGCGCTCCCTTTCAATTTATTCATTTTTTCTTGATCTCATAATGGACATAATGATTAGAAAAATGACAGTATAAAACTTGTACGTCTCTTGAAAATGCTGCAGGGGGCCCAACAGCTGAAACACGCGGTATCTTAGATCTTAATGTCCAATACTGGACTAGCCGAGGTTGGGCAGTGGTCGATGTTAATTATGGGGGAAGTACAGGTTGGTACTTGAGTTTACTTTTGTTTCTTTTGTGTTATAGCACCAGCTTTAAGATTCATCCGTTGATTCCGTTCCTCTTCTTCCCCTACATCTCCAAAGTTGAAGATTTAGCCATCCAGTGGACTTTTCTTGGTTGAAACCAGATTTAAATTGTTGATGTTGCCACCTTTATCATGGATATTCTCGTATTTTTCTTTTCATATAAATTGGTTTGCCGTAGTTGCTTGGCACATTGCACTGTTTTTCTATATGTTGTTGGTACTCTTACATTGTTCTATCTTTTAATATGCCATGAATTTATATGACAGGTTACGGCAGGGAATACCGGCAACGACTTTTGGGCAATTGGGGTGTTGTTGATGTTAACGACTGTTGCAGTTGTGCTAAATTTTTGGTATACTCTTTATTATTTCCTTTCTCCATTTAGTCTATCACTACGGCGGATTTGTAATACCCAAATAGTGCAAACTTTGAAGGTGGATAATGGAATGGTAGATGAGGAACGGCTCTGTATTACTGGGAAGTCCGCCGGTGGTTACACAACATTAGCTTCTCTGGCTTTCAGACATACTTTCAAAGCCGGTGCCTCCTTGTTTGGTGTGAGTGATCATCCTACTCCTCTTTCTTTGATTTTTGAGATGAAAATGTTAGCTTTCTTACGAATAATTTCCGTTCTTGATGCTTATCTAATTCAGCCACTTAACTTTATAGAAGACTAACAATCCCTGACCATTTTAGATCTCAGACTTGAACTCTTTGAATGAAGAGATGCCGCCAAAGTTTGAGCTCCATTATACCAGCAATCTGGGCGGTAAGCGGTTGTTTGTTTGAAAAGTTCATTAATTTCGATATGATATGTCTATAAACTAAGAAGCGTACTTTTCTCCTTGGCTACAGGGAGCGACAAAGACATGTTTGAGAGGTCACCCATAAATTTTGTTGATAAATTTTCTTGTCCTGTTATTCTGTTTCAAGGATTAGATGACAAGGTATACCGCTATGACTTCACCCAGTTTTCTATTTTCACGTGTAGAACTGAAAGTGAACTGTTTGGAATTAAACTGTTTTTCATCTACCTTGCAAAAGGAACTCAAACTTTATTTGGTGGCAGATTGTAACTCCAGTGCAGGCTCGTAAAATGCATAAAGCTTTGAAACAAAAGGCCTGCCTGTTGCGCTGGTGGAGTACGAAGGAGAACAACATGGATTCCGCAAGGTATGAACATTTCAGCATCTCATTATTTAAAATAAATTTTCTACTAAAGTTGTTAACTAAAAAATGAATTTTAATTAAATAATTTTTTTGAGAATTTTAATGAATAAATTAAAATTCCGTTCAAAAATAAAATAAAATGAAAAGAATATTAATCTTTTGATTTTGAAAGCAGGAGCTGAATTGAGCTTGCTTGTTTTGTAACAGGCTGAGAACATTAAACATACACTGGAGCAACAGATGATGTTTTTTGCTCGTTTGATAGGGCACTTCAAGGTGGCTGATGAAATTACCCCCATAAAAATTGACAATTTAGACCAAGGGTTCATTTAATTTAAAACAGACCTTGGAGCATTTGCAGTGATTGCACAGAAAAATGTGCCCCCAGTTATGGTTTAGTTTGAGCAGGTGTGTAACAGAAGCCCTGGTCTCACCATCACTTAAAATCTCATCCCCTATTGAAGAAAATGCAATTTTCAAATGATGATTTCATTTGATGGTGGTATAAAATTCCAGTTTTCTCGTGTTGTTGGTTGATAATTTTAGCAAAGTGTGTACTGTGAAATCTCATGGAAGAGGGCAATAATTATGGAGCAGTGTCTTCTGACTTCAGGCAACCGGTTTGTCTTGTGTTAACACTGACACTATTATTGATGGTAAATTCTCTATATAATGACAGAGTTTTTTAAAGCGTTCTCATTCACCGGAGCTCCACGTTAATTCTCGTTTCTGGTTGATTGTGGCCCATCAGATTTTTAAAAAGGAAGCTTATTCCACATGTACCAATAGAAAAAGTGCAAGAAAATTCCAGCTCCACGGTATTTATTTATTTTTGAAACAAAATTTTTGTTGCCAATAAAAATTTATCTCAAAAAATAAAATATTACCGAAAATAATTAAGTCATGCATTCACAGTTTCACCCAAAAACTAAATTAATCATGCCTCAATCACAAAAGTAATCAATCGTATCATCGATCATAAGATTAATAAATTTAAAAAATAATGTCCAATGCTCAATGTCTTGTTAGAATTCTTCCCGATGATTACACTTTCGATGATGAGAAACTTAAAAAAAATTGATTAAATTGATCGTGGGAACACAACATCACCAGCCACAGACACCATCCAAATCCCATAAGAAAATGCAATGCTACGACCCACTGACCCCATTAAAACCCATGAGAAGGTTGTGCATTGAAGAGATAGTTATTTAGTATATAAATTTAACCTATGCTCATTTAAATGAATCATTTACTAAGAATTTCCATTTGATGCTGATCTACGGAAGCAAACATTGAACTCTGATATGGAGATGGAGACTGATTAGACCGAGATGCAAAAAAATGGTAATACAGTTGGATAATTTCTATTGGCCAGAGAGCTAAGATCCAACTTAGTAAGCATGACTTTTTTCTTTTTTTTTTTGAAAAGAACAAGACTACTTATTTGTCTATCATATTTTTGTGATTTTTAAACTAAGAGACAATTTGTTTTTGAATACAAGCACACTGTTAAATTATTTAGTCTTGGGATGCATAATCGAGATAATTGTGCTGTCAATTTTAAAGTTCATAATACCAAAATTTTAGCCAGACTATTTCCTTGATAACATTTGCTATCTGCGTGTGAATGGTATTGGAATATAGGTTAAGCTTACATACCTCACATGAAACTGGCTTCCAACTAATGGTGGAATTTGAAAAGACTTTGGGTTTATTCCTAATCTGGAAGACAATCCATTCTACGTGATCTGTGTTAATCTTAATGCAGTGATAATCACGTGCTTTGATTAACCTAGAAATCATTTTTTGTTAGCTTACGCTTAATTGGGCCTCTAAACTATTTTATATCCGCCCTTATACTTACACAATGTTGGGTTTTACTTGAAAGATGACAATCCGTCATACATTGGCATTTCAAAAACAAAAATCACTATGATCAGAAAGAATGATTTACCAAGTGGATGCACCAAAACTATCGTCCATCAATACATTCCAGCTGAAAATTCCGGGTCTATAGACCGTATTATTCTCCAAGCAGTGACCTATAGGAATACGAATCATGAATAGAAGTTTAGAGTGATTTGGGTCCTTAATCAGAGTTTTGCTTTTATTTTTTCTTAAGAATGAGTTGTACTTTTATTTTTCTTAGAAATAGATTTGTTTAGAAATCACAAACAATTCAAACTTTGTTACGGTTTCCCTTTTAGTAAATGTTATGGTTTCCTTTTAGTAAATGTCATATTTAGTCCTTTTTTATTCATTTTTTTTCTTGCACACTTATTAAGATTCCTCCAATTTTATAGTAAATGTCAAAACTATGGGTATTTAATTAGTATAACCAAATTCCATAAATTAGTTAGAAGAGTTAAAGAGTATGCAGTGCAAACATCTTATCGGTAAAAAAAAATGGATATCCCTTCGTTTGTAGTGACTGAAAAACCACTTGTTTTACCGTACGTTTGAAGCCAGAACACATGTTTCTGCAAATAAAAACACAAGTCGAACAAGATTAAAATCAATCGCTAGAGCTGACTGTAACCCTGAGCGAGTCTATACACCTTCCTTGGTTTTGCTGCAAGAAAGGGATTAGCTGTAATTAATGATGTAAAATTTTGTCAACTACTATCTACTTCGGATGTCCGGGACCATATTTGACTCGCCATATATCACTCAGCCTTATTTCAAGTTTCAACTATCAGTAGCAAGGAAGAACATTTTGTAATAAGTGAATGGCTTCGTCAACTTCAACATTACCTGGAGAAGCGATACTGAACAAGAAAATTATTGCTCCCTATGGTTCCTGGAAGTCACCAATCACAGCTGAAGTTGTCGCCGGAGCTGAGAAGCGCTTATCGGGCATAGCCGTAGATGTCACGGCCGTCTCCTCTGGGTTGAATCTCGCCCTAACGAAGCTGGGTATATATTCTTCACTCTCAGAGTTTAAATTATGTTTCTGATTAGTTAATGATATTTTTATCTTAGAAAATTTAGATTTTGATCAGAATTAGAATCTAACTGATAACTCATTTTGTTACCTGAATCGGGAAATTAAACGCTATTAGAAGAGAGGTTCTTGTTAAGGAAGCAAATGAACCTGGAGATGAACCTATTGATGTTACTCCAAAAAAAAATTCAAGTAAGGACACTAGCTCAAGAATATGGAGGTAAGGCTTTCACAGTTTCTGGTGATACAGTCGTTTCCTCGAATTACGCGGATCAAAGACTCTACAAGCAGATAGTTGGAGGTCTGGTTTCTTATTCTTCCCATTTTTTATGAAGTTGTCAGTAGTGTACTTTACTGTGTTTCTTTGTTCTGGGTCTTATAGACAAAAGTATTTTGAGTTGGAGAAAATTCAAGCCTTTATGTACAAATTAACTCAGCTTGGTACACTTAAGCTGGACCTCAAAGGTCGTAACTTGTGGGTGTTTCCATGTTTCACACCTGTCTAATTGTACTAGAAACTGCACCTTTTTTTAATAATTCATCTGTCAAATATTTAACATTCCATTGGTGAGCAGATTCCTTTGCCATACCAATTACTCCAGATTATGGTGGACCTGTAGTTCGTTATGCAGATGGAGTATTTGATTTAGGATCTCAAAGTTATGTCACAGTAAGGGAAGGTAAGTTTCTAGGAAGCATATGTACTTGTTGATAAATCCACTTTTTTTACTTTACCCGTTGGTGTTCATCTTATGGTTATTCTCAAGTTTGTTTTCCTTTCTTTGATAGATACTCGTGACAGTAGCATAAATCCCACCACGACAATTGTATCCATCACCTTTAATGACGAAACTAACCAAGGTAAACATTATCACAAAACACATGTCTTGTTTATATATAATAATTAACCTGACCCATATGTTAGTTCTGGGCTGGTTATTGGATCTTTTGTTTGGATTTGTACCAGAACCAAAAGTGTTAGTCGGTGGAAATGACTTCTACGCATTCCCCCGTCTGGATTCCAAAGGAGAGCGGCTAGCTTGGATTGAATGGGGTCACCCTAACATGCCATGGGATAAAGCACAACTTTGGGTTGGTTACATTTCCAAGGATGGGTGTGTATGCTTTCGTGTTTATACTGTCACATTTGTGGCTCCTTTCTAATCTACAATAGTTTGTGGGTTTTTAAGCTACCTTTTGTTCCTGCAAATGAACGTTTTGATTTTTCCACCTGTGCAGAGATATAAGCCAAAGGATCTGTGTTGCCGGTGGTGATCCTATGCTGGTAGAGTCTCCATCTGAGCCCAAGTGGTCCTCTAAAGGTACTTACTGAAGGAATTTAAAAATATATATATATATATATATATATATGGGATTTTAGTGTTCCAAATTCCTTGGATGTTTATATTTTTTCCTGTATGCAGGGGAACTATTTTTCATTACAGACAGGAAAAGTGGATTCTGGAACCTTTACAAATGGGTATGTACAGTACTCACTCTAACATTATTGCCTTTTTTCAAATTCGGGTAACATACTTCATGAATTGGAATTCTAATCCCAGTCAAGTCTAATGTGGCATGCCGCTGCCAATCGGGTTTTACTGCGACCTGGCCAACCTCGATGCAGTATGTATTTAGTATTTGCTTTGGCTCAATTGTATTGTCCATGTCAGCTGATATAGCTCAACCATGCCTGCAGACACTCTGGACTATATTTACAGGATCTAGAAACAATGTTTATTATATAGGAATAAAGAGAGGGAGTTATTTCATGTAATGAATATTATCAAATAAGTTAGCATATTTTCCATTGCTCTATTGTCTTGTTTCCCTGATGCAGATTGAGCACAGAAACGAGGTGGTATCGATTTATTCCATCGATGCTGAGTTTACAAAACCGTTTTGGGTTTTCGGTGCTTCCTCCTTTGATTTCATCCCAACCAATGGCAACAACAACTTAATTTCTTGCAGCTACAGGTCTCTCCATTATAGTTATCACCACTATATTCCTTTTTGGTCCATTTGTTGTAATTTTAACATTTTTGTTCTTTTAATGGTGGATGTGTCGTTTGAAATTTGATTTCAGCTGTAATTGATAACATGCAGACAGTTCGGTAAATCATACCTTGGAATTCTGGATGATGCACAAAATTCTCTAACTTTGCTCGATGATACTTTCACAGATATAAGTAACATTGTAGGTCAATCTCATTTTCACTGTTTCTATGTAATTACATATCCTCAAGTAACGATTTGAGATAGTCTTATACATATATATTTACACGACTGAAACTATATTCATTCTCCTGCTTAGGTGTCGGGAAGTGACTGTATATACGTTCAAGGAGCATCGTCAATTCATCCCCTATCAGTAGCGAAGGTATAACTTTGTCATGCTTCTCTAAAATTGAACCTGCTTCTTTATGCAAATGAGTGAGGTTTTATTTACGTGAGCAGGTCACTTTGGATCAAAGTAAATCAAAAGCAGTTAGTTTCTCGATTATGTGGTCTTCTTCTCCAAACAGTACAAAATACGAATTGTATTTTAGCAAGCCCGAGCCAATCGAATTTCCAACTGTGGTCGCTGGTCAGAAGGCCTATGCATATTTCTATCCTCCGTCTAACCCCAGTTATCAAGCTAGTGAGGAAGAAAAGCCTCTCCCCTATTGTTAGAAAGCCATGGTACTAGTAATTACTACATCCAGTTACGGAATTTTTTTCCTATTCTAATTGGTTGATCCAACATTTCTTTTTTCTTTTGTGGTGCATACATTATTAATTGATAATAAAACTTTGGAAGTCAAAGAATATTTTTTTGTCAATTTTACAGGGGGCCTGCAGATGAGTCACGAGGTGTCTTAGATCTTAATATCCAGTATTGGACTAGCCGAGGTTGGGCATATGTTGATGTTAACTATGGAGGGAGTACAGGTTAGTCCTCGGATTTCGCTTTGCTTCATTTATATTGCATTACCAGCCAGCGTTCGAATTTGGGATTTAAGGCTGTGAGGTATTCCTTTATATATCTATCCAATATTTCTGCAATTGTGCTGTTTCCTAAATATGTTATGAGTGCAATTGGTAGGTTATGGCAGGGAATATCGAGAACGACTGTTGGGCAACTGGGGTATTGTTGATGTTAACGACTGTTGCAGCTGTGCTACTTATCTGGTACTATTCATAGCATTTTGCCTTCTTAATTAAAATTTGTAGTGAAGAATATACCTTGTGATGACAAAGTAATGTTACTGTTAAAGTTTGATAATGGAAAAGTAGATGGGGAGCGACTTTGTATTACTGGAAAGTCCGCCGGTGGTTACACAACATTAGCATCTCTAGCTTTCAGACAAACATTTAAGGCTGGTTCGTCCTTGTTTGGTGTGAGTGATTCTTCCTTATTCTTTCAAGCATTCTTGGCGTAAGATTATATGTGGAACCTATGATCTTCTGTTCGGGTGATAATTCTTTTTGATCTTTTACTAATCAAAGGAAGCTCTCGTTACTTGTCTTGCTCACAAACCACTGTACTGTCCTATTTAGCGACTTACAAATGTTTACTTCATCTTTTGTTATAACATTTTTACCTAATCCTTGATTTGCAGATAGCAGACTTGGCCTCTTTGAGGGCAGAAAATTCCCAAATTTGAGTCTCATTATATCGACAATCTTGTTGGTATGTATTGGTTTATTTGCAATGTGCAGTCATACCATTAAGCTGTAAAATTCACTCCATTTGCTTGGTTACAGGAAGCGAAGATGCCTTTTTTGAGCGGTCACCCATCAACTTTGTTGATAAATTCTCTTGTCCCGTAATTCTATTCCAGGGATTAGATGACAAGGTATTCAGCTACATGCCTTCTTTAACTTTCTTTAAAAATTCGTTAATGATTCTGCGATGGTAGTCATTTATAAAGGTTTATCCCAAGCTTACTGTAATAAACTCCAAGTCTAGGCTGGAAGAAAGATTGAAGGTCTAGATAGAGAAATTGTTGCTTTTTCATAAGGCTCGCTGTTTCATAGGTCTATCCAAGTATGCGAATAGGGGATAAGTGTGGTCAGTTGGTACATGTGCAATGAATTAGACATTGAGATTGAATTTGGATAGTCTAAAATTGCATGTATTTTTTTGCGGATTTCAACCCTAAAAGCCATTTTTGCTGCGAATATTATTTGTTGCAGATTGTGACTCCTGAGCAAGCTCGTAAAATACATATGGCTTTGAAACATAAAGGGTTGCCAGTTGCACTGGTTGAATACGAAGGGGAGTCCCATGGATTTCGTAAGTTATGATTTGTTTTTTCATCTTATCATCAATTTCTTTTGCACTTTAGCTACGAAAGCATGTCCAAGTCAAAAATTTGATTGCAATACAACAGGCGGAGAACTTAAAATATACATTAGAGCAACAAATGGTGTTTTTTGCTCGTTTAGTAGGGAATTTCAAGGTGGCTGATGAAATTTCTCCATTAAAAATCGACAATGTGGACTAAGGTTTCAGTGTACTAGGTGGTCTACGAAAGGTTTGAGCTAGATATTGTTTGCTTCAAACATGTGTGTAATAGCAGTCCTTTATCATTTGTAGTGGTTTAAGTGCTGTGGAGAACTGACTTCTTGGGATGAATAAATGTAGTTAGATATGACTATCTAGACAAATATTTGAAGTTATGTGCAGCTTCTTGTTTAATGCAGCGAAGAGGATGTGTGAACAGCTTCTGTTATTGTTTGCAGTCACATCCATATGTGAATGGAACGTTATTAGGGGCCTTTCTAAGTTCTACTGATGAACAAAGTCGCATTCTTCCCTTTTTTATAAGAGGCATCTCGTTGTGAAACTTTTAGACAGTTGCAGATTCTTAGTTATGTATAGTAATGCTTGATGCATTACTTGGTATTTAAACAACAGTGCGACTTCTCAACTGCATTCCTAGAAAAATTCTTTCTTTGCTAGCTTGTTCTTCTTCCATGACTGGTACAGGTATGTCCATCTCATTTTTCTAAGGGGATTGGATCCTTCCTCTCCTTCAGGATCATTTCAGAGATTTATGGGGAACCCTACTCTTTGTTTGGAAACTTGAACAAATTTTCCTTTCTTGGTTAGTGAAAGATAGTCAGTCTTCCTATGAATCTAAAGTAGCATAGAGCCCTAGAGAAGGACCACTAATTTGGTCTTAATATCCATAGACCATACTATTAATTGATCCATTCAAGATTTTGATGACCCATTTTCAAGAAATTTATAACCTCATCAGCCTTGAACAGTATTCCTTACATAAGCCATACCTCATGCCAACCTAGTTATTTAAGGATCCAATGTAGGACCTCTGTCTAGATATTGTAGCTTCTTGTGTGGGTTAAGTGGATGTTAGTCCATTATGAGTATAGACAACTTCATTGGTGGTAGGGTTATTTTTATCTTTCTTGAGAAGCAGGAAGTTCCATTCTCTATACAAACACACCTTTTATCACAAGCAAGCAAACAAGTGCTTGAAAAATATTTTATTCTGTGTCTAAGAACTTGTTGTAGTAGTAGTAGTTTCTTAAAAGTGAAAACATGTTCATTTTAGAGGACAACACCGCCCACCCATTCACAGTGGTCAAATTTGTTTCTCCATTCAATATTTCGAATGATTATGGGTAGAGGAGGAGTGAAGAGAAAAAGCAGAGCAGTGAGTGGTAGTGAAAAGGAGTGGAATTGGATTCTACAAGGATTAGATTGGATTGGATTGGATTTATAATGGGGAACCCACCTAAAGGGAACAATGATAAGTGGGAGAAAAGAATTTCTGAAAGTCTTATTGGGTCTGTAATGATTTTGAGGTCTCTTCTCCTGGTCCTTCCTGGGTGAGGAACCTAAAAAGAAGCAAAAGAGAAAGAAAAAAGAAGCAAAAAAAAAGTACTCGGTCTTACATACTCAATCTCTTGCTTGCAGACAATCCACAAACCTTTTAGATGATTGCGTTTATTCATTCTATAAGAATGACATTCTAGGCCACAATCAAATTCTCTGTGGCTTCTATACTGATTTTGTATGCTAAAATTAATAATCTGGTGTGGTGAAGACTGTTTTGTTTTAATGAATTTGCTAACAAAAATCTCCGAAAATTCTACTTGGAGGTCCCTGTCAACAAATGTGGTTAAGATGATAAAACCCCATTTGATCTAAATTAAGACAATTGACAATGCGAAAGCAAACATATTATTCATATATAAATCAATGGAAACACATGTCAAAGCTGGAAGCACAATTGTGGGTGGTCCTCCCCTCAAAACTGAGTTGTCCCAGTCGGTAAGTAAGAGCGTCCACAGTGGGAGAGTAAATCCAAATATTTGGTCTTTTGAACAGACGTAGTGGAACGTACTATCGACCAAATTTTGATCAACGACTAAAACCCAGAGTATATTTGGTCTGGGACCAAGACTAAACCCAAATATAGTCGAGCGTTGGTATACTTCACGCCCCACCACCAGGCGGACATATAGTGCACGTCCCACATCAGGCGGACGTATATTCCACGCCCCACATCAGGTGTTGGTATAGTCTACGCTCCACATGGGGCGTACGTAAAGTCTACGCCCCATTTTTTTTAAAAAATTTTTTTTTGTATGGGGCGGGCTTTATACCCCCGCCCCATTCTTTGTTTTCAAAACCATTTTAGTGGGGCGGGCTTTATACCTCCGCCCCACTTCTTTCATTTTTTTTTTTTTTTAGAATCTACCCAATCAGGCGTTGGTATAGTCTACGCCCCACACCAGGCGAACGTATAATGTACGTCTGACCAAATTTAGTCTTTCCACCGTAGCGTCACACACTATACTAAACCCAAAATTTAATCTTTTTTTCCTTCTTTGGTCTTTGGTTATACTCGCACCACTGCAGTTGCTCTAATACCTCCTCCAACTAATTAAGCTTTAAGAGCAAAAGGTTGTTTAATTCACTTTGTAGTGCAAGCGGGGATGGTTTGCGAATTCTGGCCCGATGCATGAAAACAAAAGCCATTCACATGCTAATATTAATAATAATAATAATAATAATAATAAGGGGATTTTAATAAAGTGCCACATTTCTAATTTGCAGTTTAAGAAAATGCCACCGTTTTTTCCAGAGTTTATTTAATGCCACACGTTTGACCTTTTCCATCCAAAAAAATTGTTGCCATCAGTTAGTGCATAGGTGGCATTTATCCAGCTTAGTAAAAGACATATACATCCTCAAATCTGTCACCAACTCACCAAACCCATTCCTTATTTTGAACAGCGTAAGTCATTGCCGGTCTGAGTTGGCTGGTTGGATCGATCATCGTGCTAACCAGAATAAGCCATCGTCGGTACCGAGTTGATTCAACATAACAAAGATTAGATCGAGTTTCAGCTGTTTTCTGCGCTTTTCTCAGGCAAATTTCAGCCATTTTCCCTGCAAATTCCTAACATTCATCTATACTTCCATCGCTGCTTCATTCTTTTCAGTTCTCTAACATCCAATAAACTTATCGTGTCCCTGCAATAATTCAATCTAACACAAACACATTCAATTTCTATCTTGATCCCTAAATTCTTCTCTGCAACCCATAACTCAAACTCAAACACATTCACAGCACAATCATCTCACAACACTACTAGGACCATGCCTATGAATCACTACCTCAACTCAAAACCCCTCTTTATCACAGACCCATTCATTCCATGGCAGTGAGCTTAATGTCCATTTGATCAGTCAACAACAACAGAAGCTTCAAATTTGTCTTTCCTTCTGTTAAATCTCAATTCCACCAGTGCTTCCATCTGCATAGACAACACCAACAACATACATTCAAACCCTAAATTCTAAACTGTAATCATGGCTTCATGTCATAACCACCATACTCATCTTATCCATCTCAATTCACTGTCTATAGATACGTCCATAAATTCAACAACAAAACTGCATAACTTAAACAAAATTCATAGAGAAGAACAATTACCTCAAACTCATTTACTCAAGCACCAGCCAGTTCATCCCAGATAACTTCATAATTCATCTGAGTTCCAAATACAAACTCTAACTATTGAACTTAAGCTAGTCTCCAACCGTAACTCTCAATTCAGATCAAACCCACCTCCAATTAATCATCTAAACCCTCAATTCAGTTCATCCATCAACATCAGTTCTTAACCAACCCTAATTCAATTCCCAAATATTCTATTCTCTCAATCAAACTCAATTCATCCATCAAAATCTTCCAATCTATTCAACCCATCCTTTAATTCCTTTTTATTCACCCTTAATTGAATCTCGAAATTCATTTCAGGAACCCTAATTTCTTCACAATTTCATTAACATCTCAATTCTTCTTCAAGACAATACTACAACTTCAATTTAGCAATAACCCTTTGATCTTCATCTGTTAACATCCCGTTTAGCTTATCAATTCCAAATAAACTCAACATCAAACTCTAACCTTCACAGAAACACTTCGCTTCAACTCAATCGTGGATTCTAACCAAACCCAACTATGAACTCATCAGCACCACACTCGGTTGATTGGTTTCACTAATTTTCTGCAAGGTTTTCTCAACAGAGATTTCATCTCTGGAACGCCGGAGAAAAAGAAGAAGGAGAAGGAAGAGAAGAAAGGAAAGGAAAGAGAAAGAGAATTCAAGTGTAGTTAGGTAATGCTGCTTCTTGTGACTGATTCAAATCGACCTAATAGTGTGAGTCATTGTCGAGTTTGGACCAACACGAATTCAAGGGTAGTTAGGTAATGTTGACACGTTGTATTGACTTTTTCAATGATTATAGACCGAGTTAGTGGACCCTGCCGGAATATCTAACGGTTGTGGCATTTAATAAACTCTGGAAAAAACGGTGACATTTTCTTGATTCGGGATTTGTAAGTGTGGCAGTTTGTTAAAAATCCCTAATAATAATAATAATAATAAGACTTTTTCGGTTGCAAATGAACCTTTGGCCAAAGGATTTTGCATCACTGCTATGAGTATGAATATTTGTTTATGGACTCTTTTTGTTTGTCATTGTATCTTTTCATATATTCTAAACCAAATTTTTATGCATATCTAAAAAAATATAAAAAAGTCGAAATGTTATTCATTTTTTACTATGAATGACGAAGTAGTAGTACAGGCAGTTAGCAGTAGTAAGATCCTGAAAGCTTGGTGTTGGAAGGGCTTGTTTGTTTTGTCTCTAATTCTTTTTTACTGCACGTGCCTCTGTTTCTTGATTAACTCATCAAGCAGGATGAACCATGGATGATGATTTTACTCATTATATCCGAAGAAGATGATGAACAATTTTGCATTAGCCGTGAAAGGTGATGCCGGCTAACCATGGTTTGCGGCATATGTGGGTGCCGTATTCTGGTGCACTTGTATTAGCAGGTTCTGTATCGATAGTAGTAGTTGCCTATCAGTTGATCAGGCTTTCTAGACTGTGCAGGCAATTGGTCCAAATAGCAGTCTTGGAAGAAGCAACACTTTATTGATGAATTGGGTGTATATAAATAATAATTGGCTTCGATTACTGCGGATGGATTTAAATCTCCTGGCTTGGGTAATAGGAACAATGGCGTAGTTTACTAAAATCGTTTTCTCTACTTTGTCTCATTATAATTTCTTCTGTTTGTCCTGTTCCTGATTCTAAAATCTTAATCGCATCAAAGATGATAGCATCAATCAAGATCAAGCATCAACCGTAGCTTCTTTATTTATTTTTACTTTTTTACTGCTCTTGCCTTGTAAGGATTTACGACAATTCTTCCAAGCTTCAAGAGGTTGATGTGTTTTCCTCGGTCAATATACATTGCTTAGAAATAAAACTATCCGAGGTACAGTACAATGCCTGTTCCCCGCTTCTTGAAATAAGGCGGTAATCGAGCACAACTTTCCAAATAATAAAAACAATTTAATTCTGTGGAGACAGGAGGAGGAGAAGAAGACAAGTTTGCTTCAAGAGGTGAAGAATCACATTTATCAACTCATACAAAAGCCATATTTTGCGCAGCAAAGCGACATTTTTTTCCTTATTAATTTAATATGTAATTAATCAATTAAATTATTAAACAGAAAAGCTGCTTGGTTTTGTTGGATGCTGTAAAAAAGTTCAATAATTAGTCATTGTCTTGCTTTTTTTCTTTCTTTTTCTCTTAATAATTAGTAGGATTTTAATTCGCTTTCTCAGGAACCTATTAATGTCTTAATAATCCATACCTGTATCACTAGTGACTAGTAGCACTAGTAGGGATTTAAATGAAATGGATGGATACTTGCACTCAACAATATTTTGGTGGTCGTTAATTTTCAACTATTTAAAGCCATCCTGTATCCCCACAATCACATGATACTAATACTACTACATTACACTAGCTAGTAGTATTGAACTACCTCACCAAACTCTATTTACTCTTTGCTTTCCTAGAGTTACACTCCTCTTAAAACATTATCAAGGCTTAAAAAAAAAAAGAATTTGCGTTGTCTCCACTGCCGAAGATCATATTTTGAATTACCTCCCCTACAGAAATAAAATTAGTGAATTCTCCTCTAGTTATATATTCCGTCAGTTTTCCGGTTAGGTGACATGACAGTACTATACACGTGGTAAAAAAGTAAAAACATTTAGTGAAATGCCCAAGTTATCCTCGTCTTCCTCTTTTCTTTCTCATCAGTTGCTGCTGGTGAAGAAGGGGATCTGTAGCTGTTTTCAATTGAGACAGGGTGAAGAACACTTGAGAGTTCGAAGGTCAGATGGGTTGGGAGATGAAGAATAAGATTGCATATTAGAGAGCTAAGAAGGAAATACAGATTGGGTTGAAATCGGGCTCGTTTGTCGGCTGAAATTTAGGCAATTGACAACAACAAATTAGGGTTCTAGGCTCACTGTTGTTTTGGTTCGTTCGAAATTCAATTGAGAAACACACAACAACTTTGAGAAGAAAAGGTGATCGACGGTGGCTGTACGAGAGAAAAAAGGAAATTAATTGAGGTTTTTCATATGATCTTAAATACTAGTATTAACTGAGATAAAGTCGACCAAGTTTTCATGGAATTCGATTATTTACCCTACAAAGGTGTCGGTGGTTGTAGATCTGCTGGTATCAAGAGCAGATGGGTATGTGTTGCCATGGCCATAGCTTCGAATAAAGATGGATTTGAGTTTTCAGCAAGGCAGAAATTGGGGATATGGGGAAGTAATGAATTGATGACTCAGGGGATTTGATCAAGAAACAGAAGTAATAAGAGATGTTGCTGGGAAATTGAGATGGGTATTAGCAAAAAAACAAGAGCATGGATCTGGGATTTAAGGTGTTGATTTCTGGTGATCTCGGGAAGTTGATGGAATTAATGGCGGCCACAATTGTCAAGCAGTAAGATTTTTTTTTTTCTTTCTGTTTGATTTCTCCCCATCGGATTTCTTCGACCGTGAGAGCGGCGGTTATGTGGCCGCGTGTTTTTTGTTTTGGGTTTAAAGAACCGGAGAAAGTGAGGATATTTTGGGTAGTTTGATTTTTTCATTTTTTTTTCTACCGCATATATAAAATTGGTGACTCAGCTAACTGACATTGAATGAAATACTAAGGAGAGGAGGTTTTACTAATTTTAATTCTGTAGGGGAGGTAACTTAAATTATGATCTTCGACAGGGAAGGTAACACAAATTCCCCCAAAAAAACAAATCTTAAAGTATCGTCTTTATATATCACTTAAAATTTATACGCTTCTAGATATATAGTAGCACTATTTCTATAATCGTTTTAAAACATTTAAACGGGATAACATGGGTTAATGGATTGAGATTTACAAAGATATCGAGAAAATTTTGTGTAAGAAATCTTGGGAGCCTGCATGAGTGATTTTCAAGATTTTCGGTGATTTATCAAGACAAAAAAAATATATAAAGGTTTCAACTTTTATAAATCACATAACAAGAAATAACTACCTTTTATAAATCAACAAAAACAAATGTTAATTCAATAGGAAACGGTAAGTGTATGCATGCGTAGTAGAAATTGTCTATGAACATGATACATGTAATTTTAGGGGTTTTTTGAAGATAACATTAGTTTTTCCTTTATTTGCATGGACTTAATTATAACTTATTTTATGGGATTTTGGAAGATAACATTAGTTTTTCTAGTACGCATACTCTGAGTTCGAGAACGATTAAGGGCACATACCCAGTACGCATACCTACCAAGTACGAATTAGGCAGATGCTCATAAACTATTTCCACAAATAAGTTTGGCATCACGACGACTCTTATAATCACTTATAAGATAATATTGTTCACTAAATGACATTGTGTTTGTGAATCATAGTTTAAGTCCTAAGTGTTAATGAATATGATTATGCTTACAAGTTTATAAGGTATATTTGCCACGAACTATCATTGTACACGGTTCCAGAACCCTGGACCATAGTTTATATTCTTCTATGTAGTTTTAAGAATATCATCTAAACTGAAAAAGTGTTTGCTTGGATCTCAAGTTATCTCAGCTTGAATTCAAAGCTATCTAGAGTCTTGAAAATCTTTAAATAGAGAGATTCAAACAACTGAGAACTTTGATCCCTGATACTTTTGCGTCCTAGTTGCTTGCTAGAGTCGTCCTCTACTAACATAGGTTTCCTCTGAGAAACATAATTAGGTCTACGACTTGAAGACTTCACTTAGGGATTCGTGAAGCCATGTACGACTATCTTTACGTGTATCCTGATCTTGTTCTTACTGAGGTTTTCGTTAATTTCCAATCAAGAACGAGATAGATAGAAATCGGAAAGTTATCTTCGTCTCAAACTTTGTGATCCCTCAATATAGATATCTATAACTCTTCTTTATAGATCGGTTTAGATTGTTCTTGAGAGGTGGTTAGTAATCCGGGCCTCTCAGCTAACTGAGTCCAAGTGTTCGTGATTCGTGAGGTTTGTTACCTTTGTGTATTGCAATTGTATTTTCCTTAATCTAAAAGATCTATAGGGTAATCAAGTATAATTATTTATTAGAGGCAGATTGGTATTAAAAGTCTTTACTTAGGTTGAAGCAACTGTTAGGCTGTAAAGGACGTCATCTAAGGGAATCAATTGCATAGAGCCTTACGAGGTTCAAGAGGCATAAGGAGCACGAATGCAGATGAATCACTTGGAGGGTTAATTCGGTTCAACTACATTCCAGTTCAGAGTCTGATAGTAGGCTAATGTCTGTAACGTCTAACAACTCTTAGGACGTAAAGGACATTCGCTAAAGGAATCAATTGAGTAGAGCCTTGCGAGGTTCTAGAGACGTGAGGAGCACGATTGCGGTTGAATTTCTTGGAGGGTTAGTTCGGTTTCAACAACATTTCAGTTCGGAGGCTAATAGTAGACTAGTGTCTGTAGCGGCTTAATAGAGTTTAATGTTCAAAGCTAGATGAGGTCCTGTGGTTTTTATGGAGGTGCAGTTTTTCTCGTTAACAATACTTCTGGTATCTTGTGTTTTTGCTTTTCAACATTATATTATTTTATCTTTATAATAGAAATAACACAAGTAGCATGTATTCACTTTAGGTGGTCTAAGTCCTTATTAATTGTGATAATAACGAGACTTGTTTTTGTAGAATTCGTATCTTGAAATATAGATGGCAAGTTTTGTAGTTGGCAGAATTCGGATCCTCTTGATTTGGATACGACAAGATTGATCTTAGGTATTGATTTGTGAGATCGTCCAAGAACTCTTATACATAGTCAGGTTCGCGGACTTTGTTGTCTAGATATTGATTGTGGAAGAGATAAGGAAAAACTTTATACACGTATTGTCGAAGGATCTTTAATTTAGATTAACTTACAATTGTATTAGGTTTTGTACATACAGGTTGCCGAACGAAAAATTTGGTGGTGTACTTGGTACCCTTTCCTTTTTTATTGGTATCAAAGCATGTAAGGCGTTGATGTTGTTTATATTAAGACTTTGGATGGTGACACTATTACTTATCACCTAAAAGGAAACAATGAAATTCTAGCGGATTATCATGATATTATTTACTCGACTAACACTAGAATTGTGAGTACAATTGGTGGCGTTGAAACGAATAAATAGTTGTGTATTTTGATTCCAATTTTGACAACTATACAAGATGTTAACGAAAGGGTTGTTAGCAAGGTGGATTTAGTAATTAGTTTGGTCATTCTTAACATTATAAATTTTACAAATTTGATCAATAAGGCTGTACAAGTTATTGTGAATGAAATAAGGAAGATCATGTTAGTATGCATACGTTGTAAAGAATAAACTCTAATGTAGGGTTTGCTATTATTATTCGTGACTCTGCAAGGCCCCTCGATGCGGTGGCTTTCTCATCCATGACCAGAGATATACGACATGCTGAAACTATGGAGTTGCTGAGAGATATAAGCTAAATTCAAGAGTTGAAGCTGCAGAATGTAATTATGGAAGCAGACAACAAAGCTGTTATGAGTTGCTGCAATTGAGATATTTTTTTTTGACTCGAAAAAGGTCTATATATAAAGAGACAGAGTTACCACGAAATAATGGTAAAACTGGAGAAAAAAGAAATGATACAAAGTAGCTACAACTCAGTCAAGATGACTGCAACATAGATCAGAAGACAAAACACAAGACAAGAAAACAAGAACAAACACAAAAAAACTACTGATGTCCTAAGATAATATCCCAGTTATACATGACCATATTGAGTGAAGTGTTCTCAAACGTTTTAGTACCCATCGACCAATTATACAGCAGGATCTTCATCTCCTTTAGCAATAAATCTAAGCACTTGTAGATACCTTGAAAATGTCTTCTGTTTCTTTCATTCCAAACCGTCCACCAAATAGCGAAAGAAATCATACCCCACCTTTTTTGTAAGGAATTACCTTTTCTATGTGCCATTCCCGATTGTTTGATCTACCATCCTCTCTAAATACCCGTTGTATGTTGAAACTTTTAAAGAAAAATTCCAAAGCTTGCCAGTTTCTTCACAATACATAAACAAATGCGTATTTGATTCAGCGACTTTTTTGCACATAATACAGCAATTAATCATAATAGAATTTCTAAAAGAATCTAAAGTGGGAGCTGCATTATAACATAAGCATCAAGTGAAAAACATTATCTTTATTGGGATATTTGGATTCCAAATATTCTTGCGTGGAAATCTGAGATAACTTTCATCTTTCAAAGGCAAGATAGCATGATTTAGCTGATATTAGTACTTACATATGGGAGGATTAAATATTGAAAGAGTGTAAAAATCTGGCTAGCAGTCTTATTTCTTGTTCGGTTGTTTTTCAAAAGTCTGTCGACCAAGTAGCTGATAGGCTTGCTAAATTGGGTGGACATAGCATAGGACCTTCTTTTCCTAATGATTTCTGTTTTTTGCTCAAAAAAATTTGAATTTTTTTATCCTATTTGTTTTCTTCGCCTATCAGAAAGAAAAACACACACACACGTAAACATGAAAATCCGATCGACATAATATGCAAAGCAGCACAGCTGCATAGGTAGTTAAATACGTTCCCATCGCAAGCAAACAAACCCAACGGCTTTAACAATTCTAAACTTTTAAAGTTATTGATAAACTCTCTAGGGACGTAGCTTATCTAGCCGACAAGTGGCAACCAAGCTGGTAAAACATTACAACCTGGATCATCTATCCCCGTTATTATTAATAAAAAGCAAAAATATTAACGCCGTTTCCCTCTTTTCTTTATTTTAATCTCAATTTCCATCTCTCTCTCTTCACTCCACAGTCTCTCTCACTCCTTTCTTCTTCTTCCTCCTCCTCCATTTTATCTCCTCCTCCTCTATACATTTAGTTTTTATTACTAGGGATCTGTTCTAAATCCAGAGAAATTCACTGAAACTACAACAAAAATTTAAACCCTAAAACAATTTTCGAATTCGATCCATTTCATGATTTATCGATCTAGAACGAGCTGTTGCTGTTGTTGTGATGAGTTAGGTTTTTAGATAGAAATAAAATCGTTAAAACCACAAATGTGGTGATTAGTGAGGATTGTTTTGAATTCTTTGAATTTTTGAAAGTGGGGAGGAAAAATGGGATTGTGTAACTCAAAACCCTCCCCCAAACCAAATCCATACGCACCACCAGAGGAGCTTCAACATAACCCTAGTCCTACTCAGAGTAAAAAGAGTAGTACTAATAAAAGTTCTTTGTCATCGCCGATTAATGGCGTTAATACGAATAATAATCAAGAAGTGAATCAGAAGAAGAAAGATGAGAAGGTTGAAGAATCAGTAAAGAGATCACCATTTTTTCCATTTTACAGTCCAAGTCCAGCTCACTATTTGTTTTCAAAGAAATCATCACCAGCTCATAGTTCTAATTCTAACTCAACAACACCAAGAAGATTTTTTAAAAAACCATTTCCACCACCATCTCCAGCTAAACATATTAGGGCAGTTTTAGCCAGGAGGCATGGGTCTGTTAAACCTAATACGTCATCTACTGCTGCAATACCAGAAGAAGGAAATGAGAATGAAAATGGTGCTGGTGCTAATGGTTTAGATAAAAGTTTTGGATTCTCTAAACATTTTGGGAACAAGTATGAACTCGGTGATGAAGTAGGTCGTGGTCATTTTGGGTATACTTGTTGTGCTAAGTTTAAAAAAGGTGAACTTAAAGGTCAGCAAGTTGCTGTTAAGGTTATCCCTAAAGCTAAGGTAAACTCTTGAGTTATCTGCATATTTTTCTTTTCTGGTTATGTTTGAGTTGATTTCTGAGAACATGAGTATTATTAGAAATTTCTGAATTTAGTTAGGTTAGATTATGTGTTGATCTCAGTACAGTGGTATTATTAGAAAATGGTGAATTCTTAGTACTGTTTCTGCAAGATATACCAATATTCTCGGGGGCAATATTCTTTTTTTATATTATTCTTTTTAATTCAACTGATGAAGTTGTGATTTCCTGTATGAAATTGTATAATAACTGGATTGAATCACAGTGACGACTATGTGAGTGGTTTTCAAAGATCTGTGTTGTTTACTGTTTATGTGATATAGAAGTTTTTGATTCCATTGGTATATACTAGCAGTTGAATGGATTAAAGATGTTGCTTAACAGGATAGACTCATAGAGTTTGTTGTGGAAATTTAATGGTCAACAGCATCATTTTTCATTATTTATCTTTACTGTTTTATAATAATGGGGTGTGACTAAGTCAATATTCTTTTGAATTCGTGGTTGAAGACTACTTTGACTTCAATTTAGGTGCTATTTCTATTTGCAGGATTTTATTTCTGCATCAAAATAGACTTGCATAATAGTTGATTGAATGATACCCTTGACCAGATGATTATTCAGTCCATTCCCACTGTCATAAAATAGGCTCTCTTATTAGTTGTATGTAAATTTGCTACTTCACACTAATACGCCATAGCCTATTATGTTACCATGCTTCAACCAGGCATTTTTTTTTCTTCAAAGACTTTACCACGGATGAAAATCTCAAGTTGACACTTCTTGACATATCTTTTAAAATCATGAACAACTAAATAATGATAACAATAATGTTGTGCTTTTTTTCTCAGATGACTACAGCCATTGCCATTGAGGATGTTAGAAGGGAGGTGAAAATTCTAAGAGCGTTGACAGGACATAGTAATCTAGTGCAGTTCTATGATGCATACGAAGACAATGAGAATGTCTACATAGTGATGGAGTAAGCTCTTAGCTCAGAAACTTATATTTTAAAGTAGACTTTCTTCCACGGACCATGTTCATGTATAATGTGGCGGGCATATAGACGTAGGTTCTTAGACGCTTTCTTGAAATATAACCTGAATGTCCGCATGTTTAACCCAATGCAACTTCAGCTTTTAGTGTCCGCCTACAGCTTTTTCAACTGTATCAGAGCACGGTTTTTGCCAACACATTGTAATGTTTTGTTCACAAGGCTCTAACATAGGCTTTGCTTTGTTTTTCTTTGTTTTTATTGTCTTCCAGGTTATGTGAAGGAGGTGAGCTTTTGGATAGAATTCTTGCAAGGTATTTCTCTTGCTATTGGTTATGCTAAAATACAACCTTTTCTTACTTCTTCTGTTTGGGAGTTTGGATTCTGTAGTTTGCTCTTAGCTTAATTTCTGATTGTTATGTTCATGTGAAGAGGCGGAAAATACACTGAAGACGATGCAAAAGCAGTCATGGTACAAATATTGAACGTTGTCTCATTCTGCCATCTTCAGGGTGTTGTTCACCGTGATCTAAAACCAGAGGTATATTCGTATTCTGACTATCCTAACTAGAGTAAATAATGTCCGAGGGTTCCCAGTTATGACTCCCATGAGCATGTGGAACATAGGGGATCCTTGATTGAGTTTTGTACCTAGGTTGATATCTGGGTACAAAGTTCAACAATTACACCACTATACCATCTCTGCCATCTCTGTAGCTGGAGCTACCTGGAATTTTACAGTCCAAAGAAGAATTGAACTAAATAGTATGCTTTAAATTTATAAGCTTGTTGCATGAAAAACATGTTAGGTTGGCATGGATCTTGTTCCAAGTTGTCCTACCAACATGAGTTATTGCATTCTCTCAACATATGATTGTTCTTTTACTTTTTTATATTGCTAACTAAGTAGTTGTTTGATTAAATCAGAATTTCTTGTTCACCTCAAAGGATGAAAACTCGCAATTGAAGGCCATTGATTTTGGCTTGTCGGATTTTGTGAAACCAGGTGATTTTTTACTCTCCTGGGTGCTGACCCTATTATTCAGAAGTAAACTTAGACCTCTAGCTACGGCTGTTAAAGATAGGTTTCTAATTTGTCTGACGCGATGCAGATGAAAGGCTTAATGACATTGTTGGAAGTGCATACTATGTTGCACCCGAAGTTCTACATAGATCTTACAGCACAGAGGCTGATGTGTGGAGTATTGGTGTGATAGCATATATTCTTTTATGTGGAAGTCGCCCATTCTGGGCTCGCACAGAGTCTGGGATCTTTCGAGCAGTTTTAAAGGCAGACCCAAGTTTCGATGAACTTCCTTGGCCTACTTTATCTTCTGAAGCCAAGGATTTTGTCAAGCGTCTATTGAATAAAGACCCACGTAAACGGATGACGGCTGCTCAGGCATTAAGTTAATATTCTCATCCTGGTTACACAACTGCTGGAGTTCTTTCATTGTGATCCTGATGATATTTCTTTTTGCAGGTCATCCTTGGATTAGGAACTATAATGATATAAAAGTACCTCTGGACATCCTAATATTCAGGCTGATGAAAGCCTATATGCGCTCATCATCTCTACGTAAAGCTGCATTAAGAGTGAGTACTTCTTTAATATTCTGAAAATTTCCTTCGTTGTTGGTCACGTCTCATAATTTGTTTTGTTCACTTGCTGCTCAGGCATTGTCCAAGACATTGACTGTGGACGAACTCTTTTATCTGAAGGAGCAGTTTGCACTATTGGAACCTAATAAAATTGGTGCAATAACCTTGGAGAATATCCGGACGGTTAGTTGAAAAAAGAACAGATAGGGTGCTTATTTGGTACATGTTTACTAGGTTTCCTTCGGAAGATAACACCAATCATTATTGTCCTGGCCAGGCTTTGACGAAAAATGCGACAGACGCAATGAAGGAATCTCGTGTTCATGATTTCCTCGCTTCGGTAGATGCAGCGATCCACATAGAATCTTTGAGTTTTTCATTAATTTTGTAAATATGCATATGTTTTTGTGGCTTCTAATGCAAACAATTTGCTTGCGTTTCATGGCAGCTAAATGGTCTACAGTACAGAAAGATGGATTTTGAAGAATTTTGCGCAGCAGCATTAAGCGTTCATCAACTTGAAACACTTGATCGGTGGGAGCAACATGCTCGTTGTGCCTATGAGCTTTTCGAGAAGGATGGGAACAGAGCTATTATCATTGAAGAACTTGCTTCTGTAAGTTTAATCTTTAATTTTTCCATAAACAAATATATTGTTTGGAACATGGTTTTGCAAAACCCAATGGTTTCTTTTATTAATATCATGCGACAATGGGTGTGGAGAAGTAAACATTTTCTTTTCTTATGGGCTTTTCACCACATTGACTCTGAAATGACCATCCCGTTCTTATTAATCATACAAACTAGCTAGTGAAGCTATAATTTTCTTCTTCCTGGTGATTTTTCAGGAGCTCGGTCTTAGTCCTAATGTTCCGGTCCATGCAGTTCTTCATGATTGGATCAGGCATACAGATGGGAAGTTAAGCTTCCTTGGTTTCGTCAAATTGTTGCATGGTGTATCAAGTCGAACCCTAGCAAAGGTTCAATAAAAGTCAAGAAAACAACGTGAAGACATGAGAACTCCGGGGAAGAATTTACTCATCTGTCAGAATATAAATGTTTTTCTTTAATGCATTACATATCTAAGGTGTGTGCTTTGAACAAAAAACAAGCACGACCAAAAATGGCACAAGAAAGAAGACACAGACGTTGTCTGCGACAAGAATCAGGCTGGGGAAGAGAAGAAGAATGTGAGGTTCCATTTACGGAAAAGTACATGTACTGGAGTTCCATATATATCATTGCAAAATCTTTAGCTTCTAGTAAAAAATGAAAGGGGTGATTGGGCATTTGATGAGGAGAGGATAGTATAACTGGTGTTGTTAGTTTTATATAATATATACTGTTATGTTTCACTTTCCATCAAAAACTAGAATAACTCGACCTTGCTGATGATATTTGTTACCCATTGGTGTAATCTTTCTACCTCGATGAGATCGACGTGTAAAATTGACTCACCAACAATCTTCCTCTTATGAGATCCTATCCGTCCAAATTCCAGTTTTAATGACACCGTACCGAACCTGACGCCCCCAACACAAAAAATAAACTTCTAAAAACAGGGAGGGAAATCTTCAGGCAATTTTCTTTCTATCTCGAAAAATTTGAATTTTCTCCCTCTTTCTCTCTGTCACTGTGTATTTTGTTTGAACTCAGAAATTTGATGGGAGAATCAGGATCACGAAAGTGTAATTTCATTTATATCGATGAAGAAGATAATACCATTTCTATCTCATCCTCAGAAGAAGAAGAACAGACTAGCAGTTCGTCGTTAAGGTAAACCTTAGATAAATTAATTAAGCAGTTATTTGTTGTCTTTAGGTTTTAAATTTGAAAAAAATTCATATAGGGGATCCTGATTTATGTTTGGTTGAATCTCGCTAGAGGGGAAACTAGCGAGGATCACAGTGAATGGAGCGCCGATGAAGAAGGTGAAGAAAACAGCGAAGAGGATGATGAAGAAGAAGATAGCGAGGGTGATGAAGAAGAAGTTATCAAAGACGATGAAGGTGATATTATAGATTTTGGATTAAAGAATGCCCCAGTGGATGATCAAGCACTATATAATAGAGTCATTCATCTTCTTAGAGGTTAGATTATTTTACGACCTCAAATCATAAAACCTAGAAATTCTATCTTTTGAATACAATTTACTTGATTTTTTTCAAGTAATTTTTCAGCAATTGAAGTGGCTGAAGTTTAAATTTCCCTATACCTTCTATTAGTAATGTACCTTCTGAAGTTTAAATTTCCCTATACCTTCCATGATATATTTGTAGCTGGGGGTGATTTACAATCGTTAAAGCATGAAGATTGCAAAGTGTATTTAGGGAAGCATGACTTGAGATTATCGGGGACGAAATCAGTTTGTATTCAGAGAATTCAAGAGCACTGGAGGTAACTTGCTTGTTTCCTTTATTCTTGTTGACATTTTGAATTGCCTAGTAAGTTGGATAAAAAGTTTCATTTCTTCAATAACATTATTTTCAATGCGAGAAGGCCACAACACCTCTAACATTGTTGATGTACCAACCAGATTGGTTCCCGGTGAACACGGCAGTGGTACTGGAGTCTCTCTCCATTATCCTTTAGGTTTCACTAAAACCTAGAGAAAATTGGAACAAATGAAACATAACTTATATATGAGTCACTCTTCGACCATGTTTGTTTAAAACCAGCTGTGTCAACATGGTTGTTTTTTCTTCTCAATGGTCCTCCTATATTGGTGTCAAACAGCGTCCAGCACACTATATCTGTCTGTCTCATTTTGAGGTCAGTGTGTTGATACCCAGTAGAGTCACACACAGACACATTGTACCAGCATCTTTGTCACATACATTTTCTTATGTAACTAGGAAAATGAACCAAGTTTGATATGGAAATTTGAAAAATTGATTTGTAACTTTGTATCCATCTCTCAGGATAAAATATGGAGGCGAGAAGTTTTATCCCTGGTCATCTTTTACGATTAACTGTACAGGTAGTAATGGAAGCATTTCCTCTATGATTTTGCGTATTATAGATTCGTTGTCATTCGTTAGATTAAAATTGAAATATTTAATTTTACCTGCAGGTGATGTCTGCAGAGGTGATGTTGTTGTGTTTAAACAGAAGGTTTATGAGAAGTACAATATTGACACTAGTACTTTTCCTTTCATATTTTGCAGTTAAGGTTTTGGTCCAATTTTTTTTTTTAGTTCGTTAATAAACTTTTACAATTTTTAGATTTGATAAAGTCTCAAGGACTGGTAACCCTCGAGGGAAGCGGACTGTTGCTGGGAGGGTTGTGAAAGAAAGCTATGGCGCAGCCAAACAGCAGCACACTTTTACTGTAAATGGAAATTATTTATGCGCACTGAACACTTAAGGGAGAAAAATATGTAAGGTAAATGAATATTGTTGAGATTTCAGTAATGCTGATCTTTGGTTGGACAGGTTGAAGTCCTGTGGAGTAGGGGGCTTAAGAAATTGCCACCGTTGTTTCCTCTGCTCGTGAAAGGTCGGAACTTGTACAGAATGAAAACATATCGACAGGTAATATCTGACTATTTGTATTATCTTGATTGGTTAGGTTTGAGGTCCTGTACCGTACGATAATCTTCTCTTGCTTTTTTAATTTTAGCCTTGGGATAATGAAGCAGAGAGATCTAAAGTTCTATCTGAGAAACACAAAAGAGGATCAGCGGCGAGGCATTTGAGAGCAATAAAAAGGGAATCTGCTAATGGTGGTTCATATCTTCCTTGGGATACGAAACTGTTACACTATTTTTGATGATATTTGGAATTTCGCACATGATATGAATAACTAGTTCGCATGGTATTTCAACCTCTTACTTTTTTAGTCTGTGTTGGTTGTTAGGTATTAAGCGTCAGAAACATTCCCATCATGCTGTTCAAGCTCAAAACAGTCGTAGAAGGCGAGAAGCTCAGCCTGCAAGAAAAGCAGAACGGAAGCATGCTACTGGATATGGGAAGGCTCCACGAGAGGTGATGGAAAAATCTAGAAGAGTTTCTAAATCAAGAGCTACAATACCATCATCTGATTTGCAACCAAACCACTATAGAGAAAATGGGATTCCTCCACAAATATTTGGTCCTAGTAACGAGCGATTCAGTTTCCCCAAATTTGAAAGAGGTTCCACATCAACACATACTAGGAGGCCATCTCACCATCCAAATTCAACTGTGTTGACTAACCCACGGCATCCACATTATCCCCATGCCTACGCCAACACTGCTAACCTGTATAATCCGAGGAAGTTTAATCATTGTCAAGAACACACCAGCAACAGTAGGCGACTAAATACACTGCCTCCCACAGCAGCAGGGTTTTACAGAGGGGTTAATTGTTCAACACATGGGTGTCTGGAGCCGAGAGATGATAAGTGTTTTGGCCTGTTATGCTGGAGATGTTGCAGAATATCGGGGAGGTGGTGTTACATCCACCAATGACATTCCTAATCTTCGAAGAAGTTCTCAATCTTACTCGGTCAGCACGGAGAAGTCATCGAAACGGTTAGAAGTTTAATACACTCATCTGTGAATATTCATTCCTTCAGGGAGATGGAAGAGAGTGGCACAAGTTTTTTTTTTTTTGGTTTTATCTGTCAAACGGAAAAGGGTGGCACAATGCATGCTTTTTGGGGAATCATCTTATGCCTGTTAGTTATTGTCTGACCTGAATGATTTGGTGCCAAGGCGCCAAAAAGCTAGGGGAATCATCTCATGCCTGTTTGCTATTGCCTGACCTGAATGATTTTTGCGCCAAAAAGGTAGGTTCAACCAAATTAACGCCAAAAAGGTAGGTTCAACCAATACATTAAATTAATTAATTTAGGCATTTGCACCAGCCGGGAATCGAACCCGGGTCGCCGAAAAGGTAGGTTCGACCAAAAAATCTATTCCCTTTAACGAGAATAAGAGAATCTAAGCTCCACTCTTCCTAGCCATTAGATTTCCCTTATTTAAAATTCAGCCGTCAGATCTGAATAATTTCCGGAAAATACTCCCGTGTGAACTATCTATGACAGCCGTTGGATATCATTTCCATTTATATCTCATCTGTTATATCGAAAAGAGCTTCTATTAGATATGCGAATTATTTTCGGTGTGTATTGAAATTATAAAAATGTATAAGGACCTGAAAATGAATTACCGACTACTTCTCGCTTTTTTAAATCTTCTTTACGATTCACAATGTTATGAAGTTTTCAGGTCGGTATCCCGGCAAAAATTTGTGTAACACTTAAAATTTGATGACGTGCATTGCATGTACGCTCTCCTTGTTAAATTAACTAGATGACTGCTGCAGCAGTGGGGGCCGACGATGAAGAAATACACGGTGTACCGTGAGGGGATTATTTTAATAGGAACTTAAACTCTAAACTAGATTTTACATGAGGGGAGTATTTTATGAGATCTCCAAACTCTTGAGCGGAGACTCGATCCGTTGACCTCCTACTTGAGAGTCAGGCTCCTGACCAACTGGGCTAACCCCTGATCAGGCTATTGTATGGGGCACATCCACATTAATCCATATAATAACCTGATCTCCATTTGTTGGCTTGAAGGTTTGAGTGTATAAAGTGGTCCATGAGTAGGCCCCACTTCGGATTTTAGAGCAGCCGACCTAGAATTCGAAGTGGGGCGTAACAAAGTGGTATCAGAGCCGATGACGGGTTACCTGCCGAGGGTGGGAAGGTACGCTGGACGGGGTTGGTCCAGGTGCTTCTCATGAGGGGCATGGAACATGGGAGATCTGGGCTTGAATATATTCAGGAGCCAAGGACGGCTCCAATTTAAGGTGTTGGTATTGTAATACCCCCGATATACGACAATGGTTGGCCGAATGGAATATAAGTAATGGTTTGTCCTTTCCTAACATCGAGGCTTTTTCAGCACAATTGGCTCCAGAGTTGGCAGAAAGCTCTGCAGTTAAGTGTGCTAGGACATGAGCAATCCAGGGATGCGTGATCATCCGGGAAGTTTCTGCTAGATCACCGCAGCGATGCCGGTTGAAAACCCCACACTGCCGGATGACCGCAATGGCTAACTGGGGACAATATCGGTGGAGGGACGGATCGTTACACAACCAATAAGAGTCGAATGTTTAGTACATAAAGGGACGGGTAATTATACAACCAATAAGAGTCGAATGTTTAGTACATGAACATACTAGAGAAGTATATCTACAAAACTCCACATGAAGTCATTTAACTAAATGTCGAAGGTTGAGTCATGATTATATGCATCTGTCTCCCTGTAGCTAATGACAGAAAACATCTGTTTCTGTAATTGGGCAGTGGAAAAGTTTTTTTTTTTGTGGAAAAGAGAAAAGCTGAGAACATCCCAAACTACAAAGAAAAATGCAGATTACATATGCAATATCATTTCCCAATTATGGAGCACTTGACCAGAAGTTATAGACCTGAAAGTATCAAGGTCACAACTATATGAAACAATACTTAATCAAAATCTTAATCTCCGCAACCTTCTATGGGCTTGAGCAAAAAACTCTGCTGTTTTTTTCCAGCCAAATGTTCCATAAAACTGCATTATGCACACCGTCCCATACCTTTTTACATCTTCCTATAAACACATTAGTATCCCAAGCATTAAAAAGCTGCAGTATTATTGTCGGCTTTGGCCAAGAGATGTGAATAGCCTTTATAAAGTAACCCCACAAATCAAAGAAGTAAGAATAATGAAGAAGGAGATGATCAATAGTCTTCACTTCTAAGTTGCATAGATGACAACTTTCACTTTGAATTATTAGGGATCCCTTTAATCCAAAGAAATATTGTAAAATTGCAATCTGGTAGTTCACCTGGCAAGACTTACTAACACTTCTTAATACTGAAATTTTACAAGATCTCATTATTTGTTTATTTTTAGCATCCTTGAAGATTATAGGAAAGAGGTCCTTTAAACAGCCGCTGTCAAGCCATTTATTATACTAAAACCTAATTCTTTTTCCATTTTTAATAGTAAAAGAAATATTTTGTTGCATTTCGGGTACCAAATTTGTGACATTTCTCCAAAGGCTCCTACATTGAGAAGAATAATCATTTGAAGGAAGAACAACTGATTCACTAACCTTAAACTTCTGTTGAATCATCCTCTTCCATAGTAACTTCTTGTTTCTTGAGTATCTTCATATCCATTTCACTAAAAAGTGCCTTGTCAGTATTTCTCAAGCTTATAACCCCCAAACCACCCTTGATTTAAAGATACACGCTTTGGACCAACCTACCGAAGCCATCTTGTTTCTTCCTTCTACCGCTCCCCATAAAAAAGTTTCTCATTAACCTAATAACCTTTTCATCTTTTTCTCAACACTGACATGAAGATGGAAAAGAAACAAGTAGTAAATAGGGAGAGATGACACGCAATTCTTGATGATAATTGATCTACCAGCATTTTTCAAGAAAATCTTCTTCCAAGTTGCTAGCATTGTTGGGGTTTGGAGCCATCTACGTGCTAATCTTGCGGAAACATATTAGCTAACAAGAAACACTTGATCTCTCGGATTGCTCCATGAACCTTACTATGATCTAGGATAAGAAGAAGAGAAAGAGAACCACATAGATGCAAGCCATAAACAAAGCAACAAGAAGTAAAGTACTCAAGGATTTAATGTGGTTCAACAATATACACAATGTGTGTAATATTGTCTACATCCACCAAACGGGTACGACCTCTTCATTTATTATAGAATCACCACTGAGAATTACACAACTGATTGACTAAATAAATCCACCGACTCACCACAACGTGACCGAACACAAGAACTCTCAAGGGCACCCTATAAGATCCAAAGTAGCGTCTTCACCTATACGAGATAATGTTTACCACATTATCTACCACAACGAGACGATCTTCTCTGCACACCCTGATAGAGATTATCATGGACGCCTTCAGCTCAACACCAATAATCTAATCCAGCACCACCAAGATGATCTTCTCCTTAACAAGATGTCTTACCAACATCTCCACATGAATACTCCATAACGACATATCTTCCAACATCGATAAGTATACCATAAACAACATAATGATGTACTCTTTCCACCATTAGGCCTCTCACATAAGCACCTCAACGGGTGGGATGAATCCTTCACATCTCTATGAGATTTACATTGAGGATTCCATGACTAAAACACTTAGCCTAGACCTCCTTATATAGGAGTCACAAACTTGGTTCCCAAGTATTAGCCTCCTTGGTTTAGGAAACCAACTCATACTAGGAAACCATGGTCCATTAGGCAACCCATATTATATATGGAAGTTGACCCAATTTAGGAAACCCACCATTTCCTTACAATTCTCCACCTCGGATCATGCATTCATGCATGAGACGATCAACTGTTATCCCTCTATCTTCTGAACATCGATTCCATCATTACTGGTTGCCTGCATATCCTCAATAGGAATCAAACCGAAATGTAGTTCATCCAAATTGTTCCATAGAACCTCCACCAGAAGAGAGCAAACCAAACTTGAACGTCACCAACTCAGACTTAACAATCCAACCTACCGATGATTGTACAAATCTCCACTACGGTGAAAAATCTGACCATCTCAACAACTATCATCATATGATCATCCGTTATGCAACATCTTGAGAAACACCTTACTCCTTTATGTTCACAACTCCACATTGATTGGCACCATTCTAGGTGTATTGCATGCCAACTCAATCAGACCATACACGATCGTTGTCCATATGCTACCAATCGAACTTAGTTACAGTCATTATGCGCCTTTGAGACTTCGCTACCTCTTGAAACTTGCTCCACCATGAGCGCCGTTCCATCTCGGCCTACCTTGCTCCACCTAAGTTAATGTTCCGCTATTCTGAGCCACTAACTCCAAGTTGCGCACCACATCCGTTAGGGATGACATCCATAACTACTCGATAAGCAAATGAAACTACCACAGTAGCCTCCATGCGTTTGCCTAAGCATTACCTTAGCAGAACCATAGTCTTCATCTTCGTCTCTAAACTCCATCCGATTCAATTGTTTATTTAAACAACTGATCACATACTTGCTCCTTTCCACGGGCATGTCCACCAAAGCGAGTTAACGAGATACTTTGTGTTAGTTTGTAACAAACCAACCTTTATGTTAACTTCCAAGAAACTAACCATCTTGTATGTACCAAAGCATATTGAGCATGACCCTAACTGCGCACCAAATACAACCAATCCACGGATCATTGCCACTGCGTTCCAATCTCGAGCTCATCTCTATGAATCTTGCTTTACAAGCTTATCTCCGATTGGATCATGATTATACGACCATATTTCCCAATTGAGTTTTACTCCTTTTAAAAAAACTCATCATATCTTCAACCATTGCATACATACCAAACACGTGTCTAGCTTCACAGAGACTTCAACAACTGACACAGCAATCGTTTTACTACACCACTTCAGCAACCTCAACGAGCTTTGACAACAATGTCCTTTTTACATGCATAATTGTCAAGATAGTCTTTTATCAATTTCTTAAGCAAGCATGTAGTTTCGACTTCATGACAGTTAAACCACAACATAATCGGACTCGGATAGAACTGTGACCATCCTCGAAGAATTTACTGTTACCTTCATAACAATGCATAAAGTCACACATTCTGTCTTATGCATATCCCTTTGCCAATCTTGCTCCAAAAATGTACACCAACGTTCGAAATCTGATAATCCGTCCTCACACAAAGACCCAATCACACGCAGCCATAATCTGAAACCTTTGGTAACTTCCTCAAGCTCCAAGAAATTCAAGACGCTGTTGTTTTTATAACTTGACGGAAACTAAATCGTTGCTGAACAAAATTTCTCAATAGAAATTTCTACCTTCATCTCTACAGGCTCCGTCACTATTGAAATCAATTTCAATAACTGTAGAAGATGAGCAAACCCCCAAATACTATCATTGCTATAATATTGCTCTCTCCAACAGAAAGTCTCACACTGATCATTAGGAAATCAAATAGGCAATGCATAATAAAAGGTTGATGGAAAAACACGCCGAATTGTAGCTCACTCGAATTCATGCACCGTGTTTTCTCCAAGTAGTATGCGCTAGCTACCGTAGCCACACCACCATACACATTGTAGTATTGTATCTTTATTCTTTAAACTCTTGAAGTGTACAAGCGATACTTTTTTAATTCCTCACAATGGGTCTTTACCAAAATAAGAACGTATCCGCAACACAAATAGACTAACCTGTTTCTCACAACGGTCTTGCACTTCAACTAGATCCGATCGACTTCAAATGGTGTATAACAAAAACAACTCTTCGATTGAACGTCATCGACAAGAATCAAAAGATCACAAACTATCTAGCTTCTCCATCGGAAACAGTACGAGAGAAACTCCAGAAAACATTGTTCAACCCGACATAATGTCAAACTTGAACACAGATAAACGAACCCTAACAAACTGTGTCGACAAACTTCTTCTTATACAATAATAAGACATATCTCCACCACAAACAATATCACATCTCATCCAATGATCCATGTCCTTCAACATATTTGTAGCTACGTGCTTCAAATACTAAGACTGAAAATCAAACTCTTCACTTCTGGAACATATCAAACCCTGTCCAACAGACAATATTTCCCAAACGAAACCTACTACGAGATTTCCCCAAATCCTTATTGCAACAAACAACTAAGGCAGAACGAGTATAAATCCATGTTCACATTCTTCCACTTCAGGTTAAATACAAGCAACAACATAATCCAATTGATGACGATTGATAACCAAATTATTGTTTCCTTGGTTTGGAACAAAAATGAGACTTTGACATGCTTATATTCCGTCTTTACTTCCACAAACATACAAATCAATATTTGTATCCCAACTACAATATTCTTGCCTTCTTGTGTCTTTCCAAGCAAATACCGATTAATTGAAAACCAATCTACTCAGGTCTTTCAAACAGTTCCAAGAATAGTACGAAGTATAGAGAATAAATAAACTTACTTGAAGCCATGCATAGGGTTTACGCTCCAATAAGTATCAATGTCAAATCTCCAATGTAGAGCACCATAAACATCAAGACAACAATTCTTGACCATATCGAATGTAGATCACCTGATATAATCCCATTCCTTTCGAAGTACACTTCACTTTGCTTTGTTCCCAAAACTGATGAAATCAAATCTCATATTAACTTGAAAATATCAAACTCTGCATCTTCGGAAGTTGTAACATCAAATCCTCACATACTTGATAAAACCAAATCCTTCGTCTTCAAAATTTTCTTCCAACCAGAAAATCCAAAACTTTCTCTTCAAATCTTCTACCCAACCTATAGCTCTGATACCATTTGTTGGGGCAATTGGTATCCAACACAATGCTCTGATACCAATTGTTTGGGTTCAGAGCCATCTACATGCTAATCTTGCGGAAACATATTAGCTAACAAGAAACACTTGATCTCTCGGAGTGCTCCATGAACCTTACTATGATCTAGGATAAGAAGAAGAGAAAGAGAACCACATAGATGCAAGCCATAAACAAAGCAACAAGAAGTAAAGTACTCACGGATTTAACGTGGTTCAACAATATACACAATGTGTGTAATATTGTCTACATCCACCAAACGGCTACGACCTCTTTATTCATTATAGAGTCATCACTGAGAATTACACAACTGATTGACTAAATCAATCCATCGACTCACCACAACGTGACAGAACACAAGAACTCTCACAAGCACCCTATAAGATCCAAAGTAGCGTCTTCACCCATATGAGATAATGTTTACCACATTATCTACCACAACGAGACGATCTTCTCTGCACACCCTGATATAGATTATCATGGACGCCTTCATCTCAACACCAATAATCTAATCCAGCACCACCAAAATGATCTTCTCCTTAACAAGATGTCTTACCAACATCTCCACATGAATATTCCATAACTACATATCTTCTAACATCGATAAGTATCCCATAAACACCATAATGATGTACTCCTTCCACCATTAGGTCTCTCACATAACCACCTCAATAGGTGGGATGAATCTCTCACATCTCTGTGAGATTTACATTTAGGATTCCATGACTAAAACACTTAGCCTTGACCTCCTTATATAGGAGTCACAAACTTGGTTCCCAAGTATTAGCCTCCTTGGTTTAGGAAACCAACTCATACTAGGAAACCATGGTCCATTAGGCAACCCATATTATATATGGAAGTTGACCCAATTTAGGAACCCACCGTTTCCTTACAAGCATCATTTTCATTCTATCAATAACCGAGTCCTAAACAGAAGTGCCTTCTAGCCATAACACCAATAGGCATACCCAAGTACTTAATTGGTAGCTTTTCAGTTTTGCAGCCAAGTTCTTTAGGTAGGAGATTAATAATAGCATTAGTGCGAACACTTATCATTATACTCTTTTTAGGATTTAGCTTCATGCCAGTAAGAGGTTCAAAGACAGTATGAATAATGAAAGGTCTTTTCACTTCTTCCATATTAGCATCCAAGAAAATCAAGGTGCCATCTGCAAACTGAAGGTGAGATATGGAAGTGCCATTGTCTGCCACATTAAATACATGAATCTGATCTCTACCAATGACATCATTTAAAAGCTTAGAAAACACTTCAACCACCAAGAAATAGATAAGGAGATAATGAATCACCTTGTCTTAAACCTTTAGCAGGTTTAAATTTCTCTATATAATTACTATTAACTAGCACAAAAAGATTAGGGAAAGAAACAAACCATTTCATTCATGCTATCCATTTGACCCCAAACTCAAGATTTTGAACAATACCAAAAATATATTGTCAATTGACATTGTCAAAACCTTTTCCCATATCAAATTCTGCATAAAATATCAGCTCCGTTAGACTTTAATCTGTTATCAACACACTCATTATCCATAAAAACACCATCCAAGATTTTTTTTTTCATGTATGAATGCACTTTGGAAGTCTGAAATAAGATTAGGCATTACAGTCTTCAATTCGTCAACAAGAACTTTTGAGATGATTTTCTAAGCACTACTGATCATACTAAATAGCCTGTTTGGATACCACAACTTCTCCATAAGTAGAAGTCATAAGCAAGATGTTTTTTCCTCATAAAAAGTTAACTTTTGTTGCTTCTGGAAGTCAGTTTGAAATTGGGAACCCAAACTAACTTCTGACTTTTTTTCTTCCAGAAGTTGAAAAAAAACTTCTGAAGTGGTATCCAAACGCGCTATAAGGGTCTAAAATCTCTTGTAGTGCACGATTTCTCCTTTTGGGGTATAAGGTAATAAAAGAATAATTCAACCTCCAGTCAAGAGAACCAAATCTATGAAAGTCTGTCAACATCTTCATAAAGTCCAACTTTATGATATTCCAACATTTCTTGTAAAACTCATTTGAGAAAAACCATCTGGCCTGAGACTTATTATACCTCATATTATTGATAGCATTGTAAACTTCTTCTCCATTAAAATCTCTTTCCAACCATTCCTGAGACTCATTGTCCACCTTAGAAAAATAAAGAGAGTCAAGAGAAGAAACCGCATAAGTATTCTCATAAACTGAATTGATGTAGTTGTTTCTGATTTCTTCTTTGATGATATGTGAATCAAAAAAAATTTCCCCAATTAATTTCAAGTTTAGAAATGTTGTTTCTTTTTCTTCTCGCACTTCCAATTCTATGAAGGTATGCTGTGTTGTCATCCCCCCATCTGAATCCATTCTGTTTTTCCCTCAAGTGTCATTTTATAGCTTCCATCACTTCAACACACTTCATCTTTGTGTTTTTTTGAAGCCTCTCCTCATACTGTTCAGTTTTAAGTGCACCATTTTCCTATAACAAGTTAAGTTCATTGATCTTATTAGTGAGAATTTTTTTTCTCTTTTTACCCTACCAAAGTTTTGTAAACCCCACTGCTTGAAAAATAATTTACGATTTTGTAACTTGAGAAAGAAGACAATATTTGAGCTAGCAGAAAACTACGTAGCATTCCACCACATAGTAACACTGCTATTTTTGCTCAACCCAAGATATCTCAAGTTTAAAACAAATTTTAGAGCGCTGCTCGGTTGAACCCACCAAGCGTTGATATGTCAGGGTTCTTTGTTATATTTTAATATCAAAACTCAATTAGAGTCCCTTGCTAAGATTACTAGAGTCAACTTCGTTTGGTTAGACTAGAAAGTCTAGGAATGTTGAGACATACAACTATACTCCGAAGACCTGAAAAACGCGAAGACGCGACTACAACGAAGACATCATTCTTCCACATGAGGTTAGTAATACTAACTTGACTTGTTTTTATTCCTATCGTTTCTTTCAAGTCGTTTAAGATTGGAAACGTAACATGCGAGGTTATAAATTATACTCTAGTTTAGACTTGGTCATATTATTATGATCAAAGTATCATGGAAGTATATACCATTTGTTGAATGCTTTAATATGGCATATTGAACTACGAAGTATAGATCATGTAAATGCGACACCAACATAATCTATGTAACTTGTTACTTGATTGTGTATTGAATATAACTAAGATTGCATCCTAGGAAACTATGTTTTATTACATTGGTTTAAGGAAGTAAATATAAGAACTTGTTTCGTAATTGAAAGGAAATCAATAGGTGTTTTGGTTCGGTTTTCTTTAAAAATCTATTGGATGACCAATTCGTACATAAGAAAGGAATTAAGGTAGAACCGATCTTAACTTATGTTGAGATTCAAGGTAGAACCGATCCTTACCTATCTCGGGATACATGGTAGAACCGGTCCTAGCTTTTGTTGGGAGTAAAGGTAAAACCGATCCTTACCTATATTGGGAGTCAAGGTAGAACCAATCCTAGCTTTTGTTTGGATCAAGGTTGAACCGATCCCTACCTATATTGGGATCCAAGGCAGAACCGATCACAGCCTATGTTAGGAGTCATGGTAAAACCGATCCCAAGAGCAAAACCGATTTATATTCACATATACTTTAGGGTTTGTGTCAGTTTAAAATTAGGGTTCGCTAGATAGGAAAGTTCTAGATGTCGACATAATTTGAACATGTGCATAATTCTTATCATTTATTTTTCAAATATATTCCTTGATATTCATGGTGATCCCAAACCGAAATATTGGAGAATCTTTTAATTAAGATTTTCGAATTTATATGTTTTGATTTTCCAGCAATTAAAACATATCTCTAGAAAAACTATATTATTCAAGTGCTAAGCTAATATTAGATACTTTATAAGAGAAATTTCAGAATTACATTTGGATATTAATTAGAAATATGAAACCTAAATTAGGTACTTTATTGCATATCTTGAGAATCTTTTCGGTTTTGGAATTTCCTTGTTGTCCAAACATCATTGGTCTATAAATATTGAAGTTTGTTCTTCTTACAAAAATATGCTTAGCCAGGAAAACTTCATCTTTGTTTTTTCTGGTGGAGCCGACTAATAGTATTACTTGTAATACTATTTCGGTGAGGAGAGAACCCTAACTAGGAGAAATATCTAACGTCCGCTCATTTAAAGATTTCTGTAGGATCAAGAAGCTCTAGAAAGTATCTTTGGTGGGAAACTAGACAATCGCATTGTTATTTTAGTTTTCGATTATTGGTTTGATTGACTAACAGTTGTTGAACCTTTGATTGTACCTAGTTTGATTATTCTTGAGAACTTTCTCTTCAGACATAAGGTCACTCAAACTAGATCAAATGATCAACATGATCTTCAGAACTGTTTTTAGATATGAAGACAACTTGTGATCATCCATTGTTAACATACTCTGTTTCTGTGCATGATCGATCATATATGAAATCAATTTTTTGTGTGCAGGTATTGAAGACAATTGAAGATTTGAAGATAAGAAGAGTTTTTGATTGGTTTCACATCTCGTGATATTACTTCGTGCACACACCTTGATCATCTGGTATCCGACTAAGATCTTATTTATCTTTGATAGATTTAATTAACTAGTCGTATAGATCGGTAACTATCATTTGATTGTATTCTCCAGTATCTGAATCTGATAGCTTGTGAATCAAGATATGATTATTTCAAATCTTGATTGATCTAAACCTGACAAAGGAGTTTACTTGTTAAACGGAAGAGCCTTTGTCAAAACTCAACATATCTTTATTCAAAGATTGATAGAATGGTTACCAAACATCTTTGTTCCTTTACTGTTTGGAAGACGATCAAAAGGAGTTGAGTTCTTAAGACTTTACATCGGTAAAGCAACTCAAGATAGTGATTTCTATCTTGGGATTCACGTGCGTTTTGGCCAGACGGTTGTAGGCGCATGAATACCAAGGGAACTAAGTAACTAGGAGTAGATTACTTGGTCTCAACTATACGAAGTTGGATTTGTTCTTTTTATAACGACTTAATTTTGAGAGTATTCAAAACCGGACTAGGTCCCGGGGTTTTTCTGCATTGCCGATTTTCTCGTTAACAAAATCTTGTTGGGTGATTTACTTTACTTTTCGTAGTTATAATTATTTTATTATAATTAAAATTAAATACACTTTTACATTAATCCAAGGCACTTGATATTGAACATACAGTACATCGGTCTTGTACCCAAACTATTATCAAGCGATTACCTTGTTGTTGTATTATCTCGACTTTATCTATAGACGATCACACAAGGTATCAGACTTATAGGTTGATATCGAAAATATTGTGGTGTACTTGGGTACCCTCGTCATTTCAATAAGACTTATATTTATATGATGTTGATGTTGAATCATGATATGAGTTGCTACTTGTTTAAGAGGAAATCCCTCTTTCTTTATTTATTCATTTTGAATTGAGAATTAATGTCATGAGTAGTAATAAACCGGTGAACTCACCAGATTCTCCTGCTAACCAAAAGACCTAACCCGTTAATATTACGGGTAGCCCAGATTCGAATCAACTAAATGAGATCCATCGGTCTATTTCAACCCCTCCTTCCCCTTCATGCCCAAGTTTAAACCTTAAATTAAAAATCAATCAGAGAGAACCAAATACTAATGGGTGCGATGATGAAGAATTGTCTGCTGCTTCTTTATCTTTAATTGATTCATCTAAGAAAAAAAAAGAAGAAATTGGAGGATATCAGTCAGAGGCACTTCGAAACAAGATGGTGTTCAGAATTATGGAGAATCATCTGTGGGTTCCAAAAGAGCTGCTTGTCCTATGGACATTGATTTACCAGTTAAGAAGAAAACAATTCACAACTATCAAGAGGGCGTAGTGGCTGCCCAAAATCATCCATAAGATCAATATTAATTTTTTCCTGGAACTACCGAGGATTAGGAAACATCACGACAGTACGTAATCTCAAGGCGTTTCACAGTGCTTGTAATCCCCAAATTGCTTTTCTTTCTGAAACTTTACTAAATGAGGTAAATTTAATTAAACTGTTCTTGAAAACGCAGGGGTACCAAAATACACCACCACTTTTTTCTTAAGCAATCTGTATGGACAAACTCAATACAACTCTGAGATTTAAACTCAATCAAGGAATAGTATATAGAGTTACATCTCTCTCCTTTGGGATTAGAACGTTTACAGAAACAAATCCGTGAACCTAATCACAAAGAGATAACTTGGACGGTACCAAAGATCAATGTCCAAGAATTAATCAAGTCGTATTCAACAAACTAGGTCGGATGTATCTCCTATGATTGATCAACGCACAACCTTTGATATTTCAATTATAAAGATAAATAATATAATGCGGAAAAATAAATAAACGTGTTAGAGCATTGCTCGGTCGAACTCGCAAGCGTTGCTATCTCAAGCTTGTTTTTCAAGTTTACTTGCCAAACTATAAGTCTTGATTTTTAGTCTACTTATAGCTAAGTCTCGGATTAGGATAGTAAGTGTAGTTGAGCCTTAGACTCCACGACGTTCATCGATTGAAGATGAAGAACTACTCAAGGGAACTTGTGGAATTTCATCAACAAAAGGTATGTGGAGACTTGAACTTATCTATCACTCAAAAGTCTATCTACTCTATCTCCTATTTGAGACAAAAGTCGTATTGATATATAGACTTCGATTATACACATTTGCTATTTCGAGCCAAGTTTATCTCGCCTATCTATTTCTTGAAATATGTGTTGGTAATCTTTCACTTTAGCCAAGTTCATCTTTACTCGTGACAAAAGTCATGTTGATTATTTCAATAACTTGAAAATTTCTTTGATGAAAATAGTTTGTGAATAACAACTATTTTAACATCCTCTAAGAAAGTTTCAATGATTGAAATGGGAGTTTAGAACAAGTAACCATCTTTGGATATAAATATAGTGTGTTCTCACATTTGTGTAAAATTCCAAAACCGGGAACCCAAAGTATGCGTACCCGTACGCGTACTAGAGGTTGTTGGAAATCCGGGTAAGTATGCGTACCCGTACACATACTGGCGGAAGTTTCACGTCCGTGAATTTCTGCTAGATTTTGAAAGTGAAAAAAAAACTCAATCTGGTTACTTAAGTACGCATACCCGTTTGCATACTTAGGTAGGTTACTTTCTAAAATCGGTTTGTTCATGAACTAAAATATGTATATAATAAGGAATGCAGTATTTGCAAACTGTGGCTATAATGTTCATGAATTGATTCGAGTGAATCAAAACCAATTTTGCTTCGATTGTATCTTGTATACTTCTATGATATCTAAGAAATTGAACAACTCTCTAACTAGTTCATTTGAGTCATTTGAACTAGTTATGGTAAAGGTGAATAAGGTTCATATGAAAGTGCTCATATGGCTAACCATTGGTTAACTATTGTTGAACCGACTAAGTGTACACGTTTAGGTAAGGTTACTCAAACCTAAATGAAGTTACATTTCATTTGTGTATAATAAGCTAAGTTCGATCTAACGGTTGAAAGATATTAGCTTGAATCTAATCAGGTTTTCATCTAACGGTGAATATTGAATGCTTTGTTACCAAGGTAAATTAGATTGCAAAACCTGATTTGAAATCTATATAAATGAGAACTCTAGAAACTGGGAAACCTAATCCCCACACCTCCTGTGTGATACTAGTTTTATAAGCTAGAGTCGATTCTCCTTTAACCTTAGGTTTTTGATGAAACCATGTAGGTTAACGACTTCATTGGGATTGTGAAGCCAGACCCAACTATTTTCTCTGCAGTTGCGTGATCTAATCTTGCTGTTTCTATCGTGATTGAGTAAAATCGTAAGATTAGCTTGAGATTTTATCTCCGATAGGAAAGATAGAAAAGTAGTTACAAACACCTTCGTCTCATCGTTCGTGATTCCACAATATCTTGTTTCGTTAATCGATTAAGATTATTGTAAGGTGATTGATAATTCTAGGCTGTTCTTCGGAATATAGTTACGGGTTATCAATCGGTTCTTGTTCACCTTGATTTATCAAAAGACGGAACAAAAACTCGTAGGTATATCTTTGGGTGACAAATTTATTTATTCAATAGACTTTTCTGTGTGATACAGATTTGTTTATCAAGTCTTCGACTTTGGGTCGTAGCAACTCTTAGTTGTGGGTGAGATAAGGTAAGGGAATCAAGTGCGTAATATCCTGCTGGGATCAGAGACGTAAGGAGCACGATTGTACCTTGAGTCAGTGCGAGATTGATTAGGGTTCAACTACATTCTAGACCGAAGTTAGATTGGGAGTAGGCTAGTGTCTGTAGTGACTTAATACAGTGTGGTGTTCAAATCTGGACTAGGTCCCGGGGTTTTTCTGCATATGCGATTTCCTCGTTAACAAAACTTCTGGTGTCTGTGTTATTTCTTTTTCGCATTATATTTTGTTATATAATTAAAATATCACAGGTTGTGCGTTGAATTGATCGATTGGTAAATCCAACCTTTGGTTGTTGATTGAAATTGATTAATCCTTGAACATTGGTTTTTTGTATCGTTCAAGTTATTTCTCTTATATTCAATCAGGCTCGCAAATTCTTATTTGTTTGATTGAGGATTGAATTGAGAGATTGAGATATAACCCTTTGATATACTTTTTTTATTAAGATTGAGTCTGACTGTCTAGTTGATTATCTTGAAAGTATATTAGAGTTAGTCCATACAGATTGCTAAGAGAAATATTGGGTGAGATTGTTAGGCCCCCACTTTTTCAACACATATACCAGAAGTTTTGTTAATGAGGAAACCGCAAATGCAGAAAAACCACGGGACCTAGTCCAGATTGAACACCAAACTGTATTAATCCTCTACAGACACTAGTATACTACCAATTAACTTCGGAGTGGAATGTAGTTGATCCCTAAAAGGTATGCCACCGATTGAGGTACGATCACGCTCCTTACGCCTCTTGAAGCCCAGTAGGACTCCGCGCAATTGATTCCTTTAGATGACGTCACACCAACTAAGACTTGCTTCAACTCAATTGAAGACTTTAATCCAAATTGCCTCCCACATATTAATCTTATATATGAATTTCTTTCACAATCAAATAACTTGATCAAAGGTGTGAAAATCGATAGCAATAGACAAAGTCTATCTAACCTCAAAATCCGGACTTATGCAACTCGAAGTGCAGCCTAGATTATTATTCACCTCACAAGTATAAAACTTGTGGAATCAACAAAGTTTGAGACGAAGAGAACTCTGATGATTTCTATCTATCTTGATCAAGTGAGTAGCTCAACAATCGATCAAGATCAGGATACACGAGTTGCCAAGAAAGGATAAGTGGACCTGGCTTCACGAATCCCTATGAAGAGTTTGTAGTCGCAACCCTAAAATGGTTAGTAAGAGGACAACTCTAGATACAACTAGGACACACCAAAAAGTAGTGTCGGGATTCAAAGATCCCAGTTTCTTTGAAGTTCCCCTTTCATAGACATTCAAAGCATCGGTTGCTTTAGGTTTAAGCTAAGATAGATTTGGAACCAAACAAACAATATCTATCGTTAGATGAATATTTGAATACTATTTACATAAACAAGATATACACTTGGTTAGGTGAAACCGTAACCGAATCGTGTACAAAGATTATGTTCAACATGGTTAGCCGAAACTAGCCTGTTTGAACTTAAAAGCTTAATCTTCATTTTCATGAATATATAAGACATTAACTCTGAGTCACAAACATGTGATCAAATAAGTCTAGTGTTTCTAGAGAATTAATCAAATGCAAATTATCTCGTAGAAATAGTTTAATCGCACTTGAAAATATAATCGACATGGTTAGTAGGTGTACAAGGTACAAATACAATTTCCATTCGTGAATCGGTTCAGTCACAATACATGTACCGGTTTGTAAATATTTAACCAAACCAAGTTCCGGAGTTAACAGAACTATTTAGGTTTGCGTACCGGTTTGGAAACCTTAAGACTGTCGCCGGTTCCGGAGTTCATAGAACTTTTATAGTTTGCGTACCTGTTTGGGTACTAAACTAAGTTCAGGAAGACATAACTATTTTAGTTTGCGTACCGGTTTGGAGACTCATACCGGTTCCATAACCACAGTTCCAAAATGGTTTTCATACGAGTATGCACACCGATCCGGTTCACGAGTTAAACAGATTTTCACATGATGTGCATAAAAATATGCGTACCACAAATCCATAAGTCGATATGTAGCTACTCCGCTATGTGTACGAGTACATGTAATACGGGTTCAGACATATAACAGTTTTCCCAGTTTGTAAGACTGATAACACTGTCTTCTATATGAATCTATAGTAGTTCTATATTTCTCTCTAAATCGATTCAAAAAATTCCCGAATAACATCAATGAAACATATCACTGTTCCAGGCTATTTTCGAACGAGAAAACTTGAATCATGATTTTGATTCCGAACAACAAATTATCCTTAACCGAAATTCATCAAGTATGAACAAATGTTCATTAAGCTTAGTCATTATATTTCGAGAAGTCTCTTAACTTGATAATTAATTCTCGACACGAAATTCTTGTATATGCATAATAGTCTAATTAGTTATGCGACATCCTCTCAATGATAGAAAAGTGAATATAACTTGAGATATAGGTGGTTCAGTCTTCACTTACCTTTTGTTGATAAAGTTCTTCAAAAGCTTCGGTTGATCTTGTCCTTCAAACGGTAGAATGCAATAATGACTGCCGTGATCCACTGTTTCTCAACTACATTTATATCCTAGTCCGAGACTTAACTAATTGTAGACTAGAAATCAAGATATAGTTTTGGGAATTAAATTTGACAACAATCTTGAGATAGCAACACTTGTGAGTTCGACCGATAAATGCTCTAATAGTTCTCTTCTTTAGATGTTGACAACTATAACTTTAGCCCTGCTAGTGGTAGAAGTGGTGGTGTTTCTCTTTTGTGGAATGATTCTGTTAGTTTATATATTATTTTCACTAGCAAGAGTGTCATAAATTGTCGAATCAATAACATATCGGAGAAGGATCGTGACCTATTCTTTGTTTATGGCCCTGCTAGTCATCAAGAGTGGAATGAGTTTTGGCGTAATTTCTCTCAATTTACTTCTCAAATTCTGAATCCATGGTATATTGCGGGAGATTTAAATGCAATTAGATCTCTATATGGAAAACAAGGAGGTAGTCAAAAGTTTAATGCTTCCAATAATGGTTTCAAAGAGTTTATTCAAGAAAGATGCTTAATAGACATGGGGTATATTGGTCTGGATTTTACATGGTCTAATTGTGCTACAAAGAAATAACCTATTTTTGAGAGACTTGATAGGGCACTATGTACTTCTGATTGGATTCTTATGTTTAAAGATAATGGAGTGCTTCACCTCCCTAGAATTAGCAGTGATCATGCACCTATTCTTAAAAATACTCAAAGATCTAATCGAAGAAAGAGAAAGCATTCAAATTAGGTTGAATAATACTGGATGGACCATCTTGAATTAACAGATGTGGTGTTAAATACTTGGTCTTGTCACCAAGTTGATAATTAGTAAACTGGATGTTGTTGGTAAAGCTCTTAACAAGTGGAGTAGGAAATCCTTTGGGAATATTTTTAATGCAGTTGAACAAACTAAGGATGAACTTTTTATTCTACAAATGGAGGCCCATCTGAGAGACATCAAAGTGGAAGAAAAAGTGTTGTGTAATAAGATTGATGCTTTAAATTAACTGCAATGCAAGTACTATGAGCAAATATGTACATTGGATTGCCAATGAGGATAAAAACACCCATATCTTCAACCTTGCAGCTACGCAAAAAAGGAAGAAAAATCAAGTCTCTGCTCTTAAACTCACTCATGGGAGTTGGTCAGTAGTGCTGATGGGGTTGTTGATTATTTGGTCACTCATTTCTTAACACTTTTTAAAAGAGATCCAGAGGAGGATAAGGTTGTTATTCAGTTCCAACCTCCAGTCAGATTAGATGCTACTAAAAATGACTTGATATCCATGGGTCCTTCTACTGAAGAAATTTGGAAGGTTATGAAGACTATGAAGAACCTTATACATCTAGGACCTGATAGAATGCATGAAATCTTCTTTAAGCATTCCTGGTAGTTTATCGGCGAGGAAGTTACTCAAACCATTAAGAACTTCTTCTCATCTGCCTATCTTCCTTCAGGGATCTTCCTTCAGGGATGAATCGTACTAATGTCTGTTTGATTTCTAAGGTGAAACACCTTACTCAGCCATCTGAATTTAGACCAATTGATCTCACTAATATAATGTATAAGGTGATAACCAAAATAATTGCCCAAAAGCTGAAAATTCACCTAAACAATTTAGTAGACTGCACCCAATCAGCTTTTATCCTAGGGAGGATGATCATTGATAATATTATAGCTGCAAAAGAAATATTCCATACCATGTCTATATCCTCATCTGTTATAGGTGCTTTTGCATTTAAAATAGACATTAGCAAGGCTTATGATAAGGTTAGTTGGAGGTTCTTATTAAGCCATTGCCTTCATTCTTTTGGTATAGAAGGTAAATCGCATGATCTTATTATGAAATGCGTCTCAACTGCTTCATTATCAATTAAATGACAAGCTGGAGGTTTTTTAACTAGGGAAAGAGGATTACATCAAGGGTGTCCAATCTCACCGTACCTGTTTATTCTATCTACCCAAGGGTTGTCCTAGCTAATGAGAACCATGGAAAATAATGATGATACAAGATTTTCCGAAATACTCCTGCTGTCTCTTATTTAATGTTCGCAGATGACTTAATTTTCAAATGATCCTTAGCACTTGCGCTTCATGGTCAGGACAATGTGCGAATATGCAGAAATCAACTATTCATTTCGGTAAAGGAGTCAGGCCTGACAAAAGATTCGAGATTGCAAGTAGGTTGGGTGTTCAACAAATGCATCTAATGGATAAGTATCTTGGTCATCAACTTCTTGGGTAATCTTATAATATTGATTCATATGACTTTATGGTTCCAAGTTAGCAGGTTGAAAATAAATCCACTTTCATGCAGGCATAACCATACTGATCAAACATGTGCTCGGTCTTATGCCTCTATATTACATGATGACTTCTATCATCTCTAAGAAGGTTCTGGAGAGACTTACTAGGACTATGATAAATTTTTGTGGGGTCATTCCAGAGAGGTAAGTAAAACTCACTTTATTAATTGAAAGTTCTTTGAAAAACCGAAATAAATTTGTGGATTAGGTATTAGAATGTTACAACATCTGAATAAACCCATGATTGCTAAACTCGATCGGGAATTGTTAGATAATGCTGATTGTTTATGATGTCAACTCATTAGAGGTAAATACCTCTAGAACAATAACTTTTGTGAGGTAAAGAAAGTGCAGAAAAGCTCGTCTACATGGTCAGCTATGTTGACTTGTATAGATGATATGGAAGATGGTTGTTGTTGGGCAGTTGGTAATTGAGAGAATATTATTATCAGAAATGACCCTTGGGTACCTAACATTCATAACATGGGACCTACTATTGATCATAATATTACAAATTGTCTGTCTCAAGTCAGTGAGCTTATTCTCCAAAATCCGGTCAGATGGGACATAAACAAACTCAAACAACTGTTTCCTTATCATGAAGTCACAAAAATTCAGTAAATCTACATCAATGATAACCAATGAGATGACAATTAGGATAAATTGCTTTGGATTCACCATCCTAATGAGACATTTTCGGCTAAATCATTCATTAAAACTCTACAAGTCAGAATTCCTTCCTCATCCAATGCTGATAATACTGAAGATTTTCCTTGGAAGAAATTCTGGATAAAGTTATTCCTCCGAAGATTCATATGTTTCTCTGGTGACTACTCAATCATGGCATTGTGGTGGGAAGCAGAATGGGGAAGTACTGGTATGATATAAATGTGGATTGCAGACTATGTATGGTGCCATTAAATCAATGGAGCACCTATTTTTCTATTGCCAGTATCCCAAGCTTATTTATTTGCTTCTCCCCTGAACTTCAGAACATATGAGAGTAGGGATTTGACAGTGACTCATTACATTAAAGAATGACTGCTTGAAGGTGGTGATTTTTTAAAACTTAAAATGGGAGCTTGTCTGTTGTGGGTCTTATGGATAACAAGAAATAATATTTTTTTTACTAAAGGCAGTAGTAATGGCTTTCAAGTTTCAAATTATTGCACTAAGGTTAGTAATCTTCAATTTTCTAATGACACTTTAATTTTTTTGGATGCTTCCGTGGATCAAGTTAAGTTTCTCAGAATTCTCCTATTATGCTTTGAATCACTCACTGGTTTAATGATAAATTTTTCAAAGTCACTTATTTGGAGTTGGTTATAATGGTGACATGAATGAGTTTACTTCTCTCTTAGATTGCCATAACTCAGTTTTGCCAACAATTTATTTAGGGCTTCTATTAGGTGATAAATATAAAGGCATTCATAAATGGGATATAATAATAGACAGGTTCAATGCAAAGCTTGCATGATGGAAAAAACCTTTTCTCACAAGAGATGGTAAAATTGTTCTTATTAACAGTGTTCTCTCAAGTTTACCCATTTATTTTATGTCTTTGTTTGACATGCCTAAATCTATTGAGCTCAAACTGGAAAGAATAATAAGGAACTTCCCGTGGAATGATAACAAAGGACAGAAGAGGCTGCATTTGGTTAAATGAGGTGTTATTTGTAAGAAGAAAAGAAACGGAGGCTTGGGTGTTAAAAAGTTGAGAATGATGAATAATGCTCTTTTAGTTGAATGGCCGTGCAGATTTGCTAATGAGTCTGATGCTTTGTGGAGGCATGTTATTGATGACAAATATGGTACTGATGGTTTAGAATGACTTTCTAAGCAGCCAAAAAGTACTTATGGTGTTTCTGTATGGAAGGGTATTATGCGGAGAAAGGATTTCTTTCTTACAAAATTTTAATCTTAAGGTTAACAATGGACGACAACAAGATTTTGGGTGGATAGATGGCTTTTGGATGATGCTCTATGTAATGTTTTTCCATATTTGTATGCAGTCACAAGATCTAAGTTTCTCTATGTTGTTTCTGTTTGCTAAGGTACCCTTTCTGATCTTTTTCAAAATCTTAAACTCCCTAGAAGGTTATTTGCTTAATCAAGAAATTCTGACAAACTTTAGTTTAGATCCAAACTGTAAAGATGTTTTTCAATGGGCTCTAACAACAAAAAAGACTTTCATTCTTAAATCCTGCTATAATAAGTTATTGGCAACAGTTGAAGCTCCAGTTCAAGATATATTTCATTTTCTCTGGCAACAAAAATATCCACCAAAAGTGAATTTCTTTATCTGGTGCATGAGTCATTTCAGACTTCCCACAAGAGACTCTCTTATTCGAAAAGGTATTGCAACACCATCCACTTGCCTTTTCTGCAACAATGATCAAACAACATCTCATATTTTTTTTGCACTGTGAGTTTGTAACTGGAATCTGGCAGCACTTAATGAGAAAGTTGAATTTATGTTTCACAATGCCATCCAATGTCCTTGCAACTCTTTTATTACGACAACTGAATTTTGATACTGTTCAAAAGAAGTTAATCCAGAATCTTTTAGCAACTACAATTCTATGGTGCACCTGTAAGGAAAGAAATGTGATATTTTTCACCAACAAAGCTCATAATACGGCTCATATTATTTATTCGGTGAAATAAAGTTTGTTCGAGTGGGCTTTGGCTATCAAAGAATTTGAAGATGTCTCTTTTAATGTTGTGGTTGAGAATTGGTCAATGTTTATTTCTCTCCTTAGTTTTTTTCAGGGGTTTTTTGGTTTTTGACTTGATTTTTTCAAGTGTTTTTTCCTTCTTTCGTTTTCTTTTCCCCTTGGAGGTTCAAGGCTTTTGTGCCTCCTTTTCTGATCAATAATTTTCTTTCTTTATCGATTAAAAATAAAGAAAAGGCAATATTAATTTGCAGTCAATGTTGAAGGAGGTTTTATACTGGTATAATCTTGATGTTACGGTCAAGGAAGATAAAATTCTCCTCACATAAAAAGATATGCTAGATTCTTATGCAACTGAGTGGTCTCCACCCTCTCAACCCAAGACCAGAATTAACTTTAATGGTGTTGCTGGTATGAAAGGTTATGCTTGGATGCAGTGGCCAGGAACTGCTACTCTGGGTTTGAAGGTTGTCAGACTATGGCTCTTGATTTTAGCTCTCCGGTGGAAGCTGAAGCATATTGTGTTTTGGTTAGCATTGATCTATCTATCTGACGTAGCGGAAGCGTATGATTTTGGATCAAAGATCTGATAAAGATAAAAACTAGTGTGAGATCAATAGATTCACAAAAGTGATGATAAAATAAAGATATAAAATAAAATATAAGTTTGATATTAATCAAATAATAATATTGGTTGTAGAATTGTGTATCTATACTATGCTTATCCCTTCGTATATAGGCTTCAAGGATTCTAAATATAATCAGGACTAGAAAAGGAAATCACACCAAACTAGGAAACATGCTAGAACTAGGAAAGAAATCCTAAATAAAGAAATAGACTAAATCTATTAAAAGGAAATCCTTATAATAGGAAATAGAGAACTTGTGAGTAGGATGTCCTACATCAGGACCCTCTTCTTGAAAATAACTCGACCACGAATTCAATAGACTACACACTCTTGACAGGGTCGTAGGTCCGGAAATGACGATGAATATCGTCAACAGTCAGATAGCCTGAGTTTGGCATAAAAACACAAACATCTTTTCTAGGGTCATACGGTCGGAAACGACCCCAAAGATCGTCATCAATCAGATAGTTTAAGTTCTGTATAACAAGAAAAATACTGTCACCGTTGCCACCTGGGTCGTATGGTCTAAAACAAAGACAAAGGTCGTCATGCCTATTTCGATCACGTCTCTTGTCTTCACTGTTACACACTTGCTGTTTCAAGTCATTCTTGTTTTGTCTTTCTATATCTTGTTCCTTCGGATCTATATATGAGTCACAAAAACTTCCTTCAAGAACAGACAAAACATATCTCTTACATAAGAATAGTAGATCAGCTTGAACAATCAAATTAACTTCCCGTACTGCATTGGCCCACATTATAGAAGACTTCCTTTTTAACCCTGCAAACTGCATGTTGAGAATAATATCAAATCTTGGTAAAAATGATGAGACAATAGTTGATGTTGACTGCAGTCTCACGAGGCAGTATGCAAACTTTTCTTGAAACTTTGGATCAATAACAGTACTAGCTCCTTTCATGAAATTTAAATGCAGTTTCCGAACAATTTTTGTTTGTGTAATCAACCTTGAAACTCCATTCTCTTTAAACGGGTTGGTGATTTCTATAGTGAATTTCGGGAAAACTGTCATGCCAAATACTAAACCATTGGTAGACAAGGGTGATTCCTTAAGATTTTCTTAAATACCCTCTCCCAAAGTGGGATCTGGAAGTTTCACAATCGGAGACGCCATTTGTGCTGGAACATTTCCGTCTTTATTTTTACTACTTGTTTCCAAGTGATGTTTCTTGAGCTTGTCTTTTAGAGCAGGAACTGATTGAAGATTTTGTGCAAGTATATAAGATTGCTTGGAGACTGCACCATTCCGCTCCTGGGTAGGTTTAGGCTTTCCTTTACTATGTGTAGCAACATATTGCATAATCTCAACAGCTCTCATCTGACCGTGGCTAGTATCCTTTTGCACATGCAGAAATGTGACGTCAAACCTAGCTCTCCATTCTAATAGGGTACGATCAGTTTCCGTCGAATATATGAAGAATGCTAACTTAGCTTCATTATACATCGCAACCCAGTAAATAAAAATGTTCACAGACCTTCTAGAGACTGTAAACATTGCAATAAAAATCCTGAAACTCTCTCTGCTGCAAGACAAAACATCATGTTTCAACCTGGCAGTCATTTTAAGGAGATCAATTACCAGACTATGCGCAGCTACATATTTATTTTTCAATCCATCATTCTCAGGTGCACCTTGAGCCCGTACAGTTGTCGGTCGCTGAATAATAGCACGGAATGCCTCGAGAATCACGGAATGCTTTGATAATGATAGTCTCCAGGACAGTTGAACTGACTCGTCTATCGGAAAGATCCTAAGGATAATTTCCTTGATTTGATGACATTTAATCTTTGAGTCGACAAGGATGAGAAGATGCGGCTCCGTGAAAGGTTTTTGCATCTGATTAATGAACATATCCTGGGTGCGTTTTCCTGCAATAGACTGAGCACCAATACAGTGAGCAAGTCTCAGAACAGTCGCTGGTCTAGCAGACTGAACAAAAACGTCGTGTGGGTTCTCAATAAACCTAGATGACATCATAAGCTTCTTCAATGTTTTTCCATCAATTATGAAGTAAATACCGTCAGTTCCTCCCTTGGATCTTTCCATCTGGAAATTAACATTTCCGCTGTGTGCATTTGCCGTTAACAACTTTCTTGTATCTTCTTCCTTTTGAGAAAAGACTTCTGTCGTAATTGTTGTGGCTGGGCATGGAGTAGAGTGAGCAGTAGTATCTCCTTTTTCGTTTTCTTCTCCTTAGGGATCCACACAGTAAAAGCACAGCCACGAACCAAGGGGGGTTTCATGGGATCTCATACTCTTGGCAGGGAACACAATGTTGACTTGGAGAAGTTTCTTCGATTTCACGTACTCTGAATGAAGCTTCTTTGTAGTTACCAATCTAGTTTAAGGAGTTCAAACGAGAACCTGAATTCGAATCAGTTCTCGAGTGCGAGTATCCAGCTGAGGGTTTAACTTGTATAATCTTGTTAACAGAACTCTCGAATATTAAACCCTTACTCAGGTTGCTAACTATAGCATCCCTGAAGCATGAATAAGAAGAAACATATTTCTCCAGAATACCAAAATCCCTTGTTGGAGGATCAAGATTAGTGAAGTTGTTATCATATGCTATTTCAAACCCTTTCTCAGCTTTCTTTCTCATAATCAAGACGTTGTTATCCTCTGGATCTTTCCTTCCGATTATTTTTCTTCTCGTGTTTTCGATGCCTGGATATTCAATATCTTCTTATGAATATTTTGGCAGTGAAGCGTAGACCCCATGTACCCTTGACAAAATATCATGGATGACCCCTGGAGAGCCGTGATTCCTTCGTATCAGATCATTATCTTTTCTTCCATGCAATTCTAAGCCTTTAACCAGTAGGTGTTCCTGCAATTTTCTGCATATAGTAACAGGTTGATCTCTCGAACTAAGTGTGCCTGACTCTTCCACAGCCATGGCAACCTGCGTAATCATCTTGGAGATAAACTTTTGTTTTGGTATTAGTTCAAGTGATTCATAAGGAGGAACATGCCCGCCATCTCTTGAAGTACTCGTCTTCAAGTCTAATAAGTATTGCGAGAGCCCATCCCAACGAACAATGTACTTTGACTCCTTCTGTGACTTGAATTGTTTGCCATAAAGCAGGAAAATTCATAAACTTCACATAACAACTGATGTTTTGAAATCTTAACTTTGACATAACAAAATAATAGGATCTTAAAAAATCAACAATCTGAAAACAATGAGGTGGATTCTTGACGGTGTTATCGAGTATTCATGAGTTTGCACATTTTTAGGAACAGAGATAGCTATGTTGGAAACGGGCGAAAAAGTGGATTTTGGATGATTAATCTCAGCAACACTAGAGTTATCTTCGCCACTCTTATTTTCTTCGTCTTCTTTTTCGTCTTCTTCTTCTAAGATAGGCACTTGGGAATATAGCGCTGGTGTAGGATCTTCAAAATATATCTTCTCTCGGAAACAGGCAAGTATCTCATCGAATTCTTTCCAAAAATCTGACTTTTCTTTTTCAGTCCAACGTCGTAATGGTGTTGGTTCATGTAATCCCATTAAACGATGTATTCTGTTGCCTTGACGAAAATCAAAACTATGCAAATTTTCATTATAAACAACACCTAAACTCGAAAGCCAAGGCTCGCCTAATATCACATGCAAATTTTCTCTACAAGATAGTTCACAATAAGCAAAACTGCAATAATTACCTCCATGGAAGCTAAAATCAAGAAAACCGCCAAATAAATCCCATTCACCGCAATTCCTTTCCCTGAAGTAATTTGCTGCTCCAATAAATATATAGTTTTTCGGGCTTAATGGATCAATAATAAAGTCCGTGATCATTCCATCTACACTAAAAGTAGTACGAAATTCCTTTTCCATAACTAAGAACTTGAAAATTAAGGCACTCAATAGAGGCTCTTAACCGTGGATAGAAACAAAGCTAAGACACTCAATAATAGAGAATCTCAACCGTGGCTCTGATGCCACTTGACGTAGCGGAAGCGTATGATTTGGGATCAAAGATCCGATAAAGATAAAAACTAGTGTGAGATCAATAGATTCACAAAAGTGATGATAAAATAAAGATATAAAATAAAAGATAAGTTTGATATTAATCAAATAATAATATTGGTTGTAGAATTGTGTATCTCTACTATGCTTATGCCTTCTTATATAGGCTTCAAGGATTCTAAATATAATCAGGACTAGAAAAGGAAATCACACCAAACTAGGAAACACGCTAGAACTAGGAAAGAAATCCTAAATAAAGAAATAGACTAAAGCTAGTAAAAGGAAATCCTTATAATAGGAAATAGAGAACTTGTGAGTAGGATGTCCTACATCACTATCAGTAAGAGACTGAAGCACTTAATCATTGAAGGCGACTCTCTCATTGTGATCAACTCTCTGAAATATAACAGTTTACTATCCCCAGAATTAAGGAAAAGATAAGCGTGTTTTCTTTTATGGAGTTTAGTTTCATTAAAAAGGAGGCAAATGTCATGGCTCTCATTCCTTAGCAGCGCACACTGTTGAATACCAGATGTCTAATCAATGGTTAGTTTCTCCTCTTTCATGTATTACTCACTTGTTAAGTGAGTGTTCTTACCTCTCTTAGTTTTTTCGTTGGTTGTTTGTTTTTCAACCTTCAAAAAAAAAAAAAAAAAAAAAAGAAAGAAAGAAAGATTATAAGCTCAGTATTCCGTCATTTGACACTGGTAGCACTTGCCTCAGTTGCAACAGGGAGATGGATGTCTTTGGGACCAAGCTTTACATTGTGCGAGTGATGTTGGGCTTAAATTCCGTCGTGATCTTATTCGAGATGTTTTTGCCGACATCTGTTACATAGCGAGTGTTTCGGCAAGGAAAGAGGTGTCGCTTGGTTTTTCCTCTGATAATGACAGTGCTTTGTGACTTGCAGATGTTTTGGTCTACAGTTGGGGAAATGGTCAGGATGTTTGTTTTGATATTACGGGGGGTCTCGCCTTTCAAGGTGATGGTATCAGTTCCTTCACGCCTGACCGTGCATTATCCAATGCAATCCTGCGTAAACACGATGTAAGTACCTTGACAAATGAAGTGCCCATGGTTTTGGGTTGGGTGTTTTGGAGTTCACTACTCTTAGAGAGTATCGCAACAATTTTGATGCCACGGCTAAGTTAGATAGTTTTCTTATTAATAGATTAGACATACCTATTCAAAAAGGGATAGATGGCTAGCTTGTTACTAGGTTACCAATCAATTTCAAAAACTCTATTGTATACCCTGATTTATGATAATATTATATGTAAAAGGTGAAAATCACAATAATAAGTAGATCAACTAAAACTAATGGACAAACAGACCACTAGATTGGTTTCGTTTGCAAAATGAAAAAAAAAATGGAAAAACTGAACTAAGTTGTACAGATATATTTCCCGCTACCACACAGCAAACCATCAGCCTCACTCATTGTCAGTACGATAGTACCAGCAGGATGCATGCATTTGCATTTGGGCCACCACTTTTCACGTATCCTGCACCAGCTTAGGACCCAAATTTGCATGCGCCCCCACCATAGATTCACGAATCTACCAAATATAAGTGAACAAACTGACTGTAGTTGCTATAGGAGCAGCTGCTAAACTTATAGAAGCTAGTGGAGGTCAATCTCAAAGGTCCAGGCAGTTGGATTCTGCACATGCAAGTGCCAGCATGTCTGGGCCACCGCGTCCGAGTTTATCAAACGCCCTCCTCCTCCACCAATTATTCCAACAACTTGCTGCTGATGACTTAAATTTTGTTCCCCTCGTCCTCCAGCACCCGTCAATGATCTCTGTGTTGACGACGATGGTGATGGTGATGGCGATGGCCAAGTCGATATAGACGTCGAGGACAACCTGCGATACATAGTTAAATAAAGTTGGCATCACTGATCTTAGAATCAACCTCATTAGTTTCTGATTAAGAAGGGGATCATTGGCATGATTTTTTCACACTATCTTACCGATTCTTATAAAAACCAAATGATAATGAACTTAAAAATTAATTTTTGGATAATAGTTCTTCTTATGTTGCTATACATTTCCACGGAAAATAAACACATTCTATATAAAATCTCAACATCTGCTGATTTTAATTTCAGTCAACGGTGGATTCAAAGTGATTATGGTGGCGCTATACATTTCAGATTGTAAGCATTTTCAGCAACACTACTATAGAGCACTGCCGTCCTAGAAATTAGTTTCAAGTTCATTATTATTTGAATATTTTATAGCCAATGAGATAGTGTAAGAAAAACTATGTCTACTGACCGTCTGACCCTGACCCTCCCATGCCTAGTTAACTGTTGTAAAATAAAGATCATTTAACCTGTTTGGTAGCGGAAGGACACCATTGATGATAACATGCGCAATGTGGATACCCATCGGTTGAAATTCTTTCGCCATGCACTGTGATAGTGCTCTGAGTGCAAATTTCCCACAGCCTGCATGCATCAGCTTAGTTGCTTAATATTAAGAACACAAATCCATTTAATCAAAATGAAAAAAAATAAAATGTTAATCAAACTAAATGTTCTGATTGAGGTAATTAACTCATACTTAATTCAGATAAACCAGCAATGCCGTTAAGAGATGCAGAGCAGCCGGTAAAAATTATAGTCCCTTTCCTTCTATTAACCATTCCAGGTATTACTTGTTGGGCACACTGTAAAGCACCAACAGTGGAGACCGCAAGAGATTTCTGGAAGGAATCGATACGGATATCAGTGAAGTTGATAGGAAGATTAAGGTTATTAGAGTTAGGAGTGTAAACAAGTACTTCGACAAATCCAAGTGATAGCACAGATTCAAAAGCTTCTCTAACACTTCTAGAGTCGGAACAATCTATACGTATAGCAAAAACTTGTGCTTTTTCTTCTCTAGCTATTTCTTCTGCAAATCTCGACAATCTCCCTAGATCTCTAGCTAAGATTGCTATGGTGTAACCTTCACGAGCAAATTTTCTTGCAATGGAGAGTCCAAGTTTTGGTCCTACACCAACCACGGCTGCTATGCCTCTGTTTGACGGTGTACTTGCCATATTCCTCATCTTTAGATGTTGGTTTTTGCCCTGATTGCATGAACAACAATGAGAGAGTACTTACTCTCCACCACCACTGTAACTACTTCAGCTAGATATATAGTTGCGTCGTTTTTTGTTGAGACTAGATCAATGGAACCACGACTTTATATATATAGTTGATATACTTGATAGTTCTTTAAGATGTCTCTGGTATCTTTATCTCTGTTGATAGTGCTTCAAGATGTCTGTTGTATCTTTATCTCTGTGGACGGACACTGGATGAAATTTAACCTTTTCTCCAAATACACATCTAGTCATCCACTAGGGAAATGTGGATGACAGAATGCAGTAAGATTCAGATTCGTGTAGGCACCATACCCATATGCAATTCATCGATTTGATCGAGTGGATAAGACCAAGCGGTGGGCGATTCCAGCAAAGCAAAAATGAATATTCGGTGAAGCAGAAGATCCCCCTCTCTATGTAGTGTAACTAGCTAGCATCTAGTAGTTTACAGTAACCTAGCTAGACAACCTCTGGGTGTTTTGTTGCAGCCTTAGGAAGGTCAATTTGTACATCTTCTTTCTTCTTTCTAGCTAGGATTTGTGTGGCTGGGGATCTAATATCCGTGTAAAAGGTTTTGTGACTTGTCAGTTAAAAGTTTCTTTTGCTTTTGTTTGTGTGTTTGTTTGAATCTCCTTGGAGTGGGAGAGAACAAGATATTTTGTTGAAGAGTAATAGTAAATTGTGAAGGGGTTGATTAAAGTGTTTGTGGGTTTGTGAGTTTGATATCCCATTTCATTCAAAGGCTCTTTTTAGGCATACCAAAAATTTTCAAGGCATACAAAATAGTTTTCCCATTCTAGGTGACCTTATAAGAGGTGTTTATTGGATAGTTCAATTACCTATATACCCTTGAACCTAAAATCAAAAAATAAACTATCATAAACATCTTTTCTTCTTCCTCCAGCCAAACCACCTTCCTTTTCTCTCAGAAGTCTTTTTTTCATCACCGTAATTAATTATCGATTCGTGAAAATTCGATCATCGATTAAATTGAACTATATAATGGATCGTACAAAGAAAAAAGCAGACGCCAGGTGTTCTAAATCCTCTTCCAATCCATGAATTAAAGAAGAAGAACCAATTGAAGATGAAGGTGTAAAAACTATCATTGAACCAGAAATTGAATCGGAAATTCAACCATTTGAAGCTCCAAATACTGAAATGAGGATAAGAAGGTATTCCCTACAAACCCAATCTTTTATTTGTTGTTTTTCATGGATTGAATGGGTTAAATTGCTAAAAACTTAGGGTTTTTAACGGTTACAGTAGCGGGTTCGGCTGATAATTGAGTTGAGTTTTGAGCCGAACTGTTCTTGAAATTTCACCCTGAAAGTGTATATGAACAGATCGGCTAAACCGTAAATGTCAATTTTTAGCCGAACCCCAAAATGTGTATTGAATACATCCCAGGACAGTGTCAGGTTCGGCTAATACCTTGCAAACCTTCCCGGCCGAACCTGAGAAGTAAAATTTACCCCAGGTGGTTGTCAGGTTCGCCTGACTCGATTAGATCACTTTCAAGCCGTACCTCTCTCTGTAAACACTTCGAAAATATTGATTTGCAGGCTCTAGGTTCAGCTAGCTCGTGTTGTTGAGTTATCAGCCGAACCTTCTCTTTGCACACTCAAGTTTTTCGATCTTGTTTTGGCCATAATTTTTTCGTCTGATGTCGGAATGACCTCATTCTTTTTGCGTTGTGTTTGTCTTTTCATTCTCTTGAAGTTGAAGATAAGATATCATTGATTTCAATGAGTTTATTATGGACCTTGGTATTCTCCATCATTAGACTTCACTTTCTTAACACTTTTAGTAATTTCCACTTTTTTTGTTTGGTTCATCCTATGAAAAGGCTGCACAATAGAAAACATATGTAATAAAAAGCCTAACCGCTAAATGTTTATGAATTTAAGTGTTTCATGGAAAATCAGTATCATGTTCGGCTGATGTGATTTTTTGAATATGAGACGAACTTGGAAAAATATATAGTTCGGTTGATACGATATTTAGAGTAAAAACCGAACCTAACTCTCAGGAATAGGTTCGGCTTGTTATTAGAATTTAGTATAAGCCGAACTAGGATCTTGCAAATAGGTTGGAAGTTGGAAAATGAAGGTTCGGCGTATAACGTTAACAAATTCAGCTAGCCGAACTGTTCATCAATTTAGTGGGTTCGGCTTATATTTTTAAGCTGAACATAGTCCTGGTTCGCCTAACCATGATGAAAAATACAATTTTTTGATGATTTCAAGCTACAAAAGTGAGATTAAACATAAAAATAGAAGTGTACATGTGTGTTAGAAGCATTGGGTTCCTCATCTATGTATTTATCATATGGATTTGGCTCATAAAAATCATCATCTTGAGTTTGAGTTTGAGTTTGTATAAAATCATTCTCATAATCTAAGATATCAGCCATTTCTGGATCATTATTGTAGTTGATATGTATTTTCCTAGGTTTTTTAGATGAAGAATGACCCTCCTCATTCTCCATTAAATCAAGAAAAAAAAATTCTCACAAAGGGCAGATTTGCCATTATAAAAAAATTTGGTTAAGGGGGTTTCTGATTTTGTTATTTGACATCCTTTGTTGTCTTTATTCAGTATGCCTAGAAAGATTTACGTATGCCTAAAAACAACCTTCTTTCATTCTACAGCCTGTCTTAACTAGTTTCCCAAGGCCTGTACCTACTGCATCCATTGGAAACAACAATATGGAAGAATATGCTTAGAACTCATATCCCATTCACAACAGATGGAATATACTTCGGCCCCATCTACCCTTCAAAGGCTTCACACTGTTTAGATTTGATATCCCACCATCCTAAGGCTTAGTCTAGTGTACCCATGATTCAACATTCACCGCCTAATTGCGTGGCCGTAATTGCTGATTATAGAGAGCGTTTAACAGTTACGTTGAATGCAATATAAAATCAACAAAGGGATGCCAACTCGCTAACTGTCTCCAAAATGTCAAAAACACCAAATGGTTAGGTGTCGCCAAGTATATTCTCTCAAATATTTGGAAAGACGCCTAACCATTTGGCGCCCAACGATTAATTATTTGGCGTCTCTACAAGACTTTTAATCATTTGGCGTCCCTGATTAATATTTGTTTGACCTTTTTATACTACACCCTTTTACACTCTTACGTTCTATCAACGTTCTTAGTGATAACATTGGTATTATGGTCGGGATTTAAAGGTTCACCTATAGGAATTGATGAAATATGTATGAGCACAGATGTTTGAGATATTTTATTAATTTCGGAAAGAGATATCGATATTACATGGATTGATTACAAGATTCTAAACGTAACTCATTTTTCGTAGGCAACGTGACAACACTGAGCGTTGTGCGGCAACCCTTTAAACCGTTAGGTGACCCTAACAGATGAATGTAGTATCGTGAGGGTTTACATAGAGGTATACCCAAAAAACCAGTAATGACATTGGTGCAGCTGTGTTAATATTTGTCTCCATATTGAGGAGGATTAGGTGGTGCTTGTATTGTATTTAGTTCTGGGCAGTTTTCGTTCGTGATTAAGTAGCATTGATAAAACTAGAGTTCTCTCCTGCTATCCCGAGCGTATTTCATGTCTGCATATCGTTTCTACTGTTTGAGGGTGAAAAGAGTTTCTGCTGATTTTGGTAATTTCGAGTGTGTGGGTGAGAAACGAGTCTAAACCTTAAACAATATACTTCAAGGGAGTACTTTGATTCGAGATATCAATCTGTACAAATCCGGCCTAAACCAAGAAACGGCCGTTCCAGACTTGCTTCGGTCGCAAAGTGAAGGATAAGGGTTGGTCTATGGAGGGAAGCGAATAGAGTGTTGAGACCAGAATAATTGATTCGGGAAGAGTGGTTGTTTGACGGCTTGTATCAGAAAGTGGAAAGCTAACAGATGTGAATGCTAAAAAGTGATTTCTGAATGTTATATTCTCCTGACCAAAAACTTGTCTTTGGTGGAAATAGGTGAGATCTATTTATACAAGTCGCAACAAAACGTACCCTGGTCTCGTAAGAAGTGGAAATAGATGAGTAAATGGAAGAAAATGGTAACGGGTAACGCCTGGAATTGATGTTTCCATAATGAAGGAAACGTTTCACCATTACTTCTTGTATTTACTAACCGCCTCACCCTTATGACACTTTCCTGTAACGGGCGTAGTGTACGCCGCACGCTGTAAACCGCCAGACCAATATCCTGATGAGCATCCCCCAGTTTGTGACATGTTTTGATGTCTCGAGTGTTTTTGTGGAAAACGTGTAGCATGTTGCTACGTGTGGCGTGGCCAAAGGATTTGGCGTTTGTAGCCAAGTTGGTGTCGTGACCAAAGAATAAGCATCGTAGACAGGTTGGTGCCGTGACCAAGAGTTAGCATCGCAGCCAAGACATTGCCACGAGTCGTTTGGTGGAAGGTTTGTACGGATGAGATCTGCATCTCAGGAGGAAGGGTAGCCGTAGATTGTTACAACCCTTTGTTTGGAAACCAGAAGCATGGATGCAACGCTTGCATTCTCTTGGCACGACCAAATTAGGGTTTTGGCGTCATGGCCAAGAATTGGCGTCGTGGCCAAGAGATTGCCACAAATCGTTTGGTGGCAAGTTTGAATGGCTGAGATTCGCATCTCAGGAGGAAGGGTGGTCGTTGATTGTTGCAACCCTTCGTTTGCAGCTAGTGGCATGGTTTAGGCGCGGCCGAGCTAGGATTTTGGCGTAGTTTAGGCGCGGCCGAGCTAGGATTTTGGCATAGTTTAGGTGCGGCCAAAATTAGGCCTTGGCATTGGGCCAAAAGTTGCCATGCGTTTGGTGGCAAGCTTGTACTGCTGAGATTTGCATCTCAGGAGAAAAGGTGGATATTGATTGTTGCAACCCTTCTTTTGGCAGCCAGCAGCATGTGGTAGGGTCGCATGGCTTTGGCATCTTTTAGGCGCGACCAAAATTAGGGTTTTGGCAAAACCGTAATATTTGGCCTTGGGCCGGAAGTTGCCATGCGTTAGGTGGCGAACTTGGACGGTTAAGATATGCATCTCAGATGGAAGGGTAGTCGTTGATTGTTGCAACGCTTCGTTTGGTAGCCAGCGGCATGTGGTAGGGCCGACATGGCTTTGGCATATTTTAGGCGTGGCCAAAATTAGGATTTTGGCAAAACCGTGATGTTTGGCCTTGGGCCAGACGTTTCCATGCATTAGGTGGCGAACTTGGACGGCTGATATCTGCATCTCAGATGGAAGGGTAGCCGTTGATTGTTGCAACCCTTCGTTTGGCAGCCAACGGCATGTGGTAGGGCCGGCATGGCTTTGGCATATTTTAAGCGCGGCCAAAATTAGGGTTTTGGCAAAACCGTGATGTTTGTCCTTGGGCCGGAAGTTGCCATGTGTTAGGTGGCGAACTTGGACGGCTGAGATCTGCATCTCAGATGGAAGGGTAGCCGTTGATTGTTGCAACCTTTTGTTTGGCAGCCAGCAGCATGTGGTAGGGCCGGCATGGCTTTGGCATATTTTAGGCGCGGCCAAAATTAGGGTTTTGGCAAAACCGTGATGTTTGGCCTTGGACCAGAAGTTGCCATGCGTTAGGTGGATAACTTGGACGGCTGAGATCTGCATCTCAGATGGAAGGGTAGCCTTTGATTGTTGCAACCCTCCGTTTGGCAGCCAACGGAATGTCGTAGGGCCGGCATGGCTTTGGCATATTTTAGGCGCGGTCGAAATTAGGGTTTTGGCAAAACCGTGATGTTTGGACTTGGGACGGAAGTTTCCATGCGTTAGGTGGCGAACTTGGACGGATGAGATCTGCATCTCAGATGGAAAGGTAGCCGTTGATTGTTGCAACCCTCCGTTTTGGCAGCCATCGGCATGGAGGCATGGCCGGCATGGCTTTGGCATACCGTTTGCACGGCGGTGCGGCTGGCATGGTTGGGCCTTTGGCGCGTGAGGTGTGGCTGGCATGGTGGTGCGGCTGGCATAGTTGGGCCTTTGGCGCGTGAGTTGCGGCTGGCTTGGTTGGCATGCCATTGGCACGGTGGTGCGGCTGGAATAGTTGGCATGCCTTTGGCGCGGAGGTGTGGTTGGCATGGTTGGCATGCCGTTGGCACGGTGGTGCGGATGTCATGGTTGGCATGCCTTTGGCGCGGAGGTGTGGATGGCATGCCGTTGGCACGGTGGTGCGGCTGGCATGGTTGGCATGCCTTTGGGCGCGAAGATGTGGTTGGCATGCCGTTGGCACGGTGGTGCGTCTGGCATGGTTGGCATGCCTTTGGCGCGGAGGTGTGGCTGGCATGGTTGGCATGTCGTTGGGACGGTGGTGCGGCTGGCATTGTTGGCATGCCTTTGGCGCGGAGGTGTGGCTGGCATGCCGTTGGCACGGAGATGTGGCTGGCATGGCATGCCATTGGCACGATGGTGCAGATGGCATGGTTGTCATGCCTTTGGCGCGGAGATATGGCTATTAGGGTTTAGCGTGTCGAAACCCTAGTTTAAAATATGTGGCACGCGTGATTGGCACGTATGGCTATCATGCGCGGGTGGCATGTGTAGAGATGATGCCAGTCAGTACCGAGGGCTCTGCCGTGGAGCATGGCATTTACATAAAAAAAAAGGTACCCCAGTAATTTTAGGCAAAAACATGTTGAATGGTTTAATAAATGTGCTAGTGGCGACATTATTACTCAAGTGTGACGTCACTGTCTGACTAAGGTTTTACGATTTTAACCCTAAGCTAAAAACCACCATCAACACCTACAAAAAAAACATGTTAGTATTTCTAATGAAGAATCCGATTAACATGTTAACTTAAAAATATAAACCACTTACAAGTCTCTCAACTGTCCATAGAGGAGATCGGTTCTGTGCAATATAAATTTATTTATGATAACGTACGTAAACCCTCACTCATTTTTTTATTACTCCAAGCCTACCCTTTATAGTTTTCGTTGTTCTATGATGAATATTTATGAATTGATGTATATAATTTTCGAATATCTAGTTCCATACCTTATTAGCCGGAACAAAATAACAAACAATCTCGGGGAGGGTAACAACACTAGCCCAAGCATTTGTGATAGCAACATCCTTTTCTACGATATACAAAGGCATTATAAGTGTGTTGTACTTGCGGGGTAGCTGAGACGAGATGAATTGATATTTTTAGGAGATGAAAGTGGATGAATGACAACAACCGATTATTTGATGTGTCTTGTTTGGTGGACGGACAATAAAATCTATAAGGGAACATGTGTAACAGTCTTTTGTTGTAGCAATGATGTGTAAGGCTTATCCGGTTTTGCAATTTGGTTGAAAGACCCAACAAAAGAAACTCTGACATGTTAGTCATTTTAAATCGCTTCCTTGAGATATCATTCACACTTTTACGTGTCGGGAAGAGGATATGGATCATAAATATTATGATTCTTTTTTGAATGGAGCGTCCCTAACTTGACACCAAAATCGCCTTCCCAATGGATGTGTTGTCCCTTCCAGTCACTCTTCACGGATGTGTAACCTCATTCATTGTTATTGTTGTTAAAGATGCAAAATCTCTTCCCACTAGGAGAGTGTCATCGATATTTCATTTTGAAAAGGACCTCTTTTGTCCATATGAAAGTCAATTATTATTTCGAATATATGGTCAATGATCTCTGCTGGATGGAAGTGATAACACGTTACCACTTCACAGGCAAGAAAAAATTCACTGGTTAAGATTCGAAGATTATTATGATGGCATATTTATGATACAACAACAACTTTTTATTACTTTAAGGGGGTGTCACATGGACTGGAATTTAAAAAAAAAATCAAAAACAAAGTTACTCGAATACATTTAAAGCCATGTCGTTTTCTAATGACCAATGGTTACACTTATCTCGTGTAACAAGCATTTAAACCCTTAAGTGACCCAAAGGGATGAGTTTAGTCTCGTGAGGGTTTACAAAGAGGTGTACCCACAAAACCAGTAATGGAGGTGCTGTTGTGTTTATACCTCGTATCCATCTTGCAGAGGAATATCTCCTGATCGTTCAAAGATCTCCGGATCATACTCCGTTGGAAAGTGCATCTTCAAAATATGGAATACCACGTCATGTCTCAATTTTTTTCTTCCATATATTCGATCCTCTTCATATGTTATTTCACCTTCGCGGTACTGGAGTTAAATTCATAAAAGCTGTTAATGCGAGGTTCTCATTAACAAAATATAAAAATTAATAATTGAGTTTTAAACTCACCGCAGGTTAAGTGTCCCATCCACCGGGAAAGTTCATAAAATAAGCTCTTACATGACCAACATATCTTTTCACTTCTCTTTTCAAGTTTGCTAATCCTCTGCTGCAAGGCCTTGGTACTTCTAACTGTGTCACCATTGTTAGAGCGCTGATCGGTTGAACTCGCAAGCTTTGTTATCTCAAGCTTGTTTGTCAAGTTTAGTTGCCAAAACTATAAGTCTTGATTTCTAGTCTACTTATAGCTAAGTCTCGGATTAGGATAGTAAGTGTAGTTGAGCTTTAGACTTCACGGCGTTCATCGAATGAAGACGAAGAACTACTCAAGGGAACTTGTGAAACTTCATCAACAAAAGGTATGTGGAGACTTGAACTCATCTATCACTCAAAAGTCTATCTACTCTATCTCCTATTTGAGACAAAAAGTCGTATTGCTATATAGACTTCAATTACACACATTTGGTATTTCGAGCCGAGTTATCTCGCTTATATATTTCTCGAAATATGTGTTGGTAAGCTTTCGCTTTAAACAAGTTCATCTTTTATTCTTGACGAAAGTCAAAAAATGATCATGTGAAATTCACCTTGTAACATCTTACATGATTTGTGTGAGAAAGTCATTTGATGTAGACTCATAATGTTTCGTATTGATTATTCTATCACTTGAAAATTGCTTTGAAGCTAATAGTTTGTGTGAGACAGCTATTGTCGTCTTCCAAGAATGTTTCAATGATTGAAATGAGGTTTTTAAACATGTAACCATGATTGGATATAAACATAGTGTGTATTCACATTTGTGTAAAGTCCAAAACCGGGAACCATGGTACGCGTACCCGTACGCATACTGGTTGGTTGTTGGAAGTCCGGAAACTAAGTATGCGTACACGTACACGTACTGGCGGAAGTTCAAGTTCCGTGAATTTTTGCTGGAATTTGGAAATGTAAAATGGTATGCGTACTCTATGCGTACTGGCGTAACCAAACTCAGTCCGGCTACTTACGTATGCGTACCCGTTTGCATACTTAAGTAAGTTATGTTCTAAAATCGGTTTGTTCATGAACTAATACATTTATATAATAAGAAATGCAATCCTTTGCAAACCATGGCTATAATGTTCATGAAATGATTCGAGCGAATCCAAATCGATTTTGCTTCAACTGTGTCTTGTATACTTCTATGAGAATATAAACAATTGAACAACTCTATAACTAGTTTCATTTGATTCATTTAAACTAGTTATGATAAAGATGAATAAGGTTGATGTGAGAGTGCTCATATGGCTAACCACTGATTTTACTATTGTTGAACCAACTAACTGTACACGTTTAAGTACGGTTAACTTTATCTAAAATGATGGTACATTTTATTTGTGTATAACAAGCTAAGTTCATATTATCTTGAATCTAATCAAGTTTTCATCTAACGGTGAATATTGAATGCTTTGTTATCAAGGTAACATTGATTGCAAACCCTGATTTGAAGACTATATAAAGGAGAACTCTAGCAACTGGGAAACCTAATCCCCACACCTCATGTGTGTTACTAGTTGCATAAACTAGAGTCGATTCTCCTTTAACCTTAGGTTTCTATCGAGACCCTGTAGGTTAACGACTTGAAATAATTCATTGGGATTGTGAAGCCAGGCCCAACTATTTATCTTGTAGTTGTGTGTTTTGATCTTGCCCGATTCTATCGTTTGAGTAGTATCTTCTCTAAGATTTGCTCGAGATTTATTCTCTGATAGGAAAGATTGAAAAGTAGTCACAAACACCTTCGTCTCATCGTTTGTGATTCCACAATATCTTGTTTCGTGAATCGATTAAGATCATTGTGAGGTGATTTATAATACTAGGCTATTCTTCGGGAATATAAGTACGGTTTATCAATTGGTTCCTGTTCACCTTGATTTATCAAAAGACGGAACAAAACTCATAGGTATATCTGTAGGAGACAGATTTATCTATACAATAGACTTTTTTGTGTGAGACAGATTTGTTTATCAAGTCTTCGACTTTGGGTCGTAGCAACTCTTAGTTGTGGGTGAGATCAGCTAAGGGAATCAAGTGCGCAGAATCCAGCGTGGTTCAAGAAGCGTAAGGAACACAAATGTACCTTGATCAGTGTGAGATTGGTTAGGGCTCAACTACATTTCAGTCCGAAGTTAACTTGGAGTAGGCTAGTGTCTGTAGCGGCTTACTACAGTGTGGTGTTCAAATCTGGACTACGTCTCGGGGTTTTTCTGCATTTGCGGTTTCCTCGTTAATAAAATTTCTGGTGTCTGTGTTATTTCTTTTCCGCATTATATTTTGTTATATAATATAAATATCACAGGTTGTGCGTAGTTTAATCAATTAGAGAATCCAACCTTTGGTTGTTGATTATATTGATTGACACTTGAACATTGGCCTTTGGTACCGTTCAAGTTGTTTCACATAATAATCAGGCTCACGGATGTATATCTGTTTGATTTGCTTATTATATTGTGAATCAGAGATACAACTCTTGGATATACTTTTCTTGAGATTGAGTCTGACTGTCTAGTTGATTCTCTCGAAAGTATATTGGAGTTTGTTCATATAGATTTCTAAGAGAAATATTGGGTGTGTTTGTTAGACCCCCACTTTTTCAATTGGTATCAGAGCAGGAAAACACATTTAAGACCTCATAAGTCTGTGTTTGTAGCGAACTGACTCTGTGGACAGAAGTGCTATCTCAATAAATGCACCACCAGATCCTGGGATTTCAGTATTCTCTTCCATGACCGATATAGTTAAATTTGTAGAATAGATTCTATCTAAACCTCCTCCAGGTTTAAAATCCCTAGAAGTTTTTTTAGGGCTTGAAAAAAGGCTTGAGAGCTTGTCTCTTGATGTTGAATTGTATCTCCAAAAAGAGCAAGAATCTCTTGATAGGCTAAATCAAGTTATGAAGAATAATATTCATGTTGAAGTCGACATTTATTTACTAACCAGTGAGAGCAATGCTCCTCCTCTGCGTAATTCAATTAGTTGCAACAATCTAAACGAATTACAAGAGGAGTTTAAATCTCAGTCATCTGAGTATATCACCTTGAGGCATGAATCAATTCATTACTAAATTCCTGATACTTCCTATCAAGATAGTAGTATTGTCTTCTTTTATGAAGAAGCTAGGACGTCTCTTTTTATCAAAAGAGTTTCCCTTTGCAGTACTATAAAACTATCTGCAGAAACTGTCTTTTATAAGTTGGAAAACGAGAAATCAGAAACACAATTTTTTTTGGGTTCTCCTGAAGTTCTTTGATAAACTTATAAAAATAACTCCTTTGGTGTTTCTCAACATTTCAAGATGTAAGTGTTTCTGGAAAGAAACTCTTTCTTGGTGTCATGGTATAAAAGGCTGTCTTGTAGTGTGTCTGACCAATACAAAGGTACTCGTAGTTGTATTTGTTTAGTTTTACTCCAAAGATGGTGTCTCAAAAACAAAGAGACCTTTTCAGCACACGTACGGTTCATGTACTCTGAGCCTTTAACCTGTCTGTGTGTGAACCGTGTTCCGGATCGTTTTAACCGGTTGATGTTCCACCGTTTGACATATAAAAAGAGAAAGGAACCTCTTCGTTCACTTCACCCTCTCTTCTCAACAGTTCGAGAACTGAAGAGAAAAACAAAAGGTTCTCAAATATTTTCTCCCTCGGTTCTTAATCATTTTGTGTTTGAATCAAATTTTTATAATCAGGAGAAGCTTTCCCTTCTTGGGTCTAGTATCATTTCCTTGTCACTCATCGTTTTGTAACTCCACCATCAACAACAATTCCCAAACCAAGTAAGTAGTTCATCTTCTCTGTTGTGTCCTTTCTAAAAAATGGCATCTAGAAAAAGGTTAAGTCTTCGTGAGAGTTCGGGTACTCAATCTAATAATGATAGTAGAAGAATTATTGATAGTGATAATGAATTTTATGATGATGAAATTGGTTTAGACATTCTACATCCCTTTTATGATCAAACCCTTCAAATTAGCTTTATTAGTCTACTTGCAAGGAACAAATATGTCAAGTTTCTTAAAGGGAATTTCGTCACAGAAAGGGTTTACAATAGAACTGTTCAAGAACCTGAGTTTCACCAGTTTATGAACCAATATGAATGGGGATATATTCATGACGGTCTTGGGTCGTCTCATTCTGAGATGACTTGTCAGTTTATGCTAACTTGCATTCAGCCAACAAAGAAAGTTGTTGTTTCAAAACAATGGTTGGAGGAATATCTTTTGAGGTAAATCATGGAGTAATTGCATATCTGTTAAATCTGTCACTTGATCGCTCTTTCGTCGTTCCTCAACCTGAACATCTCAAACCAACTCAGAGTCAACTGTCTGAAATGCTACTAAATAGGGGTGAATCTTGGTCTGGCATCAAGCTGTTTGTTGACAACATTAGCATTTATTTGAAAGTTTTTAGCAAACTGGTCATTGATAATTTGATTCCCAGTACGCTTGATGGAGCATGACCCTTTTTGAGATGGTTTGCTATCTTATCTCTGGAGAAGAGATTGATTTATGTGGCCTGATTATTCGACAAATGATTAATATAGTTTCACAGCAGAAAAATCTTCGGTTTCCTTGTCTTATCAGCAGAATTTGTTGTCATTTTAATATTTCTCTTATTGGTACTTGCACTGGTAGAGCTACTCCTCTATCCCAGGCAGTCATCAACAAATGAAGAAATCATTCAATCCTGAAGTTAATCTTCTTCATGAAAGAATTGAGTGCTTGCAGGAACAACTGAACTATGTGAAAATGCGGGGGGTCTAACAACCACACCCAACAATTCGTTTGGCAATCTGAGAGGACTTACTCCAATACACTTTCTAGAGAATCAACTAGACAGTCAGACTCAATCTAGAATAAAGTATATCAAAGAGTTTAATATCTCTAACTCTTAATTCAATCCGCAATCAGCAAATAGAAATCTACGAGCCCGATTGAATATAAGAGGAAGTACTTGAACGGTACCAAATACCAATGTTCAAGTATCAATCAATGTAAATCAACAACCCAAGGTTGGATATTCTAATTGATTGATCTTAACGCACAACCTGTGATATTTCAATTACATAACAAAATATAATGTGGAAAAGAAATAACACAGACACCAGAATTTTGTTAACGAGGAAACCGCAAATGCAGAAAACCCCCGGGACCTAGTCCAGATTGAACACCACACTGTATTAAGCCAGTACAGACACTATCCCACTACCAATTAACTTCGGACTGGATTTTAGTTGAACCCTAATCAATCTCACACTGATTCAAGGTACAATTGCGCTCCTTACTCTCTGATCCAAGCAGGATACTACGCACTTGATTCCTTTAGTTGATCTCACCCACAACCAAGAATTACTACGACCCAAAGTCGAAGACTTGATAGACAAATCTATCTCACACAGAAAAGTCTATAGGATTGAATAAATCTGTCTCCCACAGAAATACCCAAGAGTTTTTGTTCCGTATTTTGATAAATCAAGGTGAAAATGAACCAATTGATAAATCAGACTTATATTCCCTAAGAACAACCTAGTATTATCAATCACCTCACAATAAACTTGACAAACATGCTTGAGATAGCAACGCATGCGAGTTTGACCGAGCAGTGCTCTAACAATCTCCCCCTTTGTCAATTTTAGTGGAAAAACTATCAATACATATGGATTACAAAATAAATAAAATTTTGTAGCTTCTTGTCCACATGCTTGATCTCCTTGGTGCTTCAACGTTACTCGAAAACTTCGTCTTTTCCAAGTACCCCCATGATTCCATAGATGTTCAATTCAGCATCATAGTTGTTGAAGTTCCGTATCCATAACAATGAGAAAACAAAAGCTCTCGATCACTGTTATACAATGTCATAGTACTATTACACAGTATCAAAGTTCTTATATCACAACTTCGACAACAGTACTATGGTGATATATATCACTCCCCCTTAGTCAATACTTCGTCTCAACACGACAACCACTCCCTGATCGGTGCCTAATAATGCATATTTCTAGGCCATTTTGTTGTCTTTTATCACATCCCAAGTGTTATAAGATCTCATTTTATATCAAATCTTGTATTTTGGTGCATATGTCATTAGCGGATAATATTGTCAGAATAATCTCATTTCTGCGTTGTGGTGTAGGTACTGATACTAAATGGTGAACCAAAGACTGGGGGCTGGTGTAGACAAAGTATGATAAGTTGGTCTTGCTACTGACTCAAGTGAAGATTAAATGGCAAAGAGGCTAGCACAGTTAGTATCCAAGGAAAGGTGCGCCATTAAATCATATCTATTCAAAGCTAAAGTAAGCAACCAAACATGCCCTTGATGACTTCACCAACAACTAAACCTAGGCTTCCACGCGTGAGAAAAGAGGTCGTTTCTTCTCCATTTTATCTGTCTGTTAACCCCATCCCTCTACTGTGTATTCTCTATTTTTGCCTCCCACTTTACCATTTCACATCAGAACCATCACACCCGACACCACCTCATCTCTCACCCAGAACATCTCCATCCATCTGTTCGAACACCTAAACCAGAGCCTAACCCTAAGAGGTTGTATCTTCCCTATACCCTATTTCCATCTTTCACAAATCAATCAAGCTAGACCTAGAATCAGTAATTATTATGTGAGCAAGAATAGGTCGGCTAAATTGGTTCTCAAGAGTGAATAAATTGACAAGCTAGGTTTGAAACTGATGTTCCTTCAAACACCATCAACATCAACAATCCAGTGAAGATAAGGTCGTGGTTGTGAAAGATAAAAAGAGTACTCTATCAGTGGTGAGTTCCAAGAAATCAAATCCCTAATTTTCTGATTGTATTTGTTTACTAGGGGGATTGTTAGACTTAAAGATTTTGTAAGAATTGGGGAAGCAGTGATATTTTGAAGTCAAGCCCGGAGTAGCCGGTGCATCAAAGTTGTAGTAATAGTATTTAGGTTTTAATTTCAATCTTCTTATGTTCTAAAAATCTCTACTAGGGCAGAGATGAAACCCCTAAATAATTAGAATTTTATGGTTTGATTTACTAGTTCTTCATGGGATTTTGAATGAAAAACATGATTTAATCTATGAATACTAGCAATTTACTTTCACCTTGTATGTGAAGCATCCATAGTAGTTAGAACAATTCTTTGTTATTTATTCAAGCCTATATATGAAATTATTTAGTTCAATTTGTAATTATCTATGCCTTAGACAGATAGATAATGCTAGGAATTCACATCTTTTGCTGAGATTAAGTCATCATATTTGTTAGTCATCATATCACATCTTCAAGGTAGTTTGAGGCTAGAACCTCTATAGCTCCTTGATTAAAAAGAGAAATAGCATATCAAATTAGGGAATTTCTATGCATTTAGGTGGTGGATTCAAAGCCTTAGTTTATCTTTTATTGCTTCTTAATTTTGTTGCTTTAATTTAATCATCAATCTTCTCGTCGTTTCGACAAACCCTTTTCGTATTTAAATCAGTAATAGTAGAACCTTAGAAGTTTAGTTTCACCAATCCAACTCCCTGTAGGATCGACCCGTATTTGTCATTGTATGCGTATTAGATGCCGTGCGCTTGCGGTTTATAATTGTAAATTTCTAAGTCTACCAAGTTTTTGGCGCCGCTACCGGGGAGTTGACAAACGGTGTAGTTTCATTGACAGGTTTTGTTTTGCTAGTTTGTAGTTAGATTTGCAAATATTGTATATTTGTGTAAAATTTTTATTTTAGTTCCATTCAGTTGCATCTGTACATCCTAATTAAATTGTGTCTTGTAGTTTTTTCATTTTGGTTGTCCAGGTTCTGTAGCTTTTCAATTACTTCTCTTAAATTAGTTGCATTGTTTCATTTTTCCTTTGACATAAAGTATTATCCGTAGTTGAGCATACTAGCCTAAGTTAACTGTTATTTGAGTTTTGTCCTATTGCTAATAGTAATGCAGTCTGTATATAGTTTTCGTTCATTATGTTTCACTGTCCATAGATGATGAATCGTTTTATTTCTTTATTTCTTACTTTAGGTATTGTCCGTAGATTGCATATATAGTAGCATCATTGCATTAGTTAGTTGTTTAATTTTGTCTTCTAGCTAGTGCTTTTAAATAACTTGTATCATGTCATAGTCAATTGGTGGATAATTTGTATGATAATATAGAATTCATTGTTTCGTAGTATTTTGATTTTGCATTGCAGTAACATTTGGGACTTTATGTTCCGTAGCTTTTGCATTTTTCATTTCATTTAGGAATTTGTCATGTAGCTTATTTTGTCTTAGTGGTCTCCGTTTTCTTTGTCTCCATTTCATTTGGGTTCAGTTATTTTAATCTTTAGGCTGTGATTAGTTTTAGCATTTCATTTATGTGCTAGTTCATTTTGTACTCGTATTTACTTTTGTCTTGTAATTAGTAGTACTGCATAGATTGCATGATAATCATTAAGTCTTTCATAGTAGTTTTAGTTCATAAACACTAGTGCAAGTTAGTGGTCGTTGGTAACATAAAAATTGTATATCATAACTTCTTGTTTGTAGTTGGCTAAAGTGCCCAGAAATATCGATTGTATAGTATGTAATAGCTTAGTTTGTTTTTATAGTTTTGTTTGTTTTCCATCATTTTGCATTTTTTTTTGTAATTATAGTTTAAAAAGTCATCGTCTCTCTGTAATATATCATTTCATTTTCTGTAGGTGTTAGTAAGTTTAACTCATTTGTTTCTTTGCTTTGTATATACACATTTGGATACTGAAATTTTCCTTAAGCATTATCAGGTGCTCACAAGTTGCGGCAAAGGAAGAGAAGCGAACTATTGTTGTGTCTGCTGCAGTATTGTACCGCAGAAACAAGGAAACTATAGACGCTACAAAGAAAATAGAAATATTCAGTTTGGTGTAGCCTTTTCCCAGATGCGCACCAGAGGTAAGTTTCCTAAGAACTACAACAACATGACGTCTACGAATGATTTGTAACTGCTTAGCCTGAATGGTTTAATATTGGATTTAACAGCCGAGCTTCATATTTTGTTAACAAATACGAGTTGGTTTCTCGTTAGTTGACCATATTTTTGTTGTCATAGTCCAATAGAAATCCAGTTCAGGATTGATAGACAACACTCTGCCATTGTCACAACATCACCTTTTGTAATTTTTGTTGTAGTGTTTGTAATTATAATCTTGTACTGAGTGTTTAGCCTGTCGTGTTTAATTTAGTAGCTTGTATAGTTTTTGCATGCATCATTCTGTTTAGGATTTGATAGAGCATTTAGAATAAAGGTCATTTCTTTTTTCTTTTTAAAAAAAAAAAATCATGTCAGGATTTTGGACTGGTTTTAGGGATGAGAAATCGTAGCAGAAAACACTTAGAGAGATGGCTTACGAGCATGATTCACATTATGAGAATCCCATAGACCATGGTTTTAATAACTTTAGGGAATATTACGAACCTTTTCAAGATCCCGAGATACAATATATAGACCCTAATTATTATCCACACATGTATCAGGTCACCACCATTGGATGTTGAACAATTTGTACTCCCATAAGCCCTTGTATGCAATCTATGATGGAAAATCTCAGACTCATTGAACAAAATAATGCCAGATTTGAATTGCAAGCATTGCATGATCATCTATATAGCAACATATATAAGTTTCCTTTCGGTAGTGACCTCATGCATAACCATGTGTTGAATATACATATGAAGCGAGGATACCCACTATTGAAGACTCCCCTTCTATTGAACAACTTAATATGATATTAAAGATGAATCTGATTCATTTACAAAATGTAGGAAGGGAGGAATTTCAACATGAAATGTTTGTTTGTCCTAATGAAATAAATTGTGAAAATAGTGTGTCTAGTCTTACTCGTGCAACTGATATTGCATATGAACCTGTTTTAGAAACAAATGAATGGACTAGAGACACTACGGTTTTAGATAGGACAGTGCATCCTTGTTACGACGATGATGATGATACTGATTTAATGTTGGAAGAGCATGCTTATTATGAAAATTTTGTAATCGAACCTTCGGGTTCAGAGACATTAGGCTTCTCTGCTGCGACCCTTATGAATGATGCTTCTTCAAATGTTCAATCTATAAATGCATGTGATGTTGATTTTGGATTGGGGCTTGAACAATTGTTCTTTGAAAATGAGCATGCTACACAACTCGTTTGTGACTTAGGGAATGCTGAATTTCTGTCGACACCAATGATCTTTTGCATGAAAATAACTTTGATGTGTCTGATTCCCTACCTAGGTTACAACATTATGCTTCTTCCGATTTTCTTATGCATGAGATTGAAATTTTTGATGATGATGATTCTGATTTAGGACTTGCTAATTTGTTCAATGACTGTGAGCATGATATTGCAGTTCTTGTGTCCGACTTAGGTAGAATGTGTAACGATATTAATGGTCAAATGCATGAAAAGAAATTGGATGTATGTAGCTCCCTATCCATGTCCCAATTTGATGGACATCCATCCAACCTAGATTTTGATTGTAAAAATATTGTAAAACAAACCTTTCTGAGAGTTCCTAATCTAGGTTTGGAATTGTGTGCTTCTCAAGTCCTTTTGGACCATTTTGCAGCTAAATATAGTATCTCTAAAGAGCCATATTTGGAATGCATTGATATGTTTGTTCCCGTCCCTGACAAAGTCCATTTTGGATTAGACCTTGTGCATGATGCACCCCTGAAAATGCAAGATTTTGTGTTCAAAAACACATATGTTGACAACTTTAGGTTTGGGGGTAACTCGTTTACATATGCAGCCTTACTTGCACTCTCATGTTGTGCATGTGTAAGACTGTCGATATCTATGTATATATTCTTTTGGGTTGATCCTCAACTCTTCAGATTATTGATCTATGGTGAATCTTTCTTGCATTTTGTTCCGAGTCAGTTTGAGTCTCTGTACTTTGTATCCTTTTCTGGTTACTACTGTGATACATATGTTTGTGCTAATCTAATGCTACACTCAGCTGATCTCTGATTGGATTACAACCGCTAATAAAAGAGTTCTCACTTGGAACGGTCATTGAAATCTGGTAATGTCTTTCCTTTTCTCCAACTCAGCATGTTACTCACGGTATGTTGTTATAATTATGTTTATCTTTAGAAACATTGAGGACAATGTCTAGTTTAGGTTTGGGGGTGAAGAGTAGATACCATGTGACTACCACTATGCTATATTTAGAAACTGAACTCTGCCATCTAAAAAAAATGAAAAATGGAGCTCATTTATCTTGATTTGTGATACCTGCGCATGTATAATATCTTAGGATTCTTAGTCTAGATGATGAGGCACCCCTGATTCTAGCACAATTCACATGTGATATAGAATATTTTGCACATGCACGATCAACCAAGCGTGTATAGCGTCGGTGTTTTATAGGTTAAGTAGGCTGCCAATCATCTAGAATACTGAATGAGACTTGAGTAGCTTGTTCTTTGGTTGGCTGGGATAGAAGTTGGAGGATACATTATGAAAAGCAACCATTGAATTTGACCGGGTGCATCAAAAAGGGCTGCCTCTTGCCAAAAGTGTTATGTTATGTATTTTTCTATTTTTGTGTAAAGTTATCGTGTCATCTTGTGTTTGTATCTCTTGTTATTACAAAGCCAGTTGAAAATCAGTTAAAAAAAAATCAGAAAGAAGAGAAAATAAAATCCATTTGAAAAAAAATGAAAAATGAAAAATGAAAAGAAAAAAAAAGCACTCATTGTCTGTTATTATGCTCTACATCAGTAAAAATGTCAAAGTGTCTCTCTTGCCTCAAAATGAGAGTAGTCAATGTAAATATTGCAGTAAATGTTCTTTGTTGTTATGTGTTGTAAATGGTCTTGTAATATGCAAGGAGGGTGTAGCCATTGATGTACAACGCGGGTAAGCTGAAATATCACCAACTCTTAGGTGAACATTCACAATTCTCGTAAAGCCGGACAGCTAGCTTGTCTTTGAATTCAGTTCTTAGCCTAAAAACTATCTCTTACTAATTGGCAGTCATAACTTCCTAGAGTAAATCATTCTCTATGCATGTCCAAGGAAGATACACTTAACACTCTTATCACATGTCCTTAGTTGTTTCAGTGCTAGAATTGTGCCTTTGAAAGCTAGATTGACATATCCAATTGTTGTGAGCTAAAACTGAATGCAGGTATCACTTTCATGGAATCTCAGCTTATATTTTGTCCTAGATCTTTTCTTAGCTTTTTTTTTACTCGTGGACGAGCAAAATTCAAGTTTGGGGGTGTGATTGGTGCCTAATAATGCATATTTCTAGGCCATTTTGTTGTCTTTTTATCACATCCCAAGTGTTATAAGATCTCATTTTATATCAAATCTTGTATTTTGGTGCATATGTTCATTAGCGGGTAATATTGTCGGAATAATCTCATTTTTGCGTTGTGATGTAGGTACTGATACTAAATGGTGAACCAAAAATTGGTGGCTAGTGTAGACAAAGTATGAGAAGTTGGTCTTGCTACTGACTCAAGTGAAGATTAAATGGCAAAGAGGCTAGCACAGTTAATATCCAAGGAAAGGTGCGCCATTAAATCATATCTACTCAAATCTATAGTAAGCAACCAAACATGCCCTTGATGACTTCACCAACAACTAAACCTAGGCTTCCACGCGTGAGAAAAGAGGTTGTTTCTTCTCCATTTTATCTGTCTGTTAACCACATCCCTCTACTGTGTATTCTTTATTTTTTCCTCCCACTTTAACATTTCACATCAGAACCATCACACCCGACACCACCTCATCTCTCACCCAGAAACATCTCCATCCATCTGTTCGAACACCGAAACCAGAGCCTTACCCTAAGAGGTTGTATCTTCCTATACCCTATTTCCATCTTTAACAAATCAATCAAGCTAGACCTAGAATCAGTAATTATTATGTGAGCAAGAATAGGTCGGCTAAATTGGTTCTCAAGAGTGAACGAATTGACAAGCTAGGTCTGAAATTGTTGTTCCTTCAAACACCATCAACATCAGCAATCCACTGAAGATAAGGTCGTGGTTGTGAAAGATAAAAAGAGTACTCTATCAGTGGTGAGTTCCAAGAAATCAAATCCCAAATTTTCTGATTGTATTTTTTTACGAGGGGGGTTGTTAGACTTAAAGATTTTGTATAAATTGGGGAAGCAGTGATATTTTGAAGTCAAGCCCGGAGTAGCCGGTGCATCAAAGTTGTAGTAATAGTATTTAGGTTTTAATTTCAATCTTCTTATGTTCTAAAAATCTCTGCTAGGGCAGAGATGAAACCCCTAAATAATTAGAATTTCATGGTTTGATTTACTAATTCTTCATGTGATTTTTAATGAAAAATATGATTTAATCTATGAATACTAGCAATTTACTTTCACCTTGTATGTGAAGCATCCATGGTAGATAAAACAATTTTTTGTTATGTATTCAAGCATATATATGAAATTATTTAGTTCAACTTGTGATTATCTATGCTTTAGACAGATAGATAATGCTAGGAATTGACATATTTTGCTGAGATTAAGTCATCATATTTGTTAGTGATCATATCACATCTTCAAGGTAGTTTGAGGCTAGAACCTCTATAGCTCCTTGATTAAAAATAGAACTAGCATATCAAATTAGGGAATTTCTATGCATTTAGGTGGTGGATTCAAAGCCTTAGTTTATCTTTTATTGCTTCTTAATTTTGTTGATTTAATTTAATCATCTATCTTCTCGTCGTTTCGACAAACCCTTTTCGTATTTAAATCAGTAATAGTAGAACCTTAGAAGTTTAGTTTCACCAATCCAACTCCCCGTAGGATCGACCCGTATTTGCCATTGTCTGTGTATTAGACGTTGTGCGCTTGTAATTTATAATTGTAGGTTTCTAAGCCTACCACTCCCCCTTACATAATGATCTGAAAACCATATGTATTTGTAGTGTGAACTACATACTAATTCTCCCCTTTTTTGTCAATAAAATTGGCAAAGGTATGAAAACATGATCCTAATGAAATTTTTATGGAGACACTTCAAGACCAAAGAAAAGCACATATCAACTTGTTTAGATACAATCATATATCTGAAGCTAAATGCATTCATCACGGAGTTTATAAAGATACAAGATAACTCCTCAAAATTCCACAGCTGCACTCTCCACAAAGATATGGAAATTAAGTGCAAGTTCAAAAGAATTCTCCCCCATTTTATGTCCTTCCCGAAAGAACAACAAGAGCGACCTTACTTTTACAAGAAAAGAAGGATTTCTTTGGACACCAAAAACCACAAAATGATTTTGTATCCAAAAATTCTCAATTAAACTAACCATAACTGAACCCATGATTAATTTAATCGGAATACACAACCAAAATAACCACAAACGAATCTATGAATAGTTTAGTTGGAAATGCTCACACAAAAAAACTTATGGATCCGCACAGTATACACATAAAATATGGATCAGGGAAAGATCAATGTTGCGGAATATACAAGGATTCATTCTATCTTCATCATTATTTGCATAACGACATACAATAGACATAATCCTCGTAAACAAAGGATTTTAACCTATCTTCCATCAAAGAATTGACAATATAGGCTTAACTTTTGTTATCTCAAGAGTTCATCGATCTTGTATCAATACATGCATATCGACATATAAACGAGATAACTTTTGACATTGTATGGGACAATAATAGTTCACGGACGCAAACACACATATCCCATAACATATTGCAATATATAAAACCATAAAGATTAATACTGCAAAAATCATCTTTCAAACCAACTTTAGAATTTAAACAAATAAATCTAAAAACAAGAAGATGAAAACGTTGGACATAGCTATGTGTACTCACAATAATGGCTATTCCAAACCCTAGTTATCCTTCTTAACAAAAAACAAGAATAAAATTCTCTTAAGAAGTTTTACTAGACATTAAGATCTTTGAAAAATTCCTTGTCATCCCCGAACTCCTTGTCGTGAACAGCCATTGAAACATATGGTTCATGGAGGACGGATTCAATACCAATAAATCTTCTTGGATGAAGATGTCGAACCAGGGGCTTCTGAATTTCCAATGATCTTAAAACGCAAGCCTTTATTTTCTGAATCTCTTTGCTTGCCAGCTTCAACTCTTCAAGAACATCAGAAAACTTCTGAGAGTTTGAAGGAACATCTCTTGGCTTCCTCACATTTCTTCTTTTTCTTTTTAAAGTTGGAGACAATTGAGATTTCTATTTTTCCTTAGTGATTGATAGCTTAACAATCATATTGATACCTTTCCCATCAGAAGACATGGTGCTTGGAGTATCCATGAAAGCACGGTTTTGTGAGAGGAGTTCACAATCAAACCTCAACAAGCAGTCTTAAGATATAAAGAATATCAGAGAAGGAAAAAGGAATGTAGGGTTTTGAAACCTTTGAACAGGTTCATACACGTTCGACTCACAACCCTATAAAGAGTAGAATTATCGATAATAACCCTCTTCTTTTGGCAAAACAGTCCAATATCAACAGTGATGTGGAGGAATTCCAAAAACCAATCAACACAAAGCTAAAAACAAAACTAAAAAAGATTTTATTTTTAAAGCCTGAGGTGTGCAAGATCTTGTCCCTTTTGAACAGGCACATGAGACAAGATGCACATGACAACACAATCAAGTTGTGATGTGGTGAACAACAATTTGTCCACCATGACCCTTTTGGTTGGAATTCATGGAATCCTGCATTTCCGTATGTTTAGACCATGTTTTCTTCTCTAATGGCCTATATATATATTGGGAAACTAATCTCTTCAATAAAGATAAGATCTTACATACCTCAGCTGTTTTCTCCGCGAGTTTAAGCTTGGTGGCTAGACGATCTGCTCTTCGTTGAAGCTTGTTGGCATATCTCATATTGTGTTTGTATATGAAACACTTTGAAAACTCATGTCCTTTGAGAGAACAATAGGAGCATGTCAACGCAAAAGATGGTTCAGGCACATTTGAAACGCAAGATGCTAGGCACTAGGTAGATCCTAAAACATTAAACAAGGGGTTTCCAAAATAAAGGTCAATTGATTCTTCCATCTTGATTGGGTTTTCTTATACAAATCCATCAAGATTGATATATGTATTTCTACACTTATCAAAATCAATGTTTTCACATAGAAGAGCAACACTTGATTTCTTGTCTTCATCATAATCATAATTGTCAGACATCTCATCAAGTGTTACATTAAGACCTTTGTTCCCAGTGTATTTTCTACGATTTGGACACTCGTTTTGCAAAATGACCAAACACTTTACACTTAAATCACTGAGGCATATCCTCGTCATCAGTTTCATCTGTGTCCCTGTTTTTAGGAGAAATACGATTATGAGGTTTGACTGATGTTTTTGGCTTATCTTTGGAGAACCGTTTACTTCTCTTCAACAGAAGATCTCTAAATTTTCTTGTGATCATCGAGACTGATTTGTCAAGATCTTCATCTGATGAATCAGTCTCAGAATGATCATCTTCATAGATATACACATTTTACTTTTATCAAGTAATTTTGTGTCTTTTAGTTCTTTGAACGCAACATCCTTAGATTTGGATGAATGCTCGTGATCAAATATCTTAAGCTTCCCAACCAGCGTATTTCTGGAGAGATTATCAAGGTTATTTCCCTCAACGATGGCATGCTTCTTAGACTCGTATCTAGATGGAAGCGATCTGAGAATTTTCATCACAATGTCCTTTTCAGGAATAGTCTTACCCAATGCAAAAGATGCATTAACAATTTCAGACACTTTGTGATTAAACTCATCAAATGAATCTTCATCTGTCATACGAAGGTTTTCCCAATCGGAATTAAGGTTTTGAATCCTAGCTTCCTTTTCATTGGTATTACCTTCGAATACGGTTTCTAAGATATCTCACGCATCTTTAGACCTAGTGCAATTTGACAAATGGTGCTGAAGAGTTGGGGTAATGGCATGTATGATGGCATTCAAACCGTCGGAGTTTTGCTCTGCGGCAAGTATCTCAGCAGCATCGTATTCGCCAATATTTTTTGGAACATTAACGTTACCTACTGCAATAACGGGAGCATCATATCCATTAACAACATAAACTCATGATTGAAAATCTTGTGCTTGAAGAAAAGCTCGCATATCAATTTTCCACCATAAGTAATTAGAGCCATCGAAGACTGGTGGTACGTTAATAGAGATAGCACCTCTATCCATAGAGTCAGATTGCTACAAACACAGACTTTTGACGTCTTTAAACATATTTTCATGCTCTGATACCAATTGAAAAAGCGGGGGTATAACAACCACACCCAATATTTCGATTAGCAATCTGTGTGGACTAACTCAAATATCCTTTCTAGAGAATCAACTAGACAGTCAGACTCAATCTAGAGAAAAGTATATCGAGGAGTTAATATCTCTCTCACTTGATTTGATCTTTACTCAAGCAAATAGAAATCTGCGAGTCTTTATCAAATACAAGGATAATAACTTGGATGGTACCAAATACCAATATCCAAGTGTCAATCAATTTAAATCAACAACCAAAGGTTGGATATTCTAATTAATTGATCTTAACGCACAACCTGTGATATTTCAGTTATATAACAAAATATAATGTGGAATAGAAATAACACAGACACCAGAAATTTTATTAAATAGGAAACAGCAAATGCAGAAAAACCCCAGGACCTAGTCCAGATTGAATATCATATTATATTAAGCCGCTACAGACATTAGCCTACTACATACTAACTTCGGTCTGGACTGTAGTTGAACCCTAATCAATCTCACACTGATTCAAGGTAAAGTTGTACTCCTTACGTCTCTGATCCTAGTAGGATACTACGCAGTTGATTCCCCTAGCTGATCTCACCCACAACCAAGAGTTGCTACGACCCAAAATCGAAGACTTGATAGACAAATATGTCTCACACAGAAAAGTCTATAGGATTGAATAAATCTGTCTCCCACAAAAATACCCAAGAGTTTTTGTTCCGTCTTTTGATAAATCAAGGTGAACAGGAACCAACTGATAATCCGGACTTATACTCCCGAAGAACAGCCTAGTATTATCAATCACCTCACAACAATCTTAATCGTATGGTAGTGAAACAAGATATTATGGAATCACAAACTATGAGACGAAGATGTTTGTGATTTCTTTTTATCTTGCCATATCGGAGATATAATCTCAAGTCAATTATTCAGTTGAAATCGTACGATAGAAAATGGCAAGATCGGATCGCTCAACTACAAGAGAAGTAGTTTCGTCTGGCTTCACAATCCCAATGACGTCTTTCAGTCGTTAACCTACGGGGTCTCGAGAAGAAACCTAATGTTAAAGGAGAATAGACTCTAGCAAACTAACTAGTATCACACAAGAGGTGTGGAGATTATTTTTTCCAGTTGCTAGATGTCTCCTTTGTATAGTTTTTAAATCAGGGTTTGCAATCTAAGTTACCTTGGTAACAAAGCATTCAATATTCACCGTTAGATGAAAAACCTGATTTCTCCAAGCTAATATCTTTCAACCGTTAGCTCGAAACTTAGCTTGTCATACACAAATGAAATGTGTTTCATTTAGGTTTGAGTAACCGTACCTAAACGTGTACACTTGGTTGGTTCACAAATAGTTAACCGAGGTTAGCCATATGAGTACTTTCATATCAATCATATTCATCTTTCTCATAACTAGTTCAAATGACTCATAAGACCTATTTGATAGAGTTGTTCAATTGCTTAGGTCTTTATTCATAGACACGATTGAAATAAAATTTGTTTGATTCACTTGAATCAATTCACGAACAATATATCCATGGTTTGGAAAGATTGCATTCCTTATTGATTTATTGTTTTAAGTTCATGAACTTCCGATTTGAGAAATAACCAGCTTGAGTACGCATACGGGTACGTGTACCTTAGCTAACCGGATTTGAGTTTGGAAACTCAGTAGAAATTCTCGGTTCGCAAACTTCCATGAGTACGCGTATGGGTACGCGTACCTAAGGTGATTGGTTTTCCAGTTTGTAAACTACAAACTCCAGCAGAAATTTTCGGTTAGAAAACTTCCGCCAGTACGCGTGCCCAACTTGTCTCCTTTACCAATGTCGCATGCACAAGTGCACACAATTGGTTTCCGGCACATGGATTTATACACTAATGTGCGAACACACTATATATGCTTATATCCATAGTTGGTTACATAATCTCAACTCTACATTTCAATCATTTAAACATTCTTCTACAATGTTATAACAATTGTTATTCACGACTATCGTCATCAAAGCTATTTTCAAGATTGAAACGACATTCATGACTTATAAAGATGAAGAGTGGCTAAAGCGAAAGCCTACTAACAGATATTTCGAGAAAAAGATAGGCGAGTAAACTCGAATCGAAATAGCAAATGTGTATGTATGAAAACTATCATACTTATATGACTTTGTCTCAAGAGTAGGAGATAGAGAGATATACTTTTAAGTGATACATAAGTTCAAGTCTCCACATACATTTTAGTCGGATGAAGTTCCACTGGTTCCTCGAGTAGTTCTTCGTCTTCGTAAGATAATCGCCATGGAGTCTGGAGCTCAACTACACTAATCTGTCCTAGACCGAGACTTAGCTATAAGTAGTCTAGAAATCAAGACATATAGTTTTGACAACTAAACTTGACAAAAATGCTTGAGATAGCAACGCATGCGAGTTCGACCGAGTAGTGCTCTAAAATGCGGGAAATAAATAACATAGACACCAGAAATTTTTAATAAACGAGGAAAGCGCAAATGTAGAAAAACCCTGGGACCTAGTCCAGATTGAACACCAAACTGTATTAAGCCACTAAAGATACTAGCTTACTACCAATTAACTTCGAACTGGAATGTAGTTAAGAGCGAATTAACCCCTCACATCAATTCAGTTAGAGTCGTGTTCCTTACGCCTCTTGAATCCCAGCAGAACTCCGCGCAATTGATTCTCTTAGCTGACGTCATTTACAGCCTAAGAGTTGTTTCAACTCAATTAAAGACTTTAAACCAATATACCTCCCACAAATAATCCTATATGGTGATTTCCTTTTTGATCATAAATCAAGATGAGACTGGAAATCGATAGCAATAGACAAAGTCTAGGTAACGTCAAAATACGGTCTTATGCTTCTCGAAGAGCAGCCTAGATTATTATTCACCTCACAAGTATTAAACATGTGGAATCACAAAGTTTGATATGAAGAGAACTTTGCGATTTCTATTTATCTTGTTTGAGTTAGTATCTCAACGATCAAACAAGATCAAGATACACGAATTATCAAGATAATGTTGGACCTAGCTTCACGAATCCCTATGAAATTATTTTTAGTCACTAAACCCTAAAAGGGTTTTAGAAAGAGGACGACTCTAGTTTACAACTAGGACACACAAAAATAGTGTCGGGATTCAAAAATCCCAGTTGCTTGAGGTTCCCCTTTTATAGACTTTCAAAGTATAGGTTGCTTTAGGTTTAAGCTAAGTTAGCTTTGGAACCAAGTAAACAATATCCACCATTAGATGAATCTTTGAAATGTTATTGACATATCAAGATATACACTCTAATTAGGATGAACCGTAATAGAACCGTCTACAAAGACATTTTTATAAACGGTTAGCCGAAACTATCCAATTGAACTATAAGCTTAATCATTTTCATAAACACTTAAGACTTTTAAGTTTGAGTCACAACCGTAGGTTATAATGTGATCAATCATGTCTATATAGTTTTCTTAGAGATTTATTCAAGTGTTAATTATCTCATGGAAATAATTTTATGTGCATCAGAAAATATTCGACAGGGTAAGTACGTGTAACATGTACGTGTAATAGGTACGTGTACTCAACCTTGTTCGTGACCATATTTGTCATGGTACATGTACCGAGTATGTGTACCCTTAAGACAAATATAAGTTCCATAACATACAAAACTTTTCGGTTTGCGTACCGGGTATGGATACCACAGCGGTTTCAAAACCAACTGTTCTTTTTAGTTATGCATAATAAGTATGCTTAACGTTCCAGGTTCACGATTTCACAGACTTTTTGTGGTATATGTATACCGGGTGAGACAGCCAGGAGGTTTTCCTAGAAGCATCCACCCTTGAAAGAGTGCGTAATAGCTCACTGATCGAGCGCTCTTGCGCCGAAGATGAACGGGTATGCGTACCACTAAGTCGTTGTCGACATATAGCTATTCCGGTACGTGTACTGGGTACATGTAATGCATCTCTGGACCTATAACAGTATTCCCAGTTTGTGAAATTAGTATGCATATTGTCCTGTATCCATATTTTCAGTAGTTCTATATTCTCTCTGATTCAATTCGAAACATTTCCAAATAACATCAATGACACATATCATCGTTCCCGGCTATTTTCGATCGATAATCTTGAATAACAATTTAGATTATGAACAATAAATTGTTCTTAACCGAAATTCATCAAGTATGAACAAATGTTCATTAAGCTTAGTCATATATATTTCGAGAACTAATTATCAAGATAAACTTGACTCGAAATTATTGATATGCTTATGATAGTCTATATAGTTATACGACAACGTCCTACAGATAGAAGGATGAATATAACTTGACAAATAGGTGGTTCAGTCTTCACTTACCTTTTGTTAAAGAAGTTCTCCAAAATCTTCAGTTGATCTTCGACTTCAAACGGTAGAAAGCAGTGATATCCGATTCTCAACTACATACTTCTATCCTAGTGCAAGACTTAACTAATTGTATACTAGAAATCAAAATATAGTTTTAACAACTAAAATTGACAACAAGCTTGAGATAGAAACTCTTGTGAGTTTGACCGAGCAATGCTCGAACAATTATGACAAGTCAAACAACTCTTACTAATTCGAATAGCCTTTACTGTTCAGAAACACCCTTTCCTGTTTATGAACAACCCTTACTAATTTCAAAAATCCCTAACTCTTCAGAAACACCCATTACTATTTACTAACGACCCTTACTCAATTTGAGAAACCGATAATAATTCAAAATCCTCCCATACTAAACAAAAACAAGTGTCACTGGTTTTTTGTAGTGCGACATGTGTGTGTATCTAGCAGTAGGGTAGAAATGTCAAATGGATTGGACGTAGCACTACCATTCAATAATGGCACTGCCATAATTTCGAGTCACTGGTGAATGAGGCAACTCAAAAGAATTTTACGTATCACAGATATTAAATAATTTCACTCCCATTATTGTCACACACTGTTGGGTAGAAAACTCATCACTAATAGACGTGGCTCTCATTCATGAGATGTCTGACCAGATACCCTACGTGACAAATTTTTGTTGCAGAGCGTCCCTTTCTATTTAATGTCATCAATTTTTATGGTCTATTCCTATAACTGGAAACACAAATCCATCGTAACCTTGTATGAAAGCCTGGATTTTAGTTACAAAAAAAGGTCCCCGTGGAGCAGGCAAAAATGAACAATTTTTTTTGGAACCGTGCTTTTCAATCCTTCGAAGATCTTACTGGAAATCAAAAGGACAGAACGAAGATCTTTGTTAAAAAAAGATTCAATCTGATCTCCACCAAAATCGATATTTTTGTTACATATCTGGTTCAAGTAAAAAAAAAAATGAAGGAAAAAAGCAATGCCTCATAATTTCATTAATATGAAATTTTGATTACATCATGATCAATTACATCAGAAAACAGAAAACAGAAAATAAGAATTAGTACCAAATTTACAAATTTCGAAACTTAAAAAAACGAAAAACGAAATTGTACTAAGATTTTACATTCTGATGAAGAAGTTGACACCCTGATAATGGTTTCAAACCATTTTGTTTCTTGATCTTTTGAATCTTGATCATTGACATCATATGTGTCAGATGCTTCCATAAAAAAGAAGTAATATGCCCAAATTGATATCAAAGCGATCAAAGTCGGTGTTGTGTGCCGAATTAGATCGTCTTCTTTCATAACATACTTGATTATAATGCAGCACCACCACCAGAGAACGTCATTAAGGCTATTAGATAACAAATCTTGATAGCATAGATATGCCATCAGACCCATCAGAAAGATAAAATACCTAAACCTAAAATCACAAAAATTGTGATTTTTTTGTTGAAAGCATTAAATACTATTTACACAAACCCAAATCTACCCGGAAAATCTGATATCCCAGATTATATCCGAGCAAATCTAGGTTTGGAGATGAAGAAAATTGAAGAAAAGAAGTTTTAGATAATTATTTGGGGAAAACGGTTATGCGGAGAGCAAACCTAAGTCTGTGAGACCATGGCAAGTGGTTATTCGGTTCAAGTAAATGTTGGTCACTCTGTATTGTCCTACGAAGATCGTGTAAGTACTAGTGTACATATAGTTAAATAGCCTCCCTAACCTTCAAAACTGTTAATATTTATCACAGCTTACTTAACCCTTTTATTTTTTGGTCTACAGAAAACTAGAGCTCGGATCGAATTTCATGAAGACACAAAAAAGCCATTTAAGTATGATGAATTGTACGAGCACTTAAAGGACATAGTTCTGTGCTACAATGTAGATTCATGAATACATGAGTATAATAGACTCTTAATAAAAATAATGAAGATCGTTGTTTTATGTTATTAGGTTGAAAAAATGTTTATTAACTGATAATTTAGATTACATAAAGGGTACATCACAAATAACTTAATGAAATTCTACAAATTCAATACTTAATGTAATAGACCTAATGTAATATTAGAATGCATATAATTTAGAGCAAATAACTTAGCGCAACAACAGAAATTAAAAACTAATAACTACAAATAAATGCAAATAACTATTAAGCAGTTTAATGGTGCCGGCTTGAGCCACGACGAAAAATAATCTCATTTCTTCCTATTACGGTCTCGTCTTCATTTTCAGACATGTTTCTCTCATTAATTGCTAATATCTTCAAGTCTGTTTCTCGTTGTTAAATCGTAGCCAACATTTCGTTGTTGACAGCAAAAGTTCTCATGCTTGGACCACCATCGTCGTTTTGGAGAAAAGTCCTCCTTTCTTGAGCTTGTTCCTTCTCCCATTCAAACTTTTGTTGATATTGTTCTTGAAAACCCAACAACTCATTCAATCCATCATTTCTCGCTCTCGCCTCATTTTTTGTTATGTTTTGCCCGCTCTCTCTCAGGACCCCTATTCCCTTGTTCTTGATAAAACAGATGTCTTCATGTGGGATCGGAGGTTTTACCGCCGGTACTTTGTAAACCATGAAATTGTGTTATATCGTTATATTTCATCCCGCTCATTGGTTGGTTTGGTTGGGTTGGTTAGGTTGTTGTTTCACGATCAAATAACTCGGGATCATACTCCTCTAGAAAGTACGTCTTCAAAATCTGGAAACCACATCATGTATCCATTTCTTCATGTGTTCTCGACACTCTCCATACATGACTTCACCTTCGTGGTATTGCAGCAAAATTTATAAATAGTGTTAGTGCTAGGTTTTCATTAAAAAAATATGGGAAATATTAATTGGTTAAAGAACTCATCGCACGCTGAGTGTCCTATCCAGCGGGCATGGTCCTACAATAATTTTTTACATGACCAACAAATCGCTTAATTTCTCTTTTCAGGTTGGTGACTCTTTTCTACAACGACTTGGTACTTCTAATGGTGTCACCATTTCATTGTGCCTTGAATTTGAGTATAATTTTCGACCAAAACTCTTTGTTATCTTGATCTTTCCCAAAAAAATTCTTCGCTTAAGCTGAAGCAACTCTTAGGCTCTAAAGGACGCCAACTATGGGAATCAATTGCGTAGAGCCTTGCGAGGTTCAAGAGACGAGAAGCATGACTGCAGCTGAATTGTTTAAAAGGTGAATTCGATCTCAACTACATTCCAGTCCGAGGTTTGATAGTAGACTAGTTTTTGTAGCGGTTTAATACAGTTTGGTGTTCAAATTTGGACAAGATCCCAGGGTTTTTATGCAGTTGCGGTTTCCTCGTTAACAAAACTTATGGCATGTTGTGTTTTATCATTTCCGCATAATATTATTTATCTTTATAATAGGAATAACACAAGTAATATGTATTCAATTCTAATAGATGTGTCCATATTAATTGTAATCGATTACGAGGCTCGTTCTTGTACAATTCGTATCTTGAAAGATAGATAACAAGTTTCACTCTTGGCAGAATCCCGATTTGATTATTTGGGATCGTCCAAGTACTCTTCTTAACAATTAGGTTCCCATACTCTTGAGTCTAAACTTTCTGATTGCGGAGCGATAAAGATATACACTTTATATACAGATTTTCAAAGGTCATTAAGTTGGTATACTTGCAATTGTATTAGGTTTTGTCCATACAAGTTGCCGAACGAAAAAGTTTGTGGTGTATTTGGTACCCTCTCCTTTTCACAAACAAACTTGAGTGACCTTATCACAAAAGAAGGAACATAGAATAAACAAGTTTGATAGATCAATTATATATATGTCGTTAGTCAATAAAATCAATAATCGAAAATTAAAATAATAAAATTATTTAGTTTTCCACCAACGTTACTACTAAAAACCTCTTGATCCCAAAGAAGAATTTAAATGAAGTCAATGTAAGAGATTTCACCTAACTAGATTACTCACCTCTATCAACGAGTTGGCTTCCCATACAAATGTCTAGGCAGTGTGTCAAAGGATAAGTTTGTAAGAATACAAGCTCCACTATTTATAATGTTATGACCAAGGCTTGTTTCAAAAACAAGGTATAATCAATTTCAAAAATTCCTAAGATATTCAATGAATGTTATTTCCGAATTCGACGGATAAAATTGTATTCCAACTAATAAATTCGAAAGTATTTTTAATTGATAACTATCTTAGCTATCATAATTTCATATATACTTTAATAATATAGTAACTAGAGATATGCAAACCTCTAGGATATGGTTAAAATATTAAATTTGATATTCAGAAGATATTGAATATTTCGGTTTCAGGATCTTTCCTTGAGTATCAAAGGAAAATACTTGAACATTAAGATATAGGAGTTTAACACATGTTCAAATAACTATGTCGATGTCTTATGAACATTCCAAGTTCAATCAATGTACATCAAGATGTTTGCAGAAACTATAAGATACCAAACATATCGAAAATATGAAAATAAAATTGAACGATGTCAGGATCGGTTCTTAGCACTGGAGATCGGGTACCCGACGGGTATTGAAAACGTGGGGGTACCAAAATACACCACAAACTTTTTCTTAAGCAGTCTGTATGGAAAAACTGAATACACCTCCGAGAGTTCAACTCAATCAAGGAATATTATCTACAGTTATATCTCTCTCTCTTGCAATTAGAATGTTTACAGAATCAAATCCGTGAACCTAATTACAAAGATATTACTTGGACGGTACCAAAGACCAATGTCGAAGAATCAATCAAGTCGTCTCCAACAAACTAGGTCGGATGTATCTACTATGATTGATTGACGCACAACCTATGATATTTTAATTATAAAGATAAACAATATAATGCGGAAAAAGAAATAACACGGACACAGAAGTTTTGTTAACGAGGAAACCGAAAATGCAGAAAAACCCCGGGACCTAGTCCAGATTGAACACCAAACTTTATTAAGCCGCTACAGACACTATCCTACTACCAATTAACTTTGAACCGGGATATAGCTGAGCCTTAATAGAGTCTCCCACTGATTAAGGTACAATTGCGCTCCTTACGCCTCTTGAATCCCAGCAAGACTCCGCGCAATTGATTCCCTTAACTGATGTCACACCAACTAAGAATTGCTCAACTCAATTGAAGATTTTAAACCAATCTTCCTCCCACGGATTAAGCATATACATGATTTCCTTTACAATCAAAAAGTTTAATCAAAGGTGATGGAAATTGATAGCAATATACAAAGTCTAGCTACCCTCAAAATCCAAACTCATGCAAACCGAAGTGCAGCCTAGATTATTATTCACCTCACAAGTATAAAACTTGTGAAATCAACAAAATTTGAGATGAATATAACTTTGATAATATCCATCTATATTGATCGAGTGAGCATCTCAACAGTCGATCAAGATCAGGATACTCGAGTTATCAAGAAAAGATAACTGGACCTGGCTTCAAGAATCCCTATGAAGCCTTTGTAGTCGCTAAACCCTAAAAGGGTTAGGAAGAGGACGACTCTAGTTACAATTTGGATACACACTAAAGTAGTATCGGGATTCAAATATCCCAGTTGCTTGGAGTTCCCCTTTTATAGACATTCAAAGCATAGGTTGCTTTAGGTTTAAGCTAAGATAGCTTTGGAACCAAGCAATCAATATCCACCGTTAGATGATTTTTTGAATCTGATTTACATAAACAAGATATACACTCTGGTTAGGTGAAACCATAACCAAACCGTGTATAAAGATTATGTTCAAGGTGGTTATATGAAACTAGCTGATTTGAACTTAAAAGCTGAATACTCATTTTCATGAACACTTAAGACATTAACCATGACACACAATCATGTGATCGAACAAGTCTATTGTTGTTAGAAAATTGATCAAATGCTAATTATCTCGTAGAAATAATTTATTCGCACTTGAAAATAATCGACATTGTTATTAGGTGTACAAACTACAAATATCATAGTCGTTCGTGAGTCAGGTCAGTCACAGTATGTGTACCGGTTTGTAAGATAATAATCCAAACCAAGTATCGGAGTTCAGGAACTATTTAAGTATGCGTACCAGTATGAATATATTCCAATTGAATTTATGTGACATCGCTTTTGCAACTCTGTTCCAAGAGAAAGTACCGTATTTACTCAGCATTATAGATTTGGTCATTCTCGATTTGATATGGATTGACGAAGTACTTGCTTCCATAAAAATATTATTTGAAGGAACTATTTTTTGTTGTTTGTGTCTATCACCAATCAAAGATTCCAAAATTTCTCTCATACTCCACCAACCCTCTTTCTTATCCCCTTTGGGGATACATATCGAATTATTTCTACCTTTACTTGCATCATGCCATGCAATCCTCAAATATTATCCCTTGTCATTCTTTCGTACTTCCACCAAAAAGAAGAACGAGCCATCTCTTCTGGTCCATCTATGTATTTCTGATTTCTTCGCAATTAACGATTCTGATATATCTCTAATTCAACCTCTGATTCCAGTTGAAAGAAGAACCTCATATCTCTTACCTTCCTTCCTTCCTTCCTTCATTTTTCTTCAACCCTTATTCCATCGGCTTTTCCTAGCTTGATCTTGGATGCTTCAAAGGTATTCTATTCTACCTGCATCAATTTCTTTGATTCTCCCATGACTGAGTTGACTCTAAAGAGGACCAATTTGCAGACGCTCTCTTTCCTCTCAGTATTCCTCGTATTTAAATGAAACTATACACTGTATGTTGTATTTACGGTTAGAAAACCTAATTGTAAGTTCAGTTAAAAAAAATCAAAATATTTTGATTTTCAAACATTAATTATAAATCAAATTATTAACCTAATCTTTTTTTTTTATTTACTCGGTTAATAAAAAATTCATTAAAAAGAAAAAAATACGTACAAGAGCTAAGGCCATGTCACTATAACTATCTAAAGTGACCATCTATTTGAAACGATAATAAACTTCGCCAGGCCATTCTACAGCCAGAATAAACATTGATATGCCCTCATAAAATTCAGAACTATCCTCAGGCAACTAACATGTTTGTTTGACCAAGGCATCTGCAGTAAAATTAGCTTCTCTATAACTATGAACATATTGAATATTGCTATAAAAAGCACAGACCATCTTCCACTTCTGAGCCAGCTGTCGTAGCGCATAGATCATTAACATACTTAGTTTAGTTAATCTAATATTTAACATTAATTAAATAAGGGCATTCTAGCCATTAACAAAACTAATAGAATAAGGGGGATTTGTTAATTGCTATTCTATCTGATGACCCAATTTTGTCATCTAGTGACCCCCTAAAAATCAAAAACTTCAGCCTTTTAATGGGTACTAGTAGGGCTGCACATGAGCTGGTACGGTACGAGTTTTTTAAGAACCCGCTACCTGTATCTGGTAGTGGTCGGTTCCCATTCTGACTACATGTACCTATTCCTGAATTGTACCTGTCCCGGTGATGCCGGTTCGATACAAGGGCGGTACAGGGTTTTTTTCCTGTAACCTAACATTTATCTAATAACTTTGAACATATAAAAAAATTCAAATCATAAGATTCATAACAAACAAAAGTTTAAAAGTAGTTCTTAATACATTACCACCTATGTTCTTAAGACAAGTTTAAAACAAGTTAAAGTACTTAATATGGAAGTTCAATATTAAAACACAGCAGTAACAACATCTCACTTCATTTCAATTTCATTCCATCGCAACCTAAGCATACATCTAATGCCATAAAAATTCATTCGTCATCCTCTGTAATGCACTCTTCTTAATCCAATTCACAGCCATAAGCCACTGCAGCACTGAAGTTCATTCTTTAGCTTCACAACCAACAACACCAACTCCATCTCTGCATCCAGATTCCAAACCACCAGCACATTCCATTTCTTCATAACAGTTTCTTGCTCAAACCCTAACTTTAATTCATCATCTATCTTGAAATCAGAATCAAACTGAAAAGGCGAGGGTACCCAAATATACCTCAAGCTAAAACTTTTCCTACCTATAAGTCCTTTCTCCGAAAGTGATTTTCTATGGACTGAGTCGAGACAATGCAACTAATCGGTTCACACTTCGTGTGATCGTCTTTGGATACGAGATCGAGACAATACAACTAATCGGTTCACACTTTGTGTGATCGTCTTTGGATACGAGATCGAGACAATACAACAACGAAGTATGTTTACTTGATAAAAAGGTTCGGACTTAACCAAACACAATAGGATTGCTTGTCAAGTAAATATGAATTGACGTTTGTATAATTTATTTTAATTATAATAAAACAATTATAATGCGGAAAATAAAAGTAAATGACACAGCAAGATTTTGTTAACGAGGAAACTGCAAATGCATAAAAATCCCGGGACTTGTCCAGAATTGAATACTATCAGGATTAAGCCGCTACACAAAATTAAACCTAACTTCGTAAAGTTGAGACCAAGCAACTAAACCTATAGTTCACCTAGTTCTGTATGTATTTCCGCGCCTCCAACTTATGAATAAGTCACGTACTTGGAACAATTTCTTTGGTTCGTATTCCAAACAGTAAAGGAACAACAAATCTGTTTGGTATCAACTCTCTTCAACCAAGTGATGTGAGTTCGACAAAGGCTCTTATGTTTATCTCAAATAAACTCCTTCGCCAGGTTCTTAGATCTATCTTATTCTCAACTACCGAAGTAATTGTTAAGATTTTGCAATCAATACTTTTAATCACAAAGAATTGTATTGATGCCGATCTACACAACTAATCAATCCAATCTACCACAAGGATAAACCGATTATAGTTGGATCCTCTTATACCGAAACAAGTATTGTGCATACCAAAGATTATGAACCCCAAATCAGAAATCTTCAATATCTTTTTTGTCTTCAAATCTTATTCGATCTTCAATAAACACCTGTACACAACAACTTGAATCTCTTTGATCAATCATACACAGAACAAAGTCTGTTAACAATGGATTATCACAAGATCGTCTTTAGATCTACAAACAATCTAAAGATCCCTGTCGACACTTCGATCTAGTTTGAGTGAATCTTATATCAGAAGAGAAGATTCTCAAGCATAAACAAACTAGGTGCAATCAAAGTTCAACCACCGTAAGTCAATCAAATCAATCTAAAACAAAAGATAAACCGCAATTATCTAGTTTCCTACCAATGGTACTAATAGAGATTCTTAATCCCAAAGAAGACTTTAAACTGAGCGGCCGTAAGATATTTCTCCTAATTAGGTTACTCACCTCTCCGAATAGGCGGCTACACCAGTAACAACACAACCAAGGAAGTTTGTTGTCACGAAGGATTAGTTTGTTCGAAATGCATACTTCAAGTATTTATAAACAAGGAAGTTTGGACACCAAGGAATTTCCAAAACTGAAAATATTCTCAAGATATTCATTAAAGCACAAATTCGGTTTCCATAATTCCTGGAAATGCTCTGTTCAAAATAATGACCGAAAATCTCTTTGGAAAATCTTTAACTAGTAAATGTACATTACTAATTATTGTTTTCCTAAAATAAAATTAACAACCTTAAATAAAAGATTCTTAACTTATTTATATTTCGATCCTAGGATTTTCTTCCTTTAGCTATTAAGGAATAACTTTGAATAATAAAAGATAAACATTACTACACGTGTTTAAAGTATGTCGACATCCTTACTTTGTAAGTCCTCTTTCATACTTACAACCTTGAAACCGATTTACCACACTTCCAAACAAGTTTAGAATTGGTTCATCTGACTTTCAAGAACCATGTGATTGATCAAGAACACTCAATCACAAATCATGGGTTTAACGGTTCTACCAAAACAAGTTTCGGTTCTACCTCCATGTGAGTACTGTGCATAGTCACACTAGCTTTCCAAAATTCGGTTGACTAGGTACTAGGATCGGTTCCCCACATTTATATGGTATCTAACTTATATGTGTTGCACATGTCCATAGGATCGGTTCTCATTTCTGCTATAAACTTGATGCACCTCATACAAGGATCGATTCCCCTTTGTGATGTGTTGCACCTCTTACTAGGATCGGTTCCCCTTTACCCAGATTCGGTCAACCACAAAATCACCAACTCGATTATACCATCTCAGGTGATTACTTAAGATCGGTTTCACTAATAAAAGTCATACCAATACATAAGTCTGGCCTTTGTGAATAGTTTTACTAAGAACACAACAAGTCATGAGCGGTTATACTAAATCACACATATTGGTTGTTCACAAGGTATGCAATGAATAACAATACCAATAACGCCTGGTGATTTCCTTTTCGATTCATAAACAAGTTTATGAACTTACTTCCTTAAAACACATGTAAAACATTGTTTCCTAGGATGAAATCCTCACCTCATACCCATACATAATCACAATAGCATTTAAACGATTATGTCGATGTCTTACCTACAAAGTTTAATGGTTAAGAAATAAACCTCGTATTGTATTCCTTAATACTATGTCTATCTAGAGTTCAATCATGCTTCGCAGTTATGTTTTCAATATGCACGACTTGAAAGATACGTTAGGGAATGAAACAGTTCAAGTCAAATATCACTAACCTCAAGTGGAAGGATGATGTTGTCTTTGTAGCTTCTTCTTCTTCACTTCTTCAAGTCTTCGTAATACTTGTAATGTCTCATATCCTAATACTTTCAAGATAACCTATACGAAGTTGACTCTAGTACATAATCAAGCGACTCTTAAAATGAGTTTTGATTCACTAAAATATGACAACCAAACTTGACATATTAACGCTTGGTGGGTTCAACCGAGATATGCTCTAACACAAACCCCTCTTCTAATCAGCACAACCACCTCTCTTCCATCATCACCAACACCTACAGTGTTCATCACCAATAACACCATCTCAACCACCAACACCAAATTCAAAACCCTAGTTCTTCAAATCGAGTCATCAATTCCCTTATAGCAGATTCAGTTTCTTTGTTGTTTCTACAAATTAACACAAACTCTAACCAGATTTATCTTCAGAAAAGGCCCTTCTTCTACTTGAATCGAACTCAATCCCGACAAAAACCCTAATCGATTTCTTCTATGAAGTTTGAACACAACGCCATGAATTCTCTTCTTCACTGATTTTTCACCATCAAACACCACCGAGAACCCCATATTCTTTGCTCCTATCAACAGTAGCATATCTAATTCTTCTTAGAGAGAGAGAGTCGAGGGATGGAAAAGAAAGAAAGAAGAAATGAAGGGGAGATGAGATGAGACTATATATTTAACATAAAATGAAGGGATATGATTAGATGACATATGGATGAACGACTAGGATATATATTCAGATCAAGAGATAAGATTAACTGGGTCTTAGGTATTGGGACTGACGGAAATTGGTTCAAAACCGTTACCTTCCACTCCTATACCGGTTCTAATTTTCGTTCCCGTTACCTGTAACGCCTTGACCATTACCGGTCTGGTTCCGATCCGGGTTTTCCGGTTCCAAGCCGGATCACCGCTTCTGATCCGGGTCTTGTGCAGCCTTAGGTACTAGGTTTCTTTACTTTACACCTCGTATTCCTAATCTTAATCTTAAATCTTAAACGGGATTTAAAAGCTGCAGAACCGTATAAGTCTTGTATGCAGGGTTCTAAGCAAAAACCACAAAGACATTATTTTGGAGTTAAAAGCTATTCAATTTCATCTTCTGCCTGCACAAGTCTTGATCTTACCCTCCTTCTGATTATTCAGGGTGTTCGAATTCAGCACAGGAGCTTCCGGTTGCAATCATGACTGAGGTAAATTTCTGTTATCCGTCTATCGACATATTTATCTCCTTTTATTCATAGAAGCTTTTAATTCGTTATACATAAGTTCGAAACGCATCAAATTCTGAGTTTTAGATCAAATTATAATTAACGATAGTTGGTAAAATGCAGAACACATAATGTCTAACAAATTTAGAAAACCCTAATTGATGAATAACCCTAAATCACATTGAGGAGATTTCATTGAAAAACATGGAATAACAAAACCTAACTAATATATGCTAGAAGATACACCCTATAGGATTATTGGTACTATTAGTATCCCATATCATAGATTGAGTAAACTAGATTTGTGACGCTCATAAGTTAGGGAGAATTGGTTTGTTGTTGAAGCCGAAATTAGCATACCAGTGTCGATGAAGTATAATAGTGCTTGGAACCTGTCATTAAAGCAAAAACAACTATTCTACAGCTAGAAAATATGGAGATGGAAAGCACAGATAAAATGTCCTGTTTGATTGATAGATTTGTATTGCTGTACCTTGTTTATATGCATTCTGATGTGCTCAAGTGGACATCTGGTTGCACTTTGATGTTGTATTCTTGTCTGTAGTTATGATTATTGTAAGACAAGCATGTAATGAACTATTAATTGTATGCTTTGCAGTATTGGGTTAGCCAGGGAAACAAATGGTGCGACTTCTGCAAGATTTATATTTCAAACAATCCTTCAAGTATAAGAACACATGAAGTTGGTACGCGTCACAAGGATAGTGTCGCTAAGAGGCTCGATACTATGCGAAAAGACAATGTCGCCAAGGAGAAGGAACAAAAAGAAGCAGCACGTGCTCTGGAGCAAATCGAAGCAGTAAGTTTACCAAATTTAAACTTTGCAGTTTTGTTTCTCATATACATTGCCATGTATGCTTTAGCGGATCATGAGTGATTTACCATTACTCAAATTCAAGTTTCAGCACCCAGTGACTTGTATTGATATCCAGTAGCATCGTAGAAATGTTCCCAAGAATATAAGGTTTTGTTTGTGGCCTCTTTGGTAGAGTGAAGAACTATTACACTGCATGTGATATGGTCTATCACCTTGACCTAAAAGTCTAGCTATGTTTATCTCAAAAGCAGAAACAAAAGATTGCCCTATATGAGTCTGACTTTCATCTCTATCCACTCTCTTCAGAGAGAATATTCTTGTTGTATCTTTTATTTTGTGGTGTGCTTTCAGTTGAACTGATGTATGTCCTTCATTCCGACTTTTTTTTACCAGAAAGCTAAACGCAGCTATCAGAAGGATTTAGCCGCTGTTAAAGAGGTCAGGGATTCAAATACTCGTGCTGTAGAAGCTCAGGAGGAGAGCGTAGGCGCTGGTCGATTTTCTTCAGCTTCCAGAGGTGGTAAACATTGAAATTGTTGTATTAATTTACTTTTTTGTTACTAAGAAACCTTATGTATAGAGTAGCAAAGGTGTGGTGCACTGTGCATAACCCAAATAGATACCCTTAAAATTATGAAAGTCTTTACACAGTTGGATTCTTTATGGGGGTCAGGAAGTCCAAATGATTGGACACCAGTGGTTGCTCTCATTCCTCCTCAAGGATAGGAATGATATGCCTTCAAAGGTCAACATGGTCGAGCTGTCTCATAGTGTGTGATGACTGGATATCTAATTCAAGGCACCATATGATTAACGGTATTACTGTAATATTGTTGTATTCCTTCCATGTAACTTAGCTCTTACCATGTAATTTAGTTTGTAGGTTGCATCAATGAACTTGGAGAGCTGCTCGACCGGGATGACCAGATTTAGGTAGTTCGCACACACCATGTTCACTTGCATTTTTAGTCACTTTGGATGTTACCTTGTTCATTTGTTGACTATTGATGTATGGTTTATGAAGTATTGATGTATGTTCTGTGAAATATTTTAGGTTTTATTTTGTATAGTTAACTGAAATAGCTTCAGATGATTGCAGACTGGGTGCTTGATAGTGTATCAGGCTATTACTACAATCAACTGAATGGATATTATTATGACCCGAACTCGGGCTTCTATTACTCGGACGCAATAGGTATTTCGCTCAATACATGGCTTCTACAGAATCTTCTTTTTGTCTCTTATTTTATTTTGTTTTCAGTGTTTGATTTTTTTCTGATATTGGGTTGAACCAGGTAAGTGGGTGACACAGGAAGAGGCGTTTGCTATAGGAGGCTCAGCCCAACCTAAACCGAAAGGTTCACTTTCAAAGAAGCCATTATCAGCAGCTTCAGAAGGTGGGAGCAAAAGTAATGGTGGACCGGCTCCTGGATTGGTTATTCAGGGGTCTTCTCTAAATCCATCAAGGTCAGTTAAAGGTGCTTCATCGTCAGTTGCTGTCAATAAAAGGAAGAGGCAAGAGGAAAAGAAACCGAAAGTGGTGTCTAAAGAGGAAGCAGCTGCACTTAAAGCCAGGGAAGATGCAAAGAAACGAATGGAAGAAAGAGAAAAACCCTTGCTGGGCCTTTACCAAAATTATCGACTGTAGATTGTGGTAGAACGGGTAGAGTAGCAGTGTATCAATATCAACCAGTAACCGAACTGGAGTGCGCTTATCTGCACCAGTTCAGTCAAGTTCCTCCCTAAATCAACAACTGTGGACATTCAACCTAACTGTCTTTATGTTTGTAATTTGTTGAATATTCCAAAATAGACTAGCGAAGTGAATTCAGTGAAACTATCTATTGATAATCCTCTGCAGGTAAAGATCTGCATAATCGATCTTGCAATAAGTAAACTATTGAACGGAAGCTCTCTCTACAAAATTTACGTTGCAGTTACACAACAGGTCCCATTCTCTTTTATGCTTATGTCACACAGTTTTGTGTATATTTTAAAGAAGTGTTGTTTTTCACATGAACTAGCCAAAAAAATTCACAGCCATTCTTGACTTATCAAGAGTGAGATATAAAGAGGTCTGGCCATGTTTATAGAAGACTTTGGTCAGAGTAAACGGCAAGGTCATAAATGTAGTACCAACCATCCCAGAAGGTTCAGTGAAATAAACATGTACTAGATGTTTTGTTAGCCCACCTTTAAAACTAAACCTGTATATGTTTTTACTAAATTAGGAGTTAGTAAATAACTATGATTTTGGGCATACCAAAATCTTCCAAGGCATACTGAATGAAGACAAAAAAGGTTGTGAAATAGCAAAATCAGATAACCCCTTAACCCAAAAAAAATTTAGTGACAAATCTGCCCTTTACGTATTAGTGTTAATAATCTTGATTAGTGATTAAATATTTTGTTTAGTGATTAAAATAATTTTCAGAATTATAAGAGAAGGAGAAAGTGAGTAAATTCTAATTCTTGATTCAATGGAGGATGAGGAGGGTCATCATTCATCTAAAAAAACCTAGGAAAATACATATCAACTACAACAATGATCCAGAAATGGCTGATTTCTTAGATTATGAGAATGATTTTACACAAACTCAAACACAAGCTCAAACACAAACAGAAACTCAAGATGATGATTTTTATGAGCCAAATCCAGATGATGAAGACATTGATGACGAACCCAATGCTTCTAATACACAGGTACACTTATATCCTATACTTAATCTCACTTCTATAGCTCTCAATTATCAAAAGTTAGATTTTTTGAATCATGGTTCGGCGAAACAGGTTGAGGTTCGGCTCACATCTATGAGCCGAATCTACCAATTGATGAACGGTTCGGCTCACATCTATGCGCCGAACCTATAATTTTCAATTCCAACCCTTTTGCTAGACACTAGTTCGGCTTATATGAAAGTTTCATAGTAAGCCGAACAACATCCTGAATAGCTCGGAAAAAAAATAATTACCGGTTCGGCTTATATTTCGAAAATCGATGAGCCGAACATCAATTTGTTATTTTTTGGGTTAAAATATTGTTATTGGTTCGGCACATATTGAGAATATCGTAATAGCCGAACCTCGTTAATGTGCTAGGTTCGGCACATATTATGATTATCGAATACGCCGAACCCCTATGCATCTCTATCTGTGACTAGGTTCGGCTTGAAATTTCATGCCGAACTGTTCATATAACTTACAGGAAGCTTTTGTGAAGAACAATTCGGCTAAAAACGTAACTCAATTTTGAGCCGAACCCAACACTGTAACCGTCATTTAATCGATGAAAAACAGCAAATAGGAGATTGGGTTTGTAAAACTTGCTTTCTTATCCTCATTTCCGGAGTTGGAGATGCAGTTGGTTCAATTTCTGGTTCAATTGGTGGTTGATTTTCAGTTTCTATACCTTCATCTTCAATTGGTTCTTCTTCTTCAATTGATGGATTAGAAGACGATTTGGTTTGCCTAGTCCCTGATTTTCTTTGTACGAGTCATTATGTGGTTGAGTTTAATCGACGATCAAATTTTTACGAATCGACAATTAATCACGATGATGAATTTTTTTTTCGCAGGAGGGGGAAGAGTTCGGCTAGAGGAGGAGGAGGAAGAAGAGATGGTAAGGGAAACTGATTTTGATTTTTTAGAAAACTGATTTTAGATTATTGTATTAAGGGTATATAGGTAATTGAACTACCCATAGGGTACCCCTTATAAGGTCACCCAAGATGGGACTATTGTTTTGTATGATCTCTTAGTAAATTGTCAATTTCTTCAGGATGATGCATACATTATTGTTGAGTTTTCTGAAATTATCATGTGTTCACAATCTTATCTGTTTTATATTGTATCCAATAGCAATTTTTTGTTATTCTTTAAGAATGTTGTTGCTATCAGTTAACTATCATTGTGTGCAATGTATGATGCTTTCATTTTTGTTGCAAATTAAATTAATTTTTCTTTTTAATTAAACCAGCTCATAATCTCTCGCGATCATAATATAATGACACCCTAAAGTTGACATTTTGGTTCCATTTAGTCCTTAGCCCTTCCCTCATTTCTGTTTTTTTCTGGGTAGAACTTTTGCGATTTGTGTTGTTTTCAGTTAGACTAATCTGCACACACAACCGATATTATACTCGCAAATCTTTACTTTTCAGGCAAGTACAGTGAAATTGTTACGGCGACGTGCTAGTAACTTGAAGGCACGTATTTGATCACGCGTATACCTACATATTCTTTGTCTTGGCAAAGGAAGAATGTCATAATCTTGGCTTAAATTTCAGTTATATAATGCAAATTATAATCCATTGTTTGCTAGGAATATTTTGATTTTTTATATTCTAAGGTACACGTTTCCGCAACTCAGCAATTAATAAAATCTGTTCCTTGGAGATTATACTAGCTTTCACAGGAGAGGATATCCAAATACAAGTTACATCCGATGTTGTTACATTGCAAGACAAGATCCAAGTTATTATTCTATTCTAAGAGAAAATCCAAGTTCAAGGTTTTTGTTTTGTCTTGGAAGGAATTATTTCAAATATCTTGTCATTCATATAACATAATTCAACTGCATATTAAAATTCAATGTCATTGGGTGATCATTTCACAATTTATCACTGTTGCCCTTGGTCTATGGGATAGGGTTTTTAGGTAGTAACTTTGCTTAAATGTTAGTACAAAGTTCTATGCACGGTAATAGTGTCAGTTATATTAACATCAGCTGCAAGGTATTACTACGTATCACAAAACAATTTCGACACTTGGCTAGTATGATAATAAATATAAGCAAGAAAGGAATCTTTTCATATACACTGTTCACGTAGTGTAGGGAAATTGGGCTAATCCCTGGCCTGGAATATTAACAAACATAAAAAACAATGAAGGGACATGAACAGCGTGCGTTGCCACTAAAACAGGAGAAATAGTACAAGAAGATTAAAGGGTTGCCAACTTAAATCCATGAAAAGCAGAATGATGAATGATTAAGGCATTCTCGTGGGTCTCCTCTACATTAGACATATCTTACCTTTCCATTTAACCTCTACTGTTTCTTTCAATAGTTTTCATCCATAAGAATCCAACTTTTCTCACCACACCATGAATTGAACAACCACAAATTTCCCACTTTACACCCTATTGAACCTCTATGCAAATATGTCGCACTAAAGCATAACCAAATGCAGTCATATTTATCTCTTAATCATTTCATCTCCAAGTTTATATTCGGTTTACATCACAATGCAATGCTAGCTACTGCAGTCCCATCCCATAATTCACTCCCAGGAGGAAAGATGTCACTGCAGTACAGTGATAACGTCAATGGATATATTATCATCGATCTAAATTCAAAACTCGTCAGTACCAAATTCTTTACTGATAAAGAAAGGGAGTTTTTTTCTTTTTACTGGAATGGGATATCATCCTCCATTTTTACATTTTTATAAATTTCTTTGAGATTCCAAGATTTATAAAGGGGATACCAGTCCTACTAAGTGCTGATACCATTTTATCAATCCAATGGTCAGGATCGGTGAGATCTTTTTATCCTATATGAAACGGTATCAACACTTAATAGAAGTAATATCTCCTTTATAAAATCATGTGAGATTCAATCAATTATAATGGACAATTAAACACTTTATATACACTCTAATTTGACCAAGGAAACAAAATTTAAGCTTCTAAAGTAAATATTTAGACAGCACAACCAGCACATTCTCTCAATTGTCAACAAAGTTTTTATTTTCTTTTTCCTCTTTTTTGGATCTTTACAATAAAGAAAACAACAAACACAATGATAACTCAAGAATTCAATAACATTCTGGTTTTTTTTCAAAAAAAAAAAAGAGAGATCACGGAGTAAAATGATCAGAATTGTTCATGCACTACAAATTAAACCCTTTAGCAATTCGATTTGCCGCTGGATTAAATCCCAAACAACCAAAGAATCCTTGTCTATATGGTAAAACAGTTTTCCTTTTCAACTCTTCTGAGTTCGCCCGGTTCATCGTATAATGTAACTCGTGAGCTGAAACATTTCCTCTTCTTCTTGAAGATGTTGAACCAGCACTGTCAGTAGACCTGAAACTTGAACTTTTAACATCATCTTTCTTTGATAATACTGCAAATTTTCTAATGGTTTCTTTATCATTAGCTCTCCCTTCTGACGCGCTTCGGAACAATAACAAATCCCTTAATCTCCATTTCTTATAACCTCCGAATGACCATTTTGATGAATTCGTTGGTAGTTTTGGTTCTTGTTTCTCATCTTCTTCGAATTGATCAGAAACTCGAAATGGAGAAAGTGATCTAGTCCATCTATGTGCCGCAGTTTTCTTTGAATTAGAACCGGTCCTTTTCTCGTTTCTACCTCTCTTTTCATGTTCATGCTCTTGTTCTTGTTTTCGGCTTTCTTCCATTGCAACAGCAAAAGGATCAATATCTCTGTTTCTTTGCCTCGGCGAGAACGCGTCGCGAATAATCTTCTTTCCTTGTGAAATTGGCGATCTAGGTGAAGAAACTAAGCTTTTCCGATCATCATCGAAACCGATTTTTATTCCAGGTGGTGGTTTTAAAGGTCGGATTTTTCCACCATAAAATAATTCATCAGCTGCAGAAAGTGCTGAGCTTTTCTCAAATTGACTATTGAAATCGAAAGCAAACTCACCATCATCGTCATCAGCCTCATCTTCTTCTTCTTCTGATGGTTTGAGCCTGTGTTTGGGTGTACCTGGTTTTTCTTCCCAATTAAAAGGAACCATAGAATTAGAAACGCCATTAATACTTGGGTTTTTGTTGAATTCTCGATAGATTGAAGTAAAACTTGTAGGACTAGCAGGAGCACTGAAATATAAATCATGAGTAATAAGTTTAGGACTTGAAGGAGCACTGATATATGGTGTTGAACAGGAACTATCATGGTTAAATTCCATTAATGGTGGTGGTGGCGATTGTGTGACCACTGCTGCCATCTCTCCGTTTAGCTATTTTTTTCTCCTCTGCCTTTTTTTTGTGAAGAGAAAGTGAAATTAGTTGGACTTTGTGGGTTTTGTAGAGAAATTTGAGAGAGAGGAAACCAGGAAAGAGAAGAGAGACAGGGCAAGCAGAGATGATTGACTAGAGTAAAATATACGGGGAGATGATTTCATTCATTTTAGCCGCCAATTTTTAGTAGTCCCTTGTTTTTCTACCTTTCAGACTTTGTATACGTACGCTAACGTGGGTGATGAACTTAGACTGTTACTATTATTTTGGTTGCCTGCTTCTCGTCCTGGCTTGAGAACCCTGTAGTGTACTGTAGACTACTTCTGCTGTGTTTTCCTGTACTTAGCAGTGTGAGAGAGCGTGATTTTTTTTTTGACGTTAATTTATGAAACCTATAAAAATGCAACATTAACTCCATATGACACCCGTTTTTATGATCCAATTTGGTAGTACAAGTTTCTTTAGTTACCCGAGTGTGATTGATAGAAACATGTTGCGTTGAAAGAGTACGATTGATGTGGTCTGTTAATATGTCAACTCTACAGTTATGTTTAACCGGCCATGCGGGATGTTTTATTTTTTTTGATCGATGTTGTGTGATGTTTTATTAACCCACCTAAAATATGCAAGTTAACGAAACCAAACTCGTTAGTCGTTACTGATGCTCCGTTTTCTCGTAATTCTTTAATAAATGCATCAGTGTGGATTTGGTCTTGTGACTCTTGTCAGACTTTGACTTTGCCGACCCAACCTAGGGGTGAGCAGCTGATGGGTGGATGTTGATTTCGTATCACCGGCATTCAATTTGTTTAAATTGCGGATTTCAGATTTTCATCCAATTCCAAACCATTGTCCATCGGATTTGATATCTAGTGGTGAGCGGATGAGTGGATTGGATGCGGATGGATTTGCGGATTCAAAAAAATAAAATAAACAAAACAAGTAAATGTAGAAATTGAGTGATGTAACTTAGTTTCAACACTTAGATACTTAAATATAAGTGACAATTAACATAACAAGAGTAACATAATGTTTTTCAACAACCAAAATTATAATTTTTATTGACACGAAGGCCTCTGATCAATCGACAATTGATACTTTTAAAATATCTTTGAGAAACTTCAATCCATCTCAATAGGAAACTATATATATATATATATATATATATATATATATTGTCTACCCATTTTATATAATAACCTACATATATGTATAATGTTAACGTTATCCTTAGGGTCGAGTGTCCAGTGGATGGGTGATGCTCCACCCGCGTCCAACCTGTGAAAACTATCGGTTTCAAAAATTCACCTGTGTCCAATCCGCCAAGAAGCGGATTGGGTGTCCACCCGCTAAAATATAGATCGGATCGGATAAAATCCACGGAATTGGATTTTTTTTTCATCTCTGACCCGACCTTATCCTGTCATTTGAATACTGCTTTCCCAACGTAGTTCAGACCAGGAAAACACGAATTGTGTTTCTGTGCCATGTCATGTTGTGATAAAGATTCAGGTGTATTGCATCGTATTGTGTCAGAGAGCTGTTATCCTGTGATGCACTACTACTCTTGTGTCGTGCCATATCACATGAAGTGATATGCTTGAAGTTTAGCGTGTTGTGGTGTGTTAGTGCCATAAATGTGCTGGCACGACATATTTTAGTGAATAAGAGGGTGCTCAACTAGCGCATTAGGGTCCCATGGGACAAGTAAATTAACAAATTTATCACTTTTTTTTATAGAATGGACAAATCCGTTTAGGATCTCATAAGACTGGTAAATTAACAAATTTATCATGTTGTTTAGCTATGGAATGCACAAATCCAGAAAACGGATAGATAAATGTCCAAATTTCAGCATTTTTTAATCACGGTAATTAATTTTATCGCTTGACAACACTATTGCCGCGTGATATAACCTACTCCTCATGGTAATGATACTACTTCTGAGCGGCAATGCTTGAACCGTATGGGAGTTTTATCCTTCTTCTTCTTCCTATCAAAACATCTGGGGAAAGTGACAATAGGATCTCAACCAAGATCATCCCAAATTTCCATTATAGAGTTCGAAGTGCAACATATTCAATAAAGAAAGATGAATATATTTATATGTTACTGCATATTTTACAAACTGGATGTTATAATGGTGCATAGCGACGATAATTATCGTTTTGGTATAAACTATTTGAGAAATTATGTGTTGATACCAGGAACACCAAAAATCGTGATCAGAAAAGGTTTTTGAGTAGTATACATATTATCAACAAAAAAAATAAGTGAGCGAATATGTAGTTCAGGTCGTGCAAATGAACAGAAACGGATGAAAAGGTTAACAATTATTAGACCAAGTCATCCAATACATTTTAAATTTTCTATCGGTTCTGCCCAACAAAAATGTTCTTCAATATTCTTTATATTATATCCAGACTAACGTCAAAAGGATCCTAGCTTATAGTATAAAAAAAGGGTGAGTGGAATAAAAAATGAAAACACTCATTCCATCCGCGTTATTGAGACGCAATTTAGGTTTTTCATTGTCCATCCATTTAGATGGATATATTTTAAATTCATGGAGATAATTTGTTTCCTTACTTATGAGTCGCCTTAAGAATTTTCGAAAAATAAATAAATAAAACAAATCAAATAATCATCTAAGCCATATAAACATAAATTATGATAAGTTCGTTTTCAATTTTATACACAGATGGAAATCAGAAATGATTAAAATCCAAGAATATTACCCCGCAACTTGTCTCGTGTGAGAGGGATGGTGAGACCCTCTCCACCAATTCCAATCCCAATTGGTAGAGTAATTCCCCTCCCATATCCATATGGGATAAATCCTGGTGAGTCCCAAATTACTCGATGCAAATACACCCCTAGGTTATCCTCAGAAAACCTTACTCATTCTCATGCAGGTTTATCTCTAAACATGCCAGATTTTCCTTACAATCAAATAACATCCTCCTGCACCCTTTATATCAAAGACAAATGTACGAAAAAAATATCCAATCTATCTAACTAATATAAAGAAAAGAGGTCTTTTTGGATCATGGCCATCCTTTTTTTTTACTGAACGACCCTCATTTCTTTCTTTATTATAACTGTGCACCAAAAGATAGCACTGTAACTTGACTTTCGAATATAAAAGCAGTTCTTTCGTTTTCACCGTATCTCTTTTTCGTTAAAACACCCCCACCATGAAAGAAGAACAACGGCTACGAAAAATCTGATGTTGGAATATCTCTTTGAACTGAAGGTTTTATTTGGCCGATAAAAGCCTGTTCGAAAATTTCGAATCCAAAAGACACCATTGATGTCTGTTGATGAAGGAACCTGACGTTTCGTGAATAGAAACCTGTTGGCGAATAAAAACCTATTCCCAACAGGTGCAAAACCCTTTATAAATAGCTTCTCCCAGTTTCGTTTAATATATAAGAAAAATCAATCTGTTTTCTCTGTTTCAAAAAAAAGCATCATCAGAAATCAGAAATCTCTTTGTGTGTTCTTGATTGAATCAAGGGGTACAAACCTTGAATTCAGTTTTCGTTGCAGGGCTTTCATTGTATCCTGAAGGCAATATTTCGCATACCTGTTGTAATCGCCAATTGTTATTGGGAGGGTAGAAATATTTGTCTAAAAGAAATTTATACAAGCCTTGAAAGTTTTGGAGTGCAACACTTTCTTCTCTGTGTCATTCATCCTTTGTGAAACCCATTTTTTTTTCCAACATCTGACACCTAACATAAGATCTTAACCAGGTTAGTCAATTCTGCATCAAACTATAACCTAAATTTTCTTTAATTTTAGGAATTTCAATCACTGATTTTTGACCTAAATTTTGCCAAATTTGCTTCCAATGAATCCATTATATTCATCAACAGAGTACAACACATTACCAGAACTTCATAAAAGTCCTTGAATTGCAGAGAAAGCTCGAACTCGAGAAAAGATGGATATGATAAATGCAAGAAAAAGGCAACATCACCATGATTTGGACCCACATCAGAAAGCTCATCAGCTACAACAATGCCAAATTCTTGAGAGAGGCAAGAGAAACATAATGACAATAGACGAAAGGAAACTTTCCTTAAAAAGCGTCGCAATCAATACCGAATTCTGTCATCACAACGACTAAAGAATAAAAATGGGTAACAAGTGGGAACGAGTAGTAGTAATACAAAATCATGTTTAATATCGGCATTTTTATATTTACTGTGAACTTCTTCAAACAGCTGGTGATGGTGATTACGTACGCCGCGAAGGGGATGATTGTGGGCTTGTGGTAGCGAGAAGATGGACTAGTGGCGTTGTGTTACTGCTGGATTGGTGTTATAAAATGTATGGAAAGGAGGTGATGAATGGAGACTGCAAGTAGTAAATATATGAGATGGAATTGGTAGTCACTTTTGGAATGAGACCTGGTAGTGTGTTACGAAGAGGAGATGTTGATGGAGACTGCAAGGTTGAAGTCTGTTGTATGTGAGATGGGAATGCTGCAGTGAAGTGGAGATGGTCTGAAGATGAGCAGAGATTCTCTCTGCTGTCGAGCAGTTCAAAGTGTGTTTGTTGCAACATTTAAAAAAGCAAAAACCTTTGTTCTACTTGGAAAAGTTGGGAATGGAATTGTGCTCTTGATAATAGCATCCTTGGAAGGGGAATATTTTATGCAAGGCCTGCTACCCCTATTCGGCAAGTGGGGTTCGCCAAATGGAATATAGGTAATGGTTTGTCATTTCCTAACACCGAGGCCTTTTCAGCATAATTGACTTTAGAGTTGGCAGAAAACTCTGCAGTTAATCGTGTTCGAGGGGGGGGGGGGGGGGGGGGAGTAATCCAGATATGGGTCACATCCCGAGAAGTTACGATGGATAACCGCTGCGATGCCCGTTGAAAACCCCACACTGCCGGATAACCACAGTGGTTAAGTAGGGACAATATCGGTGGAGGATTGGATCATCACACAACTGAACCAAAATGGAAACAAATATGCTAAATGATAATCAAGTTTTTAATGTCACCGACACACCAAGTATTTATTCCACTTGCTTTATTTTTCATTTGCATTTGAATTATATTTTTTTTTCCTATGTTTTCAAAAAAAAGATGAAATCTTAAATGAGGTACTAGCCAAATTCCCGAGGTAGTTCATCATTTTTCTAGGTTTATTTTAATTTTTGTTCTGTGGAATTGTAAATTTCGGACATGAGATGGTCAAATGTATTAATCGTGCGAAGGATGGGATTGATGGATTAATTTTGATTTATTGTATTAGAACTAGGTATACGAATGTAAAATAACGATTACATATATCTCTCCAATCTCAAGTATACTAGATCTCTTTAGGATATGTTTAATTAGTGAGAGTTGAGCATGTTAGTTTTAATAACCTCAGTCATGTATGTAATTAGGAAGTACAGTTGCACATCATTACCTGCATTGTATGATAATCTTAGATGGAGTATGAATGGCCAACTGAAGATTTATTGTATTGGTCGAGCTTCTTGAAGAATTTCACTGCCATACACCATCACCCATCCACATTTTTAATCACTCGAGCTCCATCATTCCACCATCACCAGTTGTTCTTTTGATTTGACAGATTGGTTTCATATTCACACTTTCTATTTGTTTTAGTTTAGCAGTCACAATCACGTTCACTGTCGATATTGTTTTAGTCGGCGTCAATGTTTCTACCCAAAATCATTTTCAATCACTAAACACGATTGATTTGATGATGATGATGTGAATTAGGGCTGAAAGACGATTGAAAAATTAATAAGGAGACAAAAATATAACGTGGTTTGGCGAATGATGCCTACATCCACAGATGGAATCCCGTTGGGAGAGACTTTATTGATATGATAATTAAAATAATATTGTGTCGTTAGCTAACCTAGAATTCATATCATCTTAGGATTTAGGATACATGTATTTATTTAGATTATGTATACCCTAATTCTGGTTTAAACTTCATATGCAAGCAACTTGGGCAGCACGACTTCTAAAAACTTATGGAAACTTTTTCCATGGGCCAGACGAGCTTGATTAGCGGGTTCTCCGTTTATTTTATAGACGGTACAAACATCATTCCCTCTTAACCTCCAACTTGTTTGGGGTTAAGAAGTTTGTTTTTCCTTCTGCGTCGACCGTTGATAATGTAACTCTCCCCCAAGCGTTTGTATATATCTTAAAATCAAAGACACCCCCAACTGTGATAACCTGCAATAAATTTGCTCACATGGTAGGCGATTTTTTTTCCAAGTATTGGACTTGTGATGCTCGAGATCTAGTCGAGTCTTGAGTGAGATTTAGTGCGCTTGCAGCTGTGGTAAGACTTTTTGCTCGGAACGTAACAAGGATGTAGCGCTTACTGCTCGGGAAGGCTGGCTATTGCTTGTGTTGAGTACTAGTCTTTGGACCAATATCGGCATCGGGCTCGTGGTCGAGACGAGACTTTGTTCTTTTATCGGTGCAAGATGAGATTTTATGCTTGTGATAAAAGCAAGACTTAAGTGCTCACGTGCAAGGTGATACTTTAGGTGCTTGCGATGTGATGCAAGGCTAAACATTGAAGGGTCTCAGAAATTCTCATCTCGAAATCGATCATGCCGCTATTAACGAACCTCGAAGTCGATCATATCGCTATCCATGAACCTCGAACTCGATCGTGTTGCTGCTCCAAGTGCATATAAAAGTTTCTCGCAAACATAGAAATTTTTGTTTCCATGCTGTAGGGAATTAAAAGACCACTCTAACGAGCCAAAAAATCACTCAAATCAAACAAACGGAGAAGTTATTGGCGAAATAAGATTTTAACGAACCGAACATGTTGGTGTTGACGTGGCAGATCACTTGTTGATTGGCGCAGCTGAATATACAAGAGTTACAGATGCGTCGCTGCTTATTATGACGAATCGCTGATGTGGTAACTGGTTGGACCCGAACGGTAACCGAGTTGGACCAGTTGTTGAGTGCTTGGATCTAAACCGAACCAGACTGGCTGAACCGTGTCATCTAGTGACCGGTTGGTTGGGTGGGCTTCTGTCACGCTTTCTGCAACACTTATTACTGATACTGTTTCTGGATTTTGTAATGCCTCTGCAACTGTCTTCGCAACGATTTTTAACTGTTTGCAACGGGTTTTTCAACTTTTGCAAAGCTTTCATCTGAACCTTTTTTTTTCTTTTGCTGGAATTCGTGTATGATTGTTGTTGGTTTTTATACCACATTTTTCTCAATGGGAAGAACACGATTCTTTCACAACAATCCCCTTAGTTGGCGCCAACGGTTGTACCCAAAATTACTTTTAGGCACTAAACACGACTGATTTGATGATGATGATGATGTGAATTAGGGATAAAAGACGATTGAAAAATAAATAAGGAGACAAGAATTTAACGTGGTTCGGCAAGTGATGCCTACATCCACGGATGGAATCTCTTTTGGGAGAGATTTTATTGATACGATGATTACAATAATCTTGTGCCGTTAGCTAACCTAGAATTTCATATTCTCTTAGATTTTAGGATACTATGTGTACCCTAATTCTGGTTTAAACTTTATATGCAATCAACTTGGACAACAAGACTTCTGGAAATTTCTGGAATCTTCTTTCACGGACTAGACAGGCTTGATTAGCGGGCCAAACAATTATATATCAATTCTGGAATCTTCTTTATATGCCGTTAGCTAACCTGGAATCTTCTATTATATAAACGGTACAAACAGTTATATATCAATTTTGGAAACTGGAGGCCACTGGTACATGATGCACAGTAAAAGAAACATACACTTGAATTTTTGAAAACTCAAGGCCACTTGTACATAATGCACAGTAGAAGAAACGTACACTTGAGATGGATTAATTACTAGATCATCGTGTTTGTTATATATATATCAATATCGGCAGGCATATTACGCGTGCATCTTAAATTAGTTTGATATAAAAACAAAAATAGGAAAAAAAAACAAACTTTATTTATTACCATCCATCTACGTCACAACCCACAAAGAGAGTATTTAAAAGAGTTTGTAAACTAGATTGTCATTTTAGTGTAGGGAACATTTTTTTTCTTCTTAAAGCAATATATACCATCCTATTCCTAGTTTTTTCTTGGGGGTATGAGTTTATTGATAAGAGATTATTCCCATCAATTTATCTATACAGAGTCGAAGAACCTGATCTTCTATTCAGCGGAGGAAGCAGAGGTGTGTGGGATTAGAGATGCATTAAGAGTTGCTAAGGAGATAAAGATGGATCGTATTATAATTGAAGCGGATGCAGAGAAAGTGATAGAGAAGATAAATAGAAAAAAAAATTGGGAGATTTAAGAACACACAGCGTGTTTCAGGACATCAAATCCCTAATCTGTAATTTCCAATCGATTTTGTTTAATTTTGTTGATCGGAAGCATAACGGGGCTGCCCATGAATTAGCCCAATGGGGTAAGAACAATGTAACCCAAATGGCTTGGCTATGCCACCGATTTGGCTCCTTCCTGCCCTGTGTGGCGACTTTAGAGGGGATTAACTAATATCGTGTAAGTTAGACTTAGTATCTTTGCTTAGGAATAAAAAATAATAAAAAAAAAAATTAGCGGACAGCCACAGTCTCTACTCTATCAGAATTATTTTGTAAAATAAGAAGTATTTATTGCTAAATTTTTGCAAGCTTCAACAATTATATATGGACAGCTTGTCCGTTGAAAATTTAGTAGTCAGAGACAAATTAAGCTGAAAAGTTTGCGAGACAATCTTATTTCCTTGGTACGTCGCTGTTTTGGTCAAGGTTGCCCCTATACTTCGTTAGAATGTTGAGTATTTGATGGATGGTAATCATTATGCTTGTCAATTATCATCATCATCCATTCATCGAATCATCATTAGTGTTCTTTCTTTCTTTCTTGTTAGGTGAGACAATATTACACGCAATACCGTACATCCTCTCCTGCCAGTGACTTCAATGGCCGATCTAGCTGACCCCTAACTAAATTAATTAGACCTGCACATATAGAAAGTGAACCCTACTTAGCGGCAGAAATGGGAATTTAGATTAAATTTTTGATCACGATATAAAATGTGTGAAGCAGTACTTACAATAAATTCATTGTAGTCGTATTTGTTCGGGCTGAGCAGTTTGTAATTCCGACCACCAAAATTAAATCCAGTCAGACTTGGACTTGTGGGCACTATTAATACGACTCATGTACGGATGTACCACAACCACTAACTACTTCCGAATCCCCATGTGAAGTGTGAATGCAAGGACCACGACCGCAGTTGCTCCGATGTTGACCGAAACAAGTAGTTGGTCCTTGGACCCTGAACCCCATTTTGGGGTGTGAGCCGTAGCCGTGGGGCAGTGGTTTCTACTTGATGCACGCTCTTGAAAAGTCATTTTTGTTTTGCTAATCACTAGCTTGTTGAATTTTTGTTTTTTTATGGGATAGGGTATTTAATGGGCTGGGTGAAGCTTCAAAGACGTAACCAAAGTCTTTTTTATGGGATAAGGCATTTAATGGGCTGGGCGAAGCTTCAAAGACGTAACCAAAGTCTCATTCTAGGCTGACTCTTTGGTCCAGACTCCAGAGTTAGGGATGAGCATTTTACGTAATCCGCCCATTTAACCGGGACCAACCGCATTTGTGCGGATGGATGCCCGAACCGTTCGTTAATGGGTTGGACGCGGATGGGATTTTTTGAAATTCAACGGATTACGGATTGGACCCGGATGCAACCTTGAAAATTCGTTGGACATCCATACCCGTTAGAATAAGTGCATTTATATAATTTCTAGAAACTACATAGATAGTTTTGGAATTTTTAAGGTATTTGCTTGGAGTGTTGTCCATGACACTTCTATATTTATATACGTATATAAAATGTGTAGGTTCTATAAGAAGTCATCTATATTGGCTTCATTTTTTCATTATAAATTTTAATTAACTAACACAAATCCATTGTATTATCCGCACCCAATCCGTTCATCCGTGTCCATTGGATGTTGGATTGGATGCGGATGCCAAATTTAAAATCCGTAGTGGATTGAATTGGATGCGGATGAGGTGAAAACCGGTCCATACCGGCCCATGCTCACCCCTATCCAGAGTCTCCAAATCTCCTCTTGTATATTCAAAAGGGAAACTTAGTTTAAGGCCCAAAAAAATATTATTCTTATCGTCAAACCCAACATGTATTTTTGTTTCCATGACACCCATAATTATATGAAATTTGAAAAATGTCTGCATTAGGCCTATTCCTACGCACATGCCAAAAAAATGTTGTTTGGCATACCAGATGGCATGGCAAACCAATTGCGCCACTATGAGAAAACCACTCAGCGATAGACTTTCTAGAGAGCGATATTATGAATAACGCCAGCGATAATCTCTTTATCGCCAGCGTTATTGACTCTAGCGCCAACGACTAGTTCTCCATCGCTATAAATATGTAACTTTCAAACTCAAAACTTACCCCAAATTTTTTACACAAAAAAAATTCTTTTTTCTCAATTTATTCTCTATTTCTCAATCTAATTTAGTTGTTCTATTTTCTCCAAATGGCACAATTAACCCAACTTGATTCGGCAACGCAACTTGATTTTTCTGGAGTAGTGCTTGAAGGTGCCGTTAAGAAGATATGTGATACTTATAAAGAAAGAGGTAAGAAGCAAAGAAGTCTTCAAGTTTTGGATATTAACCAAGTCAAAACCGCAACTAAGAAAAGGCAAAGAAAATTTCAAGGCAAGTAAAATCAAGGAAAAACAAATTTGAAGCCAAAGAAGAAGATAAGCAAAGGAGACTCCGTTCATGAGCGCATTGATTGGTTGTCCCAAATGTTAGAGCACTGCTCGGTCGAACTCGCATGCGTTGCTATCTCAAGCATGTTTGTCAATGTTAGTGATCAAAATTATAAGTCTTGATTTCTAGTCTACTTATAGCTAAGTCTCGGACTAGGATAGAAAGTGTATTTGAGCTCAAACCTCCATGGAGATCATCATACAAAGATGAAGAACTACTGAAGGAACTGGTGGAAATTCATCGACTAAAAGGTATGTGGAGACTTGAACTTATTTATCACTCAAAAATCTATCTACTCTATCTCTTATCTTGAGACAAAAGTCGTTTTTCTATATAGACTTTGATTATACACATTTTCTATTTCGAGCCGAGTTTATCTCGCTTATCTATTTCTCGAAATATGTGTTGGTAAGCTTTCGCTTTGGCCAAGTTCATCTTTACTAGTGACGAAAGTCATATTAAGTTTCAATTACTTGAAAATTGCTTTGACGAAAAATAGTGTGTGAACAACAACTATATAACGTCCTCTAAGAATGTTTCAATAATTGAAATGAGAGTTTAGATTATATAACCATTGTTGGATATAAATATTGTGTGGTAACTCATACGTGTATAAGTCCTTATTCCTTGAACCAAAGTATACGTACTTTGCTGCTCAGGAAAACCGGAGCTAGAGTCCGCGTACCGTGGGAAGTTCACATCCCGTGAATTTCTGCTAGAGTTTGTGAGTTGAAAACAAACTTATTCGGGTACTAAAGTTTGCGTACCAGTATGCGTACTTAAGTTGTTTATTTTCTAAAAATGATTATTCGTGAACTTAAACTTATATAAACTAAGGAATACAAGTTTGCAAACCGTGGCTATAAATTTCATAAATCGATTCGAGTGAATGAAATCGTTTTTGCTTCGATTGTGTCTTGTATAATTTTATAAGATCTAAGCAATTGAACAACTCTCTAACTAGTTCATTTGAGTCATTTGAACTAGTTATGATAAAGAAGAATATGGTTGATATTAAAGTGCTCATATGGCTAACCATTTGGTTAACTACTGTTGAACCAACTACATGTACAAGTTTGGGTACGGCTACACAAACATAAATAAACGTGCATTTCATTTGTGTGTAACAAGCTAAGTTTCGATCTAACGGTTGGAAGGTATTAGCTTGAATCTAATCAGGTTTTCATCTAACGGTGAATATTGAATGCTTTGTTACTAAGCTAACATTGATTGCAAACACTGATTTGAAAGACTATATAAAGGAAAACTCTAGCAACTGGGAAACCTAATCCCCACACCTCCTGTGTGATACTAGTTGTATTAGCTAGAGTCGATTCTCCTTTAACCTTAGGTTTCTACCGAGACCCTGTAGGTTAACGACTTGAAGACTTCATTGGGATTGTAAAGCCAGACCGATACTATTTTTCTTGTAGTTTTGTGATCTGATCTTATTGTTTCTATCGTACTAAGTACAATCGTAAGATTGGCTTGAGATTGATTTCTCTGATAGGAAAGATATAAAAGAAGTCACAAACATCTTCTTCTCATCATTTGTGATTCCACAATATCTTCTTTCGCTATTCGATTAAGATTATTGTGAGGTGATTGATAATTCTAGGTTGTTCTTCGGGAATATAAGTCTGAGTTATCAATTGGTTCCTGTTCACCTTGATTTATCAAAAGACGGAACAAAAACTCGTAGGTATTTCTACGGGAGACAGATTTATCTATTATCATAGACTTTTCTGTGTGATACAGATTTTTTTATTAAAGTCTTCGACTTTTGGACGTAACAACTCTTAGTTGTGGGTGAGATCAGCTAAGGGAATCAAGTGCGTAGTATCATGCTGGGATCAGAGACTTAAGGAGCGCAACTGTACCTTGGATCAGTGTGAGATTGATTGGGTTTCAACTACAGTCCAGACCGAAGTTAGTTTGTAGTAGGCTAGTGTTTGTAGCGGTTTAATACATTGTGCGTTCAATCTGGACTAGGTTCCAGGGTTTTTCTTCATTTGCGGTTTTCCTCGTTAACAAAACTTCTGGTGTCTGTGTTATTTTTTTTGCACTATATTTTTTTATATAATTGAAATATCACAGGTTGTGCGTTGAATCGATCAATTGAGAAATCCAACATTTGGTTGTTGATTGGAATTGATTGATCTTTAAACATTGGTCTTTGGTACCGTTCAAGTGATTTCTCTTGTATTCAATTAGACTCGCAGATTTCTATTTGCTTGTGTAAGTATTGAATCGAGAAAGTGAGATATAACTATTTGATATACTTTGCTTAAGATTGAGTCTGACTGTCTAGTTTATTCTCTTAAAAGTATATTGGAGTTAGTCCATACAGATTTCTAATCGAAATATTGGGTGTGGTTGTTAGACCCCCGCTTTTTCACCAAATTTTTATTTTTAAAGTCTAGTTATTTTTATTTTTCAAATTATTATTGTCTAGTTTTATGTCTTGTAAAATGACTATTAATGATTAGTTCGAAGTTTGAATTTGAAACTAAGCTTAATTCTATTTAATCCAATCTTAAATCAGAGATACATTTAAACAAATACTAAAACTTAAGACTTAAAAAAAAAGTGGACAATTAAAAAATTAAAACATAAATATTGGACAATATTTGGGAAAATATCTTAAAATCTTGAAACAACTTTCAAATGCAAAGTCTTTCTCGTAGATGTGACGATATTCCGCACGAACTCGTTGTTGAAGTTCCATCATGCTTTCACCACTTCTCATGTTTCGACCTTCTTGATGAATTAAAGCAACATACCTAGTAACTTCCTGATTCATTATAGTGAAGCGTTCATTTAAGTCTGTAACATCACGATTCTTGAGGTTCATTGTTTGTTCTTGAAATTTCAATGTTTGGGGATTAACGCATCTCCGAATAAAGTCTCAGTAAAATAAATATAATTCCTTCAAATGCATTCATCTTCCGCAATAGTGAATTTTGGTTTTCTCCTCCTAAATTGCCTTCTCCTAATTTGACTTCTCCCAATTTCACTTTGCTCATTGGCACGATTAACAGCTCTTTGATTTTCGGCAGCATGTTCGTTTGCTACAAACTCATCCATGTTCATATTATCAGCCTTGCTCCCTGAGGAATTGGAAGAGTGATGAAAAGAGTTGGAAATTGAGAAATGAGAAATTCTATAGAGATTTAGAAATTCTGGTGTTTGAGTTGAAATGAGATTGAAATTAGGTATTTATAGAGGGAAAAATAGTAGCTGTTGGATGAAGATCTGATAAGCGATGATCATACCATCGAGCGGTAGCTTGACTAGCGTTGTCGTTTTAAAGACCAGCGAGCGCTGGCTTGACCATCGAGCGATGGACACTCTATCGCTCGCTGGAAACTCCATCGTGTATGCCTATATGCTATTCCTGTCATATAGGCATATGAGTTTGGAAGTTTGGCATACCCACAGTGGGTGTGTATATGCCAAGTATCAGCTTTTGGCATGTGCATAGGAATAGGCCTTAGGGGTTATGCATCCTAATTTTTCAGGAGTATAATTGACAAGTGGACTAGAATATAAGATATCTAAAAAAATGCGCCTTAGAATTTTACAAATTTTATATCATTGGAAATCTTTTTAAGAGAGCTACACAACGAGTACAAAAAACAATATCAAATTTTTGTTTTTCACGAAAAAATCGGAGGTGATCATCATTTTAGGCAAAATTTTCGAAAACTTGATACATAACCATTATGCAGCCACCAAAAAAGATGCATAACACATTATGCAGACACAACAAAAAGATGCATAAAGCGTTATGCAACCATATTTTGGTTCATATATTTGCTAATTTAGTTATGCAACCACTAAAACGATATATACGCCTAAAAAAATAACATCACAAAGAAAAAGACGCATAACGAATTATGCAATAATTTTCTCGACTACATAACAAGTTATGCATCCATTGTTTTGGTTAATGCCAGTGCTTACAAAAAAAGTTGATGCGTAATGCATTACGCAGCCATATTTTTGGATGCATATCAAGTTATGTATAATTTTTTTATTTCACTTCTTACAAAAAAGTGGTTGCATAATGCTTTTTGCATCCATTTTCACTAATGCAAACATGGTATGCAGGTTTCATTGTAGATGCATGACAAGTTATGCAGTCTTTTTTTTTTTTTGTTGTTGGTTCTCTCATACTAAAAAAAAATTGTTACATAACGTGTTATGCACCGATTTTCTGGGATGCATAACAAGTTATGCAACAACTTTTCCCAACCAACAATACAACGCCTCTGAAAAATGACAACTAAAACTACAAAGTACTATAAAAACTCTAAAATTCAGGCAAACATCGCTAATAGCAAGAATCTGTATGGAACACCACTTGCGGATCACTATCTTCAATTGTAAGATTGTACAAGTTGTTTAATATATACATGGGTATAGCAGACTGGTCCAAGACCTTGATGATCAATTAGCTTCTGTTTTGGGATAACAATAAGATAGTCCAACCCACAAGCACTATGTGCATCCTAGTAAAGACCCTAGTAGTCATAAGCTTTACCCAAATGTTCGATGACCATACTTTTCTCTTCGTTGTGCAAACCAACTACAAAAGCCAAGAAAACAACTTTGTACTCTTTGATAAGAAAATAAAACCACAGCTTTGCAGTCGTCATCTTAACCGTTGTAGTCCTTAATATCAGTAGTACTATGAAAGAACATTTGCTTCAATTAGTCAGCCTCGGCATGACCAAACGAAGACCCAAAATGTTTGTTAAAGGTGTGGTCCTCAGGTTGTATCACTTGTATGCACTATAAAGCCAACACCGCGATGGATGTGAGCACTAGGAGCCGAGAGCCGACGAATGCAATATATATAGTTCGGTTATAATTAGCAAAATCATTCTTCAGTATAGTAAACCCAAGCATGGCCAAGTTTTGCAGCTTCAAAACTCATTCAGGCTTTTTAACAAACACCTGCGCGCGGGGTTTGCTGGTGGTACACAAACCCGTGTCTTCCATTTTTCCAGCAGCAACACCAACTCGTTGACCTGTTTCCGTGCACACCGTTCACGGCTACCATCAAACATGTCTTCTTCACTGTCTTTTCTATTTAAGGTTCAAAAAAATCCAACAAAATTCTTTTATCTTCTTTCAGGTTATAAAACCCCAAGACATCCTGGATGAATTGGGGCCTATAGGGATTAATTGGTGCCTATATATTTCCACATCCACCTAATGGAGAAGGATATGGGGTTTCTAAATTTGCTGAAACTACCAATTTACCCTCTAAATATATTAAAACTACAAATTTACCCCCATTAACTCTTAATAATAAAATCTAAAACTAAAAATCAGTTTCAATTTCATTTCTATAAATCGATTCTCTCATCTTCTTCTCCCTATTTTTTCATTTTTTTGAAACCAAAACATCGTCGATGATCGACGATCCAAAAACGATTAATCATTTTTTTCTTCTATAAAATGTCGAACGACCAAGATTCAAACAAGTCACTGGAATTACTTATCTTAGTGAGAGTAATCCCGAAATTGTTGAAGCGATTCGAAACAAAACGAAGAAAACGGTTGAGGAAGTTGAACCATCTTTGATCGCACGAGAGGAGGAAATGGGTCGAATCAGGTACTTTTCTATTAACCCAATTCTCTAAACTAGGTAATTTAGTAACATGCAATCGCTCAAAAATCGATAATTTTGATTTCAAATTTATCCGGGTTTACCAGAATCGGTTTATGTTAGTGTACATGTGAACCGATTGTATTAGGAATCGGTTGTTGTTCATGCCCACATACCCCGATTGTGCTGCATGTGTTTTCTGGTTCGAGAAATTTGAACCAGAATCTGTCAATGTTAATACCAACATAGACTGATTATGTAACCGTAGGGATAACCGTTTTCATGTATCTTTTTTTTCGCTAGAATCGGATTACATATGTGTCCACATCACAATCGGTTTTTATAACAGTATCGAGTAAACCGATTGTTATAAGAAAGAATGCTTAATGTTTTTGAGGGAAAAGAGGTGACCAAGGAACGTATCTTCGCCACGGCCAATGCGTATGTCCTCTACGTCCTGGGATCTGTTCTCTTTCCCGACGTTTCCGATGCCCGTGTGAACGCCAACTTTATTCAGATGTTGCAACCATTTGAAAAGATTCACAAATACTCTTGGGTACCGCCATCCTTGCACACTCGTTGAACGAGTTGAGAAAGGATTCTAAGGCTGACAGGAACCAAATCGGAGGGAATATGGCTTTTCTGCAAGCGTGTATATATTTGCACTTCCCAATATTTGCTGCAAGGGCTTTTGAGAACAAGGAATGATACGGTAACTCTTATGGAGACATGTACATCTACAAGAGTAAGGAAAAGTCCCAATATGCGGTTTATCTGAAGTTGAGATGTCAGTTGGAAAACTTGACGACGAAAGATGTTGTCTTTGACCCTTACAAGAGGGGTTTGGCCAAAGGAAAAGGAAAGATGGTTGGGTGCGCCAAGCAAAATAGTTATTTTGGACCGTTGTTTCACCCAATAGGATATGTAATGTACAACCCGACGAGAGTCGCAAGACAATGCGGATACACACAAAAAATCCCACAGGAGCACAAGAAGTTTAAAATCGATGAGAAAAAAACCAAGTCATATGATAATGATACTGAGATTGTTCACGACCCTTTACCATCATGTAAATATTGGGATGAGAAAGGTACAACGGATATGCTATGGATGGTCGATTGAAAACATATGATGAGGCAATTCCGGGTTACATGTCGTGGTACCTCAATATTTCGCATACTCGAGTGATACGAGTAGATGAGAGTCCCCGGATAGAGGACAAAGATACAACTCTCGAATTCCTGGTGCGTATTATTTCTCAATTACGGTTTTGTTAATTGTTTTAGCATTATTTGTTTAGTGTTTGTTGCTTCTCAAATGGAAGCAGAGAAGACGAGTCGGGCACTTGATAACCCAAGAACAGATATCTATCAATCAGGGTGGGAAAAATGTTAAGGCCAATGAAAAGCTGATTGATGAATTGGACAGTCTCGAAGATGTGGAAGCGGGTGCAAAGTTTGGGGAACCGTTGGAGGAGGAGGAGCCAAAGAAAAAGAGGAAGAGAGTCCCCAAAAGAAAGTATTTTGAAGGTGCATCTAGCAACGCCCAACATGGACGAGGACGAGGTGGTCGTGGTCGTGGACGTGGTTGTGGTGGGGATGTTGATGTTGATGAATGAATGGTTTCAAACTTATGTCTTTAACTATGGATAATTATGGTCTCAAAACTTATGTCTTAAACTTATTGTCGAATTATGTTTGGTTATATTCCTAGTTTATGAATGACTGAATCTGGTTTCTTCCGAAAATTGTTTGTGTTTGTCTAAGACGCGCCAGAAGAACCAAGTACAATGTGTGTATGTAAAAAATTGCATGACTCTGGAAGTTTTTTCTGTCACACTCGGTTTACATTTACCTGTATAAAATACGATTCTGACAATTCTCCAGGGGTACAATTTCAGAATCGGGTTTTGAATGCGCACCACATAGACCGATTTGGAAAATTTTGTTCACTTGGTTTTTAAGTTTTCAAAATCGGTTTATAATGATACTTTTCAAGTCCGATTCTGACAAAACAAAAAAATCCGTAGTTTAGGAATCGGTTTATGTGGGCATCACATGTAATCCGATTATTGTGAGGAAAAGTGACAATGTTCCTGTATCTTTTTTTTTTTGACAAGAATCGGATTACAAGTGACATATTAAAGACCGATTATTGAGAGGCAGATTTTGAAAACCTTTATGTTGGCATCACATGTAATCCAATTCTTGCAAGGAACAGTGGCAGTTCTTCTGTAACTTTTTTTCTCCGAGAATCGGGTTACATGTGCAATATTAAAATCCGATTATTGAGAGGCACATTTTATATGATTTTTCAAGGACGCAATCAGACTATATGGACATACCTAAACTCCGATTGTTTGAATTGAATTTGAAAAAAATAGTCGTTGAGTCCTTATCTATATAAGAACAACCTCTTTTAGCCACTCCCATATCACACACCTAGCCTAGAAAATGGAATGGGAATGTGTCTCATTAAATCGTTTGCTATTACGTTTTGTAAACGCCCGAATGAAATCTATTCAATGTTTTGGAAGAGAGTTAAAGAGTTCTTTTAAGGGCGTACCGGGAATCCCAATAACCGCAAATGGAGAGACTTGGAATTTCGATTCAACTACATAAAAAGTGCAATTCGAGAGTATGTAAAAGTTAGAAATATGGTGTACGACTATCATCCACGATCTCCTCTTAGGGAAAAAGTAAGTAATTCGATAATATTTATACTTACGTCATCGTTAAAAGTTCGCATACTAACATTTAAGAATTCATTGAATTTCAGCTGGAGCGTTTCAATGGGCTATGGAGAATTCGTAATAGGAAAACTAAGTTCATTCACCACAAAAATATACGACGTTGTACCGACGTGCTCGGAGGTTCATTGACGAACATTTTATGTGTCAATTTCTAGAATACCATACTGAATCCTATATACGCAATGCGCTAATTTCCTAAACTATGTAATGAATTTTTTTTTTCCTGAAAGTAAGGTAAAATTGGATTATGTGGGAATATATAAACACCGATTCCTACAATTGGTTTATTTGGGTATTAAGAAAAACGATTATGAGTTTACTTCATCATTTGAAAAAAACTCAACCTAGAATCGGTTTAAAACTGCACTAACATCAACCGATACTGGATCGAGTTTTTGAAAAAAAATTAAAAAAAATTCAAGTTTTAATGATGAATTAATGGTAGTTGATTTCAGGGTTAATTTGATTAAACATCATTTAACCACCCAAATTAGCACTAATCAATTAGGGGTAGTTTTGCCATTTACTAAAATAATTGGATAAGGGGTTATCCATTTTACTTCAAATTATTCTTTTTTGTCTTGTAGTCACATGCCAAAATTAATCACAGTAGACCCCAATTTAGCCAGGCAAAACATCAACAGTAACTTCAACTCTTGTGTCTCTATATCTTCAAACACCATCAGACCCCACTCTTCTGATTCGCAGGATCACCGCCTTTCATCACCAAATCAATGGAAACTCATCAATTCTCGACCAAATCCAAAATATATTGATGCCCAATTTCTGATTCCTACTCGTCTTCAATTTCATGTTCGGCAAATATCTATCCTTCCTGTCCTTCTTGAATTCAATTTAACAAATTTGACAGTAAACACCTGAATCCATTAATTGATCCGGCATCAGAAAAAATTCAACCTAGTTTCTTACAAGAAAAAAATCCTCCTCCTGATAAACCAATGCTGTTATATATCTGATGCTGCTCTTTCTGCGAACCCTGTTGTAATTTGTTGATTTCCTCTTCAAATATCTCTTTATCTCCCAGAAGAAAAGGGGACTTTCACATTTGAAAGGAAAAAAAAAACCCGATAGAACTTAATCTCAAAAATCATGGGTGTAGAGAAGTTTTTATCCTGAAAATGGGGGTGCACCCGTGGGTTTTAGAGTGAGAAAAAACTGAGAAATGGATAGTTTTCACTATTCAAAAGCAAAAATAATAATTAAAAAAATGTGATAAACAATTTAAGCTAAATAATATCTTTTTTTCTTCATTCAAAAAGAGTTTCCGAAAAGCTTGAAATCAAAAAGTGGATAAGTTGTGCTTATAAAAAAACAAAAATGGATCAGTTGTGCTTATATTGTAGAACGATAAAAATGTAATGAAATAGAAGTAATACAATATTTTAATTATCATTTAAGTATTAATTTTTATATTTTATCATGTGCTGGAGATGGTTGTGGTTATCTTGTTACAACTAATGGCTGAAAGAAATACAATGACTAAAGATATTGTCCCCGAGGGATTTCTTGAAGGATGAGAGGACTTGATGAAGTCATTTCAGAATTTCATATTTAGTGTTACGTGTCTTCAACAACAAAATAGTGTAGTTGAAGTACGTAGCATCAGCAGGGATACAGTCCCCGTTTTAGACGTGATCAGGTAAGAGGAGAAAGCTTCTTAGTCGTATGAAAGTTCTGATTTTGAGAGGTTCTACTGATTATGCTTCACTTCCTTCTTCAACATTGGCATAAATATTCACTATCTTGGATCTAAAGGTCTTTTGTAAGTTAGATTAATGCACATAATGGTCAGTCATTGTTTGGCTAATAGATACCCTCTTCGTCCTGCTAGTATCTCTAGTCATTCTTCGAGAAGAAATGACTTCTACCCACTTACTGAATGAAGTAGATATACGCTTAGATAAAGTTGTGTTGATCTTTTAATGAGTTGAACTCCTCAAGTATAGTGTAGCTATGAAGCATTTGTGTAGACAGAGAAACACATGTTGAATGACGTTCATGACATTCATGGATGAATGATGTTGCATCTTTTTTAGACGTCTGGTTCAAGGCTCTTAGGGCTCCATACTCCCCTAGGCATTGCACAAAAAACCAATCCCCAACCTCTAGTTTCCCACAAGGAATGATAATTTCTTCTGGAGAATGTGAAGACTATAGTGCCTTCCAACCAACATACATTCATATTTTGTTTGATATTTTTTTGTTTGTTTTCTAGAAATATTCTACACGCCCACCTACAATAAAAAAATAAAAAAAATCTAACTTATGATTTATTTTTTAAGCAACAATCGGCCTAGGGAGAAAAAAAAAAGGCAAAACAAAAAACGGAAAAACCTAATTTCTCCTTGAAAAATTTGAATTATCTCACTTAAATCAAACTTATTACGTTTCACGCAAAAATTATTAGATAGTGGGATCATAATTTTTTTTGAATCCGGACGTGTAGGTCCCCAACAAATTAGGTATAAAATCGTATATGAATCAAATACCTTTGAGTCAAATATACATAATGAGCCAGATCTCGAGTCACATGTTAAAAAAAATGGAAAACATATGACATTGGGTCGAGTTAGATTTAAATTCCAAATCAAATTCAAACGAACAAGGTATTAAAATCAATTTTCTACTTTACTTACATACATATCAATAGATAACTAGTAATTAGATGTTGGAATCTTGCATCAACGAACAACAACGTTAAATATATCAAAGTAATATATAAAGAACTGAATCAAAATAACTCTATCATAAACAACTTGACGAGGACGGAATCACAGGTTCAACAAGTTTGCGTACATTAGTTCGCGGGTATACTCAAGAATGAGCAATGTTAAACCCCTACGTGCGAAGATGTGTCCATGCGAAGACTGCCCGACTTAGCTCGTGTTAGCACAGTGTGAGCTACCCATTCCTGAACTTATCAATAGGGATTGGAAATAAATAAATTCGCAGTGCGCAAAACAAGGCAAGAAGATGTGAAAAGAAGACGGGATAGTAGCCGCTTCCGAATGAAAGTTTTCAACAAAATTCGAGTTATTATATGAAAAGACGAGGGTACCCAAATATACCTGAATCTAAAACTTTTCCACCTATAAGTCCTTTCTCCGAAAGTGATTTTCTATGGAATAAGTCGAGACAATACAAATAATCGGTTCAAACTTCGTGTGACCGTCTATGGATACGAGATCGAGATGATACAACAACGAAGTATGTTTACTTGATAAAAGGTTCGTACTTAACCAAACCCAATAGGATTACTTATCATGTAAATAGGAATTAACGTTTGTGTAATTTACTTTAAATTATAATAACAACATTTATAATTTCGGAAAATAAAAGTAAACGACACAGCAAGATTTTGTTAACGAGGAAACCGCAAATGCAGAATAAACCCGGGACCTTGTCCAGAATTGAATACTCTCAGGATTAAGCCGTTATACAAAATCAAACCAACTTCGTACAGTTGAGACCAAGCAACTAAACCTATAGTTCACCTAGTTCCGTCTGTATTCCCACGCTTCCGACCTGTAATAAGTCATGTACTTGGAACAATTCCTTTGGTTCGTATTCCAAACAGTAAAGGAACAAAAAAATTGTTTGGTATCAACTCTTTTCAACCAAGTGATGTGAGTTCGACAAAAGGATCTTCAGTTTATCTCAATAAACTCCTTTGTAAGGTTCTTAGATCTATCTTATCATCAACTACCAAAGTAATTGTTAAGATTTTGCAATCAATACTTTTAATCACAAAGAATTGTATTGATGTCGATCTACAAAACTAATCAATCTAGTCTACCACAAGGATAAACCGATTATAGTTGGATCCTCTTTTACCGAAACAAGTATTGTGCACACCAAAGATTATGAACCCAAATCAGAAATCTTCAAAGTTTTCTTTGTCTTTAAATCTTCTTATATCTTCAATAAACACCTGCACACAATCAACTTGAATCTCTTGTGATCAATCACGCACAGAACGGAGTCTGTTAACAATGGATTATCACAAGACGTCTTTAGATCTACAAACAGTCTAAAAATATCCGTCGAAACTTCGATCTAGTTTGAGTGAATCTTATATAAGAAGAGAAGATTCTCAAGCATAAACAAACTAGGTGCAATCAAAGTTCAAACACCGTTGGTCAATTAAATCAATCGAAAACAAAAGATAAACCACAATTATCTAGTTCCCAACCAATGGTACTAATAGAGCTTCTCAATCCCAAAGAAGTCTTTAAAATGAGAGGCCGTAAGAGATTTCTCCCAATTAGGTTACTCTCCTCTCCGAATAGGTGGCTTCACCAGTAACAGCACAACTGAGATAGTTTTGCCGTCTCTGAGGATTAGTTTGCTCGAAATGCAAACTTTGATATTCATAGACCAAGGAAGTTTGGACACCAAGAAATTTCCAAAAACGAAAATATTCTCAAGATATGCAATATATTCCAAATTCGGTTTCCATAATTCCTGGAAATGCTTTGTCCAAATAATGACCGAAAATCTCATAAAAAATCTCCAACTAGTAAATGTACATTACTAATATTCATTTTCCAAAAATAAAATTAAAAACCTTAAATAAAAGATTCTCAATTTATTTTATTCGATCCGGGATTTTCTTCGTTTAGTTATTAAGGAATAAATTTGAACAATTAAAGATAAGTGTTACTGCACATGTTCAAAGTATGTCAACATCCTTACTTTGTAAGTCCTCTTTCATACTTACAACCTTGAAACCGATTTGCCACACTTCCAAACAAGTTTAGAATTGGTTCATCTGACTTTCAAGAACTACATGATTGATCAAGAACACTCAATCACCAAACATGGGTTTCACGGTTCTACCAAAACAAGTTTCGGTTCTGCCTCCATGTGCCAGTTACCAAAATTCGGTTGACTAGGTACTAGGATCGGTTCCCAGATATATATGGTATCTAACTTGTAATTGCTGCACATGTCCATAGGATGGTTCCCCTTTGCCTAAAAACGTGTTGCACATGTCCATAGGATCGGTTCCCCTTTCTGCTAAAAACTTGATGCACCTCATACAAGGATCGATTCCCCTTTGTGATAGGTTGCACCTCTTACTAGGATCGGTTCCACTTTACCCAGAGTCAGTCATACCAATAACACTAAATCGATCATACCATCTCAGGTGATTACTTAAGATCTGTTTCACTAATAAAAGTCATACCAATACAAAAGTCATGCCTTTGTGAATAGTTTTACCAAGAACATAAACAAGTTATGAGCGGTTATACTAATCACACATATTGGTAGTTCAAAAGATATGAAATGAATAACAATACCAATAATGCCTGGCGATTTCTCTTTCGATTCACAAAACAAGTTCATGAATTTACTTCCTTAAAACAAATGTAAAACATTGTTTCCTGGGATGAAATCTTCAACTTATACCCATACATAATCACAATAGCATTCAAACGATTATATCGATGTATTATCTATAAAGTTTAATGGTTAAGCAGTAAACCTCATATTGTATTCCTTAATACTATGTCTAACTAGAGTATAATCATTCATGATGCGCAGTTTTGTTTTCAATACGCACGACTTGAAAGATACGTTAGGGAATGAAACAGTTCAAGTCAAATATCATTAACCTCAAGTGGAAGGATGATGTTGTCGTTGTAGGTCCTTACTTCTTCACTTCTTCAAGTCTTCGCAATACTTGTAATGTCTCATATCCTAATACTTTCAAGCTAGCCTATACGAAGTTGACTCTAGTACATAATCAAGCGACTCTTTAAATGAGTTTTGGCTCACTAAAATATGACAACCAAACTTGACATACCAACGCTTGGTGGGTTCAACCGATCTATGTTCTAACATTATATATAGGAGAAAAATAAATCTAGGGTTTCAAATTTCTTGTAAAACAAGTTTTAAGTTTCTTGTAAAACAAATAAGCATAATTTGGAAAAGGAATTCTCCCATAGTTAAAACACTTAAAGAAAATATATTTTTGGAATTTTCTAAAGAGAAGCTTCCAAAAATAAATTCGAGTAGACACGAGACTTGGTACATGGTATAAGCGCAAATGTCATAGGTTGAGCCATGTATTGTCTTCCCGCTCGTGCCCGCCCACCCATACTATGCATAATAGTATATATGGAGGCCATCCTTCTCTTGTATACCAATGTGAGACTAACGAGTTCATTTACTCAAAGGAAATGAATGAGCATACATAGAACCCTTGGGTCCTAAGATCAAACCACACAAAGACCAGAAAACATTTATTAAAAACTTATTTTATCCAACAATCCCTGGCATGAATGAAATCTCGGGAAAAAGTGAAAAACCAGAAAACGGAAAATACCATATAGGCAAAGGTGTCCATAAGGTTTTGAACCCTTACTTTGCAAGAAGTTAGCGGAATTACTGGCTAGAGACATTGAATGCAATGTCTTGAACTGTTAGTGTCTGATGCAATTCGCAATAACAACCACGCATGATATCCTCCTGGTGTTTCTAAGATCGTGCTGCTGTGTCCATTTTGGCCATAGATGTATCCCTTTTCTCAAAATACTTTACAGAATCAAAGCTCATATTCTTATAGGAAACATCTCACTTCCTCATTTAGATATGTGAATTCTACCAAGAGTGTTACCACCACACTCCACTTCAATGTTAAACAGAAACTATAAAACTCATTAAGACTCTAGAAAAGTCATCTTTCACATTCAGTCACACTATCACAACAATGCACCATAGGAAGGGACAAAGAATGTAATTCTTTTAATTGTGCATACCTTTTATCACCACAAGTTAGTTGTCTCATTCGAAAATTTGATCTTGGGATCTCCCGTCACTAGACACTTATGAACTTAATCATACAGGGAAACAAATAAATAAATAAATAAATAAATATATATATATATATATATATATATATATATATTAAACATCATTTTTTTTGATTCTTCATCTCTTATTTTTATTTTAAAATTTTTCTTCATTTTTCTTTCGTGATGTCCATTTGAAGTTGGATTTACCAAATCTAGTTTGACAGGAAAATAATCTTAATGGTACTTTGAAGCAGAAACGAAAATATAAAATTGGGGTTTCTGATAGTACTATATTCATCAAGGGGATGGATATTACATCCACGACCTTGATATTCAAATGTATTGGAGAATAACCTTGTGATCTCATGTCAAAAGTGGTGGATGTTTAATTCTTCTTTCTTAACTAGTTCAATAGTATATCCTAATGAATATTGATGGTCATGAAAGAAAATCAATTATAAAAAATCATAGACGATCATCACAAAGATTAAATATAAATTTATTTTGCTTGTTAATTGATTTGATATATATATATATTAAATCCTTTTGATCTGGTTTACATAATAATTCTGAAAAATAAGATTCTGTTTTCATGGGTTCATTGATTTGTTTTTACTTGATCATCATATCAAACAATTTCAGAAATTGGAATCCATCAATTTTAGATAAAATCAATCTAAGTTGATCAACACGAAACCACTGTGTATTTTGATATGAGGGTGAGGCCAGTGGGGAGGTGTTTGAGGGTGAAAACGATTTCTGCTGATTTTGGTAATTTCGGGTGTGTGGGTGAGAAACGAGTTTAAACCCCAAACAACGTACTGCAAGGGAGTACTTTAGATTCGAGAGATCAATCTGTACAAATCCGGCCTAAACCAAGAAATGGTTTTTCCAGACTTGCTTCGGTCACAAAGTGAAGGAGAAGGGTTGGTTTTGGGGAGGGAAGCAAAGAGAGTGTTGAGACCATAATAGTTGATTCTGGAAGAGTAGTTGTTTCACGACTTGTATCAGAAAGTGGGAAGCTAACAGATGGAAATCTAGCAAATATTTTCTGAGTGTTGTATCCTCCTGACCTGAACTTGTTGTTCGGTGGAAATAGGTAAGACCTATTTATACAATTCGAAGTGAAACGTACTCTGGTCTCGTATGAAATGGAAAACGGATGAGTAAATGGGAGGAGGTGGTAACCGGTAACGTCTGGAATTGATGTTCCATAAAAGAAAGCGTTTCACCATTACTCCCTGTATTTACTAACCACCTCATCCTTATGACACTGTCTTATAATGGGCGTAGTGTACGTCGCACGATGTAAACCGCCAAACCAATACCTAATGAGCATCCCCCAGTTTGTGACATGTGTTGATGTCTCGAATGTTTTCGTGGAAAACATGTAGCATGTTGCTGTTCGACAAGTTGAGCTTGGGAGACTTGCCGGCTCGGGGGTGACCTTCGACGGTCGATATTTTGCAGCTTGAGAGGAAGGGTAGCCGTTGATTATTGCAACCCTTCGTTTGGTAGCCAGTGGCATGAAAGCATGGCCGGTACGGTTTTAATATGGCCTAGTTTAGGCGCGGCCAAAAGTTAAGGTTTTGGCTTTGTTTGTGCGCGACCAAACTAGGGCTTGGCGTCGGGCCAAAGGTTGCCATGTGTTAGCTGGTAACCTTGGACGGCTAAGATCTGCATCTTAGATGGAAAAGTGGTTGTTGATCTTCGCAAGCCTTTGTTTTGATAGCCGCATAGCGAAGGCCGGCATGGTATGGCGCGACAAGGTGGTTGGCACGCCATTGGCATATGTAGCATGGCTGGCATGCATTGGCGCGGTTTGGGCGTGGCCAAAACAAAGGTTTTGGCGTTGGGCCGAAGGTTACCATGCGTTGTTTGGCGACCTTGGACGACTAATATTTGCATCTAACATGGAAGGGTGTCCGTTGATCATCACACGCCTTCGTTTTGGTAGCCGCATAGGGAAGGCCGGCTTGGTATGGCGCGGCAAGGTGGTTGGCATGTCATTGGCACATGTGGCATGGCATGCCTTGGCGCGGTTTGGCGTGGCCAAAACTAGGGTTTGGGACAAAGGTTACCATGCGTTGTTTGGCGACCTTGGACGGCTAAGATTTGCATCTAAGATGGAAGGGTGTCCGTTGATCATCGCATGCCTTCGTTTTGGTAGCCGCATAGGGAAGGACGGCATGGTATGGCGCAGCAAGGTGGTTGGCATGCCATTGGCACATGTGGTGCGGCTGGCATGGTTGGAATGTCTTGGCGCGGAGGTGCGGCTGGCATGGTTGGCATGCCTTAGCGCGGAGTTGCAGCTGGCATGGCATGCCATTGGCGCAGTGGTGCGGCTGGCATGGTTGGCATGCCTTGGCGCGGAGGTGCGGCTGGCATGGTTGGCATGCCTTGGCGCGGAGGTGCGGCTGGCATGGTTGGCATGCCTTGGCGCGGAGATACGGCTGGCATGGTTGGCATGCCTTGGCGCGGAGATGTGGCTGGCATGGTATGCCATTGACACAGTGGTGCGGAACTGGCATGGTTGGCATGCCTTGGCGCGGTAGCATGAGAATTAGGGTTTGACATAGATGATGTTAGTCAGTGTTAAGGTTTCTGCCGTGGAACATGACCCATGTAAAAAAAAGGGTACCCCGGTAATTCTCATGTAGGCATGCTGATTGATTCAATAAATGTGCTAATGATCATAGTGACGTCATGTCAGATGTACAGTTTTACGATTTTGACCCTAAGCTAAAAACCACCGTCAACAGGAGGATAAGGAGCGAGAGGAACAATTAGTTTCCTTTTATTTGTTTTATCAAGTCATGCTTAAAAAATAAAGAAAAATATAACGGACTAATAGCTTCTGCAATGGTTGATGTGCTTATTTCAGATGTGCCAACATTGTCTTGACTTTCTTTTAGTAAAAATTTCCTTGTATAGATATAAATTCCTAAATATTGGGAACTAAAAAAACTCATCTCCAACCCAAATCAATCTTAATCTTTTGTTTATGAAGTGTCATTTAATAATTGGTTAACAAGCATTCTATTTTTATTTTATAACTTATTTCACTAACATAAAGATGACAAGGATAGGAAGACATTGTCAAGGTGAATGTCTATATTCACCTTGACAATGTCTTCCAAAAATTAAGCCATGTCACTCTACATTCATTTAAGAAGTTAGGGTTGAAGAACGGTTTTAGAGAAAATTGATGTGTATCCTATGTGAATTTAGATATTTATCCTCACACACATGCCATTGGAGAAGCTCTAACGGAGGTAGATACCGTAAGAAATGCTAAGGACACATGGCGCGCTGTGATAGGATGGGACAGAGGAACAAACAATTTTGGGAACAGAGGATCCGGATCCTAAAAACTCATTTTATACAACATTATAATATAAGGTTGCTCCGGATAGAGGTGTAAAACGGGCCGGCACAGCCCTACACAGCCCATTAAAAGGCGAGATCGGCGTGCTGCGTGTCGTGTTGTGTCATGCCAAATATTAAGGCGTGTCGTGTTGTGTCATGCTCGAGCGCTTGCTATGTTGTGTTAGGCTATGAAAACAATCATGTTGTGCCACGCTGTGCCTGACACATTTATTTTATATTTTTCAAATATTTAGATATTATATGCGTTTTTATTTATAGAAATAACTCAACATAATAAAGATAAAATGTCAAAAATTGACTAGAATAAACATTTGTTTGTAAAATATACACAAAATGTATTGTATTGTACCATATTTTATAGTGTGTTGTTCCACGTGCTTATCCGTGCCAAATGTTGTGTTGTGTTATTGTGCTGATTAGTCTGCCGCAGCACAACACATGAAGCTAGACGCTATGCCTTGTTGGACTAATTCACGTGTTGGTCTGGGCTCAAATTTTAGCATGCTAGGCTGGGTTATGCTCATGCTGGCACATCTCAATTTACACCTCTAATTCCGGTTAACATTAATGCATTTACAGTGTACGTATATGTTTGGGCTTTGAAAGCTAACACCTAATACCCAATAAGTACAAGAATATAAGCCCAACATGATGAGAGCTTCAAAATAAGTGAACAACGACATAGTTTTAACCTCCCAATCTGGAAACCTGTTTTGGGGATATGGTGTGGATGGGATTCAAGATCCTCGCCACATACCCATTCTGTAGCTTTCATATTTCAGGATGTATACTTTTATATAAGAATTTGTATTGTATTTATGTGGTGTTTTTAGTGTTCATTAAGCGTTCCAATAAATAAGTATTTCTCTATAACTCTAAACCTTTATATTGATTAATAACCGTCAATTTTTAACAGTTAATCATATTTTGAGTTATACGGCGATATATGTTGTTTTTCTTGATTGTGTAATCGTGTTAAGATAAGATATTTTTGTCACTAGCCGAGTTATTCTTTCGTTTATTGAATTCTTGATCGTTCTTGTTCATTCATCACTTTCACTTCACTGATAACCGATCAAACACATTATCGACAAGTTAGTAGAAGTAGATGATGAGACGGTTAACATGATGGAAAATTCTCAATAATGAGGAATTAAGAAGTAGAAAGACTACCGATGGTAATGTACAAAGCAATTATATTCTTAGCTCGTCTTAAGGAGAAATTATAAATTTAAGATTTTTGAATCCGTTGTTTTTAGGTTATTATTGTCGCTTGTAAATTATATATCAACTCAATATTATGAGTAACCATAAAAAACCGTCCCGTAAGGGTATTCCCCATACCCTATCCGCCCCAATTCATGTGGGTAATGGCAAGGGTATGATATTTTTTTTACGAACGGGGAAGTGTCTGGGATTGCTATACCCGCCCCATGGCCATCCCTCTCTGGCATTGCTGCAACCTGCACTTTGTCTTCATTCTTGTTTTTGGATTGAAAAGAAAATGATTACTTAAAATACGCCAATATATATACATAGGGGGACTCCACGATCCACATACATCTGGGAAAAATATGGTTTAGTCCAAAATCCCATCCAAATATACTAGTTAGTCCATACCCATTCAACTAGGTACAAATTAGTCTTTTATTTATTTAAAATATGGAAAGTACATTAATAACCTTTATACTTACAATTTAGTCCAAATATTTGTAGTTTAGTCCATAGTGACTCATGATGATGTCAGCGATTTTAAAAAATCCAAAAAAAAAATTAAAAAACAATTTATCTTCTGAGCTGCTCGTCCAAAATTCACGAACTTTATATATTTGGAGAGCTCTTTCTGATACCTACGAAAAGAGTACCCATATGACTATATAATTTTTAGGTTTTAAATTGAATTTTCGCATCGTTATTTGACCTGTACAATAAAAAAAATTATACATGCACGAAAGTTTTCAAAAGTTTATTCAGTCATTTTTCCACATGTGTACCACTTTGTACACATCTACAAAACATGCATGAAAATTACAATTCATATCCACATCATTCTCCATGTTCTTTAACTCTTACAAAAATCCCTCACGTGGGACTTGACATCAATGCCTCAACCATCTTACAAGACTATCTTCGTACTCGTTTTCCCGAACTTAATAATATTCAACACGAGTCTCAACTGTTAGAAACCCATCCTCTGGTTGATGAGGTTAGCCCAGGCAATAATACTAAGATTGACTTTGTTTTCCCACCAAAAACTTTTCTACCAATTGTGGGAACATATAAATTTCAGATGTGTCAATTATTAAGTTTTGAGACTAAACCTAATTACTTTAGGAGATTAGGGTCGACACATCTGTTTAAGGAAGACCACCACTCTCTTTGTGGTCAGCTGTGTAAGTCAAATCTGATTGACTTTAAGGATCCCCAGTTATTCAGGTTGTTATTATTTTTAATTGAGTTTTTCCAGACTTTTAAACCTGAACTGTTGGATCTTAGTTATGAGGAAGTGCATCCAATGAAAATATTCTATCAAGATCCTTTCATAGAACCTGAACCTGAACCACAATGGGACATAGGTATCTTAATCAGGAAACTAGATAAGGGTATGCAGTACATGTTCATTTTCTTGGCTTGTTGCAGATTCCTTTTACTTGTGATAGCTCTATTTGGTTTCGATAACCCACAATTATTTCGGCTATTGCTATATGATTCGAGGTGATTAAACCTTTCTTAGTCTGGCTGAAGACTATAAACTTAGCACTTCTTGGGAGGTAACCCAATCTCATGCAACCCGGTAATATCCTTCCTTCACTCTTTTGCTTCAAATAGTAATTTTCTCTCCTTGTTCATGCTTTTAATTTCATCTTTAGAACATTGAGGACAATGTTAATTTTAAGTTTGGGGGTATGGGAGAAACTTTTTAGTTGCAATAAATAAACTCCAGAGCCTAGAAATTTACGCCTATTAAGGATAACACTAACCAATCTAAGTGGATGGAAACATTTTTGTTTTAGGAGTTGAGGAACCAATCTGACTAGATGGAAACATCTATAGAGTCTATTCATAAAAGCACAGAGCTCAGGTGTTAGAATTAACATGATAGTTTCGCCATATCTCGTCGAGTCCTTTTCACTTTCTATTTTTAGTTTTCTTTTAGTTCAAGGGGGCACACGATTCAAGTTGTTACCTTTGCTAGGGTGAAATAGAGTGACTGAGTTACCTTTTCAAAAAAAAAAAAAATTAGGCCAGACCAGTAGACCAATCGTAATAAATACTAACACTTGGATAGCAATATGTGTGTGTTCTCCCTGTCTCCGTCGCCTAAACAAGCATGGAATGCAGGATCCACGGGAATCACCATGTAATCTGCTGACAAGAAACATGCGCTTCGGTCCACAAGGTCCAATCATGTTGTTAGTTCTTAAATAAATGTGTGTTTAATAAAGTCGACCACTGGTACCCTTGTATATGCCAGTTGTGTTGACCTAGAGTTAGGATTATTAACCACTGGTTCCCTTGTATATGCCAGTGTGTTAATATTAGTCAGACCGGTATCTCAGTCATTTAGGTTAGGTTCATCTTGGCAGAGGCCTTCAGACAGATATGGGAAACACCGTTCGCTTTTCAACCATCTACATTTTTCTTTTTCCATCTTCTTAATCTTTTCATGTGATTAGTCTGACTCCGAGTATGATGTCCATCGTGAAACTATCTTAGTAGATCTCTGTCACTTATATGAATTTTAGTATGCTTGAGTGCAAACTCGTGTACATCAATTGGAATTTCGCATCAGGGTTCTTCCTCTTAGAGTCAATAATTGTATGCCAACCAAGGAGGTTCTTTAGTGCTTTCCAAGGTTTTGCGTAGATAGCTAGGGTATGGAGTAAAGTTTTTGTGGGTACACCTCTGGTAAACCCTCCGGAGACAACACTCCACCACGGCCACCTAGGGGTTCAAATGATTTTTCTTTCTAGAATAAATTTGCTCGAGGACTAGCAAATAATAAGTTTGGGGGTGTTGATAGACGTATTTATGTGTCTAATATATCTCTATTGTATTATTGTTAGTGCTCAATTTTGTATTTATTGTGTTATGTCTTTGTATGAATTTTTAGAGAAATAAGCCCTTGCGGCGAAATGGGCTCAAAAAGCAGTGTTTTACACCCTGGAGAAATGTATCGTAGGCACCCCAGAAATGCACCGGAAGCATCCCAGAAATGTCCCGGAGGAACCCATAAAAATTACTATTTCCACCCAAAAATTACTATTTCCACCCAATTGCTATTCGCACCCAAGATCTGGTTAAGGGGCATCCATCTTCTCTTTAAATTCAAAAACAACTTTTTGGCGGGAAAAATATATTCAAAACTGGTAGATTTGTGATCGAGAAAATGAAGGTGTTTTAGTGCGATTCAATCGCTGAAATTTGGTGGGAAGTTGTGATATGGGATAGGGAACACATTGTGGGCATCAGATTCGATCGGAATTGGCTGGAAATCCTGGTTTGAGTCACGAGCTCAAAACAGAGCAACGTGTCCTGTAACACGAGTTTGATTGTATGTTTGCCATGCATGGAGTGTTTTGGAGGAGTTCGATGACTTCGGAGGCGTGGGGAAGGTTAACTAGAGCGTGCAGGATCAAAGTTTACGTGTGTAGAAGCCAAAAATGGAAATTATTGTTAAATATGGGCAGCGAGCAATGACGGGATTAATGGGAGATTATACGGTGTTATGGTCGGATATTTTTGTTCTAAAACACTATAAATACAAGGCTAAAGAGTTTAGAAGAGTTGGAGAGTCTTTGGAGGAGTTTAGAGAACTAGAGAACAAGAAAATCCAAGTTGCAGAGATTCTGGTTCTGCTACTGCTGCTGCTGCTGCTAGGAGGAAGAACGTGAAGAACAGACTCTCCAAGACCGTCGTTTATCAACAAAGACATCGACTGTCACCTGTGGGTCGTAGTTTCCCAACGACAGCAGCACTTCAGCTCTGTCGTTGACTCTGGACGCCTTCTGTGGGTCGCAAAATCCTGTTTTACATCATTTTCTTGTCTTTCTCTTCATTGTAAAACACTTTTGAGCATCAATGAATCAATTTGAGAGGTTTTTCATCATGAGTAGCTAAACCCAATCCCAGGGGTGACGGAGGAAGTCATTCTTCCAAAAGTTATGTGGTAAAATTTATTTAAATTTATTTATGCAACTCTTTTATGATTAATTGCACCGAATAAAAATGGAGTAAATGATTTTTATTAATCAATTGTGTTTTCTCTTGATGGAGTATGCTTAGTAAATTTCTTTTGATACTTCATGCTCGCGATTAACAATGGATGTTTTCAAAATCTAATTTAGGCAATGATTAGAATCACAATTTCCTTTGATTGGAGTTATATTGTATAGAATTGCATGATAATAATTGTTATTGAATCACATAAATTTTGGTGAATGGTGGAATCCTGATCCCCGGTAAAAATTCTCTCCCATATTTTGTTAATATTGTGCATATAAAATTATTTATTTATTTTTATTAAGTCTAAAAAAAAATTATCCTTCACAAATCCGAGAGTTTGAACCTTCACTACTACAACCACGAAAAATCATTAATCATTTTGGCGCCGCCGACGCGGAATTGTGTTTAGGTAGAATTTTTTTTTTTAGATTTATTTTTCTTTGTTCTTTTTTACGTTCTTTGGGTATTTGTCTATGTGATACAGGTTTGGAGGCTTGGATCGAAAAGAAAAAGAAGAAGAAAAAGTTGTCAAAGATTTTTGGCGATTTCATAAAGACTAGGAGCAAAGCTTAAAGCAAAAAGAACGGAGAGAAGACGAAGGACTTTTTTTATTATTATTTTTTAGATACTTTTTTTTATTTTATTTTTTTAGAAACTGTAATTAAAGTTTTTATTTTTGTAATCTTTTATTTTTGGACATTATTTTTTTTTTCCGGACATTGAACATTATTTTTAAAACCCTACGGAAGGGTTATAAATTTTAAAAAAAATTAAATACAGACTGTTTGCAGGGAAGGACGACGATTACTATATCGTCTCGGCCCCTCGGATTCGCACACTGACACCGGAGTCAGTGACCCGAGTCGACTACAGCGGTTCTTCGCTCGTCTGGTACGGGAGGTAAACTTCTAAACACCCGCGAATCTCCTGCAAGCGGGTTTACTGTTTGCCTTAAGGTGAATATATGCTGAGGACTTGAATACGACTGTTTTAAATTCCTAGTAAAGGGCAAGGCCTGTCCAATACAAGATAAGGGTTCGGATTTCATCACCGTTCTCTTCTTGCCCGCCTTAGGAAAACGAAACCAAACGCGATCCTAAGCCTAAAATTTTGACTAGAACGAGACCTATAGGGTAACGAGCTTAATAGAAAACTCGTTCGAAAAATATTGGTTGCTCTTTAAGCACACTTCAAAGTTCATGATGGTTTCTGTGAGTTGAATGCGTGACTGCGCCGCCTTCTAATGCGGTGAGGCCTTTGGTATCAAAGCTCTACTAAGCTTCCTCGTCTCTATTCAACTTACTTTGACTCGGATTGATTCCAGAGGGGTTTGCTCAAATTGCAACGAATTCCCTTTCATAGAAGCTGGTCTAGAAACAATCTAAGTGGAGCCATCATGCTTTTTGTTTGCTAGAATTTATAGGTTTGATTTGGTCGAGTCAGCCTTGTTTGTGATTGTGTATAATTCCTCTGTAGTTTGTGTTTCCTCGGTGATGAATCCTTTTCAGGAGACGCCACCTGAGATGACGTTACGAGAATATATGTCTAGAAATTCTCGTTATAAAGAGACGTCTTCGGAAATGACTCTTGGTGAATATATGCGTGGGCAGCGATATATGGATACTCCAACTTTTATTGAGGAATCACCTCTAACGATCCATGAGAAATATTATAAACATAGACCATGTAGTTGGGAACAAAGCTTGAGAATTCGTGAATATCAAAAATTATATTGTAATGATGATGAGGAGGAGGATGGTGATGATGATTATAATGATATTTCTAGTTCAAATCCAAATAATTTTAATAATTATTTACCTATTCAAAAGGACGAGGATTTGACTAGAAATACCCCCGTTTTAGACGATGATTACGAAACCGATGATGGTTTAGAGGAACCAGTTTATCTTGAGAGTACTGTTTTCGAGTCAAACGATTTAGAAACAATAGTCTTAGATGAACTCGTAGAGATTAGCGGGGATGAACCTGACTTAGAAAAATCAATCGCCCACTTTCAGGAATCTGATGACCTAGAAATTAGGGAGATTATGACCAGTCTACCTAGAGACGCCGAAAACTCTAAGTTTGGGGGTGATTATCATTCTCCATGTTCTTTAACTCTTACAAAAATCCCTCACGTGGGACTTGACATCAATGCCTCAACCATCTTACAAGACTATCTTCGTACTCGTTTTCCCGAACTTAATAATATTCAACACGAGTCTCAACTGTTAGAAACCCCCTCTGGTTGATGAGGTTAGCCCAGGCAATAATACCAAGATTGACTTTTTTTCCCACCAAAAACTTTTCTACCAATTGTGGGAACATATAAATTTCAGATGTGTCAATTATTAAGTTTTGAGACTAAACCTAATTACTTTAGGAGATTAGGGTCGACACATCTGTTTAAGGAAGACCACCACTCTCTTTGTGGTCAGCTGTGTAAGTCAAATCTGATTGACTTTAAGGATCCCCAGTTATTCAGGTTGTATTATTTTTAATTGAGTTTTTCCAGACTTTTAAACCTGAACTGTTGGATCTTAGCTATGAGGAAGTGCATCCAATGAAAATATTCTATCAAGATCCTTTCATAGAACCTGAACCTGAACCACAATGGGACATAGGTATCTTAATCAGGAAACTAGATAAGGGTATGCAGTACATGTTCATTTTCTTGGCTTGTTGCAGATTCCTTTTATTGATAGCTCTATTTGGTTTCGATAACCCACAATTATTTCGGCTATTGCTATATGATTCGAGGTGATTAAACCTTTCTTAGTCTGGCTGAAGACTATAAACTTAGCACTTCTTGGGAGGTAACCCAATCTCATGCAACCCGGTAATATCCTTCCTTCACTCTTTTGCTTCAAATAGTAACTGTCTCTCCTTGTTCATGCTTTTAATTTCATCTTTAGAACATTGAGGACAATGTTAATTTTAAGTTTGGGGGTATGGGAGAAACTTTTTAGTTGCAATAAATAAACTCCAGAGCCTAGAAATTTACGCCTATTAAGGATAGCACTAACCAATCTAAGTGGATGGAAACATTTTTGTTTTAGGAGTTGAGGAACCAATCTGACTAGATGGAAACATCTATAGAGTCTATTCATAAAAGCACAGAGCTCAGGTGTTAGAATTAACATGATAGTTTCGCCATATCTCGTCGAGTCCTTTTCACTTTCTATTTTTAGTTTTCTTTTATTTCAAGTGATTTGGTGGGGCACACGATTCAAGTTGTTACCTTTGCTAGGGTGAAATAGAGTGACTGAGTTACCTTTTCAAAAAAAAAAAAAAATTAGACCAGACCAGTAGACCAATCGGAATAAATACTAACACTTGGATAGCAATATGTGTGTTTCTCCCTGTCTCCGTCGCCTAAACAAGCGTGGAATGCAGGATCCACGGGAATCACCATGTAATCTGCTGACAAGAAACATGCGCTTCGGTCCACAAGGTCCAATCATGTTGTTAGTTCTTAAATAAATGTGTGTTTAATAAAGTCGACCACTGGTACCCTTGTATATGCCAGTTGTGTTGACCTAGAGTTAGGATTATTAACCACTGGTTCCCTTGTATATGCCAGTGTGTTAATATTAGTCAGACCGGTATCTCAGTCATTTAGGTTAGGTTCATCTTGGCAGAGGCCTTCAGACAGATATGGGAAACACCGTTCGCTTTTCAACCATCTACATTTTTCTTTTTCCATCTTCTTAATCTTTTCATGTGATTAGTCTGACTCCGAGTATGATGTCCATCGTGAAACTATCTTAGTAGAGCTCTGTCACTTATATGAATTTTAGTATGCTTGAGTGCAAACTCGTGTACAACAATTGGAATTTCGCATCAGGGTTCTTCCTCTTAGAGTCAATAATTGTATGCCAACCAAGGAGGTTCTTTAGTGCTTTCCAAGGTTTTGCGTAGATAGCTAGGGTATGGAGTAAAGGTTTTGTGGGTACACCTCTGGTAAACCCTCCGGAGACAACACTCCGCCACTAGGGCCACCTAGGGGTTCAAATGATTTTTCTTTGAATAATAAATTTGCTCGAGGACTAGCAAATAATAAGTTTGGGGGTGTTTTTATGTGTATGTGTATACGCATTTTATTATTTATTGTGTCTAATATGTCGCTATGTATGTATTGTTAGTGCTCAATTTTGTATTTATTGTGTTCTTTTATGTCTTTGTAGGAATTTTTAGAGAAATAGCCCTTGCGGCGAATGGGCTCAAAAGCAGTGTTTTACACCCCGGAGAAATGTATCGTAGCACCCCAGAAATGCACCGGAAGCATCCCAAAATGTCCCGGAGGAACCCATAAAAAGTATTTCACCCAAAATTACTATTTCCACCCAATTGCTATTCACCACTCTGGTTAAGGGGCATCCATCTTCTCTTTAAATTCAAAAACAACTTTTTGGCGGGAAAATATATTCAAAACTGGCAGATTTGTGATCGAAAAATGAAGGTGTTTTAGTGCGATTCAATCGCTGAAATTTGGTGGGAAGTTTATGATATGGGATAGAACACATTGTGGGCATCGATTCGATCGGAATTGGCTGGAAATCCTGGTTTGAGTCACGATCTCAAAACGAGCACTGTCCTGTAACACGAGTTTGATTGTGTGTTTGCCATGCATGAGTGTTTTGGAGGAGTTCGATGACTTCGAGGCGTGGGGAAGGTTAACTAAAGCGTGCAGGATCAAAGTTTACGTGTGTAAGAAGCCAAAAATGGAAATTATTGTTAAATATGGGCAGCGAGCAATGACGGGATTAATGGGAGATTATACGGTGTTATGGTCGGATATTTTTGTTCTAAAAAACTATAAATACAAGGCTAAAGAGTTTAGAAGAGTTGGAGAGTCTTTGGAGGAGTTTAGAGAACTAGAGAGCAAGAAAATCCAAGTTGCAGAGATTCTGGTTCTGCTACTGCTGCTGCTGCTGCTGCGAGGAGGAAGAACGTGAAGAACAGACTCTCCAAGACCGTCGTTTATCAACAAAGACATCGACTGTCACCTGTGGGTCGTAGTTTCCCAACGACAACAACACTTCAGCTCTGTCGTTGACTCTGGACGCCTTCTGTGGGTCGCAAAATCCTGTTTTACATCATTTTCTTGTCTTTCTCTTCATTGTAAAACACTTTTGAGAATCAATGAATCAATTTGAGAGGTTTTTCATCATGAGTAGATAAACCCAATCCCAGGGGTGACGGAGGAAGTCATTCTTCCAAAAGTTATGTGGTAAAATTTATTTAAATTTATTTATGCAACTCTTTTATGATTAATTGCACCGAATAAAAATGGAGTAAATGATTTTTATTAATCAATTGTGTTTTCTCTTGATGGCGTATGCTTAGTAAATTGCTTTTGATACTTCATGCTCGCGATTAACAGTGGATGTTTTCAAAATCTAATTTAGGCAATGATTAGAATCACAATTTCCTTTGATTGGAGATATATTGTCTAGAATTGCATGATAAGAATTGTTATTGAATCACATAAATTTTGGTGAATGGTGGAATCCTGATCCCCGGTAAAAATTCTCTCCAATATTTTGTTAATATTGTGCATATAAAATTATTTATTTATTTTTATTAAGTCTAAAAAAAATTATCTTTCACAAATCCGAGAGTTTGAACCTTCACTACTACAACCACGAAAAATCATTAATCAGCTAGTATGTGTACACCTACCCATATTGTATAAACATAACATGAAAACTCAGATGGATTTGAACCATCAACCTCCACAAACCTTGTGTCAGGCTTGGGCGCTCTACCATTTTGAGCTTGTGAGTCCCTAAATTAAATGCATAAAACGAAGAAAAAAATTGATTCCAAAGATGCATCAGGATATGATATAATTAACATGTGTACCAGTATATACACATTAACAATCATCAGGTGCACAACTATGTACACATGAACAGTCAACTTATGTACACACTACTAATCAACAAATGTACAACTATGTAACCACCAACAACCAACATGTGTATAACTGCGTGACCTAGGTTACTCTCACCAATAAACAACCATTTGAGCATCCACAAAAAAATGTAAGCGAAAACATTATCAGGAATCTCCATAACCAATTATGCGTCATTTTCTCACAAGTGCACAACTTCGTACACCCTAGTTACGATAAAGAAAAAAAAGATAAACTCACATAAATCAACGATTTTCCATGTCATCTGTTGCACATCTTGAGTAATGCCTACTTCTTTCTCTTTACCAATTCCTAGCTGCAATAATTGTCACCCAAATTAAAATCTTCAACATCACACTTGAAAACAAATCATGTAAGAACTATTCAAATTTATAAAAAAAAAAAAAAAAAAAAAAAAGTAAAAAACCTCCACTATTACAGAGTATGGTTTAGTCCTAAGTGATTCAATTGAATTGTAAGAAATCATTACAACAAACATCATCAGATGCCCCCGGCTATTAGAAAAGTCCAATGTGGATCCTGTATATAGGGAATCCCTTGAAAAATAATTCTGCAAGGGATTTCCATGTACCATCAAGAGTTACAACCTTGGGTAACCTACATTACAAACAGAAAGATGGCTCACGTAGTATTCAATTTGGGAAAGACAATATTTGATACTGACATAGATCAACAAGGAACATCAGAAAGAAAATTCTGAATTTGGATGAACAAATTTAACACAAGTTACAGCGATAAGGAATAATAATGCTATTATATTTTGTCGTTAGAAGTACAAGTACGAAGAACAGAGAGCCTATTCACTAACGAAATTCCAAAACCAGCAGCCATGAGCAACTAAAAAATTGACCAAATTTGTGTTTCGCAGAAACTTTCAATTTCTTAGTTATGAATAATAGAAATGAAGAGACAAGGGACATCAGCTTAATTTCTCTAATATTCTACACAAGAATGCAAGTCGAAATCACTAGGATGCGAACATAAAATACTGAAATTCACTATGAAACCAAATGAGCATCGAAAGAGGAAAAGAGAGAAGAGTACAAGGAAAAACTCATTCTTCTAATCTACTTTGTTTTGAAACGTGTATCACCAAAAGCACGGGAAACAGATATTTCATCAGATTCCTTCGTTATATATGTACCAACACAACAATTTGATTAATCATTTGAGACAGAAACTTAAACTAGCGATGCTGATAAAATAGATGAAATCATGAGGAACATAAAAACGAGTAGTAAGAAATGATATCATGATTATAACTGCTAATAAGAAATGATGACAACCTCAGAGAGTATCTTACCTCAACCTCCAAATCGTATCATGTTTTAGAACGTTAACAATCAACAGGTGTACAATTATGTACACACTAACAATAAACAGGTGTACAACTATGTACACATGAATTAATAGGTGTACAATTATGTACACATTAAGAATAAACATGTGTACTACTATGTACACATTAAAAATATTAGCATCGACTATGGCTTTCATTTGACAAACTGAGAGCAACTGCATACAAATAAAGTACAAGAAAAAAAAGGTACTGGCATAAATATACGAAACCAATATATTTCTTGCGAAACAACATTTTCTTTAAACCAATATATCTTAGAATGCATCTAAAATAAGATTGATGAAAACCAACTTTTCACTAGATCTATTAAAGTGACGAATAAAATGATAAATGTCTCTTTGTAAGATCGTGGAACCCTTTCCCTGATTATGTATACATGATTTGACAATGACATAGACACACACTACCTAGTGTTGCAGCATCTTGAATTACAATATGTATCTTATCCATTTAATGAAAATGGTAGGAAAGTCTTTGTTTTAGCAAACTATATCCGCCTCATTCAAAGACTCCGTCTCAAGTACAGATGACAACTCCTACAGCGTTTCTAGCAAGTGCATGCATGTGCTCATATTATCTGCGCACTAAAACTGGTTACTTACCCTATTTTTTTTTTCCAAAATACGTGACCCTGTAATCATATTATATAGCATATACATAGCTAACAATTCCTTTCAAACCCCTTCATTAGTATAGAGTAGCAGCACTTCATTTCTCAGCTAGCTATACTTTTTCTTCCTCCTTATTTCTTTCTACACTTTCCTCTTACTATCGTTTTTGTACTGCTATGTTATGACATTTAAAGGTGAGTACAAAAAGAGTCATGAAAACACACATAATTTTGCTCATATCCCTCCCAAGCTAACCGCCATTAGTACTTACATCGACCGAAATACGGTCCCTTCAGTAATGGGTGTCGCGAGTGCAATCAAATTAAATCACTTATTTCCACAAAATTAACTGGTAATATAATGGAAGTAAGGATCGTTCCCACGAAGAGCAGGGAGTTTAGTTGTCAAAAAGGTCACAAATGGAGGTTTTTGGTTTTTAGATCTCAAAGTAAATAAACAAAGCAATTGAAAGATTAAGTTGTAAGCAATAGAGAGAGAGTTGATCGAGGAATTCTTCTTCGTTACTAAACCGTCATCAAGTTATTATATCAATCCATTCATCCTTAGTACAGATTATCAACAACCGTAGAAAAGCAGCTAGATCAGTGATATCCCCTAAATCCCTTAAGTCACTGGACACGGAAGTTATGGACTACCAAATTCTATTCAACCGAGACACCAAGTAGTAGATCACCCAAGGTGTAACCCAATCAAATGCTTTAAGCTTTATGAATTTATAGGTTGATCCTACTAGTTAAACTCTTATATCAAGGTCCACTTTTTAGTGTTGTTTATACACACAATTTCTCCACAGAATCCCTCTGCAAGGTCTCGTGTTTTCTACTTGTGTACGAATTATTCGACGATTACTCATCTCCTAAATCAATGATAGCATTATATTAAATCAATAAATCAATTCAGTTGGCCACCTAAATAGTCTACCAATTAATCATAAACATTCATAATCGTATAAACAAGCGATAATCATATGAAGAACTTCAAAATAGATTAATATAATAACTCAAATCTTGTCTAGAACTTAGAATTCATCCTCAATCAATTATGGGTTTAGCTACTCATGGATGTAGGAGCATCCATGTTTAACATATAAGAAAAGTAAAGAGATATCGTTACGATTGATGAGAACCGCTCTGAAACCCTAGCTTTTGCCTCCGTTGTTGTTTTCTCCTCTCCAAGATTGTAAAGTAATGTAAAGATGATCTTCTAAATGTTTTGGAGGTGTCTTTATATAGTGCTCACGAGATTAGGTCTTCAAAATCCTTCCGGGCCCGTGCATTACCGCAAATGGAGTCAAAAATGTGTCAAAAGTGTCCCAGGAAGTTGTCAGGTTCGGCTCAAACGTGTATGGACTTCTTTGGCCGAACCTGACAAGTTATTTTTGCTCCGGATGAGTGTCAGGTTCGGATCAAAAGTGATGGAGAGTTATCAGCCAAACTTGGGTTCGAATAGCTCTTTTTCGGCCGAACATTCTCCTGTAACTTCTTGTATTTTCGTCCAAAACTTGCTCCAAAGTTCGGCTCACTTCATGGTTTCTCTTATTATCCGAACCCTCTCCTGGATACTTTGTTCAAAACTCATTTGTAGGTTCGGCTTGGGTCATTGGATCATCTTATAGCCGAACGTTACTCCTTAAATTCTTCCGAAAACTTGATTTTTAGGCTCTAGGTTCGGCTGACTCGAGCTGATGAAGTTATCAGCCGAACCTCTCACTGTAACTTCAAATCTTCCAATCTCGTTTTGCCCACAACTTATTCATCTGATGTCCGAATGACCTCATTCTTTTTGCGTTATTTTCATAATTGAATTCTGTTTAAAACAGAGGTGAAAAAGTTTGAATTTGAACAAATTCATTTGCCCTCCTTTGTAAACTCCATTATTTAGCACTTTCGTAACAATTTCCACTCCTTTTGGATGATTCACCTAAATAAACAAATAAAATAGAAAACAAGAGTAATACAACATAGAATGCAAGAAATGTAGCTAAAAAAAGTATCGGACGGACACTAAAATCATGTAAATTAAGCACTTATCAAATTCCCCCACACTTAGTCTTTGCTAGTCCTCGAGCAAACTACCTAAAATACAACAACTCCATGTCGTAGAGGATACAGATGCACTTAGCTAATGCAACATGCCTTTAAACCATAGTCTCGTGAGAGCTCACAAAAGATATACCCACAAAACCTACTCCAAATTCAAAGTGTTCCAGCGTCCCAAGCATCCAAAGAGCCATGAGGACATAGAGTTTCTGCATGTTAGTAATAAGAAGTTTGAAATACCAAAGAACATATTCTCATTTTTAAATGTTGAGTGAGAAATAACCACACCATAATGAGAGAACGCGTGTTTGAGAGCGATTAATAAGCATTTCGCCTCGACTTTTGCCTCACTCAAAAGGATTTTATGATAATTGCACTCAATAAGACGGATTTTTTATGGGTCTCACATGTGTGCAGGTAGGAATGAAGAGAGAAAACCTACACACGTTGAATAGTGGGAAGGAAACCTCCGAAATAATTTCTGGAGACTCCACAGAATCGTGGAAAATAAAGATATTTTTCTGATGATCTCTAAGAAAGGAAATCAACCATTATTATCGAGGATGAGAGTACTTACCACCTTCACATCTGATCGCAATGATGAAAGCACCACTCTCACAACATCCAATAGAAACGTAGTCTTCAGGTCGTCTTCTTCATCTTTTCGGTCTTCGTCTTCGGTCTTCAACTGTTGATGATAAACTCTTGAACTTTGTAGAACTTCGACAATTTGTAACTCTTTTCCTCAATTTCCTTGTTGCTTGAAACTTCTTTATATATTTTTCTTCCCCGTGGCTTGTTAAATAAATAAAAACAAAATAACAAATTTTTCTCGTCTTTTTTTTTTTTTGAAGACAAGAAAAATAATAAAAAAATAACAATAAAAATGGCCATGATGAAGTACTTTACCGCTTGATTCTTCACAACTTGTATTGTCTCGTATCATAAACTTCAATAACTTTCATCTTTTGATTTTCTTCGCTCTTGTAATTAAATCTTCAATTTTGATATGGAATTCCGCTCCTTATATGTAAAGTCTTCAACATGTATATAAAAATCTTGTCATTGTATGTTGCTTTACTTAAATATGAAATTTTCCCTTACTCATATTGTTGCTTGGAAACCTCAAAGGTCTTCAACTTTCCTTGTAGATTTTGATGTCGCTCCGCTTGTTGATGATGATGGCATTTCTATGGACCTGTTGTTGGCGAGAGAGAATAGTGCTAACTACAAATCAAACTACAAGAAGGTGGTTTTCATCTATAGACGTCACCCTCATGATTGACAAAATTAGAACTCAAGAGATCAAAAATAGTGCTTCTATTGGTGGGAGGTTTGGTAGCTCACCATTCTACCCGGAATTAACGTACGGTGATACACACTCAAAAGAAAACTCTTTAGTCAGCTACAAAGAAATCTGGTCTGGTGCCTCAGTTTATATGAAAATAGGTAGTCTCCACTAATGATTGATCAGCAACTCTAATAATGCATTTCTCCCTGTTCCTAATTTGCATCACCGGCATGATTAAATCCATTATTTAACACTCTAACAAGCAAGAAATCCAACGTAGTTCCCCAACACTTCCAAGTTCAGTTATGTCGATCAGAATTCTCTATGTAAACATACCTAGAAGCATGCTAGTGACTCTAGAATCTCTACAAGTTGGAGGTTTTATGCAAATTTTTTGAAAAACTCTATATGCAAAATATCCAAACACTCTCCCACACATAAACTTTACATTGTCCTCAATGTAATTGACTCGTCCTAAGTAAAGTCAAGGTGGGAAATCCTAATATGATATGCAAAAATAAGAAAAATAAATAAGATAAAGATAGAAATACAAAACCGATAGGTTTCCTCCCACTTAGCGCTTAGTTTAGTGTCCTCAGCCCGACTTGGCATTCTCCAAATTACTCCTCCAGAGGGAGTAAATCACGAAGCTCAATCACGTCCACATTCTCCGTAGGAAAGTTTTCGTAATATGGCTTTAATCTATGGCCGTTTACTTTGAAAATTGTCCCTTTCGTGAGACTAGTAACTTCGACTGCACCACAAGGAAAAACATTAGTAACAACAAAAGGTCCACTCCAACGTGACCTTAGCTTACCGGGAAATAACTTAAGACGAGAATTAAATAGAAGGACTTTTTATCCCACAACAAAACTCTTTTTAGAAATAATCTTGTCATGGAAAAGTTTAGTTTTCTCCTTGTAAATCCGTGCACTCTCCTAAGCATCATTGCATATCTCCTCTAGCTCATTAAGTTGTAATTCATATGTTTCCCTGCATTGTCATAATTCATATTGCATATATTTATTGCCCAGTAAGCCTTGTGCTCAAATTCAACCGGAAGATGACAAGCTTTTCCATAAACCAACCGAGATGGAGACATACCAATTGGTGTATTGTACGCCGTTATATACGCCCAAAGTGCATCATTAAGCCTAAAGCTCCAATCTTTTCTTGTAGTATTGACAGTTTTCTCCAGAATGGACTTGATTTTATGATTTGAAACTTCAGCTTGCCCACTAGTTTGTGGGTGATACGGCGTACCAACCTTGTGTATAATGTTGTACTTCTTGAGGAGAGCATGGAAGTATTTCTTGAAGTACGAACCTCCATCACTGATAACCACTCATGGTGTACCATGTCTAGAGAAAATATATTCCTTCACAAACTCACAAACAACTTGAGAATCATTTGGTAGGGGTAGATTTAGCTTCCACCCATTTTGAAACATAATCCACAACAAGAAGTATATAAAATTTCCCATTTGAATTTAGAAAAGGGTCCATAAAATCAATTCCCCACACATCAAATACTTCCACAGAAAGAATTGGTGTGTGTGGCATTTGATTTCGAGCACCTAGATTGCCCGTTCATTGACATCTATCACAAGCTTTACGAAAAATGTATGCATCCTCAAATAAGATAGGCCAATAAAATCCACTCTCAAGGACTTTGAGAGCGATACGTTTAGAACCAAAATGACCACCACATGCATAAGTATGGCAAAAAGTAAGGATGGATTGAAATTCATAGTTAGGTATGCACCTGCGGATTATTTGGTCGGAACCATATTTCCACAAGTAGGGCTCATCCCACACATACTGCCTGGCCATCTTCTTAAGCTTAAGATTTTGAAAATTATACACTGTACTAGGTACTTGCCTTGTAACCAAGTAGTTCACTATATCAGCGTACCAAGGTGTTGAATTTTCAATTGAGAAAAGTTGTTCGTCTGGAAAACGATCTTGCAAAGGAAGTTCTTCATCGGAAACAACAAGTCTACTGAGATGATCCGCAACAGTATTCTCAACACCTCTCTTATCCTTAATTTCATAATCAAATTCTTGCAACAACAAAATCCATCGTGTAAGTCTCGGCTTAGCTTCTTTCTTCTTAAGTAGGTACCTAAGTGTTGCATGATCGGAATATACAATCACTTTTGCACACACCAAATATGATCTAAATTTTTCTAGTGCAAACACTATAGCCAACAACTCTTTCTCGGTGGTAGAATAATTGATTTGAGCATCGTTTAGGGTCCTAAATGCATAATAAATCACATGGGACAGCTTGTCCACTCTTTGACCCAAAAAATCTCCAACCGCGTAGTCACTTGCATCACACATCATTTCAAATGGCAAACTCCAATCCCGTGACTTGATAATCGGCGCAGTTGTCAACAATTCTTTCAACTTGTTAAAGGCTCCTTGTTGAAGTCAAAAGAAACCTCTTTTTGCAACAATTTGCACATTGACATTGAGATTTTGGAGAAATCTTTGATAAACCGCCTGTAAAAACCTGCATGACCAAGAAACGAGCGAGTCTCCCTCACCGAAGTGGGGTATTGTAAGTTTCTTATTAAGTCTATCTTTGCTTTGTCGATTTCGAGCCCTCGAGAGGACACTATGTGACCTAGCACTATACCATGGTTTACCATAAAGTGGCATTTCTCCCGATTTAAAACAAGATTAGTGTTTATGCATCTTTTAGCACAAGTTCAAGATTTTGTAAACAAATATCAAATGAATTGCCATAAACACTGGAATCGTCCATAAATACCTCAATGATGCTTTCCACGTAGTCAGAAAATATACTAACCATACATCTCTGAAAAGTGGAAGGCGCATTGCAAAGACCAAACAACATCCGTCTATAGGCGAACGTACCAAAGGACAAGTAAAGGTAGTATTTTCTTGATCCTCCGGTGCAATAACAATCTGATTATACCCCGAATAACCGTCAAAAAAGCAATAATGTGAATGTCCCGTTAACATTTCTAGCATTTAATCAATGAAAGGAAAAGGAAAGTGATCCTTTCTTGTTACGGCATTAAGATTTCGGTAGTCTATGCATACTCTCCATACTGTTTGAACTCTTGTAGGAACAAGTTCATCATCTTGATTTCTAACAACAGTGACACCCGATTTCTTAGGCACCACTTGTACCGGACTAACCCATTTGGTGTCAGAAATTGGGTAAATTACCCTCATACTTAGTAATTTGAGGATCTCTTTCTTCACGACCTCCATCATTAAGGGGTTAAGCCTACGCTGAGCATCACGTACCGCCTTGCTATCATCTTCCATAAGGATTCTACGCATGCACATTGATGGACTAATGCCTTTGATGTCAGCAGTAGTCCAACCAATGGTCGTTTTGTGCTCTTTCAGAACCCGAAGTATACGTTCTTCTTGTATGGCAGTGAGATTCTTTGCAATAATCACCAGAAGCTCCTCTTTATCATCCAAGTAAGCATACTTTAAGTGGCCGGGATGAGGCTTCAATTCTAGCTTAGGTGCCTGCACAATAGAAGGTAAAGGAACCTCATTAGTCACGAGTAAAGAAATATAAGAGATATTACTCGTTTTAGCTGCTTGTAATGCTGTTAAAGCACCACACATATCCACTAGCTCCTTGACTAAATCGACGTCCAAATTCGGCTTCCCATGAACGTCCAAATCAATGATATTTTGAAACACAACTCCAAGTTCATCTTCATTGTTAAATCAAACATTTGTTGTTCTAACGAATCAATAACATCAATAGAGAAAGCGGAGTGCACATCACTAGGATAACACACGACCTCAAATATGTTGAAGCAAATGATGTCCTTATCAAATTCCATATTGAGTGTACCATTGTCTACATCAATCTTCGCCTTTGCTGTTTTCATAAACGATCTCCCAAGAAGTAACAAAGTAGATGAACAATTATCTCCATTTTGCATATCCACAATGTAGAAATCAACCGGAAAGATTAAATGATTCACTTGGACTAACACATCTTCCATGACTCCCTTAGGATATATATTGGACTTGTTTGCTAATTGAATAGTAATCTTTGCCTATTTCAAAGGTCCAAGATTCAAAGAATCATAAACATTGGCTGACATAACACTTATGGATGCTCCAAAATCAAGCAAAGAACGCTCAAATCGTCGGTTACCAATAGTAATTGGCACTGTGAATCCACCCGGATCTTCACACTTTGCAGGCATCTTCTTTAGTAACATAGCTGTAGCACTTTCGCCCACCTGAGTAATTTGATTAGCAATCAACCTATCCTTCCTTGTACACAAGTCCTTCAAAACCTTGGCATACCTGGGTACGGTTCTGATGGCCTCAATAAATGGAATGTTGATTTGTATCTTGCTTAAAATGTCCATGATTTCCTTGTCTTGAACTTTCTTCTTTGATTTGGCAAAACAACTAGGGAAAGGAGGTGGTGTGGTAAAGGAGGGAACCGTGTCCTTAGGTTGGTCGGTTGAAGTTGGCTTTTCTTTTGGTACAGTTTCCTCCTCTACTTCCTTTTCGGTGTCGTTATTAACCACTTGTTGTTGATGTTTTTGTGGTTCTTCAGTTTGTCTCCCACTTTTTAAAGTCACTGCATTGAGATGCTCTCTTGGATTCACAAAATGTTGGGATGGAAATTTTATTGATGCTTGTGCTTTTAGTAAATTCATATCGGTTTCCAATTGCCCAATCTGTACTTGCAAGTCTTTAACAACATCATCATTCTTTTGTTGATATAGTAGTGTTGATGGTGGTTTTTAGCTTAGGGTTAAAATCATAAAACCTTAATCAAACAGTGACGTCACACTTGATTAACAATGTCACCACTAGCACATTTATTGAACCGTTCAACATGTCTGCGTAAAATTACCGGGGTACCTTTTTTACGTATATGCCATGCTCCACGGCAGAGCCCTCAGTACAGACTGGCATCATCACTACACATGTCAGTCGCACCACAGTGCCAATGGCATACCATGCCAGCCACATCTCCGCGCCAAGGCATGCCAACCATGCCAGCCGCACCACAGTGCCAATGGCATACCATGCCAGCCACATCTTCGAGCCAAGGCATGCCAGCCGCACCACACGTGCCAATGGCATGCCGTGCCAGCCACATCTCCGCGCCAAGGCGTGCCAACCTTGCCAGTCGCACCACATGTTCCAATGGCATGCCGTGCCAGCCACATCTCCGCGCCAAGGCATGCCAACCATGCCAGCCGCACCACAGTGCCAATGGCATACCATGCCAGCCACATCTCCACGCTAAGGCATGTCAACCATGCCAACCTTACCACAGTGCCAATGGCATCCCATGCCAGCCACATCTCAGCGCCAAGGAATGCCAACCATGTCAGCTGCACCACATGTGCCAATGGCATGCCGTGCCAGCCACATCTCCGCGCCAAGGCGTGCCAACCATGCCAGCCGCACCACGTGTGCCAATGGCATGCCGTGCCAGCCACATCTCCGCGCCAAGGCATGCCAACCATGCCATCCGCACCACAGTGCCAATGACATGCCGTGCCAGCCACATCTCCGCGCCAAGGCATGCCAACCATGCCAGCCGCACCACATGTGCCAATGACATGCCGTGCCAGCCACATCTCCGCGCCAAGGCGTGCCAACCATGCCAGCCGCACCACATGTTCCAATGGAATGCCGTGCCAGCCGCATCACATGTGCCAATGGCATGCCGTGCCAGCCACACCACATGTGCCAATGGCATGCCGTGCCAGCCACACCTCCGCGCCAAGGCATGCCAACCATGCCACATGTGCCAATGGTATGCCGTGCAAGCCACACTTCCACGCCAAGGCATGCCAACCATGACACATGTGCCAATGGCATGTCGTTCCAGCCACATTTTCGCGCCAAGGCATGCAAACCATGCCAGCCGCACCACTGTGCTAAAGCCATGTCGGCGCTACCACATGCCGGTGGCTGCCAAACGAAGGGTTGCGACAATCAATGACCACCCGTCCATTTGAGATACAGATCTTAGCCGTCCAAGGTTGCCAGCTAACGCGCGGAAACCTTTGGCCCAACGCCAAGCCTTAATTTTGGTCGCGCCCAAACTATGCCAAAACCCTAGTTTTTGGACGCGCCTAAACTATGCCAAAATCCAGGTTTGGCCACGCCTAAACCGTGCCAAAGCCATGCCGGCCATTCCTTCATGTCGCTGGATGCCAAACGAAGGGTTGCGACAATCAATGGCCACCCTTCCATCTGAGATGCAGATCTTAGCCGTCTAAGGTCGCCAGCTAACGCGCGGCAACCTTTGGCCCAACGCCAAGCCCTAATTTTGGCCGCGCCCAAACTATGCCAAAACCCTAGTTTTTGGCCGCGCCTAAACTATGCCAAAATCCAGGTTTAGCCACGCCTAAACCGTGCCAAAGTCATGCCGGCCATTCCTTCATGTCGTTGGCTGCCAAAACGAAAGATTGCAACAATCAACGACCACCCTTCCATCTGAGATGTGAATCTTAGCCGTCCAAGTTCGCCACCTAATGCCTGGCAACTTCCGGCCTAAGGCCAAACATCACGGTTTTTCCAAGACCCTAATTTTGGCCGCGCCTAGAATATGCTAAAGCCATGCCGGCCACACCTCCATGCCGCTGGCTGCCAAACAGAATGTTGCAACAATCAACGACTATCCTTCCTCCTGAGATGCAGATCTCAGCCGTACAAACTTGCCACCAAACGACTTGTGGCAATCTATTGGCTATGGTGCCAACTCTTGGCCACGGTGCCAAAACCCTAATTTGGCCACGCCAGAGCCATGCCGGCCATGCCTCCATGTCGCTGGCTACCAAACGGAAGATTGCAACAATCAACGGCTATCCTTCCTCCTGAGACGCAAATCTCATCCGTACAATCTTGCCACCAAACCAAACGATTTATGGTAACCTCTTGGCTGAGATGCCAAAGTTCCACGGTTTGTGCCAAACCCTAATTTGGGCCGCGCCAAGAGCATGGACGAGCCGTGCTGGCCATGCCTCCATGTCGCTGGCCTCCAAACGGAGGGTTGCAATAATTAACGGCCACCCCTCCTTCTGAGATGCAAATCTCAGCCGTACAAGCTTGCTACCAAACTACTTGTGACAATCTCTTGGCTACACTGCCAACTCTTTGGCCACGACACACTGATAAGCACGTAAGTGCTACATTTTATGTCCATATTTATATTATCTAGGACTCGATATTTTGGCTAACAACACTATTTTGGTGCTTTTGTAGAAAGTACTAGCGAATCCGATTAATGGAGGTAAAAAAGTTTAATCAGAAACTAATTGTCGTTTACGATGAAAATGACAAAATATAGCTGGCTTGGTATTCCTATATATCAGCAGCATGCAAGGCGTTTCACTTCTAGGGGCCCAAAGGTGTAATTCAAGGGAGCAAAGAAGGGGAACTTAGGCGCAGGCCCAAAAAAAAAAAAATTCTTACCGCCAGGCCCACAATTAATTTCTGATACAGTCGCACCCATAATTATTTGAAAATATTTAAAACGTACTGAAAGATTCTATTACCCTTCATCGTTTTTGGGCATAATTGTTTTTCTTCTCCGCCGGTTTCTTTCCCTATTCCTCCATTAATCTCTGTAACGGATCTGCAAAGATTTTTTCTTCATCATTTAAAGAAATAAATCATTTAAAATCGATGATTCAAAGAAGTAAATCATTTTTGACTAAACCCTAGAATACATTTCAACAAAAATGGATGAAACAGACGAAGAAGAAAAAATCAAGTAGAAGAAACAGAAAAAAAGTTATGCAGCTAAATTTTCCCTTATATTGTCTTATGCACTAAACAAAATGATGCAGAAGACATTATGCACGTGCGTAAAAATCCATAAATCAGAAAAGTGAAAAAAGTAATGCATAAGACAATATGCAGCTAAAACAAAATAATGCATAATGTCTTATGCATCTAAAAAAACTGATGCATAACCAGAAAAAGTGAGAAAAGTAATGCATAAGTCATTATGCAGCTAAAACAAAATAATGCATAATGTCTTATGCATCTAAAAAAAACTGATGCATAACCAGAAAAGTGAAAAAAAAGTAATGCATAAGACATTATGCAGCTAAAACGAAATAATGCATAATGTCTTATGCATCTAAACAAAACTGATGCATAACCAGAAAAATGAAAAAAGTAATGCATAAGACATTATGCAGCTAAAACAAAAATAATGCATAATGTTTTATGCAGAAATAATAATGGCATAATGTCTTATGCACTAAACAAAATGATGCAGAAGACATTATGCACGTGCATAAAAATCCATAAATCAGAAAAGTGAAAAGAGTAATGCATAAGACAATATGCAGCTAAAACAAAATAATGCATAATGTCTTATGCATCTAAAAAAAACTGATGCATAACCAGAAAAGTGAGAAAAGTAATGCGTAAGACATTATGCAGCTAAAACAAAATAATGCATAATGTCTTATGCATCTAAAAAAAACTGATGCATAACCAGAAAAGTGAAAAAAAGTAATGCATAAGACATTATGCAGCTAAAACAAAAATAATGCATAATGTATTATGCATCTAAAAAAAACTGATGCATAACCAGAAAAGTGAAAAAGTAATGCATAAGACATTATGCAGCTAAAACAAAATAATGCATAATGTCTTATGCATCTAAACAAAACTAATGCATAACCAGAAAAGTGAAAAAGTAATGCATAAGACATTATGCAGCTAAAACAAAATAATGCATAATGTTCTATGCATCTAAACAAAACTAATGTTATGCGTAAGACATTATGCATAACATCTTTAATTCAAATCTAATCATAAATTTCTGATTGAGATCAAAAACATGGAAACAAATAAGGTATGAAAATTTCCAATTCAGTTGATATCGAAATGCTGCAACACACTTCTTACCATTTTCAACTTCAATTTTAATTTCTTTTTACTTCTCGAATAATCAAAGACAACAGAAACCCAAAATCCCCAGATTTAAAATCGATGATTCAAAGAAGTAAAACAGAAACCCTAGTTTTATTGAGAAGATTATTCAGAAAAGGATTTGGGAAAAGATTTGACAAAGGGAAAAATCCAAATGTTAAAAATGAAGAATCGGAGTTCACCATTGTTTTCTTCTCGCTTCTCTCTGTTCGTCGCTCGAAGAAAAGGGTAGTTTGGCCTTTTAAAAACTGAGAAGCATAATTTCATAAATTATGGGTCTGCTACGAATTTTTGACGTGAAAATGAGTGCGTGCCTGAACTTTTCTGTCCGTGGGTTTGACAGTGGAAAAATCTGAGAGAATGGGTCTCCGTGTAGTTTTCGCAGCAAAAAATTGAGGCACGTGAGTCCCATTAGTGGGATAAAGAAAATTTGAGTGGGATCCATTGTGCGCCCACCACAACTCATTTTCTTATCATAGCAGTATTTTGTTTTCTAAACAAAAGAAAACTCTTCTCTTCTTTATTTAGCTGCTAGTTTCTTCTTCAATCTTATTCCACTGAATCATGGGCAATCGGCGTAAGGAAGTGGTGGTATTTATCTGTTACCTACAATGGGATTCCCTTCCAGTATTAGAAGAGAAGAAGTGGAGCTGGTGATGCAAGTTAAATGGGTGAAGTGGCCTGAGCTCGAGAACAATAAGAGGAGAGTTGGTTCTGCCGGCGAAGGGAAATGGATGCAGTCGATGGAGTTGCTGGAGTCAATTGTTGGGAATGGGTAGATCTTGAAGACGTGAATGGAGACGAAATCAAAGTCTTAAAATAATTGTTCATGTTACAAAGCTGCTGCTGGTGTTGGAGTTCATCTTCCAGTCATGAAATAAGCTTGGGATCTCATTATTTCGGATGTTTTGACTGCAATATATTTAGGGATTGTTTGCTTGAACTGACATTGGTGGGTGTTGTAGAGATTTGAGATTGTGCAGTCGTAAATGGAGATGCAACATTCAAGTTTAATGGTATATATTTGGAGAAGCAAGGATGAATTAATTCTCGATGGGGTTCTGTATCTATTTGGGGGTTTCCGATGTAGAAGCCTACAGGGAGATGGACGGACTGAATGGCTGCAATCAGTGAATGATGGCAACATTGAGAGCTGCTAAGTGCAGTCAGTGGTGGCTATACAAAGGAGATAGACTGGAGCTTCGAATCGTGTTTGGGAAATTGGCTGAGAGAAGGGTGAACAAGAAGTGGCGATGTGGTCGAATACGCATGGAACAATTGGTGGATTGGTATTGAATCATGATGTCGGGAGTTGAGATTTCAGTGGATAACGGAGATAGTAATCGGGCTTCTATGGGAATGCTGATTGTTAGTGCTTTGTTCTCATTGTATACAGAGGAGCAATTCGTAATACCTCACACAACAATTACAAGGAAGTTTTGGTGTTCTCGGTGTTAAATTACATTGCGGGACTTTGCAATTAGAGCCTGAGTTTGTAGGAGGAAGTAAGAATCTGTGTATTAGCTGAGTTGCATATGCTATGGGTGTACTCGTTGGACGGAGATGGAAATCAACAGGAGCAACCTTTGGTTCGACAACAGAAACAGCAAAAATAGTGTTGGAGGTTTCGGATGGGGATCGACTGAAATGGTGATGGTTGTTGCAGCTGTTTATAGAAGCAGTGGTGCTGATGAAACTCAGATGGTCGCAGGTGGTTGAACTGGCTGCAATCAGTTAAAGGAAGGTGAACGGCTGCGAAGGGAAATGGAACTGGTGGTGCCATGGGCGCGGTCAAGAAGCTGATACAAGGATTGAAAATGGGTTTGTTTTGCTGGTGATGATTAGCTGGCAGCAAAGCTGGAATTTGCTGGTGGAGCTGACTGCAGGTTGAACGGTGAGAAGAGTGAATTTCTGGATTGTGGTAAGTGGTAGTTTCGGTGATTGGTTGGGCTGGTTCTGCTGAAGAAAGGAGGTGCTCAGATGGTCTGAAAATAGAGATTGGTGTTGTAGCTGCAATTGCAGCTCGTGGCCTGAAGATCGAAAAGAAATAGAGTTAGGACCTGTGTGTTGGAGTTATTTGATCGGGCCTGCAACTACTTGTACATTCCGAGAAGGGTCTTAGCAGCAACTATATATGCCTAGCGATACAGAAGACAAAGGGGAGGCCGGACTGGGATTCTTTGGAGGTCGGCTGAGAGCGGCAACGGAAGAGGAGCCGCAAAATAGATATTTGGGTTTGAAGTTCATTTCTTCCATTTGCTTTCAATTAGTTAGGGATTTATTGATATTTGTTTATGGTTTTTAAGAAAGTCATGGCTAGATAATTCCATTTTAGGGTGAAAGAATGAAGTTGTAGGATTTATTTGTTTTCATGAACAAGGGTTTTTTTATAATACGAGCTTAATAAACGTGGTTTGTTTCTCTATCGATGATTTACCTTCTGGCTAGATTTTTCATGTTCTATGCCATGTATAGTCCATCGTTAGATTAGTAGAAGAATTCATTGAACCTTAGTAATAATCAAATTCTGAATTTCGTTTGACTAGTTATGCCATGTATATTAGTGTTTAAGTGTTCTAATTTCAAGCGAGAGCAAACAATCTTTTGATAATTATTGTCGACATTTTAAACGAAATATCTTTTGTGTCAACACCCTTTGTGATTGAATGCAATAATTTACCTACAATGGATTCCCGGAACCCTAACACCTCCAAAATCATTGGTTACGTTCTATTATTTTGTTTTAATTCCACAAATTTCTGAAAATATTGAATTTCATTATTTTATTCTTGATATTAATTAGGAATACTGGTTATTGATATTTCCAACGCTCCCTGTGGGAACGACCCGTACTTGCCTCTGTCTACTAGTTATCAATTTTTGGCGCCGCTGCCGGGGAGCGACTGAGGAATTTTGTAATTAGTATTTTTGATTTTGTAAATAGTTAGGTTTTTATTTTATTTTTGTACAATACTTTTATTTTGTTTTAAGATTTCTTTTTCCCTTTGACTTTTTTTTTGTGTTTTAGAATTTTATTTCAGGAGCCTTTTTGAGGATGATGAATTCGTTGTACGAGACGTCATCTAAGATGACACTTGCAGAATATAAACGTAGAAATTCACATTCTCAGGAGACATCTTCTGATATGACACTTGGGGAGTATATGCATAGACAACGGTATGGAGTTTTTTCTCCACATATGGTAAGTGAAGAGTCACCTTTAACAATATATGAGAAGTATTACAAACACACACTGCCTAGTTTGGAACAAAGATTGAGAGTTCTTGAATGTCAAAGATTATTTACTGATGATGATGAATCATGTTGTGACTCTCTGTTCCAAACAGAGCATATAGATGACCATGTGGTGATTGTATGTATGATTTGCCTAATTCCATAGATGAATCTACCTCACAAGATCATTCACCCGACTTAGAGGTTGTTTCTAGACCCCTAGACTTCCAAAAGTTGCCTAATTTAGGGTTGGAATTGTGTTCTTCTAAAGTGTTGTTGGACTACTTTGCATCTAAGTACCCAGAGGACTTGCCTATTCCTGATACAGTGCATGAGCCGATTGATAATTCCCCAGTCCCAATAGAATCCCCATATTTTGTTCTTTTCGCACTTCCTTGTGCAGTAAAAACTTGGTTTAGGGGTAAATCTTGGTTTTTGATAGTTTTAGCGTCTCCCCATTTTCATGACATAAGTGTGAAGCTGTCGTTTGTAAATATTATATTTTGGGTCGATCCCCAAGTTTTCAGGTTATTAGTTTATGGGGATCTTTTATGTATATTCCAGTAGGTATATCTTTTTTCTTGCTTAGTTTTTTGTTTGTTTATTTTTGTAGATTATAAATTTCTCATTTTAAATTTTACGTTGGATGACTCAATTACATTGAGGACAATTTAATGTTTAAGTGTGGGGGAGTGGCGTTTTCTTTAGGAATTAGGATTTAAAAAAAAATGTTTTGACCAGCTGTATAGCGGTCTAGAAAAAAAAAATGATCAGCTGTGTAGCGGGTCTTAAAAAAAAATTATTAACATTAAGATTTTCAGGGTTATGACCAGCTGTCTAGCGGATCTTTTGTTTGGTATTTTCTATGACCAGCTGTGTAGCGGGTCTTGGTATGGTATTTCAAATTTTCATTTTATGACCAGCTGTGTAGCGGGTCAATTCTTTGTTTTGCTCGAGGACTAGCAAAATATAAGTGTGGAGGTGTTGATAAGCACGTAAGTGCTACATTTTATGCCCATATTTATATTAGTTAGGACTCGATATTTTGACTAACAACACAACACTATTTTGGTACTTTTATAGAAAGTACTAGCTAATCCAATTAATAGAGATAAAAAATGTTTAATCAGAAGCTAATGACCGTTTACGAATGAAAATGACAAAATATAGCTGACTTGGTATTCATGTATACAACAGCATGCAAGGCGTTTCACTTCCAGGGGCCCAAAGGTGTAATTCAAGGGAGCAAAGAATTGTTCTTCTTTGCCAGGCACGTGAGTCCCATTAGTGGGATAAAGAAAATTTGAGTGGGATCCATTGTGCGCCCACCACAACTCATTTTCTTATCATAGCAGTATTTTGTTTTCTAAACAAAAGAAAACTCTTCTCTTCTTTATTTAGCTGCTAGTTTCTTCTTCAATCTTATTCCACTGAATCATGGGCAATCGGCGTAAGGAAGTGGTGGTATTTATCTGTTACCTACAATGGGATTCCCTTCCAGTATTAGAAGAGAAGAAGTGGAGCTGGTGATGCAAGTTAAATGGGTGAAGTGGCCTGAGCTCGAGAACAATAAGAGGAGAGTTGGTTCTGCCGGCGAAGGGAAATGGATGCAGTCGATGGAGTTGCTGGAGTCAATTGTTGGGAATGGGTAGATCTTGAAGACGTGAATGGAGACGAAATCAAAGTCTTAAAATAATTGTTCATGTTACAAAGCTGCTGCTGGTGTTGGAGTTCCTCTTCCAGTCATGAAATAAGCTTGGGATCTCATTATTTCGGATGTTTTGACTGCAATATATTTAGGGATTGTTTGCTTGAACTGACATTGGTGGGTGTTGTAGAGATTTGAGATTGTGCAGTCGTAAATGGAGATGCAACATTCAAGTTTAATGGTGTATATTTGGAGCAGCAAGGATGAATTAATTCTCGATGGGGTTCTGTATCTATTTGGGGGTTTCCGATGTAGAAGCCTACAGGGAGATGGACGGACTGAATGGCTGCAATCAGTGAATGATGGCAACATTGAGAGATGCTAAGTGCAGTCAGTGGTGGCTGTACAAAGGAGATAGACTGGAGCTTCGAATCGTGTTTGAGAAATTGGCTGAGAGAAGGGTGAACAAGAAGTGGCGATATGGTCGAATACGCATGGAACAATTGGTGGATTGATATTGAATCATGATGTCGGGAGTTGAGATTTCAGTGGATAACGGAGACGGTAATTGGGCTTCTATGGGAATGCTGATTGTTAGTGCTTTGTTCTCATTGTATACAGAGGAGCAATTCGTAATACCTCACACAACAATTACAAGGAAGTTTTGGTGTTCTCGGTGTTAAATTACATTGCGGGACTTTGCAATTAGAGCCTGAGTTTGTAGGAGGAAGTAAGAATCTGTGTATTAGCTGAGTTGCATATGCTATGGGTGTACTCGTTGGACGGAGATGGAAATCAACAGGAGCAACCTTTGGCTCGACAACAGCAACAGCAAAAATAGTGTTGGAGGTTTCGGATGGGGATCGACTGAAATGGTGATGGTTGTTGCAGCTGTTTATAGAAGCAGTGGTGCTGATGAAACTCAGATGGTCGCAGGTGGTTGAACTGGCTGCAATCAGTTAAAGGAAGGTGAACGGCTGCGAAGGGAAATGGAACTGGTGGTGCCATGGGCGCGGTCAAGAAGCTGATACAAGGATTGAAAATGGGTTTGTTTTGCTGGTGATGATTAGCTGGCAGCAAAGCTGGAATTTGCTGGTGGAGCTGACTGCAGGTTGAACGGTGAGAAGAGTGAATTTCTGGATTGTTGTAAGTGGTAGTTTCGGTGATTGGTTGGGCTGGTTCTGCTGAAGAAAGGAGGTGCTCAGATGGTCTGAAAATAGAGATTGGTGTTGTAGCTGCAATTGCAGCTCGTGGCCTGAAGATCGAAAAGAAATAGAGTTAGGACCTGTGTGTTGGAGTTATTTGATCGGGCCTGCAACTACTTGTACATTCCGAGAAGGGTCTTAGCAGCAACTATATACGCCTAGCGATACAGAAGACAAAGGGGAGGCCGGACTGGGATTCTTTGGAGGTCGGCTGAGAGCGGCAACGGAAGAGGAGCCGCAAAATAGATATTTGGGTTTGAAGTTCATTTCTTCCATTTGCTTTCAATTAGTTAGGGATTTATTGATATTTGTTTATGGTTTTTAAGAAAGTCATGGCTAGATAGTTCCATTTTAGGGTGAAAGAATGAAGTTGTAGGATTTATTTGTTTTCATGAACAAAGGTTTTTTATAATACGAGCTTAATAAATGTGGTTTGTTTCTTTATCGATGATTTACCTTCTGGCTAGATTTTTCATGTTCTATGCCATGTATAGTCCATCGTTAGATTAGTAGAAGAATTCATTGAACCTTAGTAATAATCAAATTCTGAATTTCGTTTGACTAGTTATGCCATGTATATTAGTGCTTAAGTGTTCTAATTTCAAGCGAGAGCAAACAATCTTTTGATAATTATTGTCGACATTTTAAACGAAATATCTTTTGTGTCAACACCCTTTGTGATTGAATGCAATAATTTACCTACAATGGATTCCTGGAACCCTAACACCTCCAAAATCATTGGTTACGTTCTATTATTTTGTTTTAATTCCACAAATTTCTGAAAATATTGAATTTCATTATTTTATTCTTGATATTAATTAGGAATACTGGTTATTGATATTTCCAACGCTCCCTGTGGTAACGACCCGTACTTGCCTCTGTCTACTAGTTAGACACCGTGTGATTGCGGTTATACACATATAGGCATCTCCGGATCCTATCACACACACTTTGCTATGCCAATTCTTTGGTCAAGGCACCAAACCCTAATTAGCCACGATAAGAGCATGCGCAAGCCATGCCAGCACTATGGCCATGCCACTGGCTGCCAATGGAAGGTATCCACAATCAACGGCTAACCTTCCTCTAAAGATGCAAAATCTCGACCGTCGAAGGTCACCACCGATCCGGAAAGCCTCCCAATCTCAACTTGCCAAACAATAGCAACATGCTACACAAAACACTCGAGACATAAAAACATGTCACAAACTGGGGGATGCTCATCAGGGTATTAGTCTGGCGGTTTACAGCGTACGGCGTACACTACGCCCGTTACAAGAAAGTGTGAGGCGGTTAGTAAATACAAGAAGTAATGGTGAAACATTTCCTTCATTATGGAAACATCAATTCCAGGCGTTACCCATTACCACTTTCTTCCATTTACTCAACAGATTCCACTTCTTACGAGACCAGGGTACATTTCGTTGTGACTTGTATAAATGGGTCTCACCTATTTCCACCAAAGAACAAGTTTTGGTCAGGAACATACAACACTCAGAAATTGATGTGTTTTCAAAGTTGTTGTAGTAATAAGATTCGTTCAAGACTTGTGAAAGCAGATTTTAGACTTAATTTTAAATAAAAATAGAGGAAACTTAAATAAAAGTGATATGAAAAATATGGAGAAGACTGGGGCTATGGATTCCACTAATTACCAATATCAAAGTGATTTTATATTCTCTAATTATAATTATGCAAATCCTTCATTCAAATTGATTCTAAATATTGCAAAAGTTGATTTTTTTAGAAATAACAATTGTAAATCGAAAGTATGGGACATCAAAACCCTAGGCTAGCATGCTCCATCAATTGAATTAACAATTGTTTAACAAAAACCATTTTTTTCTATTTATTTATCAAGGCAAATAATCATATAATAATTGCATAAATTAAATAAATAGAGATTACCACATTTTATTGGCGAAATAGCTTCCTCCGCCGCCCCAGAGGATAGGTTTAGCTCATTATTGTATAAAACTTTCTCAAAGTATTGATTCATGCTCAAAATTTGTTTACAAAGATGAAATGGAGAGAAAATAATGAAAATCGGGTGTTTGCAACGTTTATAATTGTTGCAAAACACTGTTACAAAGAACGATAGAAAAGAACTACTGTTGTTGTATCTCTGCGACCCTCGTGTGTCTGTCGTTGTCACTGTTGATAAACGACTGCCTCTGGTGGTCTTTTGTTCTTCGTGTTCTTCCTAGCAGCAGCAGAAAAGTTTTCTCTGCAACACGATCAATCTCCTCTGTTGTTACTCTAAACTCTCTAGAACGCTTTTATGTGATCCTAGGAACCTATTTATACCCAGTAGCACCAAGAAATCTCGCTATAACTCAAGATAATTCTCTCTTAACTCGGCCTTGATGAAAAATATTCTGGGAATATTTTCTTTCCTGATTTAGCTTCTCACGCGTTTCTACATCTGCAAAATCTCCTTATTTATCTTTGTCAAGGTCCAGAGTGTTGCTCGAGTAATCAAACATGAGCAGAACACGTTTAAATTCCTCACAACTCGTGCAAGCTCATGTTTTTCCTCCAACTCCCTGTTTGGATTAAACCAAGTTATCCAGCCAAATTTGATCGAAACAAACACCCATACCATCTCTGTTAGGACATATCACAGCTACCCATGAAGTTTCAGCGATTGAATCGCACAAAAACTCCTCCAAAATCCGATCGAAAAATCTGCCAGTGAAGTGAATATTTTTCCCGCCATTTTTATTTTTGAACTGTTGAAGATGAAGTGACCCTATCCTTTTCTGGGGTGCGAATAGCAGATGGGTGCTAAGGACAAATTTGGGTGCTGAGGATGAATTTGGGCTACGCATAACCTTGGGTGTCCCTTAGCCAAATCTGGGGTCCGTATAGCAAATGTCCTCCAGGGGTCCAAATAGCACTTTTTGAGCAACTTGTTCCACACAAGTGTATTTCTCCAAAAACACCTACACAAACATAAAAACACCATAATAAGTACAAAATCAAGCACCAGCAATAGAGACACTGAGGACAATTCAGACACAAAAATGTGTCTATCAAATACCCCCAAACTTATTATTTGCTAGTCCTCGAGCAAATCTAATCTAGAAAATAAAAATGACTACACTTGCACGTGTAACAAGCCGTTAAACCACTAGGTGGCCCTAGTGGCGGAGTGTTGTCTCCGGAGGGTTTACCAGAGGTGTACCCACAAAACCTTTACTCCAGACCCTAGTTATCTACGCAAAACCTTGGAAAGCACTAAAGAATCTCCTTGGTTGGCATACTCTCATTGACTACAGGAGGAAGTATCCTGATGCGAAATTCCAATTGTTGTACACGAGTTTGCACTCAGCATACTAAAATTCATATATAAGTGACAGAGCTCTACTCAGATAGTTTCTGTACATCATAACCGGAGTGAACCAATCACATGGAAAGATTAAGAAGATGGATAAAGAGATGGTTAAAAGTGAACGGTGTTTCCCATATCTGTCTGAAGGCCTCTGCCAAGGTGAACCTATCCTAATGGACTGAGATACCGGTCTGACTAATATCAACACAACTGGCATATACAAGGGGACTAGTGGTCGATAAACCTAACTCTAGGTCAACACAACTGGCATATACAAGGGCACCAGTGGTCGACTTTATTGAATTTATTCCGGTTGGTCTAATGGTCTGGTCTCTTTTTTTTGGTATCTCAATCACTCTATTCCACCCTAGCGAAGGTAACAACTTGAATCGTGTTCCCCACCAAATCACTTAAAAAAAAATAAAAACAGAAGGATTATGATTCAACGAGATATGGCGAAACTACCATGTTTTTTTTAATTCTAACACCTGAGCTCTGTGCTTTTATGAATAGACTCTTTAGATGTTTCCATCTAATCAGATTGGTTCCTCAACTTCTATAACCAAGATGTTCCCCTCCACTTAGATTGGTTAGTGTCAACCTTAATAAGCATAAATTTCTAGGCTATGGAGTTTATTTATTGCAACTAAAAGGTAACAAAAAGTTTCTTCCCCACCCCCAAACTTAAATCTATCATTGTCCTCAATATTTCTAATGAAAGAGCAATACCAAACAGTAAAGTAACATGAGGAATTAGTAAAGAGAGAAGTCGGAAAGATAGTACCTGGGTGAAGAGAGAAATAAAAAACTAATATACAACAACATACAATCGCCTTGATGGTCAATCAAGGGTAAACAGGGTCCTCCATAGGGACCTCCTCAATATCACCTGTAGGAAAGGGCTCTAAAAAGGGTTTCAATCTCTGACTGTTAACCTTGGAAGAACTACTACCATCCGGTGTCTCGATCTCAACAGCTCCATGTGGAAAGACAGTGCAAACAATAATAAGACCCGTCCACCGAGAACGTAACTTCCCAGAGAAAAGATGCAAGCGGGTATCATACAGAAGAACTTTTTGACCTGGAGAAAATGACTTCTTAAGATATTTCTATCATGCACAAGTTTCATTTTGTTCTTATACTCCTTAGCACTATCGTATGCATCTCTACGAATCTCTTCCAACTCATTGAGCTGGAGTTTCCTATGGGCTCCTGCCTTGTCAAGTGAAAAATTTAGCTGCTTAACAACCCAATAAGCTCTATGTTCCAACTCAACAGGTAAGTGACATTCCTTGCCATACACAAGTCGATAAGGTGACATTCCAATGGGGGTCTTAAACGCAGTTCGGTAAGCCCATAAGGCATCAGTAAGCCTAGACGGCCAGTCTTTCCGATTAGGATTAACTGTTTTCTCTAATATACGTTTTATCTCCCTATTGGAAACTTCTACCTGACCACTAGTCTGTGGATGATACGGGGTAGCTACCTTATGTGTAATACCATATTTCTTCATCAAAAGCCTAAAAGGTCCATTACAAAAGTGCGACCCTCCATCACTAATTATAGCTCGCGGTGTACCAAAACGTGTAAGTATATTATTTTTCAAGAACTCAATCACAACCCTATGGTCATTGGTTTTACACGCAGCCGCCTCAATCCACTTAGAGACATAGTCTACAGCGACAAGGATGTATAAGTTACCAAAATAATTAGGAAACGGACCCATAAAGTCAATACCCCACACGTCAAAGACCTCCACAACTAAAATAGGGTTCAAGGGCATCATATTCCTACGGGAAATGGTTCCTAATTTCTGGCAACGTTCACAAGTCACACAGTAACTGTGGGAGTCTTTAAACAACGAAGGCCAATAAAATCCACACTGAAATATCTTAGCAGCAGTTTTCCTAGCACTAAAGTGACCCCCACAAGCATGATCATGACAAAAGAAAATAATACTGGACTGGTCACTCTCAGGTATACATCTCCTAATAATCTGGTCTGGAAAATACTTAAACAAATAAGGATCATCCCAGAAGAAGTGCTTAACCTCAGCTAAAAACCTAGAACGATCTTGTTTACCCCAATGTTGGGGCATTCGACCAGTAACAAGATAGTTCACTATATTCGCATACCAAGGTAATTAGGTAACAAAGAACAATTGTTCATCAGGAAAGCTATCCCTTATAGGAAGGGAATCATCAGGGGAACTAACAACTAGCCTAGACAAGTGGTCTGCTACAACATTTTCGGCACCCTTTTTGTCTTTAATGTCTGGAGAAAACTCTTGCAACAAAAGGATCCACCTAATCAATCTAGGTTGTGTATCATTCTTAGACAAAAGATATTTCAAAGCAGCATGATCAGTATATATGATGATCTTAGAACCTAAGAGATAGGGTCTAAACTTGTCTAAGGCAAACACAATGGCTAACAGTTCCTTCTCAGTAGTGGTATAGTTCAACTGGGCATCATTCAGAGTTTTGCTAGCATAGTAAATCACATGAAGTAATTTGTTTTCTCGCTGACCTAGCACAACACCAATAGCATAATCTGAAGCATCACACATGATCTCAAAGGGTAGGTTCCAGTTGGGTGCCTGGACTATGGGGGCGGTAGTGAGTAAATTCTTAAGCTTCTCAAAAGCCTCTAAACAAGCATCATCAAAGACAAACTTAACATCCTTTGCAACCAAATTGCAAAGAGGTCTAGAAATTAGGCTAAAATCCTTAATGAATCGACGATAAAAACCTGCATGCCCTAAGAATGACCTAATATATCTTACGGTTTTTGGGACTTGTAAAGTCTTAATAAGGTCAACTTTGGCTTTATCTACCTCTATACCCTTAGAAGATACGATATGCCTAAAACAATTCCTGAACGAACCATGAAGTGACATTTCTCCCAATTAAGCACTAATTTTTTTCCTTACACCTGGTCAACACTAGTGACAAATGATGCAAGCACTCATCGAAAGACGAACCAAACACTGAAAACTCATCCATAAAGACCTCTAAGAACCGTTCTACCATGTCAGAAAATATGCTCATCATGCAACGCTGAAAAGTCGCAGGGGCATTACAAAGCCCAAAAGGCATGCGTCTATCCGCAAAGGTACCAAAGGGACAGGTAAAAGTGGTTTTCTCCTGGTCTTCTGGGGCAATAACGATCTGATTATATCCAGAATAGCCATCTAAAAAGCAGTAGTGACTATGTCCAGCTAATCTCTCTAGCATCTGGTCGATGAAGGGAAGGGGAAAGTGGTCCTTCCTAGTGACCTTGTTCAATTTTCCTATAGTCAATACAAACACGCGAACCCGTGATCACTCGGGTCGGGATTAACTCATTGTTATCATTCTGTACTACAGTAACACCGGATTTCTTGGGTACAACCTGAACGGGGCTGACCCACTTACTGTCTGAAATGGGGTAGATAATGCCTGCATCTAACAACTTGAGGACCTCGTTTCGAACTACCTCTTTCATATTAGGATTTAGTCGACGTTTCATCTCCCTAGAAGGTTTGGTATCACTCTCTAAATAGATCTGGTGCATACAAACAGTGGGACTTATACCCTTAATGTCAGCTATGGTCCACCCTAAAGCTTCCTTGTTGTTTTGAAGGACGGTTACTAGCCTACTTTCCTGATCACTATCCAAGACGGAAGAAATAATCACAGGTAAAGTCTCAGACGGGCCTATAAACACATATTTCAGGGTATCTGGTAATGGTTTTAGGTCCAACTTAGGAGGCTCTTCTAACGAAGGAACTAGGGTAGACTCAGAAACTGGTAGTGGTTCGACTTTAGGTTTCCATCCATTACTAGTATCTAACAAAGGGGTTGAATCTAACAAAGAATTCACCTCATTAATCACATTATCATCATCAAAATCAATCCCAAAGTGAGCTAGGCATTTCTCTAATGGATCTTCTAACAAAGTGTTTGGTAATGACTCCTCGACTAATGTTCCTATCATGTTCATCTCTTCTATGTTCGAGTCATCTAGTTCAGAGGGTAGCTTACTAATATTAAAAATGTTCAGATCAATAGTCATATTACCAAAAGACAATTTCATAATACCATTTCGACAGTTAATGATCACATTGGATGTAGCTAAAAACGGGCGACCCAAAATTACCGGTATCTGGTTCTCTGGGTCAGGGACAGGTTGGGTATCTAGGATGACAAAATCCACTGGATGAATAAACTTGTCAACCTCTATGAGAACATCCTCGATCACACCGCGAGGAATTTTAACGGACCTATCAGCTAACTGAAGTGTCATCTGGGTAGGTTTCATCTCACCAAGTCCTAGCTTAAGGTACACATGATATGGTAGTAAGTTCACACTAGCTCCTAAGTCAAGCAACGCTTTCTCAACACGGTATTTACCTATTGTGCAAGAAATGGTAGGGGACCCTGGGTATTTATACTTAGAAGTAGTGGTATTCTGAATAATAGAACTCACCTGACTAGCTAGAAAGGCTTTCTTCTGGACATTAAGCTTTCGCTTTCGCGTACACATATCCTTGAGAAACTTGGCATAAGAGGGAGTCCAATTTTAATGATATATTGGAGGTTTTTAAGCAGGTAACTATCAACCTTCCACTACTAGATGCAATCATATCCTTGAGAAACTTGGCATAAGAGGGAATCTGCTTAATTGCATCTAGTAGTGGAAGGTTGATAGTTACCTGCTTAAAAACCTCCAATATATCATTAAAATTGGACTCCCTCTTAGTTGGAACTAGAAGCTGTGGGAATGGGGATCTAGGGACAAAGCCGGGCTCAATATGACCCTCATTGGTCTCCATAGAGACTCTATCAGTCTCCTCAGTTTCTGGTTCAGAAGGACAACATGTTCACTATCAGGCATGGAAACTTTGTTGTCTATCTCTCTACCACTCCTAAGGGTTTTAATAGCATTCACATGATCATATGGTCTTTCACCTATTTCATTAATCCCTCTAGGGTTGGGTTGAGTCTGACTAGGAAACTTACCTCTTTCTCTTAAAGACTCATTTATCTGACTAACCTGGGTTTTCAACTCGGAAATAGCCTGAGAGTTGGCCTGACCTATTCTCTTATTTTCTTCTAAACCTTTTGCAACATATTGCTGAAACGGCACAGTGTTACGAGTTAACAAAGCAAGAGACTCTTCTAAACTCATAATCTTCTTATCCGAAGGGTTCTGAAACTGTGCCGGAGTTGAAGGATTCTTAGTATAGCCAAAACCTGGGGGAACCTGAGCATTACTAGACTGACCTTGATTCTGGCCCTTGGACCAAGAAAGGTTTGGATGGTTTCTCCAGCCAGGGTTATAGGTTTCTGAATATGGGTCAAACTTCTGTCGGTTATCAAACCTAGTGTTGTTATAAAGAGCATTGGCTTGCTCTTCAACATCATGGCCTTCCCAAAAAGGTTCATTTCTTCCACTACTACCACTATAATGACCTAATTCTAAGGCTTCTAACCTTTTAGCTATAGCTGCTATTTTGGCATCTGACTCATGAGATCCTTCTACCTTATTAACATTTCCTCTACTTAGAAGAATTGTTTTATGAGGTTCCCTACTATTTTCCCATTGTTGGGTCTTATCGGCGATTTCATTCAAAAATGTCATCGCTTCATCAACAGTTTTATTCTCAAACCCACCTGTACATAAGGACTCAACCATAGTTGTTGTTGAATAATCTAAACCCTTGTAGAGGATCTGAACTAACCTAACCTTCTCCAAACCATGATGAGGACATTGAGATATCAAGTCATTGAACCTTTCTAAGTACCTATATAAAGATTCTCCCTCTTGTTGGAAAAAAGTACATATTTGTGTCCTAATAGACGATGTTTTATGCCTTGGGAAAAACTTATGTATAAAGGCAGAAGTAAGTTGGTCATAGGTTTCAATTGACTCAGAGTCCAAACTATACAGCCAAGATTTGGCTTTATCTTTTAAGGAAAAGGGTAATAACCTAAGTTTCAACGCGTCATCACTTAGGTTCTTAGTTTTCAGAGTACTACAAACTTCCTCAAATTCCCTAACATGAAAATAGGGGTTCTCATTCTCCTTCCCTAAAAATATTGGGAGCATCTGTAAAGTCCCAGGTTTCAGTTCATAATTTGCCTCGGTTTCAGCTAACTTGATACAAGACGGACGAGAGGTCCTATTTGGGTTTAGCAAAGCTTTCAAAGTTGCCATTTCTGGCACTACCAAAGGACTAGGAGTACTAGGGGTACTTTCCTCACGAAGAGACGGATTCTCAAAACTGAAGTTTCCAAAAACGGGGCTCTCAAAAGAAGAGTCTTCGAGTTCCCCACCTTCACAAGAAGAACTACTAGGTTTGTCACTAATCAAACGACCTAGAGTGTTTCTTTTCCGATCCCGTTTAAAAACTTCGGGCATACACTAGAAAAACAAAATCAAAAATAAAAGTCCTAAAACTGAAGGGATGTTCTATGCAAACACAAACAAGGCTGACTCCACCACTGCAAACCTACTGATTTCTAGCAAACAAAAAGCATGATGGCTCCACTTAGATTGTTTCTAGACCAGATTCTAATCCTTCGAACGGGAATTCGTTACAATTTAAGCAAACCCCTCTAGAATCAATCCGAGTCAAAGTAAGTTGAATAGAGGCGAGGGAAGCTCGGTGGAGCTTTGATACCCAAGGCCTCACCGGTATTACAAGGCGGCGCAGTCACGCATTCAGCTTACGGAAACCGTCAAGAACTTCGAAGTATGCTTAAAAGAGTAACCAATATTTTTCGAATGACTTTCCTGTTAAGCTCGTTACCCTATCGGTCTCGTTCTAGTCAAAATTTTAAGCTTAGGTTCGCGTTTGGTGTCGTTTTCCTAAGGCGGGCAAGAAGAGAACGGTGATGAAATCCGAACCCTTATCTTGTATGGCCAGTCCTTGCCCTTTACTAGGAAATTAAAGCAGCCGTTTTCAAGTCCTCAACATATATGTATACGAAGGAAGACAGTAACTCCCTGACAGGGGATTCGCGAGTGTTTCGTCAAACTTACCTCCCGTACCAGACGGGGGATGAACCTTTGTAGTCGACTCGGGACACGACTCCTATGTCATGTACGAACCCGAGGGTCCGAGGTGATATCGTAATCACCGTCCTTCTCTGCAAACAGTTTATATATAAATTACCCTTCCGTAGGGTTTAAAATAATGTCCCAAAATTTAAAATCCAAAGTCCAAAAATATAAAGTGCAAAAGAAAAAGAAAGTCTAAAAAAAATAAAAATCTACAAAAATAAAAATGTCTCTCTTTTCTTTATAAAATAAAAAAAAATCTTCTTCTTTCGCTCCTTTCGCTTTTCCTTTCACTCGAAGTCTTTAAGTATTCACCAAAAGCTTTGGCAAAATTTTCTTTCGCTCCAAAGTACGAATTCTGTAAGAAAAAGACAAAAACCCAAAAGCGTAAAGAAGAACAGATAAAATAAAAACCTAAAAATAAATAAAAATAAAATCTAAAAACTCTAGCCTAAAGACAATTCCGCGTCGGTGGCGCCAAAAATTTGATGTGTTTTCAAAGTTGTTGTAGTAATAAGATTCGTTCAAGACTTGTGAAAGCAGATTTTAGACTTAATTTTAAATAAAAATATAGGAAACTTAAATAAAAGTGATATGAAAAATATGGAGAAGACTCGGGCTATGGATTCCACTAATTACCAATATCAAAGTGATTTTATATTCTCTAATTATAATTATGCAAATCCTTTATTCAAATTGATTCTAAATATTGCAAAAGTTGATTTTTTTAGAAATAACAATTGTAAATAGAAAGTATGGGACATCAAAACCCTAGGCTAGCATGCTCCATCAATTGAAATAACAATTGTTTAACAAAAACCATTTTTTTTTCTATTTATTTATCAAGGCAAATAATCATATAATAATTGCATAAATTAAATAAAATAGAGATTACCACATTTTATTGGCGAAATAGCTTCCTCCGTCGCCCCAGAGGATGGGTTTAGCTCATCATTGTATAAACTTGCTCAAAGTATTGATTCATGCTCAAAATTTGTTTACAAATATGAAATGTAGAGAAAATAATGAAAAATCGGGTGTTTGCAACTTTTATAATTGTTGCAAAACACTGTTACAAAGAACGATAGAAAAGAACTGATGTTGTTGTATCTCTGCGACCCTCGTGTGTCTGTCGTTGTCACTGTTGATAAACGACTGCCTCTGGTGGTGTTTTGTTCTTCGTGTTCTTCCTAGCAGCAGCAGAAAAGTTTTCTCTGCAACACGATCAATCTCCTCTGTTGTTACTCTAAACTCTCCCAAACTCTCCAGAACGCTTTTATCTGATCCTAGGAACCTATTTATACCCAGTAGCACCAAGAAATCTCGCTATAACTCAAGATAATTCTCTCTTAACTGTGAAAAATATTCTGGGAATATTTTCTTCCATGATTTAGCTTCTCACGCGTTTCTACATCTGCAAAATCTCCTTATTTATCTGTGTCAAGGTCCAAAGTGTTGCTCGAGTCATCAAACATGAGCAGAACACGTTTAAATTCCTCACAACTCGTGCAAGCTCATGTTTTTCCTCCAACTCCCTGTTTGGATTAAACCAAGTTATCCAGCCAAATTTGATCGAAACAAACACTCATACTAGCTTTGTTAGGACATATCACAGCTACCCATGAAGTTTCAGCGATTGAATCGCACAAAAATTCCTCCAAAATCCGATCGAAAAATCTGCCAGTGAAGTAAATATTTTTCCCGCCATTTTTATTTTTGAACTGTTGAAGATGAAGTGCCCCTATCCTTTTCTGGGGTGCGAATAGCAGATGGGTGCTGAGGACAAATTTGGGTGCTGAGGATGAATTTGGGCTACGCATAACCTTGGGTGTCCCTTAGCCATATCTGGGGTCCGTATAGAAAATGTCCTCCGGGGGTCCAAATAGCACTTTTTGAGCAACTTTTTCCGCACAAGTGTATTTCTCCAAAAACACCTACACAAACATAAAAACATCATAATAAGTACAAAATCAAGCACTAGCAATAGAGATACTGAGGACAATTCAGAAATCATAATAAGTACAAAATCAAGCACTAGCAATAATGTGTCTATCAGAAATCACCTGTTAGCTTTTACATCTGTTAGCTCTCCACTTTCTGATACAGGTCGTCAAACAACTAACAACTACTCTTCCAGAATCAACTATTCTGGTCTCAACACTCTCTTTGCTTCCCTCCCCAAGACCAACCCTTCTCCTTCACTTTGTGACCGAAGCAAGTCTGGAACGACCATTTGTTAGTTTAGGCCGGATTTGTACAGATTGATCTCCCGAAGCAAAGTACTCCCTTACAGTACATTGTTTAGGGTTTAGACTCGTTTCTCACCCACACACCCGAAATTACCAAAATCAGCAGAAACTGTTTTCACCCTTAAACAATTGGCGACCACAGTGGGAGATTAATCTATTGGTCACAACATCAATTCCTGATTTTCGATTCCATCTTTTCAACTCAGATATCGAGATGATGGAAACAGACTAGCCGCCGCCTCGGTTATCAGATGACTCTGGAAAGACCGGGGACTTAGGAATGTTTGGGTACTTTTCACAGTCACGGCGTCGCCGCCCATAAAAACTCAAATTTACATCTGGGATATCCATTTTGTTGGGAGACTCTAAAAAGCAAGTAAGTCTCGTCAAATGAGTTGCATGTTCTATTGACTAGAATTTTCACATAAGATGGTAGAAACCGACAACCATGTTATCCCCATGTTTTCATCCCATGCTTTCTACTGACAACACTACATTCAAAACTCCATGACTCTCCTGGGGTATTTATGCCGCACATAGTCATAACCAAAATATAGCATTATTCTAAAAAATAAAAAAAAACAATTCATCCCAAAAGAATAATCCAAAACCCTCATAGGTAACAATTATCTATCAACCCAAAAATCCAGAAAACCAAACCATAAACTAGGCGTTTCGTTTGCCTTTCAAAAAAAATAACCTAAGCAGAAGAAGTTCAGGAAACAGAATTACATTCAAGGAAAACCATCTAGTAATGGCTTGATCTTCTTGGAGAAATCCTCCTCGTTTCAGTTTCAGCTCCGTGGACAACCTTTCGATCTCCACCTCCTACTGTGCGACCTCATCCATGGAAGGTCCTTCAACCGCCGTGGTCTGCAACTTTTCTATCTCAGAGAAACCTTCAACCAACCATGGAACGTTGAACCCGTGGTCTACGCACACATCACGATGGAACTTCCAGCTTGAGACCACGTCTTCAGAAACAATATGGTCAGTCACTTTGGACATGTCGTCAATTAAAGCTTCCTCCACACGCTTGACTAGCGCAAACCGACTAGTAACCTTTTTGGTTGTGGAGATGTGTCCATACATTTCCCATATCTTGGTATACAACGTCTCGTATTTAGATGGCACGCTGAAGCCGCCGAGCAACACATGATCTGGATCATGAACTAAGTATGGAGGAGCGAAAATGGTGCCTGGAACCGAACCGACAACTGGCAAGGGATTCCTAACTACAATGGCTCCAGCGGTCGCTGGAGCACTCTCCGCTACTTGAGCCGCAATAACATCTTCATCTTGATCGACCTCCATTTCCGGGTTACCAGACGCAACTTCCATGGTTGGATACAAAGCTGTATCTCCACGGTTTTCCGCCTCGGGGCCATCTTCAAGAGCGGGTTCTCCCTGCGATATCGTGGTTTAAAATTTTTTCAAAAAAAAAGGAGAGAGAAAGGAAGAAGAAGAATGCATGTAAGACTTACCGATTCACTTCCAGACTGACTAGAAGAAGACTCAGCGATGCTGCTGGAAGAGCTATTTTCATCATCACCAGATTCCGAGCTTCCTCCTTTTCGATCTCTTTTTCTCCGCAAGAAGCCTCGGCATTGTTACCCTTTGCCGCAAGGGACGCCGATCTCTGGGGCTGAGCATTGCCACCCTCTGCTGCGAGAGCCGCCGTTTTCTGACTACGTGCAAGCTGGGCAAAGGCGTTCACGCCCTGGTTAAGGAATAAGGAAAGATTTTCAATAACGAAAGAATTGTGCAATCTGAATGAGTGGGCAAGTGGTAGGTTTCTAAAAAGACCTACAAACTAATACCGCAAGTGCATGGTGTCGATTGTAGCTTGTGCAAATACGGGTCGAATCCACAGGGACTAGGGTGTGAGTTGAAGTTTCCTAAACTGTTTTCTAAGCTTAACAGAGAACAAAGGCAGTGATAAAGAAACAAAGGCAGTGAGGATGATTACAGCTACAGATGGTAGACTAGGAGGATACTAAGGCATTTGATTCCACATCTTGATCCTAAACTAAGGAAGTTCTTATGCAAGCTATGTCTTGTTCTTTCAGGGAAGACTACAATGAGTGATTTACTAACTAACCTTGCTAACTTACCCCTAGCATCAACTGTCTTCTTATAGCACAGCTGATCACAAGCTTGTTCGCTCAACCAGTTAACTATCAATTCTAAGGCAATCTCTATAGTGGATTGAATTCTTAACTATTGACTAGCTACACTCCTAGCATCAACTGTCTTCTTACAGCACAACTGATCACAAGTGAGTTAACCCAAGTAGCAATTCATCAATCCTAAGGCAGTTAAATCATTCCAAGAAAATACATTACAGTCCTTCAAATGGACTGATTTCTTAACCACAGTCACAACTTCACCCCTAGCATCAGCTGTCTTCTTACAGCACAGCTGATCACAGGTGAATTAGCTCAAATGGCTAATTATCAGTCCTACTTCAGTTTAAACATCACAAGAACAATAACATGTATACTAACTATCCTAGCATGCAATCAAGAGTTTCATCTAAGCCCTATCAAGTAAATTAGAACATACTAGACATGGTGAACAAATACAATTGAAATTTACAAAATAATTTAAACTAAGAACTAACCCTTGAGGCACTGGCTATTCCAGTCCTCTTGGGTGAAGCACTGGCTAGCCCAGGCATGCCCAAATTCACAACCCTTAACACCTATTTATACATATAAGCAAAATCCCAAAAATCCCCCAAATCAGTGAAATTAGGGTTTACCAAATATCCAAAATTGACTCACCTAACAGCTCTGATTTTACTCAATTATCTTCACCCACTCTGCTATTTCTAGTTACAATCAACAATTCCCAAAAATCTTCAATTTGTAAAATTAGGGTTTTCTGTTGTGAAATAGAAATCAAAATCGACTCACCTAATCTCTGATAACTGCTCCAAAGTGTCGACCCATACTTCAATTTCCTCTCCTGCGTCTCCTGTTGTTCTAACTGCTCCTCTAGCTCGAGCTATTTTACCAATTTCTCTTCTTTCCTGTCTCTGAAACCCTAGGAGAGAAATTGGTATGATAGCTGGCTAGAAAGAATGAGGAAATAGATAGGGTTTCGTTAGGTAATAGTCATGATGGCTTTTGGTGGTGGTTGTGGCAGTTGAGGAAGGTGGTGGTGATGATGGTGGTGAGGCAGGGTATGGTGGTGTTGCAGAGGGTGAGGGAGAAAGAGAAGAAGTCGATGGAAAATGGATTGGGGTGCGTTTGTTTTGGGTATAGGGTATTTGGTACTCGGGTGTTGAGCGGGTTTAGCAATTGTTGATGAACAGCGAGGATGAGACGTTGGATGCGAAGATGATGGATCGATCTAACGGCGAGACAGAAGGAAGCGAGGAGCGACCGTTGGATGCGGAAGTACAACGAAACTGACGGCTCAAGATGGATTTAGGTGTTGTAGTGTTAGACAGGAGCTTCAGACTTTGATGTACTGACTATGCTGCGACCGTAGGATGCTGAGATGATCCAATATGATGGCTAGAAAGAGAAACGAGTATGGATATAGGAAATGGATTTGGGTGAGAGTTTTGGGCCTTGGGTATTCCAAACCCATATCTTTTCTAAGAACAATTCTTCTTATTCAAGCCCACTTCTAGCCTTTTGGTCTTGTGCACAACATTCTTCGCGGCTTCCTTGTGTGATTCCTCTTGGCTTCCATCACTTTTCTGCTCTTTTCCGCTCCGCAATTCATCCAAACTTTATTTGGTACCTAAAAATGCAAAATTAATTAATAAAAATATTTTATTCTTGAAAACAATGAAAATACAGAATATGGGTTAAAATGGAGAATTAGAGCACAAAAGATGAGTTAAATGCCAAGAAAAATATATATAAATATTCACTTTTTAGCACTCATCAGCAAGCAAAATAATCCATACCCGAACGTTGGAAGAACTGAAAGTCACAAGAGACGTTGAATCTGATGGAAAACCACCCGCGCGATCTTTCGACCTTCGCTCATTCTTTTGTGGACTGTCCGTGTCCGTATTAGGAGATTTCCGTTTGGGCGAGGAAGGATCCCTTAAAAATATATATCTTGATAAAGTTGCAGCAGAAGGATTACCACGGGTATTCTTCACTACGTCATCCACGAATCCATGAATGGCAAGGAACTCGTCCTGCCAGAATATGTTATACTTAGAAGTTGTTGTCGGATTTCGTGCCAAGAGCAAGAAAGGAAGACTTATGCCCCGCACAAGAGCACTAGCATCAAGAGAAGCTGGCAACAAGTTTTCTGCAACAACCGACAGACGAGAGAGCGGGACCCCTTGGTCGAATCCCATATGTCGAGACGCCCTGTCAATGTTGTAAGAGACTTCCTAACAAGATCCTCGAAAGAAAGACGGTACATAACCAGGCGTGCAACTTCGCATGAACACAACCTCCCCAATGCTCGTATTCTTTTCAAAAATCAAAGATGTATCCAGAACAGAGGAAAAAGTGTCTATTTGAACTATGGAGCCATGCACCGGAGCCCATGGACGAAAGTTGATTGTGTAGGAGTTGTCAAGGAAGTCAACCAGGTTCGAGCCAGATCTTGGGCGCCTGTTCACCCAGCGAAGTATCCTAGAACCACCCCAAGACTCGGGAAGTAAATCTAGCGGTTTGGGAGCGCACTTCTCGAAATTCTCCCACAACCACGCTTGAAGAAAAGCAACATGGACGTACGAGCCCACTTTCATGTAGCCGTTTGAAGCATGCATGTCCGCAACCAGATGATCCAAATGTGTGTACAGAGAATCGAGAAACAAGAACGTCAATGGGGAGAACAACACATTTCACTAATCTGATGGAAAACTTAATGAGACCCTGTCTTATTTCCTTCTTACCGGAGCCATCGTCAAAAATGTCCCTGCATAACCAAAGAACCAAGAATGCCGCGACATGAAGTGTACTATTCTTTTGATCTGGCTCCGACTCATCTGGGAACCATTGAGACACCCACCAGCTGTAGAAACACCTCGTCTCGTTTTTCTTCCGGACAAAGCCTTTTGACTTCACAATGAGGGAAGCGTGCATTTGTTCTTCATCTTCAGACAAGGTGATATCAAGATTCCCTGTTATGGGAATGTTCAACAAGAGAGCCACACTTTCCAAAGAGACAGTCATTTCACCCCACCTGCATATGGCCGTGTGGGTGTCTGGACACCATCGGGAGATGAAAGAAACTAAGCTCGGGATATATTTCCTGATTTGAAGCGCCGCAGAAGCTGTGACAGCGCCAATGATTTGCGCTTTGATCAAATTCGCTTTTACGCAATCCTGATTTATCATGAATTGCATCCACTTTTCGAAGGAACGCAACGGACTCTGACAGGTTCTGAAGTCAATGGAAGAGGCATGATACTCTTTCCTTTGAAGGAAAAACCATATTACACAACCTGGTCGAACCGATCGGACGTCTCCTTCACCCTCCGAACCGGTCATAAGGAGGGGCACAAACCTGGGATGATTTCTCCTAGCTGTGGCGGACGTTGTAAAGAATTCATCATCCGTGTTTGGCTTGGAACTGCCAACGTTTTTCAAAGCCACTGTAGGGTTTTTTCCCAAGTGACATCCTAACGAAACCTTCTTTAGCCGCTTTCACTTTCAAAGTAACTACAACAAAGGAAAGGGGTATAAAAAAATTACTACCGGGAAGGGGGTGCACGAAGATTACTTTATCAGCAATGAAGAATTAATTTCGCTTGCAAGCCACTCTATTTTCAACCACAAGTCATAACGCGCATAGCCAAAGAAGTGGGGACTGATACTCGCGCAAAACAAAGTCCTGTGCTGCCAAGAGACACACCCCTTGCCAAAAAACGTGCGTTGCAGCTGGAAACACACTCTCGTCCAAGAAGATGCGCCTCCCACCGTGGGGACTATGCTCACGGACAAAAAAAAAAAGAGGGTGGGGACCCTAACGCCAAGTTTTTCATGGAATCAATGACAGTTGCCTACCCATGCATGCTTACTTTACACAATAATTGCTTCCAACGCTATTCATGAGGTGACCGATGTTGTGATATTCGAAGAGGAATTATTCATGATGAAGTCTTTCTACAAATTTACGGAAGACATACCTATGGCTAGGGTTTACACCTATGTAGTCGATTTCAGTCATTTCGGCCGAAATTTCGACGAAATTCCGGATTTCGGTCCAAGAAGACACGATTTTGTTAATTTCGGTCGGACGAAATCTTTGCGAAAATTTCGTCCGGAAACGCGTTTTTCGGTCGGAATTGATTTGTCTTGGCCGGATTTTTTTTTTCTTTTTAAATTGAGTGGACTAATCTCACGTACAAAAATTAAAAAGATTAATTCACTCACTAGTATTATTGCTTGTTGCTGTGTTTGAATTTCTTGAGCTAAAATTATTATTTGGTGTTGATGATGAGGAAGGTGAACAACCAGATTTACTAATACTATGTTTCTTTTAAGTGATTATCGATACGAGGATATAAAATATGAAACCGAGATTTTAAAACGGAATTTCCCCGAGACAAAGTTGTACCAGTATCTCGGTGTCGACCGAGACAATCCGAAATCCGAAATTGAGTACCTTGGTTTACACCAATACAAAGGAACAATATTTCTACAAATTTTTGGAAAGTGTACCTACGGCTAGGGTTTGCATCAACACAAGAAGAACAAGCTAAAAGAGAAACGTTGGAGTACATACCTGGAATGCTTGCTCGCTTTATTGCAACCACTCTGCTGCCAGCACAAGAACGTGAGAACAAGGGTACAAAATAAAAGGGAGAGCAACCCCTTTTATAGGCATGACACTTTTGGGATTTCAATAAGGAAAGGATTTCCTATTTGAGCCACGAAGGGGAAAAGGCAATTGAGCTCGCAAGAACAAGTCTCACGGTGCCCAACAGTCCGCGTTGCCTTCCCTCACGGTGCCCAAAAATTCCACGCCATGCTTTGCCTCACGGTGCCCAACAGTCCGGTCCATGCCATGTTGGCACCGTGCCAACAGTCCACGCCATGCCTTGCCTCACGATGCCCAACAGTCCGGGCCATGCCATGCTGGCACCGTGCCAAGCCAACATTCTGCATTTCAACCAGCAACCGCCCCTGCCATTCTCACGGTCTAGCCAGCAACACCACAGGTAGGATATACGCAAGGCCGTCAATGCAAGAATCACGGATTCTCAGAAGACTCCTGAAAAAGGTTAGACGGATCTTTCTGATCATCTCTTCATGACTTTCATTTCGATTTTGTCCTTGTCTATCACCATCTTATGCTTACCTCACAACAAAGCCCCTGTCCCGAGCTAAGCAGGGGACTTAATGTTGATGGTGGTTTTTAGCTCAGGGTTAAAATCGTAAAACCTTAGTCAAACAGTGACGTCACACTTGAGTAACAATGTCACCAATAACACATTTATTGAACCGTTCAACATGTCTGCGTAAAATTACCGGGGTACCTTTTTTACGTATATGCCATGCTCCACGGCAGAGCCCTCGATACTGACTGGCATCATCTCTACACATGCCATCCGCACCACAGTGCCAATGGCATACCATACCAGCCACATCTCCGCGCCAAGGCATGCCAACCATGCCAGCCGCACCACATGTGCCAATGGCATGCCGTGCCAGCCACATCTCCGTGCCAAGGCGTGCCAACCATGCCAGCCGCACCACATGTGCCAATGGCATACCATGCCAGCTACATCTCCGCGCCAAGTCATGCCAGCCGCACCACAGTGCCAATGGAATACCATGCTAGCCACATCCCCGCGCCAAGGCATGCCAACCGCACCACAGTGTCAATGGCATACCATGCCAACCACATCTCCGCGCCAAGGCACGCCAAGCATGCCAGCCACACCACATGTGCCAATGGCATGCCGTTCCAGCCACATATCCGCGCCAAGGCGTGCCAACCATGCCAGTCACACACATGTGCCAATGGAATGCCGTGCCACCCACACCTCCGCGTCAAGGCATGCCAACCATGCCGCATATGCCAATGGCATGCCGTGCCAGCCACATCTCCGCGCCAAGGCGTGCCAACCATGCCAACCGCACCACATTTGCCAATGGCATGCCGCGCCAGCCACACCTCCGCGCCAAGGCATGCCAAACATGCCACATGTGCGAACGGCATGTCGTTCCAGCCGCATCTCCGCGGAAAGGCATGCTAACCATGCCAGCCGCACCACTATGCCAAAGCCATGTCGGCCCTACCACATGTCGCTGGCTGCCAAACGAAGGGTTGCGACAATCAACGGTCACCCTTCCATTTGAGATGCAGATCTTAGCCGTCTAAGGTCGCCAGCTAACGCGCGACAACCTTTGGCCCAACGTCAAGCCCTAATTTTGTCCGCGCCCAAACTTTGCCAAAACCCTAGTTTTTGGCCGCGCCTAAACTATGCCAAAATCCAGGTTTGGCCACACCTAAACCGTCCCAAAGCCATGCTGGCCATTCCTTCATGTCGTTGGCTGCCAAACGAAGGGTTGCGACAATCAACAACCACCCTTCAATCTGAGATGCAGATCTTAGCCATCCAAGGTCGCCAGCTAACGCGCGATAACTTTTGGACCAACGCTAAGCCCTAATATTGGCCGTGCCCAAACAATGCCAAAACCCTAGTTTTTGGACGCGCCTAAACTATGCCAAAATACAGGTTTGGCCACGCCTAAACCGTGCCAAAGCCATGCCGGCCATTCCTTCATGCCGCTGGCTGCCAAAACGAAGGGTTGCAACAATCAACGACCACCCTTCCATCTGAGATGCGGATCTCATCCGTCCAAGTTCGCCACCTAACACATGGAAACTTCCGGCCCAAGGCCAAACATCACGGTTTTGCCAAAACCCTAATTTTGGTCGTGCCTAGAATATGCCAAAGCCACGACCACGCCTCCATGTCGCTGGCTGCCAAATGGAAGGTTGCAACAATCAACGTCTATCCTTCCTTCTGAGATGCAGATCTCAGCCGTACAAACTTTCCACCAAACGACCTGTGGCAATCTCTTGGCTACGGTGCAAAAACCCTAATTTGGCCACGCCAGAGCCATGCCGGCCATGCCTCCATGCCGCTGGCTGCCAAACAGAAGATTGCAAAAATCAACAACTATCCTTCCTCCTGAGACGCAAATCTCAGCCGTACAAGCTTGCCACCAAACCAAACGATTTTTGGAAACCTCGTGGCTGCGATGCCAAAGTTCCACGGTTTGTGCCAAACCCTAATTTGGGCCGCGCCAAGATCATGCACGAGTCGTGCTGGCCATGCCTCCATGCCGCTGGCCGCCAAATGGAGGGTTGCAACGATCAACGGCCACACCTCCTTCTAAGATGCAAATCTCAGCCGTACAAGCTTGCTACCAAACGACTTGTGGCAATCTCTTGGCTACACTGCCAACTCTTTAGCCACGACACACACTTTTTTACGCCATTGGTTACGGCACCAAACCCTAATTAGCCACGCCAAGAGCATGCGTAAGCCATGCCAGCACTGTGGCCACGCCACTGGCTATCAACGGAAGGTAACCACAATCAACGGCTAACCTTCCTCTCAAGATGCAAAATCTCGACCGTCGAAGGTCACCACCGAGCCGGCAAGCCTCCCAAGCTCAACTTACCAAAAAATAGCAACATGCTACACAAAACACTCGAGACATCAAAACATGTCACAAACTGGGGGATGCTCATCAGGGTATTGGTCTGGCGGTTTACAGCATGCGGCGTACACTACGCCCGTTACAAGAAAGTGTCATAAGAGTGAGGCGGTTAGTAAATACAAGAACTAATGGTGAAACGTTTCCTTCATTATGTAAACATCAATTCCAGGCGTTACCCATTACCGCTTTCTTCCATTTACTCAACCTTTTCCACTTCTTACGATACCAGGGTACGTTTCGTCGCGACCTGTATAAATGGGTCTCACCTATTTCCACCAAAGGACAAGTTTTGGTCAGGAACATACAACACTCAGAAATCACCTGTTAGCTTTCACATCTGTTAGCTCTCCACTTTTTGATACAAGTCGTCAAACAACTACTCTTCCAGAATCAACTATTCTGGTCTCAACACTCTTTTCGCTCCCCTCTCCAAGACAAACCATTCTCCTTCACTTTGTGACCGAAGCAAGTATGGAACAGCCATTTCTTGGTTTAGGCCGGATTTGTACAGATTGATCTCTCGAATCAAAGTACTCCCTTGCAGTATATTGTTTAGGGTTTAAACTCGTTTCTCACCCACACACCCTAAATTACCAAAATCAGCAGAAACTGTTTTCACCCTCAAACAAGTAGGTTTTGTTGAAATATCGCCTTTTTCTCTTCAGACGTTTTGTCTTGCTTTAGCATCATAACTTTCATCATCTCTTATAAACTAGATCTTTGATTATGTTTTTGAGGTTGTGGCTAGAATTGTTGTTGAAAACCACTTGGTCTTGCATATGGATTAGGAGCTGCAGCTTGCTTGTTGGCATAACTGAAATTCGGATGATCCTTCCAACCTGGATTGTAAGTATTAGAATATGGATCATACCTTGGCCTAGGATTAGGGAATAAAGCATTAACCTCGGCCTCCTCTTCATACGTTGGAGCTACTACAGATGTTATACGATGAATTGCCTTTTCAATCGTACTTAAACGATGCTCTGTATTCAGAGACTCCCCTATCTCACTAACTCTTCTAACATTTGAGTCATGCCTTGTATAAAATTGTTGTGCATTTGAGGCCATACTCTCAATCAGACTAGTTGCTTGCGAGATTGTCTTCTCAATGAGTGAACCACCGGCTGCTGCATCAATCAAATTCCTCTGTTCTAGAAGTAATCCTTCGTAGAAGTATTGAATGATAAGTTTTGAGGATATATTGTGGTGAGGGAAACTCGCCAGCAACCTCTTGTATCTCTCCCAGTATTCATAAAGAGATTGGTAGGCTCGGAAACCTACAATAATATACTGCAAGTGCACAGCGTCTAACTAGTAGACAATGACAAGTACAGGTCGTTCCCACGAGGAATGTGAAATACTCTACCAACTAATACCAAAAATTAAGTAATTAACAAGATAATGTTTTAAGGATTTTTAGAAATTCAGAACAAAATGAAATGATAAATAATTTAAAGATAAACAAAATGAGTGTGGGTTATTAGGGTTTTCGGTTTCCACCAATTAATTATGCAAATTCTATTATTCGTTAAAAATAAATTCCATTAATTTTCAAATATTGTTTCTCCGCTATAGTTTTCTTCGCTTCATGGATAGCGATTCTAAAGCATTACCTATCAATCCTAAAGCATATCACGTCAAGGGATTTAACCAAAGCACGCCATATCAATTGAAAAGCATAAATAATCAATGAAATCACATGAACAATAAAATACCAAGCTATATGAAGAAAAACTACTAGTTATTCAAATCATTATTGAGCATATAAATATAGAGTTTGCATAATTTATTGGTTTCTACCTAAACCGTAACATAACACTAGCTAGAAATGGCTTTCTCAAAAGCCATAAACATATTAAAATTAAACTCTAGCTAATGAAAAATGAAGAATTGAAAACAAAACAAAACTTCAAAACCCTTCCTTTGTTGCGGCACTGTGGTCGGGTGCCCCCCATTTTCATTTTGAAACAACACATAAATATAGCCCACATATGAATTCACGTCGTCGCCACATCACCTCCCAATAGAAGTCTGCCACATGTCATGAAATACAATCCGCCCAATAATATTGTGCCGTGTGTTATAATATGACGAAACATTGTAAAGTATCAGCGAATCTCCACTTTCCATAGTGTATGAAACCACCAAGGAAATGAATTAATTTCATTTAAAAAGCATGATATTTTCTTGCATGTGCTGGGCCCACCTTAACTGTATTTGCACAAATGACGTCATTTGGTCTCAAACATTCCTTCAGATTCTTTATATATATATAGCAAGAGAACTTATGTAAGGACAAGATATGTTAATCTTTCCTTTTTCTTCATTTGCACTTCATTTGCACGTGGTAATGGAGGTGATATTCTTCCATTCTTATGCTAACAATAATAAAGTCACTCTTGACCAATCTTAGGTGGCATTAGTGTGTGACGTAGACTCGCTTCACCATGCATTAATTGAAGAGCAAATTAAAACTTGTCTGCCCATTGTGACCTCGGCTGTGAAATAATTCTATGCTGCTGATATATATATGGAGATACCAGGCCAACATAATAAGTGTTACTGATATATAGAAATACCAGGCCAGCATAATAAGTGTTGCTGATATATAGAAATACCAGGCCAACATATTTGATCATTGTGGTTGATGATACATGGAAATACCAGGCCAACCCCATTTCATCATTGTGGTTGCTGATACATGGAAATACCATGCCGACCACGTTTCATCATTGTGATTGCTGATATATGGAAATACCAGGCCAACCACATTTCATCATTGTGGTTGCTGATATATGGAAATACCAGGCCAACCACATTTTGCAATTTTCGTCGCAAACACCATTAAGTCTCACATTTTGCTGTTTATTCGCTGGATGATCGAATTCACTTGTACTTTCTAGAAAAGCACTAAAATAGTATTAGCAACTAAAATATTGTATCTTATATAATATAAATATGGGTATAAAATATAGCATTTACATTCTTATCAGAGATTCTCCAGTAATCTGTAAAATACCACTAATCTCTTTACGAGCAGCGGCCGCCTCAGAAGCAGGAAAGTACTTCTCCAGAAATAGCCTTTTTATCTCAGTCCATGTTGTACCACTCCCTGGAGGAATATAAAACAACCATTCTTCTGCTAAGTCCGTTAATGAGAATGAAAAATCTTGTAACATAGCCATATCTCTGTCATCGGTTCCTTGCCTTAGACTTGTCATCTTGTGTTGAAATACTTGAAGATGACGGTTCAGATCTTCACCGGGATGTCCCTTGAAATTCGGTAGATGATGAAGTAGATTCGACTTCAGCTCCACTGGGTTAGTGATTATAATGCATAGTGGTTGCGAATCTAAGCATGGAGATGTCAACTCTCCTAACTTCCTCTCCGGAGGTGGAGGTGGTGGAGGATTCACGCCATCTACCATCATTGATATAGAAGGTTCTTCTTGCAACTTTGGACGTGCTTGTAGTACCGTTCCCTTACGAGTTTGAATTCTGCACCTCTGGTAATTCCAATCCTTCAATGCCAGAGATTAAGTACCTAAAACAAAAAATCTAGAAAACAAAGTTAAAAACTAAAACGAAAATCTAAAAAGAAAATAAAACTAAAAGAAACAACTAAAGCTACCGACTGCTCCCCGGCAGCGGCGCCGAAATTTGATGAGTGTCGTGAGTGCAACCAAATTAAATCACTTATTTCCACACAATTAACTAGTAATATAATGGAAGTAAGGATCGTTCCCATGAAGAGCAGGGAGTTTAGTTGTCAAAAATGTCACAAATGGGGGGTTTTGATTTTTAGATTTCAAAGTAAATAAACAAAGCAACTGAAAGATTAAGTTGTAAGCAATAGAGAGAGAGAGAGTTGATCGAGGAATTCTTCTTCGTTACTAAACCGTCATCAAGTTATTATATCAATCCATTCATCCTTAGTACAGATTATCACCAACCGTAGAAAAGCAGCTAGATCAGTGTTATCCCCTAAATCCCTTAAGTCACTGGACACGGAAGTTCTCGACTACCAGATTCCATTCAACTGAGTCACCAGGTAGTAGATCACTCAAGGTGTAACCCGATCAAATGCTTTAAGCTTTATGAATTTATAGGTTGATTGATTATAGATTTTTCGTGGTTGTAGTAATGAGGTTCAAACTCTCGGAATTGTGAAGGATAAATTTTTTTAGACTTAATAAATAATTATACAAAATATTAACAATTTGGGCGAGAGGTAACCAAGACACTAGATTCCACTACTACGCAAAATTATGATAAATATTTCAAAACTCTATTCAATTCTTAAGTCCTCTTTTATCTTTAATTTACTATCAATCATACAAATTCTCAAACATTATTTGTAAACCTTAAGCATAGATTATCAAGAGATTAAACCAAGCATAACCTATCAAACTGAATAACAAATAATTAAGATAATCATTCAAACAATTTAAAACTCCGCAAAAGCAGCGATTAGGTGAATTATATAATTAAATGAAATAGTTACCCATTTATGTTGCGTGAATAGCTTCCTCCATTGCCTTGGTTACGAGGGAATTAGCTCATCATAGTAAAAATGCTCTCTAAGAATTTCATTGATGCTCAAAAGTGTTTTACAATGAAGAGAAAGATAAGTAAATAGTATTAAACAGGATTCTGCGTCCCAGAGAAGGCGTCCAAAATAAACGACAAAGAACAGATGCTATTGTTACTGAATTCCTAAGACCCACACCTACGACCCACGTCTGTGAGTCTCTTTCACTGTTGGTAAACGACTGCTTCTGCGGGTCCGTTCTTCGTGTTCTTCATCTTCATCAATGGCAGCAGCAGCAACAGAGAGAAATCATGGTTCTCGATTCTGCAGCGTTCCTTCTCTCCTCCCAACTCTCGACCCCCTCTCAGTGATGCCCCAAGACCTTATATATACTCGCAATCATCCAAAATCTCATCAATCAATCAAATATATTAGGTTTTACTCTCCATGCATATACGGGGAATAATCACACCACAAGAGTATTTTCTCGAATTTAAACCTCTTACCATATCTGTTTCGGTTAAACAGGATGGTATAAACTAATTGGAGCGAGAAAAATGTCCCAAATCTTCTCGAGTTTAATGGAAAATATTCTCCCATGCAATACGCCCTTGTTTTCAACTCGTGGGATCAAACAGGTTTTCCAGACAAATTCGATCAGATTCGATACCCACAATATCTTCCTTAGGCTAAATCACAACATCCTACCAAATTTCAGCCATTGAATCTCCCTAGAACACCATCAAAAATCAATCGAAAATTCTGCCAGAGAGTAAAAACATTTCCCGCCAAAACAAATTTTGAATTTTGGAAGAAGGTCGCCCCTTATCCAGTGGTCGCCCCTTATCCAAAGTGTTGGGGTGCGAATAGTAATTTGGGTGGAAATAGTAATTTTTCTGGATTCCTCCGGCACATTTCTGGGACGCTTCCGGTGCATTTCTGGGGTGCCTACGGTGCATTTCTCCGGGGTGTAAAACACTACTTTTTGAGCCTATTTCGCCGCAAGAGCTTATTTCTCTAAAATTTCATACAAAGAAATAAAATAACGAAATTAGTACAAAATCGAGTGCCAACAATATATTATTGAGATCAAATTAGACACAAAAATGTGTCTATCATTGATCCCACTAGTTAGATTCTTAGATCAAGGCCCACTTTTTAGTGTTGTTTATACACAATTGTTCCACATAATCCCTTTGCAAGGTCTCTGTTTTCTACTTGTGTACGAATTATTCGACGATTACTTATCTCCTAAATCAATACTAGCATTATATTAAATTAATAAACCAATTCAGTTGGCCACCTAAACAGTCTACCAATTAATCATAAACATTCATAATCGTATAAACAAGTGATAATCATATGAAAAACTTCAAAATAGATTAATATAATAACTCAAATCTTGTCTAGAACTTAGAATTCATCCTCAATCAATTATGGGTTTATCTACTCATGGATGTAGGAGCATCCATTTTTAACATATAAAAAAAGTAAAGAGATATCGTTATGATTGATGAGAACCGCTCCGAAACCCTAGCTTTTGCCTCCGTTGTTGTTTTCTCCTCTCAAAGCTTGTAAAGTAATGTAAAGATGATATTATTAATGTTTGGAAGGTGTCTTTATATATTGCTGACAAATTAGGTCCTCAAAATCCTTCCGTGCCCGTATATTATCGCAAACGGAGTCAAAAACGCGTCAAAAGTGTCCCAGGAAGTTGTCAGGTTCGGCTCAAACGTGTATGGACTTCTTCGGCGAACCTGACAAGTTATTTTTGCTCCGGATGAATGTCAGGTTCGGCTCAAAAGTGGTGGAGAGTTATCAGCTGAACCTGGGTTCGGCTAGCTCTTTTTTCGGCCGAACTTTCTCTTGTAACTTCTTGTATTTTCGTCCAAAACTTGCTCCAAAGTTCGGCTCACTTCATGGTTTCTCTTATTATCCGAACCCTCTCATGGATATATTGTTCAAAACTCATTTGTAGGTTCGGCTTGGGTCATTGGATCATCTTATATCCGAACATTACTCCTTAAATTGATTTTTAGGCTCTAGGTTCGGCTGACTCGAGCTGATGAAGTTATCAGCCGAACCTCTCTATGTAACTTCAAATCTTCCAATCTCGTTTTTCCCACAACTTCTTCGTCCGATGTCGGAATGACCTCATTATTTTTGCGTTCTTTTCGTAATTGAATTTTCTTCAAGATAGAGGTGAAAAAGTTTGGATTTGAACACATTTCTTTTGCCCTCCTTTGTAAACTCCATTCTTTAGCACTTCCGTAGCAATTTCCACTCCTTTTGGATGATTCACCTAAATAAACAAATTAAAGAGAAAACAAGAGTAATACAACATAGAATGCAAGAAATATAGCTAAAACAAGTATCGAATGGACACTAAAATCATGTAAATTAAGCACTTATCATTCAACTTCTAAAATTTAGAGCAATTGCATGCAAACAAAGTACAAAAAAAAAGGTACTGGTATAAATGTACCAAACCAATCTATTTTTTTTGTTGTTGCAAAACAACGTTTTCTTTGAACCAATATATCATTAAACGCATAATAAAATAAGATAAATGGAAACCAACAACAGATGGTTATATTTGAAGTGTACTACTTTGTACACTGGTCTACTAAGTAAAATCTTTACACCAAACATATATTCTTTTAGAATTTGAAGTCCGTATGTTGTAAATTCAGAATCCATATAGTAAATTAAGAAATCCATATAATGAGGGAGATTTAAAGAAACAAGTGAGACATACTGAAACTGAATTAGATGTTTATCCTTAAAGTTTGTTTCGGCTGCAAATGTAATTTCTCAATGGTTGGACCTAATTGTTATATCATTTACTGAAATGTAAATTTCAACCGTCCTAGATAAAAGATCTCATAATCAAATTGAATAACATTACAAATTAATAGACAAAATCATAGTTCATTAGAAGTAAGACAAGTAGTTAACTCCCTGAACCAAGATCCTCTTTCTCTACTTCTATATCAGCAATTTGCCATTCACACCGCGGTTAACAATCATAAGAACATACGAATAAAAAATTACAAACAAAAAAAATCAATAACTAATTCAAAACAATTGAACTTGAAAGTAGATAAATTCAAATCGATTAGTCATTAGATGACTTACAAAAATTAAGATGCAATTATCTCGGATCAGAAGTTCGATTTTCGTTCAAAATCAAAGCTAGGTCAAAGCTTTTAGAAATGATCTCTAAGAAATTTTCTTCTCAAAACGAAGATTCAAATGGGATAATTATAAATCTAACTTCTCACAACAAATTGAAAGAGAGATCCGAACTGAAATTTTGTCTCTCATCAACACTAGTAGAGAGAGCAGAGTGTTGTTTCGAGTCTATGGAAGAAGAGAAATGAAACTGAATCACGAAAGAAGAAAGTTTAATGGGTATATTTGTCACCAAAAAAATTCATTTTGGATTGAATCGTTCATAATAGGACTGACTCGTCTCAATCTAAGTAAATTTGGATCCCCTCTTACCAGGCTTAAGGAGGCTGGACCAGAGTGTCAAAAGCCCAACTAATTTGGGATTAAACGTCAATTTATACCATAAATCTTTCAACTTTGACAAGATTAAGCTCCATATGACCATACTAGTTGGTTAGATTTGTATAACAATGTCTCAGTCCTCAAGTTCCTCATGAGGGACTATCATCAGTACTGGGACCTCGATTCAACTGCAACGCATCAACACATTTAAGTCTTTGTTAGCTGCACCATAAGAACTACTAGATTCATCTGATTAAGTTCAAATTAGTTGTTTCAGTGGCTGATCAAGTCGCAAGACATTCTGCTTTCTTTTTATTCTTCATTAGAGTCGAGACTTCACCTTAAATTTCTAATGAGACTCAGATCGTTCCAATTACGGAAAGACAGAATAGGCAACCACGGTCTCGGTAACTTCATTATAATAGCGTGTTTGTTTCAGGGGAATGGTATCCTATTACTAGGAATATGATTCCATTTCTATGTTTGGGATATATAATAACTATAGGAAATGAAATCCCCGTGTTTTTATGTACCCCCAAAACAGGGGAATAGAAAACCCACGATGTAGGTGGGTTTACGTTTCCCATCCCTTGGGGATTGTCTTTTTTTTTACTGAAAAATGATGCTTTTAACCCGTAGATCTTATTATCCTAATATTTTTACTACTGCAAAGAATAATGAATTCGTTAATGGTGGGTTTGGATGTAAAATTTTAAATGTGGGATATATGGGTCCATGGGATTTGGTGGAATTACGTTTCCTTCGGTACGTTTAGTTTCCCAAATCCCTGGAATCACGTTTTCTATGGGAATCAGTTTTCCAGCAAATCCTCCATATGGAATCCGACCCCTCCTCCTAAGATTTGCTGGAAAACTTATCAAGGGGTTTATGGACCCACTTTTTTAACTTTAAATATCATATATACATAATTTTATGATTATGAGGGTAATACTAAACAGTATATGAACTTTAAAACAAGATAATTATATGAATTCTAGGAATTTTAAATGAGCTACCAAAAACACGAGGAGTTTACATGAACCCCATTTGTAATCCCATGGGATTATAAATCCTCGAAATCGTGAATTCTGCAAACAGACCCACCATAAGCGAATCCATGGACTATACAACTATCTTAAGCGAATGTTTATTACTTTTTATTGAACGACTATTTTATTATCCAGGCTTGATTGGGGTATACCTAATGAGACAAACCTGGATCATTTTGAAGTAAAAGAAGACACCCCTTAACCATGTATTTTCTAAATGGCTAATACTCTTGTTTAATTAACACCAAAACAATCTGATTAGGTTAATTAATTCCGTTTAAATTAGTTAATTGAGTAGATTAACGTTTATGAATTTAAGTTATGAAATTTTGTTTTTGATTGAACTTATGTGGGAAGATTTTTGATGAAAAACATTTGTTTTGAGATTTTTTTTGCAACGAAAATGAAAGTACACAACCCAAACACTTCTGAAAAGGGGATTGCAAAGCTGTTATATGAAATCATACTTAAAATTAAAGAAGAAATGAACACTTTCAGTTCTGAAAGTATGAAAAGCCGACAAGGTAGACGAATGAAAACCATGTCGACTATATTTGGTCGGCAAGGTAGATGAATGAAGACGACGCCGACTAACTTTGGCCGACAGGGTATTGAAATGAAGAAAATGTCGACTTTATTTTTTTGACACACAGGAGGCGACTAATATTAGTCGGCAAGGTCTACAAAAAAACACCCGCCGGCTGTTGAGAAAAATACCCCGCCGGCTGTTGAAAAATTTTACAGTCGCCATGACTATTATTAAAAGTCGGCAAGATATGCATGTTACGACCTTGCTGACTAAAGATACAAAAATCATAACTTTCGATTTCTAACCTAATATAACAATCAAATCACACAACACAATGATGGGTTTGAGTTTAGACATCACTTAGAGTCTTCTTTTCGCCGACAGAATCAACCATTTTTTTGGAAAATCAAAGTTGAAGATTTTCGGTTGATGGAGGAAATGGAAGAAAATGAAGGGGAAGAGCAGAGAGATTAGAGACGAAAGATTAGGGAAGATTAAGAGTTTTTAATTTTTTAATTTTAGGGTTTAATTTTAAGTTAATTAATTCAAGGGTATTAAAGTAAAATTACCAATTTTGACCACCCCTTAGCAAGAGCACTTGGTCCATTTAAATTTGGATATACCCCAATCTCGCCAGGTTTATTATACTTTATCTTTTTTTTTCTTAATTATTTTTGATCTTGTTTAAATGGAAGAGTTTCATTTATCTGAAGTTCTTCCAAATTTTTATAATAAAACTGCTATTAATACATTATACACTACAACAATGAGAACATGTGATTTCTTTGTAATAGAGTTTTATGTTTGTATCCTATGACAAGCAATATCTTTGAGTCAGACATCATTTGTAATAGAGTTCTAACTTTAAGCATATGACAAGCAATATTTATCAGTCGTACATCATTTGTTATTGTTTATTGACATATTTGTCTTATATCATACTTTATTTCTCTAATTTCATTGATGTGTAACTTAATTGAATCATATCTTCTCGGGTTCATATTAGTTGAAGTACAGTTTATATGATTATTCCTACCTGACATTCGATCTAGGCAAAGGATATGGAATTGTGCAATGATGCATCAATCGTCAATTAAAAAAAAACAAACTCACAGGTAAACAAAACACATCACTACAGGAACAAAGCACGGGTTACTGTCTAGTGGCTGACCTGCAGGTAGTTAATTGGGACATCTAACACTTGCTTGGGGAAATAATATCCTCCGATTCGATTGATATATTAGTGACTCCCGATTTCATCAACTCCTTTTTCTCTAGCTATAATCTCCAAAACATATCTCCTGAGATATCTGATGCCATCTACAAAGTCCTTTGCCATTCCTGACCTCAAAGAGCTAATCAAAACAGTTGAAGAAGAAGGGATTTGAACTTGCTACAAAATGCTCTATTTTTTCGTTGTTTAATTTTTTCTATGAAAATAGATTAGACTAAATCTTTTCTTACAAAGACACAAAGATCAGAGATAGTGTTACAAAATTCCATAAAAAAAGAAAAAGAAAATGAAAAACCTTTAGGACCTCAACAAATCTCAATAAGACAAATTTCCCCGCAATGGAATGTCGAAATTTACAACGTCATTGAGATATCCGTTAAAATCCTTGTACCTTGCTATAAAAATCCATGAGAACACTGATTTGAGCATGGAAAGAGATTTTACTTCAAAGATTAAGCTGCAAAATCAAACCATATGATTTTTCAAGGATATAAATAGTTAAAAGCATATATGTGTCTATCCAAATAACCAAGCAAGAGCAACAGAAAAGAGAACATGCATTTAACAGTTATTTGACATTTTCTTTAATTTGGTGTAATAACATTTGTCCTTTCTCAAAGTCTTCCTTTACTACTTACAAAGTTGAACCGGGAAAAAACATGAAAATAAAGATTACTGTATCATGGGTTCAAATCCCATTTCCTCCGGTTGAACGGAAAAAGAGCAAGCTACAAATATATGTACGCCCTTTATACCATCTCTCTAACGCTCTTATTAGAGGGGTCAATCATACTAATACACCACAAAGAAATCGGGAGGAGGATCCTCCAGATTTTGTTTATGACCTCATTTTTGGTAAGTATGATGCTTAAGATTTCTGTATAGAATACTATGACAACTTCAAAATCTCTATAATAATAGTTGTCTAGCATTCACTTGGGTTATCTTTCTTTTATCTGTTCATGACGTTAATATAATTTCTATACAACTGTCCTCAAATCAGGTACAATTTACCAAGACACAATTTCCCGCACATAAAAAATACATGCGCATGAAGCAGAACTAAAATAGGGAAACATTTTACTCTACACCTTCATGGTTCGTCAAATTACTTGATATATTAGTGTACCTCAAATAGCGGGAGATTAATCACAACCAAAGAATGCGCAAACTAAAAAAATGATCCCTATTGAGGCTTATTTTATAAATATATGAGACAAAAGCAGGTTTTAGAAAGTTCATGCTCTAAAAATCCATTATAAACAACTCATTCTTCTTGTATGTACTTTTTTTGTGCAAATCATATTCTAGATCACGTTGAAAATAAGCAATAAAGATTTGAGACAATAGGATATACCTATAAAAAGTTTAGCAACGAATTGAGTTGATTAAAATTTAATAAATGTAAGCTAACGAATGATCAACTAATATATTATCAAGTTGTAGTTACCACTAACCAAATAGTCTACCATCAAACTAAGATATTATCAATCGAGTTTACTTAATTAAAATAAAATAGTGTGCCTGCATTGCTTCTTGAATAGCCAGAAATCAAAAGGCAACCTTTACAGGTATAACAATTCCGAATTACCACACCAAAGATCAACAATAACTCTTCAATTTCCTACCATATCAATAGGGAAAAAACAACATAAAAAATTCTTTAGTTGCATAAGCATTCTTTTGCCATAAGCATTTCAAAATCCAGAAAAACCGTAAGGAATAACATAAGGGAGGATAACAATTGTTACCTTTTTTTGTTCTTCAGATTTTATAAGTGCTCATAGATGAATCCAGAAACGACCAATAAGAAACCTTACCCTGTAACCAGTTTAACTCTAAACATCACTACAAAATCATCTCCAAAATTCAAAGACCCAAACCCTTGTAACAGAAAAACCCAATCTTTCGAAATGAATTTAAAATCATATTTAACAAAGATGAGTTTTGGTTAGTTCAATTCATCGATAAAGAAATTAGACAATTGCCACTTGCAGACTGTTAAAAGGTGTACATTTTATAAGAGAATTGGAGAACTTGTCTTCCAGTAAATCAACCAAAACCCTACATCCAAACCCAAAACATGACAGGAGCATTAAAAAGAAAGAAAAAGGAAGAATATATATATTTGACAATACCATTTCAAAAGGAAAAATCCCTGCTAAAGACTGTCAATTTTTAAGAAAAAAAATTACAAAGAAAAAAACCCCGAGAAATGTGAAGAAGGGAAAAACGTAGAGAAGTAGTGGGATTAGTTTTGATCAAGGTTTGTTCTCTGTACGGGACATAAGTGGAGATTAGTTTTTCTTATCGTCTCTGTAAAGTGGGAAGTGGATCGAGTAAGTGGGGGTTAACTTGGAAGTGAGATAAGTGGAAAGTGTATGCATGTAACCGCTATGTTGGGCGAGAATGAACGAGAAAACTTCATTTACCACTACTTTCACCAGAGTTGTCTATATTAATTTTTTGCGGGCCAAAATGAAAGAGAATTGAGTATTGAGTTTAAATTTACGATTCAAATCGTACGAATCGCTCCAAATCTTCCCAAGTCGATTCACATTGCCTTGAATCATTTAGTCCATGAATCGCCGTTTGACCTATTTTGACTAGGATTCTTGACTTCTTGACCAGCTCAGACTGAAATTTCTACTGAAAATATAAAGCATTAAAAATTTAACTATCGGAGAGATTCAAACTTGAGTGCACAAGATGGTATTAGTATACCCTATACCATTATACCAACTTGGTCTTTGTTGTTATTATTTCAACGTATATTTAATATAACCTCATAAATCAAAGATCAAGAATGTTTGATCTATTTCAATGAAATTTACAGGTATAATGCAGCGATTCAATAATCGACCATGAATTTTCGATTCACGATTTAACATACGATTTTCAAATTTCAAAAATGATTCATGATTTAAAAACTTTGTTCCGATAATTTTATTATTACTTTCTCCCAACCAAACACGCCCTAATAGTGTTGTTGCCTGGCATAATGCTATGAGCAGCAGCCAGTTCATTCAGACAGTGTGAGGAGAAACAAGCTACACTACAATGATAAAGTTAAATCCAACTGCAGCCGTCGGATCGAATTAATACAATCTCTATAACTTAAAAGGTTAAAAAAATGAAAAAAAAATAAAAAATAAAAATAACAACAAGAAAATCTCTGGCAAAACTCCCATCATTTTTCATCTCAATTTCTATGCTAATTTAATTTTGCCATCATCATTATTAAAGATCAGTTCCATTCTTTTTTCCCCACCCGACTTTACCCAATTTCTTGAATAGTATCATCTTCAGATCTCTCACCGGTTCCTCACTTTCATGCCCTAATTACACAGGTGAAGATGATTTCCTTATTAAAATCGTTGTTAGATCTTTGAATCTCTCTCTATACATCTCGTTTTGATCTGATATAGGGTTTTATAATACGAATTGTGGATTGCAGATTTGTAGGGCAAGTTCTCGAAGGGGGAGTAGGAATGGAGTGGGGAACGGTACAGCATTTGGATCTTCGTCATGTTGATCGTGGACTCAAACCTTTACAACCTCATGCTGCTGCATTTCATCCTACTCAAGCACTTATTGCTGCTGCCATTGGAAACTATTTAATTGGTTAGTAATTCACCCTACAAACTCCAACAGAATTAAGTAAAGTTTCGATTTCTGAAACTAGATTCGTCACTGGATCATAAACTCCAGATCTCCTCAATGTTCAGGTTGCGCATATAAATTGTTTCCATAATTAAGTTTGACAATATGAGGATCTTCAATTCAGATTAAATTGAACTGTATTGTATTCATTTTAGTAAAGTTAGTGTAGTTCTATTGTTGGAGGTTCGGAATGATTTTAGTATAGATGATGAAGTTTGAAGATTTGTACTATGTCATGTTAGTTTGTTACTATGCAAGTAAGAAATTGCACTTGCTAGAGTAATTGCCTGATATAACCTTTGTTTTTCTCAGAATTTGATGCACTTACTGGAAGTAAGATTTCTACAATTGACATTGGTGCGCCTGTTGTACGTATGTTATATAGTCCTACAACTGGGCATTCTGTAATTGCTATACTCGAGGTTGGCTTACTTTCTCTCTTTTCTACACTAGGAACTCTGACTTAGACATCACGTTACATTTTTGCAAGGCAAGAATTTGATATTAGTTGGGCAATCAGCATATAGGTCTGCCCATTCTGACCTCAAAATGTAGGTTTCAGCTCCCATTTGCCCTGCAATTTGGTGGCTTGTCCTATCCAGAGTCCCAACATCAGATAATGACTAGGGATGTTGAGCATTCTCTTGATATATAGTTTTTGCTTTTGAACTGTACCTTTCTCAGATACGTCCATGTTTCTCTTTTGATTCTAGGACTGTACAATTCGGTCATGTGACTTTGACACTGAGCAGACTTGTGTTTTACATTCACCTGAAAAGAAGTCAGAACGCATTTCTTCTGATACAGAAGTCCATCTTGCCTTAACACCTCTCCAACCCGTTGTATTCTTTGGTTTCCACAAAAGGATGAGTGTAACAGGTTCTTCTTCTGCAATATCCTTTTCCTTTTCCTTTTATTCTTATTTCTATTTCTATGATAAGATTAGTAGTGGATGTTTCTAAATCTTTTATTGCTTCTTTTTCATGAAGTTGTTGGAACTGTTGAAGGAGGAAGACCACCAACCAAAATTAAGACAGATTTAAAAAAACCAGTTGTCAATCTTGCTTGTCATCCCCGACTTCCTGTTCTGGTAACATGCACCATATTACTTGAGTTAATGCAGTCTACTCCTCAGTGAAATAGTACAGCTGAGTTCTTCTATTTGTGAAAAACTTTAACAGGTGTTTTGCTTTTTGGTTTCAGTATGTTGCTTATGCAGATGGTTTGATACGAGCTTACAACATCCATACATATGCTGTTCATTACACCCTGCAACGTAAGATGTTTAACATTTATTTAGTGGTTGATGACACATTAGTTGAAAGGCTCTACCCTGTTTCTTCTCTCTTTTTTCTTCCTTGCAAGTGATCTCGTAATTGTAATTTTTCCATTGGATCTCTAAACAGTTGATAATACTATTAAGCTTATTGGTGCTGGCGCATTTGCTTTTCACCCAACCTTGGAGTGGATTTTTGTTGGTGATAGACGTGGTACCCTTTTGGCATGGGATGTTTCCACAGAGAGACCAAATATGATTGGGATGTAAGTTTCTTGTGTGAAGTTGGTAATTGGTTGTTTTGTTGATAATAAGAGTGCATGCAGATGATGCTACTGTTTGTCTAATTTGTGTGATTGTTTTGATATTTCACTGCACTGACAATTGCTACTTCAGTACACAGGTGGGTTCACAGCCAATCTCATCAGTTGCATGGCTTCCTATGTGCCGGCTATTAGTCACACTTTCCAAGGATGGAACACTTCAAGTTTGGAAAACACGAGTTATAATTAATCCGAATAGGCCACCTGTGCAAGCAAGCTTTTTCGAGCCTGCTGGTTAGTCACTTCTTTCCACCAAATCACTCCTCACTATAACATTGTCCTGAAACTTGATATCTTGTGCTGACTGAGGTTGGTCAATTAGTTATTATATGTTTACATCATCAAGGAAATGTTATATGATTTCCAGTATTTTAGTAAGCAGAAGTCTCTTGAGTACAAGTAATGAATATTATTTTTTTGCTTTGCTTTATTTCTGTTGCATACAGTTACTGGTGTATATATGAAAGTATAACATCTTTTCTATTTTGCAGTCATTGAGTCGATTGACATCACTAAGATACTGTCTCAGCATGGGGGAGAAGCCGTATATCCATTACCACGAATCAGAAATATAGTAGTTCATCCCAAATTGAATTTAGCAGCATTACTGTTTGCAGTTAAGTCCATAACCATATTTCATATACTCATTTTCAAGATTATCAAAATAATGTGTCCAGTTGATACTTAAGGAATGGCTTTTGCTTTCATTTTTCTTTACAGCATGTAGGTTCAGACATGCCAAAAAATAGGGCAGCATACACTAGAGAAGGCCGTAAGCAGCTTTTCGCAGTTCTTCAGAACGCAAGGGGATCATCAGGTGCTTGTTTGGATTTATTGCATTATCTCTACTATGAATCCAGCCAACTATAAATCTATTTGAGATGTGAAATATCTGCTTATTGCTAGATGTTCTGTGCAGCTTCTGCTTTGAAGGAAAAGCTTTCATTGTTAGGTTCTTCTGGAGTTTTAGCTGACCATCAGCTTCAGGTTCAGCTTCAGGAACATCATTCAAAGGGGTGCGTTGATATTTGACAAGAATCATTTTATCGCATCCTATTGTTTCTTTAAATGAAGGTTACCATGAATTTCCTTCCTGCAAAATATGTATTGCACATAGTAACAGCGAGTTCTTTTTTCTGCCAGCCAAAGTCAGCTTACTACATCTGATATTGCGCGGAAGGCGTTTCTTCACAGTGTATGTTTCCTTCTTGTTTGGTTTAGATACCATTGTTTTTGTTTGATAACTTGATTGCAGTTGTTCTTATCAAGCAACTTTTTTCCGTTGTTTGTTCTTTTCACTAAAGTAGTTCTTTTATGAATTGTGTTCTTTCCTTATAGCATTTCATGGAAGGTCACTCCAAAAGTGCTCCAATATCTCGGTTGCCTCTCATCACTGTAGTGGATTCTAACCATCATCTCAAGGACATCCCTGTCTGTCAGGTACTTTTTGTAGTAGGTTTATAACCTAATTGTTGTGTAGCTTGCTTTCATATCTTAACTCATTCCACCAAATCATGCAGCCATTTCAGTTGGAGCTCAATTTTTTTAATAAAGAGAACAGGGTTCTTCACTACCCAGTAAGGGCGTTTTATGTAGATGGAGTCAACCTTATGGCACATAACCTTTCCACTGGAGCTGATAACATATACAAGAAGCTCTACCCCTCGGTACTGGTGACACTTTATTTCCCTTATAGAACTCAATGTCATATCCATCATCATTAGTAACAATACTCAATTGCCTTACGCTTTCAGATTCCAGGGCATATAGAGTGCTACTCAAAGACCATTCACTACAGTATTAAACAGCACCTATTTCTTGTTGTCTTTGAGTTCAGTGGTGGTACTAAGGATGTTGTAGTTTATTGGGAAAAGACTAATTTCCATTCAGCTACTAGTAAAGAAAGTACCATTAAAGGTTTGTTACCCCAGTGAACTTTCTTGTTTTTATTTTACTTTTATTTGAGTTTTGGCATGTAAGGTTTTGCTTTAATCTTTTCTGTTTGTAATGTAGGTCGAGATGCAGCATTTATTGGCCCTAATGAAAACCAGTTTGCCATCCTGGACGATGAGAAAACTGGTCTAAATTTGTATATCCTGCCAGGGGCTCAGAAGGAAGCTGTTGGCAAAAATGAAGTTCCTAATGTTGATGCTTCTGCGGATGTTAACACTTCTGCTGATGTTGATGGTGGTTCAATCCGGGGACCGGTTCAGTTCACCTTTGAAACTGAAGTTGATCGCATCTTTTCTGCACCAATAGGTTTTCTATGAAAAAAAAATCTACACATTTTACAGCCTATTTATTGACAAACATTATATAATGCTAGAATTATTTCTTATTGTAGAATCAACTATCATTTATGCAATTCATGGGAATCATATTGGTTTGGCAAAGCTTATCCAGGGATATCTTTTGTCAACTAATGATGGCCAACAAGGACCAGCAAAAGCGGAAGGGAAAAAATTAATCAAATTGAAAGTGGATGAGATCGTATTGAAGGTAATTGGCTCTGCTCTACCCCAACATACGGTTTAGATGAATCCTGAGGCTCTTTTTATCATATTTAGGAGGCCGTACATAGTTAAAGCTTAATTGTTAATCATGCACATAAACTGGATCTCTCCGACAAGTGATATATGTGGTTCTTATGCATTTTACAGATTCAATGGCAAGAAACTCTTAGAGGTTATGTTGCAGGACTATTGACGAGCCACAGGGTGCTGATTGTTTCGGCAGATCTGCAAATACTGGCAACCACTTCTGCGAAATTCGAGAAGGGAATGCCTCCAATATCCTTTAAAAATAGGTTTTTCTGCGATTGACATTAAACAATGAAAACAAAATTTTATGAACTGTAGGATCAACATATTATATATTTGTTTAAACCTTAATTCCATTTTACTTTAGATCCCTTTTATGGGTTGGGCCCACACTTCTTTTTTCAACTTCAACTGCCATTAGTGTGCTTGGCTGGGATAGCAAAGTCAGGACGGTTCTCTCTATCAGCATGCCATACTCAGGTAATCTTCTTGTGAAGTGTCCTGTCAAAACTTATTTTGTCGACTGGTTTGCCCCCAAAACACTTTCTTCCTCTGACCCATCAGCATTAACTTTTTCCACGCAGTGTTAGTCGGTGCTTTGAACGATCGTATACTGCTTGCTAACCCAACAGATATAAATCCCAGACAAAAGAAAGGGATCGAGATAAGGAGCTGTCTTGTTGGGCTTCTTGAACCTCTTCTTATTGGATTTTCCACAATGCAGCAGTACTTTGAGCAAAAGCTTGATTTATCTGAGATCCTTTACCAGATAACATCTAGGTTCTTTTTCACCTTTTCAGTCTCGTGTTTCCCTTATCCGGCTATATACTGAATCTGATTCTGGTTAACTTTGAATACATGATTTTCTCAGGCTATAGCTGAATAGAGGGTGTTTTTATTTAAAAACAAAACAAAATGATCCTAATAATAACGTTTGAGTGTTTCTCGGCCTTGTTGTAATGTAGGTTTGACAGTTTGCGCATTACTCCAAGGTCCCTTGATATTCTTACCGGAGGTTCTCCTGTTTGTGGAGATCTTGCAGTGTCATTGTCCCAATCAGGACCGCAGTTTACTCAGGTGCCATACAACATATTTCTTATGCACTTTTTTTTTTATATATATATTTCTATGCATATTATTTTTTTTTGCATTTTTTGTCCATTTGGTGTATGAAAATAAATATTGCAGATGTATGTATATATATATATATATATATATATATTTCAGATGTGGTTAATATTATGCGTGCATTCTTAGTTTCTTATGCTCAACCCTCATTTTAACCCACTTGAGCGTGTTATCGTTGTCTTAGGTTTTGCGGTGCATCTACGCAATCAAAGCTCTCCGTTTTTCTACTGCTTTGTCAGTATTGAAAGATGAGTTCTTGCGATCAAGAGATTATCCACAATGCCCTCCAACATCCCATTTGTTCCACCGCTTTCGCCAGTTGGGATATGCCTGTATCAAGTATGGATGTTTAATCTAACATTGTTAAAACCCTGGTGTTAAACATCTTTGATGAATGCTGTTTGAACCTATGTTTAACACCAACTATATCGAATTCCTTCGTTTAATAACTGCGTTTCTTTGAGTTATAACCTGCTAGATGAAATTGCAGATATGGTCAGTTCGACAGTGCGAAAGAAACATTTGAAGTTATTGCGGATTTTGAAAGTATGCTTGACTTATTTATATGCCACCTGAATCCTAGCGCCATGAGGCGTCTTGCTCAGAAGTTGGAAGATGCCGGAACCGATTCAGAACTAAGGCGATACTGTGAAAGGATTTTAAGAGTTCGTTCAACAGGATGGACACAAGGTATTTTTGCCAATTTTGCCGCTGAAAGTATGGTTCCCAAAGGCCCTGAGTGGGGAGGGGGAAACTGGGAAATCAAGACACCTACAGAAACAAAGGGCATACCACAGTGGGAATTGGCAGCAGAGGTGACGCCATATATGAAGACTGATGATGGTCCCATCCCAGCCGTCGTCGTGGACCACATTGGCGTGTACTTGGGTGTAATTAAAGGAAGGGGAAATGTGATAGAAGTAAGGGAGGATAGTTTAGTTAAAGCTTTTACTGCAGCAGGAGCTGACATAAAGACAAATGGTATTCAAGCATCTGCAGCTAATCTTATATCGGATAAGCCGAACGGAGTTGGTGGTAGTAACACTATGAACTTAGCAGGTCTCGAAACACTGGGTAAAGCAGGTCCAACTGCTGCTGATGAACAGGCAAGAGCAGAAGAGGAATTTAAAAGATCACTCTATGGTGCTGCTGGGGGTGATAGCAGCAGCGATGAAGATGGAGTATCAAAGACCAAAAAGATACGCATAAGAATACGAGATAAACCGGCTGCAGCTACGGCGGTTGATGTTAATAAGATCAAAGAAGCAACGAGGCAATTTAAACTTGGCGAGGGGTTAGGCCCACCAATGAGTAGGACAAAGTCGTTATCTGGAGGATCTCCAGATCTTTCACAGATGTCCCAACCAGGTCTTCCAGCCACAACAAACATGACAACACCTGGATTTTCGGCTCCTCCTGGTGATATGTTTGGAACCAACACTTTGGCACTACCTGCACCACCAGGGGCAACTGCACCTGGCCCTGGAACACCAGCGCCTATCCCTGAGGATTTTTTCCAAAATACCATATCGTCCTTCCAGGTTGCAGCTTCTTTACCTCCTCCTGGAAGGTATACCTCAATGGATCAGAGTTCTCAAGGGGTTAATGGTAACCAGACAACTTCGAACCAGGCTAATGTGGCATCTGATATCGGTCTCTCCGGAGGTGGTGTTCCACCTCAACAACCTCAACAACCGACTATCCCCATGGAGTCCATTGGACTTCCTGATGGTGGTGTCCCACCCCAACAACCTATGGGTCCTGTTGGTGTGCCTACGGTGCCACAGGCTCAGTTGTCTCAGGCAACGTCACAACCCATCGATCTGAGCTCACTTGAAGGTCCTAGTGCTGTTAACACTGGAAAGCCTCCAGCACCTGCTTCACCGCCGTCAACTGTGCGCCTTGGACAGGTATCCGAGTTAGTCTATTATCTCATCCATATGATTGTGAAATAAGTTTGTAAAATCTCTAATACTGTGATAGTAATCTGGGACTAATATCCTTCTTCATTTTTTTGTAGGTTCCCCGTGGAGCAGGTGCTGCAATGTGTTACAAAACCGGACTTGTTCATTTGGAGCAGAATCAACTTTCAGATGCATTATCCTGTTTCGATGAAGCTTTCCTGGCTCTGGCAAAAGACCAGTCTCGTGGAGCTGACATCAAAGCTCAAGCCACAATCTGTGCTCAATACAAAATTGCAGTTGCATTACTTCAGGTATCGTTGGCCTATCAAACACTGTTAACGCAAACATAGCGTCTTGTCCTCAAATCTACAGAACAAGACATAGAGGCTTACATGTCCGGATCCAGCAGTAGAAATGAAAGTCAAAAAACCTTTTACTTCTGGGGTAACACAATTATTTTGGTGTCATGACAGGAAATTGGACGGCTGCAAAAGGTTCAAGGCACCAGTGCAGCAATTAGTGCTAAAGATGAGATGGGAAGGCTTTCCCGTCATCTGGGTTCTTTGCCTCTCCAAGCAAAACATCGAATAAGCTGCATCAGAACCGCCATCAAACGGAACATGGAGGTGCAGAACTATTCTTACGCCAAGCAGATGCTCGATCTTCTCCTTTCTAAAGCACCTCCTAGCAAACAAGATGAATTGAGAAGCTTGATCGACATGTGTGTCCAAAGGGGATTGACTAACAAGTCTATCGATCCACTAGAAGATCCTTCGCAGTTCTGTGCTGCCACACTCAGCCGCCTTTCCACCATTGGGTATGATGTTTGTGATCTTTGTGGAGCAAAATTCTCTGCTCTAACGGCTCCTGGATGCATCATATGTGGTATGGGAAGCATTAAAAGATCCGATGTAGTTGTTGGGCCTATTGCTGCTACTCCATTTGGATGAGTCGAAGTTGTATTATATGTTGATTTTGTGTTCATAAAGGAGGTTTTCATTTTCTTTCTTCTTTGTAGGTCTCTTTATCTATGTATTTCTCTCATATTTTTTCTTCTTTTGCTCGCAAGTTGCTAAGATTAGCTAATGTTGAGGCGTTCCATAGATATATATTCCGTCTTTGTTTGTAATTTTCTGTAGTTCCTTTGTCAAAGGGATTATAAACACTTGTACCAAAGAGTAATTGATTTTAATGAATAGAGCGAGGTGTGACGAAATGGTTATGTATTTTCGGAGTCATGTCAAAATAGAGAGATAAGACTCCCATATACCTCCATATACTTGTGCCTTCATGCGCCACCGTTAGTTTATAGCTTGCGGTGCATGTGCTTTGGTACGGCATGTAATCGGAGTCACTGGTGCCTAGTCATTATATGATTATAATTTTCTAATGGTGATAATGTTTTGTTCCTAGTGTGCAGGAAGAGTGTGCAGGAAGAGGACTGCCGCGGTGTGTTCAGATTTTCATCCTTCGGAATCAGAACTACTCTCTGACTGGCTCCAAGCTTGTTACTAAACTTTGTAACATCTCTCTTTTTCCCCAACTTTGTAATAACAGAAAGTGCTTTGTTCCTTGCTTCAACCTTATATTAATGGTACGAGCAAGGACCACCACCCGACCTGTTTTGTCCTACCAATTACTCCATTCACTATGCTCTCTCTTCCCAGAATATATTTTACTTTCCGACATTGAGATAAAGTTAGATTCGGAGTTTGATCGATAGTTACATAGTTTGTTGTCTGTTTAACAGATAGTATTCAAGAAAATAATACCCTTCCGATTTCGTTCTGTCTTTTGGCCAAAAATATTGAGAGATTCTTTTTAGTTCTCGACTTTGTTTGGCAAAGGATGCAAGTTGTTTCAAATCATACAATATATAATACAAATCCCTGAGTTCAGCCAAAGAACTCGTCGACACAAAGTTCGTTAACGCAAGTGCCTCCAAAAAAGAATAATCATCTAGCGAAAAAGAAAATATAATGAATTGAATCTCAATCCAAAAAAAGCCCTTGTGTTAAGACAACATCTTATCTATTACAATTACAGATGGATAGATAACATTATATAGACATATTTCTTTTTATTCTTTTGTAATATGTTTGCTATAAGCTGTGTAGACTCTTTGATATGAAATCCCTGCCATGCATGCGTGCAGCATTCTAGGCCAATGAGAAGAGGATTAAAGGAGAGAAGCGAGATTTTTATTGGTGTAAAAGGTACCGGAAATTGAATTCATATGGCGTAACTTGTACCATTTGTGAAAGAGGTTCATTTCTTCCTCTTTCTAAGCATTTGACTGCTTTAGTCCTCAGATCATCCGGTAACTGAAGGGCGACCCAATCCAGCAGGGACTTCATATCCTTCGCGAAGTCTAACAGATACCAGTCTAGCAACTTTGGAATCACTAACTTGTTGGAGCTTGTAATACTGACTGCTGCTTGTAAATAATCTCTCTTTGCAGTTTCCAGCTCATTTTCGACTTCAGATGCTGAATACACTCTTACCTTCAATATGGCAACATTTACTGATTAGAGTTCAAGTACTTGCACCTTAAAGTGTAGAAGAAAAATGGGGTGCATAAGCAGATGATTAGGCTTAACACAAGTTTACAGGAACAGTGAACTTACTGCAGGTGAAGACCAGCTTCCGCATGAGAGTGCAAATGTGACCAATGGTTCAGACCACTCAAGTCCAAAGGCAGTCCTCGATATAAGCTCATTACATTTAGTATCTTTTGAGTAGGTCTGATGGACATCAAATGACAAACGTTTTGTAAACATGTCAGAAATTTGAATCAGAAGAAGATTGGTGAAGGGAAACTTTGGTAGTTTTGAAGACGGAGCCAACATACGTGTTTTGAGTGATAAGGTAGTCTCAAGATGAAATGCTCAATTATCATTGCATTCAGTGACTGCCCACCTACATTTATCTTTGCCTGGAAGACAGAATCTGTTAGGCATGAGCAACGTTTCCTCGGGTTGTAAGAATTGAGCAAGCAATGGTGTTAGATCTTACCTTTTGCATCATTGCAATGACCATCTGAGGACTTTCTGGTATCCCGTGCTCTATAAATGCCTAAAACAAAAGAGTACAGAATCAGAAAGGAATATTTTTGCCTAAATCATTGAACTTGGAGACCTCCAGTAAAAAAAGTAAACAGGAACAGTAAATTCTACTGAGAGCTATTATAAGGTGGTAGAAGGGTCTCAGTCATACATTCATCATGCATGAATTATAAACATTGATCCAGAATGCAAGCTTCTGTTGATGACTGAGGCCACGCAAGTCAGCCGACCTAAGTTTCCCAAGGAGGAGCCTACAAAATTGAGGAACTTCATGAGTAAACAGTTAGCATTGTCATGGCATTGTTTAAATGAGGGATGCAACTAATTGTAAGGCTCAAGTAGCTTACTTCAGTCTCTGTGTCAGAATAGAAGAGTCTGGCGTTGGATTGGGATCGACTGAGCTAGCTTCAATTGCCCGTAAGTGCTTATATGGGCCTACGTCCCATTTCTCAAATTCTTTACAGATACCATAAGGATCTCTAAACTCAGCTTCAAAGGAATCAGATCCCTTGACCTTCTGTGTCCTCATCCTCAAGAGAATGGCCGAGAGACATTTCACAATATCCTCCGATATCTTGTTTGGACAACTATTTTTTTCTCCTAAATTCTTTTGGTCCGGAAGAACCGAACAGCTTTCTTTTGCACTATCTCGGTCTATTGTTCTGCATTCTAGCTGGATTTTCAAAAATTCCATTTTAGATGACCCATGGGGAAGTAATCTGAAAGTAACCAAATATTTACAGTAAGCTGTCAATTCACTGAACATACCTGTAACTTGAGAGGAACCAAATGTTTCTCCTGTGACGTACTCTCCACTGGTGCACTTCTTCCAGTGGTTCTGATTCTTTGAATTGGTTGACTTGGGAGACTTTTGTTGTTCTTCGAAGAGTTAATAGAGGAATGATTCTCTTTGCCCCGCTCTTCGTCTGCAACCGATAACATAGCTGGTGTAAACCTTCGCGAGGGTTGTTTCCCCAATGTGGGCTGATTATGAGAATGCACGGATTTACCAGAAACAAGGTTTGACGGCAAGTGCGTTGAACTCGACGCCTTGCTTCCGCTTTGTGTGTACAATGTTGGTGAATTGCCATCTCCTCCTTGAGAAATTGTTTTTGGTTGTTCCTTTTTATTTTTTCTACTTGAATTGCATAACTCTGTTGGACTATCCATGTTTCTCTTGGAGGATGCAACGTAAACAGCTTCTTCATACAAGCCTTGTCTGAAATTCACAACTTGTTCCTCGAGTCGGACAACCTCCTCCTCCAACACAGCTACTTCAGCTAATAGCTCCAATGTCTTCAATGAAATCAAACCAAAATTTAATGTGGTTGCGTAATTCATTAGATTAGCTAGTAATTGGACACCTTTCGAGATGTTTCGTTCTCATTTAGACTACTCATCAATTAATCCAAAATTGGAAAATCCTCTTAATAATTCCATCCAGAAACAGCTGCAGAGACTACGAAAACAAGAAACTGGAAATGAAAGCACGAATCAGAACTCACGTTTTGAGGGAGATAAGGAGGCAAACGAGGTAAAGCTCCCAGAGGTCTAGTGAAAGCTCTTTCCAGAGCTCTATGCACATTTGCTTCATGTCTTAACTTCTTTTTAAGCTTCTCAACCTGTAAAAATTAACAGTAATCAGCATTCAATTAGAATGAAAGTAAAATGATCACAATCCAATGAAATTGATGGATATAAAATTTGTTAAAGCTTACATCTTGTTGTAAGGCAATTTTTCTCTCTTTGCGAGAGAGTCGTCGATTCAAGGTTGGTTTTTCAGCCTCCATTAGTCTTTTCCCCTGTTTTTCCTTCATACCAAAAGAAGAAAAGAAAATGAGTAATGACATTTGTTTTCCAAAGAAATCAGCAACCCATTTCAGAACATGATCTGTAAATCCACTTTCTTGAATTAATGTGAACCCCATTAATGAAAATTCAATTGTAATTGGAGCCATTTTAAAACAATGAAAAACCCAGATTGAATTTGATAAGAAGAATCCTACATTTTCAATTTTGACTGATGATTTGGTGATCTTCGCTGTAGTTCTAGCTCTTGAGTTGATCATCTTTTGTAATTATTAATTCCCTGGCAAACCCATGAAGAAATAGAATAGAATGAGATGAGATGATAATATTCAAAACAGAATGTTTTTGTTATATTTATTAAAGATGAAGACTGGAATACTAGTACTGACTTAAAATCAGTACCTTGATTGAAATTTCTAACTTCATATTCCTTTGACAGAGTGGGAATCTTGAATGAATGTTTCCTCAAAAAGAGAAAAGAATACTTGTACAGGAATGGGTAGGTATACTGTGAATTAAGAATAACGGTGAAAGAGAATTCTCGATCAGCGTGAATACAGAAAAAATAAGAAAGAAGCAACAAAATCCCAGAGAAGAAGACGACGGTAATTAAACATTATTGAACAGTGTGAGCAAGTGCCTGTAGGTATGTCATGAGTGAGCGAGTGGGAAAAAAAGAAACTAGGAGGCTATATCCAAATTCCAATTCCAAACTATTTCTTTTCAATTAATTAATCAGAGTGAGAGAGAGAGAGCGAATAAATAAAGAAATTGGTAGCTAGTGAGAAAGTGAGAGACAGATAGACTAGTATTACGACTCTCTCTTTTAATCATCTTCATCATCACTCTCCGTCCTGATCATCATCGCTCAGCTCTCTACTAATAATTCTCAAAATCACTGTTTCCATCTTCTTCAGCTCCTTCCAATTCCACATATATATATATATATATATATATATATATATATACTGGAGCGTGACAGTCATACTTATTCATGATCAGTTAATAAAACATGCGCTCCTACTCTGTTTTTTTTTTTACCCAAGTTTTGATCTTTTTTCTTTTTTTACTATAGCATTTATTACCAGATTTCTCTTCTTTTCGATTCAAATAATGGGTTGAGTAATTTCTTCAAGTTGCTAAACCAGAGTACTTGAAAATTTTGGCTTGAATTATCATCATCCATAATGCAGACAGAAAGAGAGAAAAGGATGGGGGAATGGATGATTCGGTTATATATCCATCTTCCTCAGTTATCACTCATTCTCTCACGTTAGTCATGTTTCCTCCATGGGTGAGAAAAAGAGATGACTAAAGCTGCCCAAATGCACATGCTCTCTCTCTATCCATCCAAAAATTGATAATTCCCTTTCCTTTCTCCTTTTTCTCTTTTCGCAAAATAATTCACCTAACATAATAATTTATTAGTGTGTAATTCTAGCTTCTTGTACTTCCAGATACTTAGATGACACACAAAAATAAAATTTTATTTATTTATTTAAAAAGTTGTTCTTCGCCATGAGATCAGATCAGATTAGATCCTGTATTAGCAAAACTAGACTTTACACCGGTTAGTCAATCAACAGTTTGATATTGATCCTTCACCTATAAGCAAAATTCAAACCCAGACTGTGGTGTAAGGATTGCAACACATACTACTAACCTGTCATTGATGGAGGTGTCGTAGAATTAAGCGTAATTAATTAATAAGTAGCACTAACAGTGAGCGTGCAATTCACGTGGACAGGCGTGAACAGGATGATCCCAAACCCAAACCAACTGTCGTCTCTAATCTCACTTTATCTTATCTTTAAATATAACTTAGCTCTAATCTAATCTACACATGCAAATATTATATACTCCATTATGCTACTAATCAACAATATTTACATCGAGTTCTTAACACATCATAATGTTGCCAAGCTATATACTAGCTTAATTCGCGGATGGCCTATTTAATCTTCCTTAATCATTTCATCCTAATTCCAAAACCTTTTGCATTAGTCCAATCAAAGCCAAACAGAATGATTAAAAAACAGTCATAAACTGGAAATTTGAATAGAAATAGAGAATTTTTACTTTTAACAAAACATTGGAACAACTAATATTAACACCAAAAGATTATTTACCACTGTACATGGACGTCTTCTTCTTCTTTCTACCCATAGTTGAAATGATAGTGATGTTAAAAATGTATCCAACAATAATAATAAGTCTCCTTAACAGTGGTAATGAGTCTACTAATGAATGTTCGCTTAATGAGAGACCTCTAGGTGGATGATGGCTGTCTCCCCATATGGCCTTGTCCTTGTAGTTTAATAAAAATGACGGAAGCTAGGCTTTTAGGTAAACAATGACGTTGTATTATTGCATGTGATTTAAAGACCATACTTCAAAATTAATCATCTTATGTTAAATAATCTCATCTTAACCTCGCCTTTTCCTTTAGTTAATCATTTTCGCTACAAGTTTAATCTCCTGATGCACACACAAAGGAGAAAACAAATAGGACCCAGCATAAAGGTTATCCCTGCATTTTATTCTATTTCCCGCAATCAACATCTTCAGCTGTGGGGACTTTCCTTTTTCTACCTTTGCTGGTTAGTAACAAGATCGACCAGATATTCCATTTTTTCTTTACTAGTTAAATTATATTAACATGCAACGAGATTTCTAATTTCAGATCGTGGATTTTTTTTTTATCGGTAAAGAAGTTGTCGATGGAATCAGGTCACTTGCATCATCACCTATATTATAGTATCATCGGTGATCGTGGATACTATTAATGTATGTTATTTAACACTTTTACTCTCATTCATTTCTCCCAATATTAGGGCAGTTCCAGTGGAATGGCAAATGAGCAGGTTTGTCCATTTCCACCCCACAGTGAGACTAGCGTCAAACCAAGAAAATAGATGGGCAAAGGCTCAAATATAAGAGTTTGCCCATCCCGTCTCAAACTGAACCGACTGTCTTAACAAAAAACGGTCGGTTTAATCATGGACGATCGTCCAAGAAAACATCGTGCCTCGGTTAATGTGGAGACGAGCCACGTCTCAAAGTGAGGTGTTCGGTCTTATTTAAGTCGATAATGTATATTTTCATCCAACAACTATACTTTCATTCCTTGTAAATTCAGTCAATTTCAACTTCAAAACAACGTATTAAAATCTCCCACAATTTCTCTTTCATTTCTAGCTAATCTCACTCTAATCAATATCAATGCCTCCCAAAGTTTATGGTCGTAAGTATATCCAAGAAGAGGATTTAGCTCTTTGTAGAGCTTATGATTTTAGAACAAGAGAAAGTGGTTATGGTCATCAAAATATGTTGACTGTTACTATTTAGTAGAATATTTAGGCAACGTTCGTTGAAGAAATGGGAAACCTGATGAAGGGTGATGCTCATGGGGTTATCCATTGCTTAGAAGTAATAAATCACGATGTCAATCAATTCCTAGGTGCAACTTAACTTCAATAGACAGAATGGTGAAACTGAAACTGAACAGATACAAAGAACTCTAGCGACATGACAACCAACTAACGAAAAACCTTTCGCTTACGAAACTTGTTTCAACATCCTTAGATAGCTTCACAAGTACAACCCCTTCTGCTTCCTGGATGCTCCACCACCAAACCAAAACATGAGGATGTTAATGAACGAATTTTATAATTTAGTTTTAATTGAATGATATATTAGTTTTAATTCAATGTATTTTTTTTTAATCCAATGTAGTTTGCTCTAATCAAATGCAGTTTGCTTTAAAATAAGAAAGTTCTAATTAATTACATAACATAAAGCACCTCGGATACCAAATAAAAATACAGGGGTACCAAATACACCATCATTTTTTCTTTGTTTTGATAGGAGTGTGAATTTGTATAGTACTTTTAACAATCAAAAGATGCGGAAAAGTAAAAGCGCGCACATACAAGAATTTTGTTGACGAGGAAACCGCAATAGCAGAAAAATCCCGGGACCTCATCCAAATTTGAACACCAAACTGTATTAAGACGCTACAGACACTAGCCAAATATCAGACTTCAGACTGGAATGTAGTTGAGACCAAATCCACCCTCCATGCGATTCAGTTACAATCGTAATCGTAACGTATCTTGAACTTCGCAAAGCTCTACATAATTGATTCCTTATATGACGTCCTTTACATCCCAAGAGTTGATTTAGCCGAACTGAAGACTTTTTACCATCCTGCCTCTAACAGATACGCATATTGGATTTCCATTTAGATCAAAGATCAAGTTGAAGAAATCTGTTTGCAATATATTAATCTAGCAAAACTCATAAATCCAGAACTTACGACTCCCAAAGAGCAGTCTAGATTCTTAACCACCTCTCAAGAACAATCTTCAAAAGATCAACTAAGATCAGTTTTCAGATATCTATATTGAGGAATCACAAAGTCTGAGATGGAGAGAACTGTGTGATTACTATCTATCTTGCCTGAAAGAGATCATGAAAACCTCGAGAACAGATAAGCAAGATCAGGATTCACGAACTATCAAGGTAAAGATAATCGGACTTGGCTTTACGAATCCCCAAAGCGAAGTCTTTTAGTCGTGGACCTAATTATGTTTCTTAGAGGAAATCTAGGTCTATAGCTACAGGATGACTCTAGAATCAATTAGGACACAAAGTGTGTGGGATTGATTTTTCCAGTTGAAAAAGCATCTTTATTTATAGTTTTCAAAGACCAGGGATTATTTAAGAGTTAAAATTCAAGCTATAATAACTTGAGAATCAAGCAAACACTTTTAGATCTTGAAAATACAGTAGAAAAATATACACTAGGAACCGGTTCTGGAATCGTGTATAATGATTGTTCGGTTTGGCAAGTATGCCAAAGAACTAAAGAAATTTGATTTTCATTTAAACACCTAAGAATTTAATCATGCACACACATAAGTGTGTGAGTGATAAATGAAGTCTTAGAAGTATTCGAGAGAGTCCTAGCAATACTAAACATATTTGAAAATAAAGTCTTTGAGCATCTGCTAAAATATTAAACTGAGACAGTCGGTACAACGGTTCGTGAACCGTTAGGCTTGTTCACGAGTCAGGGTACAGCTGTTGAACCAGGTTCACCAACCCTACAAGAATACCGAACTCAGTTGACCATATGGTTTGTGAACCGAGTTCGTCAGCTGCTAGCCTATAATACCAACCTTAATAAATCAGTTCACAACGGTTTGTGAACTGTTCCTAACTAAACTCACGGTTTGCGAACTGGTTCGCCAACCTTCCTGTATTTATGAAACTCGGATATCTATGGTTTATGAACTGGTTCGCCAACCTACCCTGAGCAGGAATATCAGATAGTTCAATATTTCTCTCTTATGACATATGAAATATTCCCAAGTGATAAAATCATTTGCATGGGCAATTTTTAATTGATCCACAAATTAATTCACACAATAAATTGTTTATAACTAGTGTTGTTAAGGATCGTGGAACATCTTTGCTAGAATCATATTTCGATATTTTAACAAGACAAACTTGACTCGAAATTTCTTCTTTGTAAATTTACCAGAAGTCACACGACATCGTCTCAAGAAGATAGAATAGTAAGTTTGAGTAACATAGAATTTTTTCGTCTTCACATACGTGATACAGAAGTTCTCCAAATGTCTTCTTCGATCTTCAGTCTTCGAGGGTGATGTCTGATACTCAACTACCAATTCTAACCTAGTCCGAAACTTGACTTAGTAGACTAGAAATGATGAATATAATTTTGATCATCTAACATTGACAACAAGCTTGAGATAGCAAAAATTGTGGGGTTCAATCGAGCATTGCTATAACACCAAACTTAAACATAAAACTAAAACGAGTCTCGCGTTACATTGAGACGAGCGACCTAGTCTGAGCCGAAAACAGGTAGTCCCATCCAACGACTTTAATTCCACTCCCTATAAATTCGATCAATTTCAACTCCAAAACCATACCTTCTACACCCACAAATTCTTATAATTTCACCTCAATCTTAATCTTTGATTCTCAAAAAAACATTTGCCAAAGTTCGTGGTCATATATACTCAAGAAGAGGATTATATATAGATATTTGTAAAGCCTATGTTTTTCATACTCAAGGAAATGTTAGTGGTCAAGCCACGTCGCGTACGTCTTTTTGGCAGAATATTTTCACAATGTTCATTTCAGAATGGGGAACCCCAGAAACCGAGGGCGAGATGCTCATGGATTGTCTGTTCATTTTCAAGCAATTAAATGCACGCAGTCATGCAATTTCTGGCTACTGTAAAGGAAATTAATCAAGAGTCTTTTAACGGTGTAACTGAAGATGAAGTGATCCAAATATCTCCGGATGTATGGGAGGAAACTAACGACAAGACTTTTCTTTACAAAGCTTGTTTCAACATCCTTAATGATCATTCAGTTTAGTTGTCTTAATCCAGCGTAGTTTGATGTTATTGTTATCGTTTTCAAAGTAAGTTACTTTATATATGGAAGTCTAAATGGGTCTAAATATTTTCATTAATTAATATAACTGCTTTTTCTTTTACAAGATATAAACCTAGACAATAATAATCTGGTACAAGAACTTAAATAAAAATCTAGTACAATCTTTGGCTTACTAGTTATATTCATTTGACCTATCTCTCATTCAACGCGCTCGTGAATCGTTTTTCATTTGTTTTTGTTCTTGTGGTTGTTAACTTTCAAAATTTGAGCTCTTCTTTGATTTTTAGCAAGACATTTTCCTGAAGTAGTTTCTAATTGCACCATTGTTCCCCTTTTACTATTTTTATTTTCTTTTAAAATCAGCAGATATCTTATAAACACCAGCTTCAAGTTTTGCATCACAGAAACATGTAATAACTTTATGAGACATTTTAATTAAGAAAATCTAAAATAGTAAAATGAAAATTTAACGAATTCTTAGTGGAAAAAATTCAAGAAAAAATTGAATTTTGGTGTAAGTTTTTGTGTTTGAATACGTGTGTTATTTATAGCAAAAAAATTCTGAAAAATAGCCGTTATCATTCCATTTAGCGGCGGTCGACTCAATGTGAACCGATCCCCGGCTCAAGTCCTGACGAGTAGCGTCACAGTTTGAGACGATCGTCCTTATCTGATGGCCCACTTCCCAAAACTGAGTTTTCCTATCTAGCTGGATGCTCAAATATACTCACTTACTCACTTCCACTGGATTTTCCCTTGCCATGGATAGGAGCAGTTTTATCACTCTACTCTCTCGTTCATTCCAACTTCCAGTTGCTCCCCAACATCCACTATGGTCATTCATGCATCCGATTAATATTGCTCCCCATTATATTAATCGTTGGCTGAAGGAAAGGTCCACTAGATACCCCACTCTGATTGTATATGGAATTATGCATATAATTTTGAGCTCATGAATGAGTTCGGCTTTAACTGAGGAGATCTAGTTATATATGGTATCATACTTTTGTCTGCAGATTTGTCTTAGTAGTATGAATTATCGAAATCTATCCCAGTAGTGTAAATTATCGATATGTTTTTGATGGCCTCCTTAATTGTCATAGTAGTGTAAGTTATCGACATTCAAGATAGGAAGAAAAATAATCATGGCGGTTATGTTTGCTATTTGGCAGTAAATAGTCATTCCTGCTGATTAATATAGCTTCTTGGTTTTGAGAAACACTAAAGTTGATATTATTGAGAAAAGAATAGTTTCGGTTAATTAAAGACAGAGTATTTAAAGATAATCATTAGTTGTAATGATACAAGTCAAGTCAATATTGACTAGTTGACTTTACACGGGCTAATGACACACTTATATCTCTAATACACCCCCTTCAAGCTGATACTAACTGAACATAGTATCAGATTGACAAAAAATACAAAATACAAAGACAGGGAAATAACTAAGAAATGTATGTGACCTGAACTGTATAAGCATCTGAAGAATATATTGGAGAAGTCCCTAGCAACTGAGATAAAAGTTTGGAGAAAGCTGGATAACATAAGCCTTTTGTGAAGATATCAGCTAGCTGATTTGTGGAAGAAATATGATGCAGCTTCAAGAAACCTTCCTCAACTAATTCCATGACAGTGTGGTACTGAATTTTTATGTGTTTGGTCCTAGCATGAAAAACTGGATTAGATGCCAAGGACAGAGCACTTGTATTATCACATAACAACAACACGGATTTAACAGTAATATGTAAATCATTCAATAAGTATGTAAACTATTTTAATTCAGCAACAACAACAGAAAGGCACTTATATTCAGCTTCTGCAGAGGATTTGGAGACTGTAGGCTGTTTTTTAGATGACCAAGATACTAAATTAGAACCTAGACTAATAGCAAAACCAAAACTTGATTTTCTGGTATCTGGACTGCCTTCCCAATCTGAATCAGTATATGCCTTCAATGTAGTAACATCACTTTTCCTTAAGGTAATTCCCAGACCAATTGTCCCTATCAAGTACCTTAAAATTCTCTTAACAAGTTGTACCTTAAGATTCTCTTAACAAGTTGTAAGTGTAAATCAGATGAAGAATGCATGAATTGTGAAACATAATTCCCTGAAAAACATATATCTGGCCTAGTCACTGTTAAATACTGCAATGCTCCCACTAAAGTTCTGTAATGAGTAGGATTATCCAACTTAACACCATCATGAATAGAAATTCTACTTGACTTAACAACTGGTGTATCACAGGTCTTGCAATCCAACAAATTTGCTTTATCCAGAAGCTCTAAAGTGTATTTCTTTTGTGTTAACACTATAAAATCACTCTTCCTGACAGATTCAATCCCAAGAAAATATGCCAAATCACCTAACTTTTTCATTGCAAATTCTTTCTTCAAGGAAGTAATAAGATCAGTAATAAGCATAGAAGAGCTACCAGTTAACAATATGTCATAAACATATAAAAGTAAGATAAGAATATCACTGCCAGTTGACTTGAAAAACATTGAATTGTCTGAAACAGATTTCTTGAAACCACATTTAATAAGAAAAGAAATGAATCTGTAAAACCAGGCTCTTGGAGCCTGTTTAAGCCCATACAAACTCTTTTTAAGAAGACACACATAATGAGAAGGATAATCTGGATGAAGAAACCCCTGTGGTTGTGACATATATACATCTTCATCTAAATATCCATGTAAGAATGCATTACTTACATCTAATTGCTTGACTGGCCAATTTTAAGTAAGTTGTAAGCAAAGAACAACTCTAACTGTTGGTGACTTAATAACTGGACTGAAAGTTTCATTAAAGTCAATGCCATCTTGCTGATCATATCCTTTAGCCACTAGTCTAGACTTAAGACTATCAATAGTGCCATCTGATTTTTTCTTGACTCTATAGAACCATTTAGAACCTAATATGTTCATATGAGATTCAGGAGCAACATATACCCAAGTACCAATATTCATTAATGCAGTGTATTCTTCCTTCATAGATACCTGCCAATCTGGAATTGTCATTGCCTCCTTAAAAGATTTTGGCTCAGTGAAAGTAGTCAATAAAGATGTATACTGGGAAGGAATAGGATGCTTAATTGAATAATGAGAAACATGATCTTTGAAAACTTTTGGCTTTGAAATACCTTTTTGAGATCTGGTAACCATTGTGCTAGAAGGAACAAGTTCACTAGAAGATGAGGTATGAGAAACATTTTCAATACAAGGAATTGAATGTAAAGAATCAGTTGTAGGATTACAGTAAAACTCTGTTTCGGAAAATGTGACATGTCTGGAAAAATAAAGTCTTTTTGTAAGTGGATTATAACAGTTGTAGCCTTTATGAAGAGGGATATAACCAATAAAAATGCACTTTACTAATCTGTGAGACAGGTTATCTGCTCTTGAATGAGCAAGATTAGGATAGCAAATAGTGCCAAAAGTTTTTAGAAAACCAAAATCTGGAGAAACACCACATAATACTTCAAAAGGAGTCTTAAAATTCAAAACTTTTGTTGGAGTTCTATTAATAAGGTAAGAAGCAGTGAGAAAAGCATTATACCAATACTCTTTTGGACAAAAAGAATTAAACAAGAGAGTATTACCCATTTCTGTAATATTCCTATGTTTACATTCTGCCAATCCATTTTGTTCTGGTGTTCTTGGACAAGAAATTTTAATTTTAATACCACTAGACTCTAACAAAGTTTGAAAGAGTCCCTTAACAAGTTCAGCTGTAGCATCAACTTGAAAAGCTAAAATTTTAGTACAAAACTGATTTTTTGTATGAGTTTTGAAATGCAGAAAACATTGAGAAGCATCAGACCTCAGTTCCATTGGATATATCCAATGGAACCTACTAAAATCATCAAAAAATAGGATATAGTATCTATAACCTTTAAGAGATGGAACTTTAGGCCCCCATACATCACAATGTACTAAAGCCAAAGGTTTTTGCTCATGAGAAGAAGATAACTAAAATGGAAGATTTTTACTTTTCACAAGTCAACATGGATGACACAGAGTAGAAGGCAAAGCTGAATTTAAAATAATTTGTTTAGCATAATGTTGTTTTTGAAGAATTGGATTAGATAGATGACCTAATCTAGCATGCCACACATGAGAAGGAGCAGATAAAGTGGCAGATAAAGAAAAATGAGTATTAGGAACATGAGTAATGGGATACAAATTATTGACTACTTTTCCATAAGCAAGGATAACATATATATCTCTAATTTCATACCTATCTTGATAAAACTTGAAATAACAAGAATTATCTTTAGTAAATTTTGCAACTGGCAACAAATTATGCCTCATGTCAGGAACTAACAAGACCTTATGTAATCTAAAACTGGTTGCAAATGTATTAACATGTGAATTTCCAACTGAAGTTATGGCAAGAGACTTACCATTGCCAACTTGTACGTGATCCTTTCCTTTATAAGAAGAAGAATTATGAAATAGAGTTTCATCTCCAGTCATGTGTGCGGTAGCACCAGAATCAGAAATCCAATGAGTTGCAGTTGAAGTAGAAGGAGCATCATAATCATGTTGAGTTGATGTACTGGCTTCATTAAAATATGTAAAAGCATGTTGAGTTTAATTGTGCTGAGCCTCATTAGCAGGATTAGTAACAGTTGGAGGATGATAGCGAAAATAACAACTGCTAGCATAATGTCCTTTTTTCGACAAATCTGACAATCCACTGATAAAAAATTCCTTCTACTTCCAGTACCATTACTTTGTCCAGATGTACTTCCTTGACCTTGACCATTAGTACTTCTTGGATTAAAACCAGTATTAGGCTTGAAATTTCCATACCCATTATTCCTTGGCTTGCCTCTACCATTACCAGAAAAATTATTTCCACCATTCCCATTTTTACCATAAAGAGTTGTAGGATGCTGAGTGTCAAAAAAACTAATTGACTCTTGATGTTTTTCAAGAAGCCATTGCTCATGATTCAATAGTCTCGGTTTTAATTCTGCAAAAGTAAATGGAGTTTCCCTGTTCTGTGCAGCTACTAGAAATGTATCAAATTCTCTTCTTAAGCCATGTAGCACATACATCACCAAATCAGAATCACTCATCTTTTCTCCAATTGCTGCTAAAGAATCAGCTATTGTTTTGATATTTTGCAAATAAACAAAGATTGCAAGATTACCCTTCTTAATATTATGCAACTGATTCCTAAGCATACTTTTTGTGGTTATGAACTGCCTTCTAAAAGTGATTTTAAGATACTCCCAAATTTCTCTAGCAGTAGATAAACCCAAAACATAACCAGACACAGAATCTGTAAATGTAGACTTCATACAACTAGTAACAAAACAATCTATTTTCCTCCAAAGAACCCATTGCTGGTTTAGACTCAAAACTCCATTAACTTCAATATTTTTAACAGGTTCAACAACATCACCATTAACGTAACCAAACAAATCAGTAGACACGAGAATTGATTCCATTTGCTCCACAAAAGAAGTTATTGGAACCTAATTTTGCAGAAACAAAATTCGAAATATTTGTGAAGGGGAAGGTAAAATCAGAATTAGTACCCATCATAGCAGCGGAATTTGAAGTAGAAGCCATGTCTTTACGTCTTCTGTAAACAATTGTGGATGACATTAACCGAATCGACGAAACCAGATGAAATCTTGAATAAAATCTTGATGAATGTTTAACCTAGAAAAGGCTCTTGATAAGAATATTATGAACTGAATCAAAAAGGCATTGAAAAAAATTTGTTAGATTCATAGATTGCTATAAAAGGGTATTGAGAAAGATGTTTAGCAGATGAAAATTTTACTCTCAGGATCATCTGATACCATGAAAAACACTGAAGTTGATATCATTGAGAAAAGAATAGTTTCATTACAGACAGAATAATTACAGAGTATTTAAAGATAATCATTAGTTGTAATAATACAAGTCAAGCCAATACTGACCAATTGACTTGACACGGACTAATGATACACTTATATCTCTAATAGGTTTATTGAGGGCATAAAAGAAAAATATCGCCACTCCACTAGTCTGATTGATGCCTTTGATGAATGAATAGATTTTTGATTAGCAAATAATTAAGTGTATGTCAGCATATAACCCGCTGCACACGTCTATTTCAGTTGCTGTGGAATTTCCAATAATGTGCTCAGGAAATTAAGATTTGTTACCTAAAGAAAAAGAAAAAGAAAACTACAAATTTCAGCATTGGTTATTCTATCTGATGAAAATTGTTCACAGCTGTGCGCCTGCCAGTACATGTAAACCCAAATCCAATAGTGTACGTATTAAACCAGCAAGGCTGATACTGTAATTGCTGGCCTTCAGAGTGATTATTTACACGCGCACAAAAGGCCCAGTCACCGCCCCCACCACCACCATATATATATATTTGTAATGCCAAAAAAGTTGTTTGTACTCGTGGGGCGGTTAGCAGTGCATCTGCATGGTGAAGTGTGTATTTTGTTTCTGCATACAAGATTCCCCAATCCCCGTACGTAAATCCATATAAGCCAGACCGAGTATTCGGATCAAGGTACACTCACTGCTGCTCTTGTTTATCTGCATAATTCAGGTTTTTAATAAGCTGGTCTCTGTAAAGTATATATCACGCCTGGCCATAAACCAACAACAGCACCAGATACTCAGATCACTAATCAGTCTCATGTATATGCAGCCTGCATTAGTGTTGCACGACCATGAAATACTGTGGAGGTAATTAGTAGAGAGGGAGGATATGGGCGTGGTGTGAATTGTGGTCACTCACTGACTGTGGTCCAGTATCAAAGAAGGGTTACCATCCTTTGTAATACGAATTGCTGTATGTGAATGATATTAGACGTGGTGGTCCAATTCGTCCCAGTTACAGCCTTATCAACAACACCACCAAACACAAACAGCTAGCTTATACCAGAAATTTGATTGAGCTGACCCTGTCTCCGCACTAGATATATATATATATATATATATAGGTTTGGTAGCTACTACAACGAGCCATTATTCAATAGGAGTCAATTCCTTTCTTCTTCAACCCAACCAAGATACTCGCATCTTTTGATTGCCCTAAATGCTTGGAGTGCAGGAGCACTACTAGTTGATAAGCCAAAGAAAATCAAGACAGCAAGAGATCCAGAGAGAAAATCTGATACGAATCTCCACTAGAATGGTGCTTTTAATGACAAATCAACTTTGTAGAAGGTACATTACCATACACATACTGGCGTACATATTGATATAGAGGGTCCTTCAACAAAGCCAGTTGCAGCTTTTCACATCATCAACCATTTTTCTACCTCTTATGAATTCCATGTTTTCACTTTCACTTTCCGTTTCTTTTTTTTTTTTTTTTTTGCCCAACTGCGGTTCATATTTTTCCTCGCTAGTGTCTTACTTTAACTTTTTCACATTTTCCCTCGACCCTATATGTTTCAGCATTCTGAAATATGATTGCTATCTTGCTCTTTATATTAAGCAACCGAGGAGTGAGGACCACCGATAATGCTAAAAGCTACAGACAAGCTTAAATGCAACAATCGACTTCAGAAGATTACCCATACATCAATCTGGCAACACTGTTCTTTTCCATATCGAGTTTTAGATAGAAAACTTATTCACCCAAGTAAATTTATACAGATGGGAGATAAAACTATGTTAATTACAGGAAGCTGCTAAACATAATACTGTATTTACATTACCAGTCATATATAGTCTTATGTGGTTTGAATGAACTAAACGAAACCAAAGAAGACCAGTTTTCCTTTTTCAAGTGAGAACCCAAGGAACACCGAAAAACCAAATGATCAATTTTGCAAATCACAAAACCATTTGGTTGAAAAATTGCTGAAAAACAATGTACCAGTAGAATATGCTGTGCAGAACAAAACATGCTGTGCAGAACAAAACAAGTCGAAAAAACAGCGGAAAACAAACGACTTGTGTATTTGAAAGCTAACAAAAAACTTTAGAGAAGCATGAAAGTTGATCCTATGGAAGAATGATGCTTGTGATTCTATGAATATGGGTAGTTAACTTATACCATTATCATATGCAAAAATGGGATGATTAAGAGAAAATCAGAAGAGATAAGGAACCTAAGTATTACTTGGTTTATAATTTAACCATTTTGGAGAAGAGGACAAGTTACAGATGACTGACCCAACTTATGAACAGGAGATACTGATCTTACTTGAGACTTCTGCATAAGGATTTGTGGACCCCTAGCAAAGAAGCTCTGTGAGTCTCCTGACAACCAAGCATTTGTTATTATTGAAGATACTTCATTATTACCCCCAAGATGAAATCCACCAAAATGATCACCCCAAATGTCGTATGCAAACTTGTCAATCTCCTTTGGCTTTTCCTCTGTTTTTGCACTTGGACCTCGGCGTAGATTGGACCCCGGAGCTCGATCACGCAAGTTAATAGAAGAAGTTGAAGTATGAAGTGGTGAAGCATTAACCAAACAAGGTAAACGACGACTCATGCTCGGAAATGTAGCAGAAGGTAGTAGAGCTGGTTTGCTGGTTGATTTTCTTGGAACAGGGGTATCTGGTGGATCTTGAAGTAAAGAACTACTTCTTTTGTACTTGGCAGAAACTTTGGAGTCCAACACTTTTGGTATCTCAGCAGCTAAGAGGGGTTTTCCTTTCTTATTCCTCTTATCTGCTGCATCAACAAAACTAATGCCAGTGACGACACGCTCAACTTCAGGAGATGGCATGGTCTGTTTGGGTGTGCAAGATGTCAGAGGAGACAAGGGCGAAGACGGTGTAGAATTTCCACTCTGACTGCTTGAAACTTCAAGTAGTCCTGCACCACCTGCAGACCTTTTTTTCTTCTTTCGCCTTCTACTTTCTTTTCCAGTCCTTACTGTGAGGTTCCCAGATTCTTGAGGTTCCGGCTGGCCCTTCTTATTATCTTCTCGCCCCCCAGATTTTGCTTCTGAAGAGCATCTCAAAGGGGATGTATTGTTTTGATGTCCACAGATGCCAAAAACTTGTGAGTCTTGAAAATCATGCACATTCTTCATATGCTTAGTTATTTGCTGTTTCTGGGCGCCAGTCGAGTAGTCAGAGTATCTACTAACAAAGCCGAGCTTTGAAGTTTCATCTTCCCTGACTGACTTAAACATGTTGTCCATGTAACAAGATATGGAAAACCTACATTTTCCATGGTTAGGGTGTATGCAGTATGGTCCTCTAACCCTGCTGATACAGGCACTCTCGGTCTTGAACAAGCAATCCGAGGGATCTGAAGTTATCACTCGAGGAAGAACAAAAAAGAATAGGAAAAACAATATGGAGGCGACGATGAAGACCAACTGAGTGAATTTCTTCAGCAATATCCAAATGATTGATTTCCTGCAAATACTAAGCATGTAGACAGGAATGCTTGCCTTCATTGGTATGACAAAAATGCCTGTTGCAAGGGCAAGCTCGAGATCTCCCTGAACCACTCCAGCAAAAAAATCTGGTTGGTAAGAAATCAGAAGTTTCCTTAATTCCCCAGGCTCAAGAGAAAAAGAGTCACAAGTGTGTACCTTGAACCCATCCAACCCACAACCCGCACCTGACACTTTAATACTTCTTATCTCCAGAGGCAGGTCTCCTGAGTTCTTTGCAAATATCACTTTCGACAAAGGCTTAGAACAGGCAGGACTTTTAACCACACTGTGGTATAACTTTTCTGGATATGATGGATTGAATGGTTTCTCTATGCTAAGGTTGAACTCCAAACTATGAACAGCCTGAAAGCCCTCAAGCAGGACCAGGGAAAGTGACCCACCAAATCCTTTTAAAGACAACCATTCTACACCGGATAGATTATTACGTATCACCGCCGAACCTTTCCATGCACATCGTTCTGAGGGGTGAAAAACAACTGGGCCTAAAAAAGCTCTTCCATTAGGATGAACATATACCTCGGTTATCGCACTTGCTGCTGTTGAGAATCCATACCTGGCTGGTCTAGTAGAGTCGTCATGAACTACACTGCTTGACAAGCGTAGCATATCTGCAGCTTTGCAAGCTTCTATAGTTTCTCTAGAATTCAAGATGAGCTGCATTATTACAGGTTGTGCACTGGGGTTTTTCACAGAGATCCACTTAGAATGGTGATTACCAATCTGAACCACAGGGAACAGCACCTCTTCATCTTCGAGAACAGACATGCCACTTGTAGTTCCTTGAAATTTCCAATTTCTTAGCACCAGTTCATCTGCCTCTGCACCCTCCAATTGCTTCAACTGTTCCACAATTAAATTTTGAATCAGTGCTAAACATATAAAAGTCATAGTTCCTTTCTTATACTTTTTTGGATAGAAAAGTTTTTAGCGTCTTAATGATAAGTAAACAGTAATCGATCAAAAGCAAGAAAAAAAAAAGCAAGCAGTCACAAAAAATGAACTCAAAAGGACTATATAAGAAGAAATCCATGCCTAGCGGATGCGCTGTGAAGAGCACGATTCAGCTGGTTCTATGGTTCATGCCACATTTTCATGTTTTTCACATTTAAAAACACAACATTGTCGTATCTAATAGAACCAGATTTATCCTCAACTACGAAACAGAGTAAGCCAACTGGATCAAGAGGAAAGACACCACCCAATTGGCTATTGAGATGGTAAGTAACCAAAATACAGATCATTTACTTACTTTTATCTGTGAAGGTAACTAAATGGAACTAGCTAATCCTCTTAATTCATTCACAGATTTGCTATTCCTATTGTGATGTCGTTAATACGTATTAACTATGTCTTGGCAGGGTATCTCAATCAGTTGTTTAACAAAATCATTTGTCAATATATGCAGTCTACCATATCAGGAGGCTCAAATGGAATTCCTGAGAATAACCATATCTAGCAGCATATGTAACCACAACGGCGCAACTAACAGTACCAGGGAACAATAGCAACCCATCTATGTTTTTGATATCGATAATTCCATTGCCTTCCGCAACGTCACTTATATTGAGAACCTTAAGCAGATGTGCAGCTCTGTTTCTTAGAGAGAGAACAATCAGTACTGATTTACTGCCATCTCGTGGCACAAGAGAGTCATGAGACACTGAAACTGGTCCTCTAGGAAAACTATCATGTCAAGAACTCTCCAACTATAAATGGAAAGCACCAAATACACGTCAATGGGCACCAGCAATCTTCATGAAATTCGCAGTACTGTGAGGATTAATTTTCCAGTTACTATGTGGTCTTAATCCCATTAGCAGCACACCAAGCTTGTTACTCTTAGCGATTAATCTCTGATAACAACCTTGAAAAGAGTTAAATTTACAAGCTGCTTCCGCACTGTGAGACGTATATCCAAAAGGAACTAATGTCCATGCATTTACCTCCTTCACATGCAGAGTATACAATTACTTACTCCAGCTTAAACCAGAATATATCTACAGCTCTATGAATGATCCTATCTTGTAGAGAGACTCACACCCTGGGTTCGAAAGAGAAAATCCCCACGTTTGTTTGCAGGACCCGCTGAACTGACAGCAGACCTGTAATCCAGGGTAAGAAAATAAAACAAATAGAAGCAACCTCGTCTAAGACTAAGTACCACCTCACCAAAATCACATGGGTGAAACTGTTCATCTGAGCTAGGTAGTTCGTAAATATGTAATATGTTGTCATTGTAAGTGTTGACTACTGTTAAGGAAGCTACAGAAGAAAAATACATAAAATTGAGTCCCCATTTGAAGATAGGAGGGCTTACTTTTATGTTTGGAGACGAGAGGGCATCGCGAAGATCTGATCTCATCACCTCAAAATTCTTATCTGGGATCACATATGGCATACTACATTCAGGCGAAGGTCCTTTAAGAGACCAAGCTTGTTGATCAGCTTTGGTACCCACGTCATGGAGCTCCGTCTCATCAGTCAAAGAACATGACACTACTGACATTCCTTTATACAATGAACACATCCAATCATCCGATGACCAGCATGAGTTACTTTGACCCTCTACAGATGCTGGTTTGGAGTTGTCTACTTCAGCTGAAAAATCCGGCAATGTTGAAGGAAAGCAAAATACTTTCGAGTTTACACAGAATTTCTCAACGCTAGGGCAGGTTGCAGAGTTGATTTTATGATGTTCTGCGCTTATATCACCACCAAGCAGATCGCGAGCACATGGGTCAAAGCTATCTCCAACCTGGTCTACCATCTCTGCCAATATACGGTTCTTTGCACCACATGGCCCCCATGTAGCCACCAAAAGAAGGATACATGACAGAACCAGAACAAAACGCAACCCTTGCGCTGACAAAAAAAAATTCCTGCAGAAAAAACAAATTATAAACTGATATTAGTTGATTGTCACACGGTATACAAATAAAATTCAACCAAATACATTTCTTTGACAATAATAAAAAAGCGCAAAAAAGACGACGACAAGACAAAATTAATGTAGACGACCTAGTAATTCTATGTCAATGCATTTGGACTCTGAACAAACTACGGACTGAATCACCAGAAATTGATTCCTGTAACAACATCCAGTCCCCTCAACCAATGACCGTTAGTTCTAACCGTGATTCCATTCTTAAATTTTCTATGAGCACACATCTTGACAAAGAAAAGTTAAAATGCCCACCAGGTGCCAACAACTCAATTTCCCTAGAAACAACTCAATTTCAATAGAAACGCAATACCACACCCAGAATCAAGATAGCCGTCATATCATATTGATGTTCACACTTGGTAATGTCATTCGATTTCCATTTTGCAAGAAATAATTACTAATTCCCCCCAAGCCCCCCAAAAAAACCTAGGTTGAACATGGACTGAAATTGGAAAAATAACGGCTGTACCTTTGCTTACATCATTTATTGATTTGAAATGATTACGCCAAATGTTGTTTTTGTTCCTAAGTATTTATCAATTCATACACTTATATTTAATATAAACCGAAAAAAAACTTAATAAATAGTGCATAAAACAGCTAAAAGTTGGTATTTTACCCACCATTAAAACAGTTCTTACTAAGTCTGAACAAAAAGACGCTAAATTTTGAAAAACCCAAAACCCACAAACAAGGAAATGAAAATCCAACAGACCCACGTGTTGAAATCTCCATTAACAACAACTAATCAATGAATCTAATCAAAATCGTATCTAAAACAATCAAACATACAATTTTGAAAATCTAATATAAACCCTTGAGTTTCGAAAATGAATTAAAGCCAATACAAAGATGATTAAACCATTAAGTTCAGAGTATAATCTGAAAATGGAAAAAAAATAATGGACCCAAAAAAAAAAAAGATTTATGGATATCTAAGATGTTTCCCAGTTTGGAAAATGAATCAAAATTAAAAACAACAAGCTAAATATAGAATCTGAGAATGGTAAAAACAAAATGGAGAAGAAAAAAAGGAGCTAAAAAAAGAAATAAAAATATATATATATAAAAAAAAGGAAGAGTAGTAAAAGAGGGGGTTTAACATACATGGCCAGGTGTTGTTGAGCTTCAGTTGTTGTTGTTGTTGTTGTTGATAGGGTTTTTTGCTGAGACTCCATTTTTCTTCAAACCAAACACAACCATCTGGTTTGGTTGGATTAGGGTTTTTTCTGAGATTTCGGAATACAAAACAAATAAAACACGAGTCACCTGAAAAAACGGAAAGCTATCGAAAAGAAGAGGAGAATGACAAAGACGAGAAGAAGAAGAGAGAGAAGGAAGGAAAGAGAGGTACAGAAAGGAGAAGAGAAGAAAGAAAAAAGAATAAGAAAAAGAAAGAGAAATGAGTAGTGCTTGCTACTAATACTATATTCCCCTCTCAATGACTACACTACCCTTATAACTATTTACAAATGACTCATGTGTCATGATATTTCTTGATTGATTCGTAACGTGACTCGTTTTTCATTTTTCTGCATCGGATCGTACATGAAACGTGAATCAAAGATTCATGGTTGATTCACCTGTACAAAGTTAAAATTTATGATACATTAATAATTAATCTAGTATGATGTTAATGAAATGCATTTATGATTTAAATGCAATGTATGTGAAGTATGTAGAATATAAATCAAAAATGAGATAATGTGCGCAATTGAATATGGGAATTTAATCAGCGTCTGAACTGAGTGATAAGGAAAAATCTAACCGGAGAGACCAAGATCACAAATGTGGTGGGAGTTCACCTGATGTGTCCTTGGCGCGGAAAAGGAAATTGATGTTGAACAAAAACTTTATTCTCGATGTGGACCGACTACTGAGACAAGTTTGCACCCCTAGGGGAGGAGTGGGTTCAAATTTCAAGACCTTTTTGTTCCACCAAAGAACTTCTTTATGGGTAATAATGTAATTTAATGAATATTCGGTAGGGACGAGTTCCTCATAAGTTAGAGGTTGAAGATAAAGGTTTCAAGAGTATTTATTCTTTTAATTTGATCTTTTTTCTGATGGAAATATTTTTTGTTTCTAATAACAGTAGTTATTTAGTATTAAACATAAGCTTTGATTTACTTGTTAATTATTTTTGTTAGTTCGTAAATGGGGCAGTTCTTAAGCATTAAGGAAAAGGTAGGGACCACAGTTTAATAAAGTAGAAAGAATCTTGGAGGCTGCACTAATTAAAAAGACCATTTAGCCCTTGTTTGTGATGAAATGTGTCATGTTGTTAGGGCACATTGGTAAGGTTCGAGCTGCAGGACCTAAGTTTGACTCCATGTGTATGGGATATATCTCTCTATGTTGTGACCATATTTCAAGATACGTTGCCAAGGTATTATTAGTTGGTTTTATAAAAACAAATTAGAATTCAATTCAAACGTTTGCTTTTTTTGCGAAAGAGTTGGAAGGAAAGATTGTGTAGGGCATTTTTATTCATAGCAAGTTAGCTGATAAAAGTTTTGGGGTAGGGGTAGTGATGGAATGAAAATTTTACCCAGTGAGATTCCAGTCTGATGAATCGATTTCATTAACAGCTTGGAACCAGAATTATTTGGATAAAATATAGCTTAATTATATGTAGTTGATTCGGTGAATCTTAACTTTGAAGTTAGTGATAGATTTGGAGTGGTCTAAAAATTCTTCAGTGTTCAGTCTGTTTCGATACAAGTTGCCATCACCAACAAGTTTTGATTCCAAAACTTCTCGTATCCAATGGTTCGAATTCCTGGTGAGGATACGACACTTGCTCTCATTGGTCATAAATTTTGATTGTCAAGGCTTCTCATTTTTTTTACCAACTCGGCTGACTATAACACCGGATGTCTAATCTCCCGTTCATATATTTGTGTTGCTTCTCCGAGGTGTTATTATGCATAAATGTGGATTTTTAGTTGCTTCACTGTGGTAGTGTGGGTTTGACATACTGGCTTACCTGTGGGGCTGTTCAGGTTGCCTGAAATTATTTAGGAGGTTTGGTCCAACTTTCCTATTTAGGGGAATAAAAATTATTCCCAAAAGAACATTATCGTGATATATAATAAATGAAATGAAACGACAGACTCTAACATCAGAATCGACAATGTCAATGAAATTTGGTTATTGATGGATCTTATCCTCGTAATATCAAATTTTTACCGTGATCATCTACTTTAACGACAAAATTTTGCACATCATATAGGTATTAATTAGGGCATTAATGTGTATTAGATTCCAGAAACGTTTTCTGAAACTACTTTTTCAGTAGAATTTGACTGGCAACATTTCTGTACAATTGACTGACAACACGTCAAACGGTTAAAACCATAATTAGTAGAGACGCGAATTCCTTAATTGTTTTGTATTTGTCTAAGTTAACAAATCGTCCAGAACTATCTTTGGATAAGAATAGTCAAAACAAGACGGTAATTTCAAATTTGAAATATGTTATGTATTAACTTTTTCTGTATAATCAGTTCATCAAATGATTATTTTGTTTTGTTGGATCAAATGTAATACGACTGGAGGATTAGCTCCGGCTTGGTTGGGGACCATTCCCCGATCCCAACGGAGATGTTTTCCAGATGTGTAAAGTGTTTGTAAAAGGATTAGACGTGGAAAAAGAAGAAGAAAAAATGGTGGAAAAGTAGTTTAGTCCTTGCGCCTCCACTGTTGCTTTAATTTTTTACGGTTTTTCCACTTGTAAAGTTGTTTGGGAACGGCTCACTACTTTGATCCTAGCCTGCCGAGTCACGCGTGACTCAATAATACTGCGACTCAACCAGTAAATAGAAAAATACCAGGCTCAGTCGAGTGATTGAGGATCGTATTGGCCAAAAGCCGATATCCAAGTTACTCGCGAGTAAATCGGATGACTCGGCCGAGGCTTAATATATTTGATTAAAGATTATTGTAAACTTTTTAGTATGTTAGAGAGTTATATAATGATTAAGTATGATCAAAAAATGGTATTATTCTACGTAATTGGTTTGAGCATCCTTTATTTGTACTTCGATTGTGCTTTCCTGACACATTTAACAAGCATGCCACTGTTCTCAACACTAGTCACATAGTTTTTATATATGTAGATAGAGATAGAGATAGAGGTAGAGGATGGATCTCTTGACAGGCTGAGATTTTACAGGATCTAACAATGTCGCACAACCAGGGGTTCAAACCTCACTTTTTCCCTCGTTTAAGAAGTTGGAGATACAGGTAACCCTGAGTGTTGCAATTTATAACGGGTTTTAAATACTAGGTTACATGGGGGACCGTTCAGGTTGTCTGAATTTATCTAGAAGGTTCTGTCCAACTTTGCTAAAAGTATAATTCATCGTGATTTATAATAAATGAAATAAAACGACAACTATAATATTGAAATCAATAATGTCAATGAAATCTGGTTCCTGATGGACCTTACCCTCATAATATCAAATTCCTACCATGATTATCTACTTTAACGACAAAAATTTGCACATCGTATTGGTATTAATTAGAGCATTAATTTGTATTAGATTCTAGAGATGTTTTCTGAAACTACTTTTTCAGTAGAATTGACTGGCAGCATTTCTGTAGAATTGACTAACAACACATATTAAACGGTTAAAATCATAATTAGTTGAGACTTGAATTTATTAACTGTTTTGTATTCGTTTAAATTAACAAATTGTCCAGGACAATCTTTGGATAAGAATAGTCAAAACAAGACGATAGTTTCGCATTTGAAATATGCTACTGTTGATGGTGGTTTTTAGCTTAGGGTCAAAATCGTAAAATTGTACATCTGACATGACGTCACTATGACCATTAGCACATTTATTGAATCAATCAGCATGCCTACGTAAGAATTGTCGGGGTACCTTTTTTTTGACATGGGTCATGTTCCACGGCAGAACCCTTAACACTGACTGACATCATCTATGCCAAACCCTAATTCTCATACTACCGCGACAAGGCATGCCAACAATGCCAGCCGCACCACTGTGCCAATGGCAGACCATGCCAGCCACGTCACCGTGCCAAGGCATGCCAACCACGTCACCGTGCCAAGGCATGCCAACCATGCCAGCCACACCACTGTGTCAATGGCATACCATGCCAGCCACATCCCTGTGCCAAGGCATGCCAACCATGTTAGCGGCACCACTACGCCAATGGCATGCAATTCCAACCGCACCTCCGCGCCAAGGCATGCCAACCATGCAAGACGCACCTCCGCGCCAAGGCATGTCAACCACCTTGCCGCGCCATACCATGCCGACCTTCCCTATGCGGCTACCAAAACGAAGGCGTGCGATGATCAACGGACACCCTTCCATCTTAGATGCAAATCTTAGCCGTCCAAGGTCGCCAAACAACGCATGGTAACCTTTGGCTCAAAATCTTAGTTTTGGCCACGCCAAACCGTGCCAAGGCATGCCATGCCACATGTGCCGATGGCATGCCAACCACCTTTTCGTGCCATACCATTCCGACCTTCCCTATGCAGCTACCAAAACGAAGGCGTGCGATGAACAACGACCACCCATCCATCTTAGATGCAATCTTAGCCGTCCAAGGTCGCCAAACAGCGCATGGTAACCTTTGGACCAAAACCCTAGTTTTGGCCACGCCAAACCGCGCCAAGGAATGCCATGCCACATGTGCCAATGGCATCCCAACCACCTTGCCGCGCCATACCATGCCGGCCTTCCCTATGCGTCTACCAAAACGAAGGCGTGTGATGATCAGTGGCCACCCTTCCATCTTAGATGCAAATCTTAGCAGTACAAGGTCGCCAAACAACGCATTGTAACCTTTGGCCCAAAACCCTAGTTTTGGCCACGCCAAACCGCTCCAAGGCATGCCATGCCAACCACCTTGTCACGACATACCATGCCGGCCTTCCCTATGCGGCTACCAAAACGAAGGCGTGCGATGATCAACGGCCACCCTTCCATCTTAGATGCAAATCTTAGCCGTCCAAGGTCGCCAAACAATGCATGGTAACCTTTGTCCCCAAACCCTAGTTTTTGCCACGCCAAACCGCGCCAAGGCATGTCATGCCACATGTGTCAACCACCTTGCCGTGCCATACCATGCAGGCCTTCCCTATGCGGCTACCAAAACTAAGGCCTGCAACAATCAACGGCCACTTTTTCATCTAAGATGCATATCTTAGCCGTCCAAGGTTACCAGCTAACACATGGCAACCTTTGGCTCTAGTTTAGTCGCGCCTAAACAAAGCCAAAACTCTAAATTTTGGCCGCGCCTAAACTAGGCCATATTAAAGCCATACTGATCATGATTTCATGCCATTGTCTACCAAAACGAAGGCCTGCAACAATCAACGACCACTTTTTCATCTAAGATGCAGATCTCAGCCGTCCAAGGTTACCAGCTAACGCATGGCAACCTTTGGCCCTAGTTTCGTCGCGCCTAAAAAAATCCAAAACCCTAACTTTTGGCCGCGCCTAAACTAGGTCATATTAAATCCATACTGATCATGCTTTCATGCCACTGGCTACCAAACGAAGGGTTACAATAATCAACGGCTACCTTTCCTCTTAAGATGCAAAATCTCGACCGTCGAAGGTCACCACCGAGTCGGCAAGTCTCCCAAGCTCAACTTGTCAGACAACAACAACATGCTACATGTTTTCCACGAAAACGCTCGAGACATCAACACATGTCACAAATTGGGGGATGCTCATTGGGTATTGGTTTGGCGGTTTACAGCGTGCGGCGTACATTACGCCCGTTATAAGACAGTGTCATAAGGATGAGGCGGTTAGTAAATACAGGAAGTAATGGTGAAACGCTTTCTTTTATGGAACATCAATTCCAGGTGTTACCGGTTACCACCTCCTCCCATTTACTCACCCGTTTTCCATTTCTTAATGAGATCAGAGTACGTTTCACTTCGACTGGTATAAATAAGCATTACATATTTCCACCGAACAACAAGTTCAGGTCAGGAGGATACAACACTCAGAAAATATTTTCTAGCTTTTCATCTGTTAGCTTCCCACTTTCTGATACAAGTCGTGAAACAACTACTCTTCCATAATCAACTATTTTGGTCTCAACACTCTCTTCGCTTCCCTCCCCAAAACCAACCCTTCTCCTTCACTTTATGACCGAAGCAAGTCTGGAACGACCATTTCTTGGTTTAGGCCGGATTTGTACAGATTGATCTCTCGAATCTAAAGTACTCCCTTGCAGTACATTATTTAGGGTTTAAACTCGTTTCTCACCCACACACCCGAAATTACCAAAATCAGCAGAAATCGTTTTCACCCTCAAACAGTTATGTAACAACTTTTCTGTATAATCAGTTGATCAAATGATTGTATTATTTTGGTGGATCAAAGCAATATAATACGACTCGGGGATCGGCCTCCGCTTGGTTGAGGACCAATCCCCAAGCATTCCCCGATCCAAGCCGAGGTTTTTCCCATATATGTAAATTATTTGTAAAAGGATTAATGTGGAAGAATAAGTAAAATAGTGGAAAAGTAGTTCAGTCCTTGCACCTCCTCTATTGCTTTAAGTTTTTAGGGTTTCTTCCACTAGCTTGTAAAGTTGTTTGGAAACTAATTTTACTACTTTTTTCCTAGATTGCCAAGTTACTCGTGGCTCGGTAAGACTGTGACTCATCTTAGTAAATAGAACATACCAGACTTGGCTGAGTTATTGAGGATCGTATTTTCCAAAGACCGGTACCCGAGTTACTCACGAGTATATGACGAATAAAATTCGTGACTTAAAGCCACATACAAAATATGTTATTAAGTATCACGGTTATTGTATGTAAAATAAAATAATGGTTGGCATCTGCCATAAAAGAGGCCTTTTTATAAAAATAATATTACTAATTTAAACTAGAATCTTCCATCGTTTTTTGGCTACTGATTCAGACTTCGGTATTCAGATTTTGTGAATCTAAAATTCATTCAGATTCTGATCTGATGTACCTGAAATTAATTTCGGCTAAACCGAATCTGAACGCAAAAACAAAGTTCTAAAAATGAAATAAAATCCGTTGAAATTAACTTTATTAATTACCCAACATAACGTTTACAAAATAGAATTCCCGATTACAAATAAAAAAAATATACTAGCTACCCAAAGTCATTCATTGAATATTAAAATTGAATTCAATCTTTTGTCACACCGCAAACTCTAATTTGGCCACTTGGTCATATCACCTTCGCAATATGATGATCAAGTTTAGTATATTAGAGTTTCATATATATAACTTCACATGTTATGTTTTCAATCAGAAACGACTTGAAAGCTTATGATATAAAAACAAAAGCAAGTCAAGTCATGTATTACTAACCTCAAGTGGAAGGATGATGTCATCTTTGATGTCGATACGTCTTTGGAATCTTCAGGTCTTCAGAGTAATACTTGTATGTCTCAACATTTCTAGACTTGTAGTCTAACCTAACGAAGTTGACTCTAGTAATATAATCAAGTGGCTTATGAGTTTTGATACTGATATATGACAACCAACCTTGACATACCAACGCTTGGTAGGTTCACACGTAGGGAATGGGTCTAACATGCCCTCTCCAACCGGCCCCACCAACCCCCCCCCCCCCACCCCCCCCCCCCACCCATGAATTTCAGTGACAAAAAGATTACATATGTAGAATACACGAATTAGAATATAAAGATATTACATAACATTCTCTTAACTCATTCTTCGTACGCTTGAGTCCAAGTTTCAATATCCCATAACCTGCACATATTCAAAAATAAATGTTGTTGTCGACGCATTTAAATAAAAAAAACTTTATTCCCTCTAAAGGAAAGCTAAGTAGACATTCAATTCGAACCTATTTGTTATTCCTCTTCTGTAGTATAAAATACTATACAACAAGATGATATGTTTCTCCCCCTTAGTCTATGATTTACTCTTTTGTTTGATATATACTTTCCAACACATATGTTCTTTCTCAGTGATTGCAAATCACCCGTATACTCCATATATTTCTTTCCCTTTTTGTCATAAATATGACAAAGACATGAAAACTACAAGAGCAAACTGAAAGGATCTTACAAGTTCATAAGAACTTATACAACCTATTAATGTTAAGCACGAAGGTATAACATATCGTTTTAGATAAACAATACTAAACAAAAAATTATCTAAGTAATTTCTTTTAGCACCTTATCAAGGAAAAAAATTCCACGAAGCAATTTTCCCTTTGATTTAATAAGTCAGAAAAAGAATTGGAATTAACTCCGCTACTTATCAGGATCCAATTATTCATAAATAATTGTACCTCATTTATACAAGATAAACTAGGATACTAGTTTATTGGACTTGAACAATCGTACCTCGTTTTGATAAGCCTAAACTAAGATCATAATTAACTTAGTTTGTCTTATTAAGAATCAAATGGACTAAAACAATTGAACTATCTATTTCGTTAAGCAAAAGCAAGAATAGACAATTTAAATCAGCTTTTTTTTTAACATGAAAACGATTAACAATAAATGGTTACCTCGCTATTTGGTATGAAAAACTAAGATCCGAATTGATTAAGTTTTCATATCATGAAAGATTATCAAAATAATTCTTCCCTTCACTTTGAGGGAGGGTAATAGATCATACGATATCAGTTTTCTTTTATTTCAGCATTTTTTTTAAAGATAAAGATGGATATATTACCAGAACAAAGAAACAAACATGAACAACCGAAAAAGAGAAAAAAACGGTCACCTAAAAAGGGAATGTTGTCATACTGTCACAACAGGAACATGCTCCCGGTTATGATTATCAGACAACATTTTTTTAGAGACATTAAGCAAAGTGAAAACAGAGTCATGATTCTCCATATGAGTTACAGACCTAAAACCAACATTATTTATATAAGCAGTATCCTGACTGCTTTCATTAGATGTACTACTATTTTTACCATCAACTAAAAGAAATTGGGATAATTAGTTTGGTATTTCCTCATTCCATGTCATGAAAAGAGAATATTTCATCGCCTCTGTTGCCAATTTATCTGCCACTTGATTCCCACTTCTCCTTGTGAACTTGAAACCCAAACCATTTTCACAACCCTTTGACAATACTGTGATCCTTCCAGACCATCATTGATTTTTTTCCCTCTAAAAAATTCATAATTCTTTCACAGTCACCTTCCATCCATAAATCCTTTAGATTTATCACTTCAGCCCGTTTTGCTCTTTGCAGCAAAGCTAACGCTTCAACTTTTTATGGACATGCAATACTCCAGACTTGGCTTTGATTCCATTTCCTACACAATTTATTAGGATCATTCCATAGACAGTATTTTAAATAAAAGAAATCCATGAAGCATCAAAGTTTAATTTGTTGCAATTAGTATTAGGTTTTATCCATGGAGTTATGTGTTTTATACTTCATGTATTTAAGCATGAGCTCTGTGTAAATACGAATGTACCCAAATACACCACAATCTTTTTGATTCAACCTATAAGTCCTCTACCGAATGTGATCGTCTATAGACAAAGTTGAGACAATACGACAATTCGGTTCACACTTTGTGTGATTGTCTACGGATACGATATCGAGACGATACAACAACAAGATAATTCGTGTGATTGACTATGGATGCAAAATCGAGACAATACTACAACAAAGTATGTTACTTGATAATAGGTTCGGTAATAGCCAAACTCCATAGGATCACTATCAAGTAATGCGGAGTTAACGTATATGTGTATTTTATTTTATCATAATAAACAATTATAATGTGGAAATCAAAGTAAAAGACTCAGCAAGATTTTGTTAACGAGGAAACTACAAATGCAGAAAAACCGCGGGACCTAGTCCAGTTTTGAATAATGTCAGAATTAAGCCGCTATACAAAATCTAATACCAACTTCGTGTAGTTGAGACCAAGCAGACTACCCCTAGCTACTTAGTTCCCTCAGGCGCCATGCGCCTTCGACTTCACGTGAATAGCAAGTCCTTTGGATCGTATTCCAAACAACAAAGGAATAATATGTTTGGTAACCACTTTAATCAATCTTGCTAAATATTTTAGATGAGTCGTTGACAAAAGATTTTCCTTTTATTCTGATAAACTACTTTGTCTGGTTAGATCAATATAACTTTAACTACTGAAATAGTCAAGTATATATTCACACTCAATCAAAATAAATCTCAAAGAGAAATATATAAAACACCGATCTGACGCAACTAATCAATCGAATGAATCCGATTCTAGTTGGATCCCAACCGATCAAGGTTTGTGCACACAATTCACAAGATACGAAAAATAATAAGAAATCTTCTTCGTCTTCAAATATTCTTTAGTCTTCAATAACCTGCACAACACCACTTGAGTCTCTTGTGATCAACCACGCACATAATGGAGTCTGTTAACAATGGATTATCACAAGATGTCTTTATATCTAACAACAGTTCTAAAGATCTTGTGGATACTTTGTTCTAGTTTGAGTGAATATTATATCAGAAGAGAAGATTTTAAAGCATAAACAAACTAGGTGCAATTAAATTTTCAATAACCGTTTGTCAATCAAATCAATCGAAAACTAATAATACTGTAATCATCTATTTTCCCACCAGCAGTACTCAGTACAGCTTCTTGATCCCACAGAAGTCTTTAAACGAGCGGTCGTAAGATATTTCACCTAATTAGGGTATTTTCCCCTCTGAATAGACGGCTCCACCAGAAACAACAAGAAATGAAGTTTTGATAGAAATTCAAATTTAGGTATTTATACACCAAGGATGTTTGGACACCAAGGAATTTCCAAAACCGAAAGTATTCTCAAGATATGCAATGAATGACAAAATTCGGTTTTCCTAATTCCAATAAATGCTTGTCCAATATTTCTGAAATCTATCAATAGAAAATCTCCGATTAGTAAATGAAAATTTCTAATTCTTATTCTCTAGGGATATGCATTAACTGTTGGTAATTAAAGCATATAAAACCAAAAACCTTAATCAAAAGATTCTTAATTTATTTCAGCACATGATCACCTTGGGTGCTAAAGAATATCTTTGAACAATAAATGATAAGAGTTACTGCTCGTGTTCAAAGTGTGTTGACATTTTTTCACTGCAAATCCTTATTTCATATTTACATGGATTTGCATTCTTGGAATCGGTTATACCACACTTCCAAACAAGTTTAGAATTGGTTCGCCTGTTTTCCAAGACTACTATGTGATTTATCAAATACCAAATCACATACATGGGTTCAATTGGTTCTACCAATCACTAGGATCGGTTATACCTAAATATGGAAACACTTGTCATCGGTCACTAGGATCGGTTACACCAATTACAAGGATAGGTTCCATCTACACATGGTATTACTTGTGATCGGTTACACCAGTTACCAGGACCGGTTACACCAATTACAAGGATCGGTCATATAACACTCATGATCAGTCACACCAATTACTAGGATCGGTTACACCAATTACAGGGATCGATCATACCATTACATGGTGATCACTTAGGATCGGTTACACCAATTAATAAAAACCGGTCATACCAAATCATAAGTCATGCATTTTGATTAGTTATCCCAAGATACATAACCTAAGTTAAGATCGGTTCTACCATCTCACACATATTGGTCATCCAAATATTTGCAATGAATAGCCGGACCAATAAGCCTAATGATTTCCCTTTCGATTCACAAAACAAGTTCATGAATATACTTTCTTTAAACAAATGTAAAACATTGTTTCCAATGATGAAATATTCACCATAACCCATTCAATAATCATAACAATATATGCATACAAGATTATGTCGATGTCATATCTACGGAGTTCAAAATATAAGCGTTATACTTCGTATTCTAATTCCCCAATAATATGATCATACTATTATGATCATGTCTCATCACTAGAGTATTATACAATATGTACAGTATATACAGCTTCGCAGTTATGTTTTCAATATAGACGACTTGAAAGATACGTTAGGAATGAAACAGTTCAAGTCAATATTACTAACCTCAAGTGGAAGGATGATGCCGTCGTTATATTTCGTTAATTCTTCACATTCTTCAGTTATTCGGAGTAATACTTGTATGTCTCAACATTCCTAGACTTTCTAGTCTAACCTGAACGAAGTTGACTCTAGTATGTAATCAAGCGACTCTAGATGAGTTTTGATACTAAAATATGACAACCAAACTTGACATACCAACGCTTGGTAAGTTCGGAAGAGCTATGCTCTAACACTCTGGTTTATCTGTTGAGATTTACATACACCAGAAATTTAGATATCTTTGGATTTAGATTGAAATCTAGATTGAACATGTAGATTTCTCTTTGAAAATTCTGGTGCATCTCTCCTTCCATATAAACCAGCGTTTGATTGCACAAATTGCAACTGTCTTGTCGTTCCCATTATACCATAAATTATAGTGTTATTTGAAATTCATGTCAGTAGTAGTCATTACTCCTTCATAGAAAGGTGGTAGTTACCATATAGTTTTGGCAAACCAGTAGTCAAAGAATAAGTGTTTTATAATTTCATTATTGTGATTGCAAAAACACAACTATTGTCTGTATTTTCCATATAGCATGCAAGAATCTGTCTGACATGTAAATCATTATTTATACATTTCTACATGAAGAGTTTTATTGATTGTGGTAAATATTTTTTCCAAAACTCCATCCAGGATACAAGTCCACGTGATTTGTTAATGTCCGACAAAATCCTTCATTTTCATCAAAGTAAGGTCACTCATGTTGTTCTCTTGGGAATGACATCTGATGGTGGAGAGTTTTTAAATAAATTTCTGCTTAATTTCTATATCTTTGTGGGTTGTGTGGTTGTGGAATTGACAGGGGATGCTTGTATCTTAAATCTCCTAGATAAGCGTTAAGTATTTTATGCTCTGTGATATCATCTAAATAAAAGTTTATATGTGTTTCCTTTAAGTCTTGAAATATCTTTTGATTGAATTCATTACGATCCCATAGTTTTTGTACCTTTTGTCAATTTTTTATTGACAAAAAGGGGGAGAATTAATTAGTAGTTTCGCACTACATACATATGGTTTACGGATCATTATGTAGAGGGGAGTGAATCAATATCTATAGGTTTCACCTATTATGCAAAAGATATGTAAGCATAGATTAAGAGGGAGAAACATATCAGCGTAATATCACTTCAAAGTTGTGATATAATTGAACTTTGGAGAAGATAGTAAAATGTTTATGTATAAGGACGATTGAGAATATATGTTTTCAAAGTTGTTATCGCTACGGATCTTCAACAACAACGATGCTGAGTTGAACATGTTAGGAATCATTGTAACTTGAAGTAACGAAGAATTTAAGGAGTTGAAAAACCAAGGAAATCAAGCATGATAGTTTCTTGAGTTTTGAAGTTTTATTTTTTAATCCATATATGTATTGATAGTTTTGTCACTAAAATTGAAAAAGAGGGGCATTGTTAGATCATTGCTCGGTCGAACTCACAAGTGTTGTTATCTCAAGATTGTTGTCAAATTTAGTTGTCAAAACTATATCTTGATTTTTAGTCTACATTTAGTCAGTCTCGAATAAGGATAGAAGTGTGTAGTTGAGAATCGGATATCACTGCATTCTAACGTTTGAAGGTGAAGATCAACATGAGCTTTAGAGAACTTCAACATCAAAATGTAAGTGAAGACTGAACCACCTATTTCTCAAAGTTTTCACATTTCTATCTATAAGACATTGTCGCGTGACTAAATTAGACATACATGCATAACAAAAATTTCGAGTTAACTCTATCGTAAATACTGTTCTCAAAATATGACTGCTTATACTTACGAACATTTGTTCATACTTAATGAATTTGGTTAAGAATAATTTATTGTTCATGACTTAAATTATGATTCAAGATTTAGTCATTTGAAAATAACCTGTAACAGTGATATGTGTCATTGATGTTATTCGGGAATGTTTCGAATTGATTATTAGAGATATATATAACTAATGTTAATCTGGATACAGGAAAGTATGCATGCCAGTTCACATACTGGGAGAACTGTTATAAGTTCGGAGCTGCAATACATGTACTCAGTACACGTACCGGCGTAGCTATAGTTCGACAACGACTTTGTGGTACGCATACCCGATATGAATACCACAAAAAGTATGTGACTCTTGAACCAGGAAAGGTACGCATACCCAGTATGCAAACCGGAAAAGATTTGTTGGTTTTGATACCAAAAACGGTACGCATACCATAAAAGATCTGTGAGTTCCTGAACTTTTTTTTTGTCTTAAGGGTATCCATACCCGGTACACGTACGATGACAAAAACATTTACGAACATGTACAATACACGTACTTACCCTGTCGAATACTTTTAGATGCATCAAAATTATTTCTATGAGATAATTGGCATTTGAACAACTCTCTAAAAACACTATCTAGACATTTTTGATCATATGTGTGATTCATGAAAAGACTTAAAGTGTTATATAAAAATGGTTAAGTATATAGTTCAATTGGATAGTTTCGGCTAACCTACATGAACGGGTCATTATACACGGTTCGGTTACAGTCCATCCTAATTAACCAGAGTGCACATTCTACTATGTTAATCTCAAGTCAAGTTTTTCATCAGTGATTATTGATTGCTTGGTTCCAAAGCTACCTTAGCTTAAACTTAAATCAACCTTGATCTTGAAAGTATATAAAAGGAGAACCTCTAACAACGGGGATATTTGAATCCCTGACACTATTCTTGTGTGTCCTAGTTGTAAACTAGAGTCGTCATCTCCTTCAAAGCCTTTTAGGGTTTAGCGACTAAAAAGACTTCAACGGGGGATTCGTGAAGCCAGGCCCAACTATCTTTATCTTGATAGTTCGTGTATCCTGATATTTTTTTGATTGTTGAGGTTCTCACTCAAACAAGATAGATATAAATCACAAAGTATTTTCGTCTCGGACTATGTGATTCCACGAGTTTTGACTTGTGAGGTAAATAATAATCTAGGCTGCTCTTCGAGAGTCAAAAGTTCGTATTTCGAGGTTCGCTAGACTTTGTCTATTGCAATCGATTTCCTACCTCACCTTGATATTTGATAAAAACATAAATCACAAATAGGTTTATCTGTGGGAGCCAGATTAGTTTAAAGTCTTCAATTGAGTTGAAGCAATACTTAGGCTATAAAGGACGTTAGCTAAGGGAATCATTTGCACGGATTCCTATTGGGATTCAAGATGCGTAAGGAGCGCGACTGTAACTGAATTTTTATGACGGTTTAATTCGGTCTCAACTACATTCCAGTCTGAAGTTATAATATTAGGCTAGTTTCTGTAGCGGTTCAATACAATTTGGTGTTCAAGCCTGGACTAGGTCCTAGGGTTATTCTGCATTTGTGGTTTCCTCGTTAACAAAATTCTGGCGTCTGTGTTATTTATTTTTCCATATTATATTATTTATCTTTATAATTGAAATATCACAGGTTGTACGTTAATCAATCAAAGTATATACATCCTGTAAGGACCCTCAAGCTCGTCAACGCTATTAGACCAGTCAAGAGACATTTAAGCCTCTATTAACTCGATTAGTCAATGTACATTTTAATTAATAGAAATTAATCTAACAATAATTTAGATTTGAAACTAGTATCGCTGGATATATGTCGAAAACCTATGCGGGATGGGATACTCGAACGTGTCATTCGGATATCTGGCGGAGAAGAAATCATCCGAATCATGAGAAGGGAAAATTAGTCTTTTTGCCTTAGACCAGCCTGGATGCTCTTATCCAATCTTCTGGGTGCCTCAGTATTTTTCCTCCGGTCTTATCCCCTAGTCTCGTTCTTTTCTTCTTTCTCCTTCTCTGTTGATCTCGATTTTGAAGATTTGAGCGTGATTTTGTATGATCGATCCATTTAAAGCCTATTAACGTGATGAATTGAAGAAGGATGTGCTATCTCTAGGTGTTAATTTGAGTTCTGGAAGAAGTTAATCAGTAAGCTTAATTAGGGTTCTTAATCCGTTGTTATTTTTATATGAATTGAATATGTTTTTGTGAAATATTTTTTGGGTTCGTTGTTAATTAGGGTAGAAAGGATTGCATAAGGTTTGATTTTGGGTTCTTTAGGAAATTGAGATTCGGGTTAGGGTTTAGTAAACCGAATGTGTAGAATCAGGGTTTTAGAATTGGGTATTTCAGATGAGGGTGATGAATTGAGAAGTGGTGATTGAAGTTGAGTTATTGATTCAGGGTTCTGCAATGAAGAAATAGAAATTACGGTTTGAGTTCATAATGGGAATCAATTGAACAATATTGGAATAAAAATGAATTGGTGAATTAGGGATGTTGTTGGTAATTCAAAATTAGAGTTCTGTGATTAGAGGATGATGATGATGGGAGTTGTTGAATGGAGAAGATAAGGTTGTGTTTGCAACTTAGGTCATGTTGAGATACAGGGGTCATGAAGTTAAAAATCCGATGAAGGTGATGGCTTGGGTATTTATGGAGTGAACTGGTGACGGGGGTTTGTTAATGAAGATGAAATTGATATTATAGTTGATAAAAATGAATATAAGTCTGGAAGTAAATTGGGTTGCAGGATGTGATGCTTTTGATGATTGATTGTAATGAAGCTGATGAAACTCAAGTTGCAGGCAATGAAGAGATGGAAGTGAGGATTGTATTGATACTGCAATGGTTATGCTGAGTTGGTTTGAATTGTGATAATGATGATGTTGGTAGAAGTTGAACCTAACTGAAATGTGGTGCAGATAAGAGTTGTAACCTGAATTGGTGGCAATGTTGCAATGTTGTATATGTGAAATTGTCTGAGTTGAAAGAATTCTGAGTTTGTATCTCAGATAGTGTTGTTGTGTGTTAGTCTAGATTGGTTGGTGTTGATCCCAGTGGTCCTGTGATGCCGAGAAGATGCAAATGGTAACTGATGAAGATCTAGGATTACAAGGGACAAGTGGATACTGTAAAGAGATCAAGTTGTGTATGTTAAATAGTTCACTTAGCCTATAACTAGATAATTGTATGACATTATGTTACGATCCTTGTGTGATCCCTTTAGATAATCTCTTAGAGTGCTTATGTGATTAACAATTAGTCTTTATTAACAAAGATCGATTCAAAGGATGAACCAGTTGATTGAGGATCTCAAGGTAGGTGAGGCTTGTCATCAAAAGAGGTGGGAACTTTTGTAACTTTCTTGTAATTATTAAGTTTTCTTTTAAACTGCGAGCATGATGAGTCTTTGATTATTTTGAACATGTTTGTATGAAATTGAGTGAGTATGTTGCTTGATATGCATTGTTTGGACTCTACGTGAGAAGTGTCTGTGATCTCCACATCTTCTCACTAAGTCGATTATTAGGTGTGGAATTGGCATCAATATTATCGGTCTGACTGACCCAATAAATAAGATATTATGGGTGGAATTGGCTCTCAATATGATTTATTAGGTGTGGAATTGTCATCAATATTATATATACATATTTAATCTGGAAGACTAATTGTATGCATATTTATTGCTTGATTGATCAGTCTTAGAAGTTTGACTGGAATACTATGATCTGAATCTACAGATTGGATCATAGTAATCAAACTTTCTTTTTGTTTAGACCTTGATAGTAATACTTAAACCATGGGATGTACGCATTTCGTGATGATGACGTTATCATATGAGACTGGGGTTATTCGAGCATTTTATTATCCTTAGAGTGAAACGAGGCTAGAATAACATATGTTTAGGTTGTTTGAACTCTTTTCTCATAGATGCATCTGATGGTGGATCTTTAGTAGATATTGTCAATGAGAAAAATGAAATTGGATCTGAGATTCCTGCAGCTTGATTTAAGAAAAATCTTCAGGTATTTATTTATTTCTTCAACAAAAAATGAGTGCAAGTCTGGTAAGATTAAGAAACTTAATGAAATTGGCAAGAATTATATAAGGATTCATTTACTTGTAATGATTTTCAAGGTCTTTGTTCCAAAGGAGTTGTTTCAACATCTAATTCCATGCCAATTACAACAGTTTCCATGCCAATTACAACAGTTTTCATGTAGGCTGCCTTGTTGCCATGATTGTGAAGATTGATTCATACAAGATTTAAAGTCTAAGAGATTTATTCATAGAGTCTTTCAGTCATTCGGAGAAATGGTACGCGCAAAGATATCCGTTCTTGTATCTCAAAACTTTAATGACTTTTAAAGGTGTTGTGTATATCTTTTATATATGAATGATTTTGTTAATCTGTAAAACAACACATTACTATATTCGTATCACCCGAGATATTTTCATTTATGCAATATCATAGTGTATGGGTTAGTTTTGGTTAAGTTCTGTAGCAAATTTCTAGATTAAATGTTTAAGTAAATGATTTAAATCCTTAATGCCTCATTATGTAGTTAATCTTTTGGATTAGTAAGTAGCTTAATTTTTGGGTTGCTACACATTCATCCTTGTTTGTTGGATACGACTTGGTTTCTTGGATATTGATCGTTGGAATCGTCCAAGTACACTCACATATAGTCAGGTTTACGGGTTCGATTATGTAAACTTTCTGATAGTGAGAGAAAGAGATATAATCTCTTCATATAATTCCTTGATTGAGATTCATTAAGTTGAACTCTCAGAATTATATTGGAGTTTAGTCCATACAGGTTTCCTAAGAAAAATTTGGTGGTGTATTTTGGTACCCCCACGTTTTCACCTTGATCTTTGATCAGAACTGGAATCACAAATAGGCTTATCTGTGGAAGGCCGATTGGTTTAAAGTCTTCAATTGAGTTGAAGCAACTCTTAGGATATAAAGGACGTTAGATAAGGGAATCAATTGCGCGGAGTCCCGCTGGAATTCAGGAGGCATAAGGAGCGCGACTGTAACTGCATTGTTGTGACGGTTTAATTCAGTCTCAACTACACTCCAGTCCGAAGTTCTGATAGTAGGCTAGTGTCTGTAGCGGCTTAATACAGTTTGGTGTTCAATATGTACTAGGTCCCAGGGTTTGTGCATTTGCGGTTTCCTCGTTAACAAAATTTCTGATGTCTGTGTTATTTTTTTTTCCACAGTATATTGTTTATCTTTATAATTGAAATATCAAAGGTTGTATGTTAATCAATCAAAGTAGATATATCCATCCTTGTTTGTTGGATATGACTTGATTGGTTCTTGGATATTGATATTTGTAATCGTCCAAGTACTCTCACACATAATTAGGTTCACAGATTTGCTTTTGTTAACATTCTGATTGTGAGAGAAAGAGATATAATCTCTTCATATAATTCCTGATTGAGATTCATTAAGTTGAACTCTCGGAATTGTATTCGAGTTTAGTCCATACAGGTTTCCTAAGAAATTTTTTGTTGTGCATTTTGGTACCCTCACGTTTTCAATTGGTATCAGAGCAGGAAAACACGCGAAATACCTAATAAGTTTGTGTTTGAAGGAATCTAACTATATGGACTTAGACAAAATATCTGATAAACGTATCACCAGTTTGAAAAACACTATTGTTATGGATTCTGTAAAAGAGTCTGAGTTCTTAAACACTCAAATAAATGAATACTTTGTTTATGTAAAACAGTTAAAAATTGATGAATGTAATTCTTATTATCTTACTGATGAGTCTGACTCAGACGTAGAACGAGAGGCAACCAAATAATGTACTGAGATTTTGAAAAATGTAGAATTTCAGTCTTCTGAGGTCAATTGGATGAAATACAAGATCAATAATTTTATTGGAATTATTTCTGAATGTGATGCTAGATAAAGGAGTCTTCTGGAAGAACATGCCGAAGTGAAACTGAAAATTATTTCACTCGAGGCTAAACTTAAAGAGAATGCCTTAGCAATCGAACGATTGTTGAGTACTACTCCACGTTGTGATAGTGAATCCAGAAAGTCTACCATGATTTCATCTTCTGAAAAGGCCGATGAGTTAGAAAAGGTAAGAACACTTGTTTTTCATGATAAGCTAACAAAGTCGCACCCAGAAACTGATAAACAAAGTACTAGTACTTTGTCAAGAGATGATCTGTTAAATTTCTCTGACCAAGAAAAAACTGTGTCTCTAAGGAGAAAGAGTTATTCAAAAAACGATGTTAAGATTACCTATTATGATTTCATTAAAACTCATAAAGTGTGCTTCTATTGCAACACTAAAGGGCATGTTCAAAGAAAGTGTAAACTGAGATTAGAAAACTATCAGTTTGACCATCTCCAAAACACTTTAGATTTAATTCTGAAAGGTGTGACTGATATTCAAATATCTAAACCTCTTGGGGTGAAAACATGTTCAGGAAAATTTGCTAATAGAAATGTCAGTTCTGCGTGGTCCATAAATATTTGAACAAGTCAAAAAGGTAGCATGCAAAATTGGTTAAAGAAGAACTCAGAAAAACCGTCACAAATATGGGTTTGTAAGGATACTCATACACCTCCCGAGAAATATGATGTTTTCATCAATGAAACGATTCAACAAGCTAACATGAATTTGATTGTTACAGGATATAAGGGTCTCATTGATAAACTGTCATCTTCTTCCAGACAATCAGGTAAGGATTCTTATCTTGTCTTTTTCCATGATGATAGGAAATTCTATGAACATTTTTCATGCTCAAAAGGAAAAATTAAGGGTAAACGTCAGCATAATTTTCTTGGTGAGAGTTCGACTCTCCCTTGTGTAGCTAGTTACAAGTCTTGGAACCTTATCCATAAAAATCTTGTTGGATAAGGAATTGTTGTATAACAGGTGTACTATTTGTCTCAAGTAGTGCTTTATATGTGTAATGATCTATAATATTTTTCATACTGCAACCTTTACGTATTTTATATGGTTATTTTAGATTGCCAAAATATCATGTTGAGCCAGGCTCCTGAAAAATCAAGCATTCAATGATATTTTCTTCACATGAATATTAATACTCTTGCTCTCTAAACTTCGTTTATTGAGCTAAGAATGTATTTATGATTCAAGAAGGAATATTTATATATCTGTTTGAGGGTGAAAACAATTTCTGCTGGTTTCAGTAATTTCGTGTGATATGGGTGAGAAACAAATCTAAACCCCAAACAATGTACTGCAAGGGAATACTTTAGATTCGAGAGATCAATCTGTACAAGTCGGACCTAAACCAAGAAATAGTTGTTCCAGACTTGCTTCAGTCACAAAGTGGAGGAGAAGGGTTGATTTTGGGGAGGGAAGCGAAGAGAGTGTTGACACCAGAATATTTGATTCTGGAAGAGTAGTCGTTTTGTGACTTGTATCAGAAAGTGAGAAGCTAACATATGGTAAAGCTAGCCAACGCTTTCTGAGTGTTGTATGCTCCTGACCAGAACATGTCGTTCGGTGGAAATAGGTAATGCCTATTTATACAATTCGAAGTGAAACGTACTCTGGTCTCATTAAGAAATGGAAAACAGGTGAGTAAATGGGAGGAGGTGGTAACCGGTAACGCTTGGAATTGATGTTCCATAAAAGAAAGCGTTTCACCATTACTCCTTATATTTAATAACTGCCTCATCCTTATGACATTTTCTTATAACGAGCGTAGTGTACTCCGCACGCTGTAAACCGCCAAACCAATACCCAATGAGCATCCCCCAGTTTGTGACATGTGTTGATGTCTCGAGTGTTTTCATGGAAAACATGTAGCATGTTGTTGTTGTCTGGCAAGTTGATCTTGGGAGACTTTCCGGCTCGGTTGTGACCTTCAACAGTCAATATTTTGCATCTTAAGAGGAAGGTAGCCGTTGATTATTGCAACCTTTCATTTGGTAGCCAGTGGCATGAAAGTATGATCAATATGTCTTTAATATGGCCCAGTTTAGGCGCGGCCAAAAGTTAGGGTTTTGGCCTTGTTTAGGCGCGACCAAACTAGGGCCAAAGGTTGTCATGCGTTAGCTGGTAACCTTGGAAGGCTAAGATCTGCATCTTAGATGACAAAGTGGCCGTTGATTATTGTAGGCCTTCGTTTTGGTAGCCGCATAGAGAAGGCCGGCATAGTGTGGCGCGGCAAGGTGGTTGGCATGCCATTGGAACATGTGGCATGACATTCCTTGGCGCGGTTTGGCGTGACCAAAACTAGGATTTTGGGCCAAAGGTTACCATGCGTTGTTTGGCGAACTTGGACGGATAGGATTTGCATCCAGGATGGAAGGGTGGCCGTTGATCGTCGCACGCCTTCGTTTTGGTAGCCGCATAGGGAAGGCCGGCATGGTGGGGCCAAGGCCAATGGCGCAGATGTCTTAGCATAGTGGGGCCAAGGGTTTGGTACGGACGGCTTGGCATGGTGGAGCCAAGGAAAGGTGCGGTTGTCTTGGCATGGTGGGGCCACGGGTTTTGGCATGCCATTGGCGCATGGTGCGGCTAGCATGGCTGGCATGGTTTGCCATTGGCACAGTGGTGCGGCTGGCATGGTTGGCATGCCTTGGCGCGGATATGTGGCCGGCATGGTTTTCCATTGGCATAGTGGTGCGGCTGGCATGGTTGGCATGCCTTGGCGCGAAGATGTGGCTGGCATGGTTTGCCATTGGCACAGTGGTGCGGCTGGAATGGTTGGCATGCCTTGGCACGGGAGCATGAGAATTAGGGTTTGGTATGTACGAAGATGATGTCGGTCAATACTAAGGGTTCTGCCGTGGAACATGACACATGTATATAAAAAAAAAGGTACCCTGGTAATTTTTACATGGGTATGTTGAATGATTCAATAAGTGCGCTAGTGGTTGTAGTGACGTCATGTCAGATGTAAGGTTTTACGATTTTAACCCTAAGATAAAAACCACTATCAACATTAAGTCCCCTGCTTAGCTCGTAACATGAGCATTGTTGCGAGGTAAGCATAAGATGGTGACATGCCAGGACAAAATTGAAATGGCAAGTCATGAAAAGATGGTCAGGAAGACCCGAATAACCTTTTTCGATAGGTAAGGAGAATTCGTGATTCTTGTGTTGGCGACCTTGCGTAAATTCTACTCGTGATGTTGCTGGCTAGACTTTGAAATGGTAGAGGCGGTTGCTGGTTGAGATGCAGACTGTCGGTTTGGCTTGGTCACGCGTCATCTTGGCTGGGATAGGGAACACGGAGGTGGTGGATTAGAGAGTTGTCAATGTTGGTGTGGCTTGAGCGGAGCCGCTAGCGTTGGTCGGCTTGGAATGGGAGCCGCAGGCATTGGTCGGCTTGGAATGGGAGCCGTCAGCATTGGTCGTCTTGAAATGGAGCTGCTTGCGTTGCTCGGCTTGGAGTGGAGCTAGATTGAGTTCCTTGGAAGGATGACGACTGGATTCAGTTCCGTGGAAGGATGAGGATCGGCTTCAGTTTCATGGGATGATGGCAACTTTGTCTGAATTAGGGTTTGGCATGCCGAAATCCTAATTAGCGCCCATTACTAGAATCGCTGTAGAATTCTCGTACGAACTCGGATTTTGACGGTTCTCCCCTCCATTCTGAACGGAAAATAATTTCTTATCTCCCATCTCGGGAATATTTAGGTTTTGAACTCGTTCGGGAGGTGAAAATAGCTCGACAGTAAAATTCAGGAAGAATTGCGGGACCGTGGAATGATGGCAGCTTGCTTTAGTTCCGTGGGAAGATGATGACTTGCTTTGGGAAGATAACAACTTGCTTCAGTTCCCTGGGAAGGTGACGACTGGCTTTGGGAATATAACAACTTGCTTCAGTTCCCTGAGAAGGTGACGACAGGCTTCGGGAAGGTAACAACTTGCTTCAGTTCCATGGGAAGGTGACGACTGGCTTCAGGAAGATAACAACTTGCTTTAGTTCCCTGGGAAGGTGACGATTAGCTTCGGGAAGGTAACAACTTGCTTCAGATTTTAGCATGCTACAACCCTAATTAGCGCCCCTTACTAGAATCATTGTAGAATTCTCGTACGAACTCGTATTTTGACGGTCCGCCCCTCCATTCTGAACGGAAAAGAATTTCATATCTCCTTTTGCGGGAATATTTAGGTTTTGAGCTCGTTCGGTAGGTGAAAATAGCTCGACAGTAAAATTCAGGAAGAACTCAGGAGGGATGTTGCGGACCCGAGTTGGCATAGTCGCGCCTAGTCATCCGTTTCATGGAGCAAGAAGGAATCTTTATTTTGTTCAAACTCTAGAAACTCCATCCGCATGAAAAGAGATATTGACCTTCTTCTGTTTTCTGTTGCTTGTCCGGATCCGTGCTTTCGTCTGCAGTGTCCCTCCAGTGGATTCCAAAATTTATCAAACTCCACTGCATTCTTGGGACGGATGGATGTGGTTGCGTTTTCGGTCCATCCTTGATTTTAGGTAGTTCAGTGCACGGACCCTCTGATCGCCATGACAATATGTTGTGGATGCTTGTATTGGTCGAAATATTCCGGAGACACTGGATGAAATATATGAGTTGGGAGACATTTCGTTGGCGATGTGCTACTATCAAGTCTTCAAGGACTTGGTTCCAAGTGGCATCCTTCGAACCATATTCTGAATCATGGATTATCGTGTGGAATGGGATGTGGTGAGCAGTCCCCAGTTATGCTTCTGTTAGATCCGATGGCTTGGCCGAATATGTGAATATATCTTTGTGGCGTGCATTTGGAGTCTTCGGGTGCACATGTACGACTCCATGTTAGAAATTCCTGCGGCTCGTAAAACTTCGACAATGATGATGTTGAAATCAGAAATAACCTGGTTGAGGGGAGTGAAAGCGTCCCATGTTGGTAGTCCCCATGTGTAGCCTACTTTCATTGCATCGCCTTGAATCCACGTCCACGAGATTTTATATAAGCTTACGTACTCTTCTGGATGTGATACTGGGGTGATCAGAATATCACATGATGAAATATCCTGGATAGTGAAGTGGTGGGAATGAGATAATTATGTTGTTTATCATGGCTCCATCTGTTTCTTCAAGAAAATGTTTCAGCCGCATCTCTGGAGTTATCTCATGAGTCTTTGATGGTCGTCGGGATGGACTGCGATGAGCAATCCCCAGTTGCATTTTTCTTCAGTTTTTGAAGTTTTTTCCCTCTGAGCAGGCTTGGGATCCTCCGCGGCCTTGTAAAGTATTGAAGGCGTCTTCTGGACAGATATGTGATGATTTTCTTGCGCTGCACCCTTGAAGAGTAGATGACCTTGTTGTGGCTATGACCTTTTGGTTGAACGTGTCTTCTGAGCTTTGACAGTGAAAGGATTCCGTGTATATCCTCAGTCCCCAAGTATGGTTTACATGTTTCCATCTTGTATGGTCAGTGGGTTGACCATGATAAAGACATCACCATCGTGCGTTCGTACTGGTGATTTTGTTACTTCTTCCACGTGGAACTTAAAATATGGAGGAGTACAGGTAACTTTTGTAGTGATTACTGCTGTGGTGAAGCTCTGGATGGTACCAACAAATGAGCGACAACAGTTCTTGGTAGCAGATGTAATCAGAAGAGACTACATTGTCGTGGTAACAAAGTAGGTTAGCTGGAATTGTATGGGCATCCATGGAAGTAAAAGGATTGGCTGGACGCCTAAGTGAGCGAACTGTCCATGATCACGAGTTTTGGCGAGATGGATCAAAAGGCGGTCATGACTACGAAGGTTGGCTGGCTGTGATCATGATCCTTGACATGGGAGGCGTGGTGGTACGACCTTTTGCATGAAGAAACGGCGTTGAAGCAGCTTCGGCTCTTGGAAAGGATGTTGAAACTTAAGGAGCCAAATGCTGAAGCTTCGGCTTCGGATTCTAGAGCAGCTTATGGAGAGAACGCTGAAGCGGAGCGGCTGCTTGAGCGAGCGTTGAACCGGAGCGGCTGTCGGAGCGAACGTTGAAGCGGAGCCGCTGCTGGAGGACATTGAAGTGAAGCGGATGTTGGAGCGAACGTTGAAGCGGAGCGGCTACGTTAATCAGTGTGCTGTCAAACTGGACACCCTTCAAGCGAACAATGGTTAGGAGTCCCCGGTTTCATCTATCAATCGTGCTTTCTAGGAGAGGTTGGGGTTTGGGAACGGCTTCTCTGGTTGGAAACAGATCTTCCCTGATGCAGTGCGGTTGAGGGCTGCGAATATGTCTTGACGCTGCGCCTACATAATCTCACATAAGTGTTTCATCATAGACTTCACGGTTTTTTGGGCCAAGTCCCCGGAAATCATGCAGCTCCTGACAAGAAGAGAGTCTTTGTGAACTCAGGGGGTTGCTGATTTTCTTTGCTTCGATTTTGGAGAAGTCGTTCCTGATCTTTACATGTGATGAAATTAGATTGCTGATTCCCTTCTACTGGGCGTTCAAAAGGCAATGCTGGAAGGATGCAAGTTGCTGGCGCTGGAAAGATGCAAGTTGTTAGCGCTGGAAGGATGCAAGTTGCTGGCGTTGGAAAGATGCAAGTTGTTAGCGCTGGATCGTCTTGGCGTGGACGCTGGCTTGGATTTGGTATGGTGCGGACTGTTGGCTTGGCGTGGCGCGGACTTGTTCTTGCGGGCTCAGTTGCCTCTTTCCATACGTAGCTCAAATAGGAAATCATTTCCTTGTTCAAATTCCAAAAGTGTTATGCGTATGAAAGGGGTTGGCTCTCTTTTTATCTCGTATCTTTGTTCTCACGTCCTGGTGTTAGCGGTAGCAATAAAGTGGGCAAGCGTATTCCAACTATGTACTCCAACGTTTCTCTTTCAATTTGTCTTCTTGTTTCGGGGCAAATCCTAGCCATAGGTATGCCTTCCATGAATCTGTAGAAATATTGTTCTTCTCTTCGAATATCACTGTAGTAGCGTCGGCTACCTCATGAATAGTGACTGGTAATCGTTATTATGCAAAGTAGGTACGTACGGGTAGATGACTGATTCCACAAGGAACTGGGCGTTAGGGTTTCTCTGAGATCCAAAAGTTCCAGGCCAAGGTGACCGAAGGTCCCTCTGCGGGCGTGGTCAAACAACAAGAAGCGGAGGTCGAAAGGCTGTCCAAAGAGTTGGAGCTGAAACATGCGGTCCTCCAAATGACGAAGAACACCTTCTTCGAGAAGAGAAAAACACCGTTGAATGGATTCCTTTGAATGCACTTCTGTCTTCTGAAATTCTTCTGTTTCGTTTTTTTTTTGAAAGGCAAACGAAACACCTGGCTTTATGGTTTTGATTTTCTGTATTTTTGGGTTGATAGACAAGTGTTACTTATGAGGGTTTTGGATTATTATTCGGGATGAAATGTTTTAGGATGATGTCGTTTTTGGTTATGATTGTAAGTGACACAAACATCCCAGGGAAGATATGGAACCGTGAACGTTCCGCGTCGGTAGATGACATGGGATGAAACATAACATGGCTATCGGTTTTATCATTCCCGTGAAAACTCGAAATAGTAAACCATGTATTTTTTCTAGGCAAGAATTACTCGGTTTTTTGGATATGCTAACAAAAAATGAGTCAGGTGCAAGTCCGAGTTTTGTGAGAAGCACCGCAATTGTGGAAAGTCCCGGTCGTCCCTGAGTCACATGATAATCGAGTCGTCAATCCCTGCGCGGATCATTTGCTTTTAACCTCTTGGAAGTCCCCAGTCTCCCCTTGTCGTGTCATGACTGGTAATCGGGTCGTCTCGTAACTGAGTCGTCGATCCCTGAGCGGACCGTATCGGGTCGTCTGGTAGCTGAGTCGTCGATTCCTGAGCGGATCGTTTGCCTCTACCGTCCTGACGTCTGGGTCGAATTATGAGATCGAGGATTAAAAATTGACAATTCAACCGAAAGACCAATCTCCCACTGTTGTCGCCAACTGTTTGAGAGTGAAAAAAGTTTCTGCTGGTTTCGGTAATTTCGTGTGATGTGGGTGAGAAACAAATCTAAAACCTAAACAATGTAGTGTAAGGGAGTTCTTTAGATTCGAGAGATCAATCTGTACAAGTCCGGCCTAAAGCAATAAATGGCCGTTCCAGACTTGCTTTAGTGACAAAGTGGAGGAGAAGGGTTGATTTTAGGGAGGGAAGCGAAGAGAGTGTTGAGACTATAATAGTTGATTCTGGAAGAGTAGTCGTTTTGTGACTTGTATCAGAAAGTGGGAATCTAACATATGGGAAAGCTAGCAAACGTTTTCTGAGTGTTGTATACTTCTGATCAGAACTTGTCGCTCGGTGGAAATAGGTAATGCCTATTTATACAAGTCGACGTGAAACGTACTCTGGTCTCATTAAAAAATGGAAAACGGGTGAGTAAACGGGAGGAGGTGGTAACCGGTAACGCTTGGAATTGAAGTTCCATAAAAGAAAGCATTTCACCATTACTCCCTATATTTACTAACCGCCTCATCCTTATGACACTTTCTTATAACGAGCGTAGTGTGCGCCGCACGATGTAAACCGCCAAACCAATACCCAATGAGCATCCCCCAGTTTGTGACATGTGTTGATGTCTCGAGTGTTTTCGTGGAAAACATGTAGCATGTTGTTGTTGTCTGGAAAGTTGATCTTGGGAGACTTGCCGGCTCGGTGGTGACCTTCAACGGTCGAGATTTTGCATCTTAAGAGGAAGGTAGCCGTTGATTATTGCAACCTTTCGTTTGGTATCCAGTGGGATGAAAGTATGATCAATATGGCTTTAATATGGCCCAGTTTAGGCGCGGCCAAAAGTTAGGGTTTTGGCTTTGTTTAGGCGCGACCAAACTAGGGCCAAAGGTTGCCATGCGTTAGCTAGTAACTTTGGACGGCTAAGATCTGCATCTTAGATGAAAAAGTGGCCGTTGATTTTTGCAGACCTTCGTTTTGGTAGCCGCATAGGGAAGGCCGACATGGTATGGCACGCAAGGTGGTTGGAATGCCATTGGAACATTTGGCATGGCATGGCATGCGTTTGCGCGGTTTGGCGTGGCCAAAACTAAGGTTTTGGTCCAAAGGTTACCATGCGTTGTTTGGCAACCTTGGACGGATAGGATTTGCATCTAGGATGGAAGGGTGGCCGCTGATCGTCGCACGCCTTCATTTTGGTAGCCGCATGGGGAAGGCCGGCATGGCATGGCATGGCGCGACAAGGTGGTTGGCATGTCATTGGCACATGTGGCATGGCATGCCTTGGCGCGGTTTGGCGTGGCCAAAACTTGGGTTTTGGGCCAAAGGTTACCATGCGTTGTTTGGCGACCTTGGACGGCTAGGATTTGCATCCAGGATGGAAGGGTGGCCATTGATCGTCGCACGCCTTCGTTTTGGTAGCCGCATAGGGAAGACCGGCATGGTGGGGCCAAGGCTAATGGCGCGGATGGCTTGGCATAGTGGGGCCGAGGGTTTGGTACGGATGGCTTGGCATGGTGGGGCCAAGGAAAGGTGCGGTTGGCTTGGCATGGTGGGGCCAAGGTTTTTGGCATGCCATTGGCGCATGGTGCGGCTAGCATGGTTGGCATTCCTTGGCGCGGTAGGCGTGGCTGGCATGGTTTTCCATTGGCACAGTGGAGCGGCTGGAATGGTTGGCATGCCTTGGCACGAAGATGTGGCTGGCATGGTTTTCCATTGGCACAGTGGTGCGGCTGGCATGCCTTGGCGCGGAGATGTGGCTGTCATGGTTTGCCATTGGCACAGTGGTGCGGCTGGCGTGGTTGGCATGCCTTGGCGCTGAGATGTGGCTGGCATGGTTTTCCATTGGCACAGTGGTGCGGCTGGCATGGTTGGTATGACTTGGCGCGGTAGCATGAGAATTAGGGTTTGATATGTACGAAGATGATGTTGGTCAATACTAAAGGTTCTGCCGTGGAACATGACACATGTATATAAAGAAAAAGGTACCCTGGTAATTCTTACGTAGGTATGTTGAATGATTCAATAAATACGCTAGTGGTTGTAGTGACGTCATGTCAGATGTAAGGTTTTACGATTTTAACCCTAAGCTAAAAACCACCATCAACAATATCATAGAAAAGGTTATAAAAATTGCAGTACTGAAAGATATTTTTGTGCTCTCTAAATATATTTATTACCCTGAAAAAGTTTGTGTTTTAAAATCATACAAGAATGATGGTCTACATACCGTTGTACCCGTCCTATTAGGGTCCATAAAGAAACCCTATTTTCTAGGAAAAGTCATGAAACGACCTCCTGCCGAAAGAATACATTTTGTAAACTTATTTGTATAACCTAACATGTGATTGAGAAATTCTAATCCAAGTTCCGTAACCAAGCATGTCTTATATGTCACGAACCTTTGGAAGTATGGAAGAAGCTATTAACTTTTGCGGTGGTATTGATACAAGAGGAAATAAGAGAACTCAGGTTGATGATGAAGTGGTTGAATCATCTGAATATCTTTCTGGTGTGAATTGTTATTTCTCCTATGATCATCAAGATGTTGAGCGTGAAGAGGTGATTTATGCTAATGTTGTTTATGATTTTCTTAAACAATTTGAGGAAGCAAAGATGGAACTTGTGGAAACTCTAAAAGGTTTATACATGTTACGAACTGAGTTGAAAAAGGTTTCTGCTGAAATTGTTCTCATGAAATATCATGTTCGTGGTCTTCTCAATGAGGATATTTTCTCTGAAGAGTTTGTGAACACAGTTGATGACAAATTCAATGGTCTCAATACCAATGAAGAGTCTGAAAAAATCTAGCTTATTTTGTGTTTATCTATGTTTTTGTGAGAATTTATTCTTGTGTTCAAGAAGGATAACTAGAGTTTGGTATATCAAATATTGTGATTACACAAGTTATTTCCAACGATATTTATCTTGCATGTTTTTAGATTTATTTATTTAAGTTCTAGAGTTTTTGGAAGATGAACTTGCAGTATTTAATCATTATTGGTTTAATGTATTGCAAAGTCTTATGAGATATATGTGTCTTTTACTTTATGTGAATTGAACCGAAATCTCATATATGCTCAAAAGTTAAATCTATTATGTAATCTGAACTAAAATAAAACAAAATTTGTGAGATTTTTTCGCAGTATTGATCTACTCGTGATCACACTTTTGTGAAGTTAGTGCACTATCAACTCCGTAAGATTTACTAATGTTGAGTGATACCGATTAAATTATCTCTTTAAAGTAAGGTCACTCATGTTGTTCTCTTGGGAATGACATCAAATGGGGAAGGGTTCTTAAATGAACTTGTGTTTAATTGCTATATCTTTGTGGGGAGAGTGGATGTGGAATTTAAAAGGGATGCTTGTATCTTAAATCTCCTAGATGAGCGCTAAGTATTTCATACTTTGTGATATCATTTAAATAAAATTTGATATGTGTTCTATTTAAGTATTGAAATATATTTTGATTGAATTCATTATGATCCCATAGTTTTCGTACCTTTACTAATTTTTGTTGACATAAAGGAGGAAAATTAATTAATAGTTTCGCACTACATATATATGGTTTACATGTCATTATGTAAGGGGGGGTGAATCAACATCTATAGGTTTCACCTTTATGCAAAAGATGTAAGTAGATTAAGGGGGATAAACATATCATTGAGTATTATTTCGAAGTTGTGATACAATTGAACTTTGGAGAAGATAAGAATACTATGTTTCTGTATAACGACGATTGAGAATATTTATTTTCAAAGTTGTTATCACTACGGATCTTCAACAACAACGATGTTGAGTTGAACACGTTCTGAATCATTGCAACTTGAAGTAACAAAGAATTCAAGGAGTTGAAGAACCAAGGAAATCAAGCATGATGGATTCTGGAGTTTTGAAGCTTTATCATTTTTAATCCATATGTACTAATAGTTTTGACACTAAAACTAACAAAGGGGGAGATTGTTAGAGCATTACTCGGTCGAACTCACAAGTGTTTCTATCTCAAGTTTGTTGTCAAATTTAGTTGTCAAAACTATATCTTGATTTATAGTCTACATTTAGTCAGGTCTCAGATAGCACTGCATTCTAACATTTGAAGGCGAAGATCAACAAGAGCTTTGGAGAAATTCAACATCAAAAGGTAAGTGAAGACTGAACCACCCATTTCTCAAGTCTTCACCTTTCTATCGATGAGACATTATCACATGACTAAATTAGAAAGTACATGCCTAACAGAAATTTCGAGTCAAGTTTATCTTGAATATCGTTCTCGAAATATAACCATCTATGCTTAAGAACATTTATTGCTCATATTTAAATTATGAACCATTATTTAATCATTTGAAAATAGCCCAAAACATTGATACCTATCATTGATGTTACGAATGTTTCATACCAGATATAGAACTACTGTTAATCTGGATATAGGACATTATTCATATCAATTCACATACTAGGAGAACGATTACAAGTTCGGAGCCACAATACATGTAACCAATACACGTACCGGCGTAGTTATAGTTCGGCAACGACTTAATTTGTGGTACGCATACCCGATATCCATACCATAAAAAGTCTGTGACTCGTGAACCAGGAAAGGTGCACACACATAGTATGCAAACCATAAAAAATCTGTGAGTTCCTGAACTCGTTTTTGTCTTTTGGGTATCCATACCCGGTACATGTAATATGACAAACATATTCACGAACAGGTACAATACACATAGTATGAAAATATTTAGCGCTCATTTATGAGATTTAAGATACAAGTGATAGGTGTCTAAAATACCTAATTTGATATCCAGTATTTATGCTTTCTTTGCTACTTTCCTGTAAAATATGTATCTTATGTTTGCTTTTGAGTGTTTAGGTACTTTGGAGTCATTTAGAACAAAAGAAGAAGAAACAGGGCAACCAAATGAAATAGCAGATTACTGAAGCAACAGGCGGCCAGGGAATTCCAGCTGAAGGATGCTAAATACAGGCAGACGTTTGTTAAGGGTACCCTTTCACATTTACAGCTTATACTCCAGAAACTAGGTCGGGAAAACGCAAGTCCAGTTTCTTTCACTGAACCATGAAGAACAAAAACTGCTGAACCAAGTTCACCGTCTTCCATGCCATAGGGTGACTGCCGATGGTTATGAGAGTTTTAGAAGCTGAGAAGAACAAGGAGGTTTCGCTTGAGCTTTGGGTTTTATTTCAGATAGAAATTAGCGAAGACACATGGAAGAATACCTGCTGCTGCTGCCATTGATTTTGGTCGTGAAAGAAGGACATTGAACTGGTATTTCAGAGTTTTATTGAATCAGGAATGTTGGATTATGATTGTATTCGAATTTGATTCGAGTTCCGAGAAGTTTTAAATGTGTTTTGCTGCCAAAGAAAGCATCCATGAAGCTGCCACTTCTGCCATTGACGGTGATGGTTGGAAGAGGAGATTTGCGGGATATACTTGCGATCAAGGTATCTTAGGGCCTTTGATAAAGGAGAGATTAAATATCAATTCTAGTTATTGTTAAAAAGCATGTTTGTGAATGAAGATGAATCCTTAACCAATATCTTTACATATTAATTTGTGTGCTTTATTTGCTTTTATTTTAGTCTACTTTTTAAAAATCAGAAAACCCCCCATTGGTATTTATAGGAAACCGAAACAATTTGACAACCTTAGTCCTCTCTCTGGGAACGATCCTTTCTTGCCCTTGCTATATTTTATATTTTGAGTAGTGAGAAAGTAATTTATTTTTGACGCCTACGACAACGATCAAAATTTTGGCGCCGCTGCCGGGGAGGCAGCGGTTGTCACTTGTTTTTGGTTTCTTATTTTTGTTTTTAGTTTTGTTTCTTCCTTTTGTTTTCTTATTTTCTGATTTTGACATAGTTTTGAAAACTCTTGTTTCAGGTACCAATTTCTATGGACGGAGCATATTGGAACAATGGGTACGGTTATCAACCTCAACAACATTATGACAACTATCACCCTTATGGGGAATACAATCAAAACCAATCCTTTGGTTATGGTCAATATTCCACGTACCCTCATACATACCAACCTTCTTACGGTAGGTATGTAAGTGTACAACCACAAGGAGGGGAGATTAGTTGTACTCTTATTCATATTTCTTCGAGTTTTGGTAGATGAGATGCAACAATTTATGGTGGGCATGGACTCAGTTTGTAGACAACCAAGCGTGGAACCAATTTCGTCGACCGAATATGCTAATAGTATGTTTGGCCCAATTTCTGATCGTAGTTATGATCATTCACCCATTCAAAGGGAAGATAATTGGCCTAGCAATACTGAAGTAAGTGATTATACTTTTTCCTTGTCGAACGAGCTTTACCAACAAATGGAACACTACTTTCAAAATTTGGATGGATCACTCCAAGAGCTTCAAAAAGGTGTTTCCATTTTAAGACAAGGCATTGAAGAATACAAAGAGGACATGCAAAATTCTGCGAAAGACTAATCTTTGGGAAGTGGTAGCCAATCTTATGTTAACTATGATAGTGACGATGACTATGAAAGTAAAACGCTTGAACCAATTTATGGTGACATCCCCGAGGAGTGTACAATGGAGTCTTTTTGCGATCAAGGTGAAGATGAAAAGGAATATGATGACACTAGTGCATCTTACTCAAGCATTGATCTTAATAATGATCAAGAACCTATTCAAAAGCTAGAGCTTGAGGATGATGCAATGCGTGTTCTTAAAAAGTTCCTTATGGAGAGACTTGAATCCGCAGTAGCATATTTGTCTTACAACAAAGAAGAGTGTGTTGAGAATGAAATCAATATGACCAATATTGTAGAAGACCCAATTGAGCTTGCAAAGGATTGTAATGATGATGTTTATGTCGAGACTTTGGTTAAGGCAGAAACGGAGGAAGAATGGTTGCAAGGTTTGATAGAGGACCATGATATACAAGAGGTTAATAGTTCACTTGAATTTTTCAAGGATGAAGAGGATTCCGTAATTCAAGAGATTGTGCGAGGTTTGTCTAACCCTTTGCATACTGTTTCTTCTCCTTTATCTCTTATTGTTTTGAATGTATGTGCTTAGAAAACATTGTTGAATGACTTTGTTTCTCGATATCCGCCATTGGAAACATTTGATTCTCATGCTATGCAGGTTTGTGAACAAGAAACCATGAAAGTTCCCGAATTCTATATTTTATATCCACTTCCAAGTGTGGACAAGAATAAGTGTGGGGGAAACTTTTATCGGTTAATAGCTTCGATCTGTTTTATATTACTAATATGTGCGCGAAGCTAGTGTTTGCAAAACAGGTTCTATGGAAGAATCCTCAACTTTTCAGGTTATTGGTGTATGGGGAATCGGTCTTGCAAGTTGGGCTGACGACTTTAAACCAAGCGCTAAATGGGAGGCAACCCACTGGTTTTGTGTATCTATCTCTATCTTTCTATTTCTCAAGTCTTTTATCTTTATTTTCTTATTTTGGATATTTGCATATCAAAACTCCAACTTTTAGAAATTTTTGAACAATTTAGAATAAACACTAGCCTTTATAAGTAGATGGAATTTTTTCTTGACGATGAGGTATATATATTGGCTGAGTTGGGATTAGATGCCAACTAAATAGCTTGTTTAGTGTTTATCCTCTATTTTTCAGAAATAGTTATGAGTTGGAATATCAGTTTTTTATCATGCATTTTATTTTCTTATTGTGTATATATATCATGTTATGAATTTCCCATCTTAAATTTTACTTTGGATGACTTAATTTACATTGAGGACAATGTAAAGTTTAAGTGTGGGGGAGTGTTTTCGCATATAGAGTTTTTAGCCTTGTTAGTTTTTCCCTTTTGGATACAAAAAAAAAATAAAATAAAATAAAATAAAATAAATAAATATTGCTTTATACACTCCGAAACATAGAAATATGTGCCTTTAGGATGACACTATCAATCTAAATGGATGGAACCATCTTGGTTGCAGGAGTTGAGGAACCCATTAACTACAAGGGACAGAATTATTAAAGTGTTAGAAATAATATGAAAGTTGTTACCATTGCTCGGAATATTACCATATCACTTTCTGTTTTTACTTTTGTAACCTTTATGTTATATCTATGTGATTTGGTGGGTTACTAACATCGAATTGTTATCGTTGTTAGGATGAAATAGTGTGATTGAGTTACTACAAAAAAGAAAAAAAAAAAAAAAAAGAGACCGACCAATTGACCAAACGGAATAAATTTGACACTTGGATAAAGCAATATGTGTGTGTTCTCCCCGTCTCTGTCGCCTAAACAAACGTGGAATGCAGGATCCACGGGAATTACCATGTAATCTGCTGACAAGAAGCGTGCCCTTGTATCCAAAAGATACAATCATGTTGTCGATTAAAAAAAATAAAAATATTATTGTGTTGAATAAAATCGATCACTAGTTCCCTTGTATATGCCAGTGAATTGATCTAGAATTAAGTTTGTCGACCGTTGGTTCCCTTGTATATGCTAGCTGTGTTGATATTAGAATTCAGACCAGTAGCTTAATCCATTAGGATGCATAGGTTCATCTTGGCAGTGACCTTCAGACAAATATGGGGAATATCGATCACTTTAGTAAACATCGCAACCATCTATATCTATTTCCATCTTCTTTATCTATTCATTTGTGATTGTGGTTTGTTAGTTTCCGAGATTGTGGCTTGTTCGACTTTCTTAACAGAGCTTAATTTATATATATTAATTTGGATTGATAACGAGGTACCTCCTCTTGCAACCATTTTGGATTCATTCATGAATTTGTCACAGGTAGTCGGAGTTGGAAATATAGGTTTTGTAGGAAGACCTCTTGTAAACCTTCACGAGACTATAACTCGTCCACTAGGGACACCTAGGGGTTCAAAGGCCTGTTATTCATGCTAAGAGTAACTGTATCCTCGGCGACACGGAGTTGTATGTATGTTTTAGAATTATTTTTGTTTGATTTGCTCGAGGACTCGCAAAGTCTAAGTGTGGGGGAACTTGATAGGTGTCTAAAATACCTAATTTGATATCTAGTATTTATGCTTTCTTTGCTACTTTTCCTGTAAAATATGTATCTTATGTTTTCTTTTGAGTGTTTAGGTACTTTGGAGTCATTTGGAACAAAAGAAGAAGAAACAGGGCAACCAAATGAAATAGCAGATTACTGAAGCAACAGGCGGCCAGGGAATTCCAGCTGGAGGCTGCTAAATACAGGCAGACGTTTGTTAAGGGTACCCTTTCACATTTACAGCTTACACTCCAGAAACTAGGTCGGGAAAACGCAAGTCCAGTTTCTTTCACTGAACCATGAAGAACAAAAACTGCTAAACCAAGTTCACCGTCTTCCATGCCATATGGTGACTGCCAATGGTTATGAGAGTTTTAGAAGCTGACAAGAACAGGGAGGTTTCGCTTGAGCTTTGGGTTTTATTTCAGATAGAAATTAGCGAAGACACGGGGAAGAATACCTGCTGCTGCTATTGATTTTGGTCGTGAAAGAAGGACATTGAACTGGTATTTCAGAGTTTTATTGGATCAGGAATGTTGGGTTATGATTGTATCCGAATTTGATTCGAGTTCTGAGAAGTTTTAAGTGTGTTTTGCTACCAAAGAAAGAAGCCATGAAGCTGCCACTTCTGCCATTGACGGTGATGGTTGGAAGAGGATATTTGCGGGATATACTTGCGATCAAGGTATCTTAGGGCCTTTGATAAAAGAGAGATTAAATATCAATTCTAGTTATTGTTAAAAAGCATGTTTGTGAATGAAGATGAATCCTTAACCAATATCTTTACATCTTAATTTGTGTGCTTTATTTGCTTTTATTTTAATTTACTTTTTAAGAATCAGAAAACCCCCCATTGGTATTTATAGGAAACCGAAACAATTTGACAACCTTAGTCCTCTATGTGGGAACGATCCTTTATTGCCCTTGCTATATTTTATATTTTGAGTGATGAGAAAGTAATTTATTTTTGACGCCTACGACAGCGATCAACAAACATCCCCTGTAAATTCTACAGCCACACACCTCACAAAGATATAACAATTAAGTACCAGTTCATTTAAGAACTCTCCCCCATTTGATGTCATTCCCAAGAGAACACCATGAGTGACCTTACTTTATGAAAAAAATGATTTTGTCGGACATTAACAAATCACATGGATTTGTATCCTGAACATCGACTTAAATTAATCTCAAGCCCAGTTACGAACAAAGAGATAGTTTTAATCGGTGTGACCCAACACAAGAAAATATTACGGAATGTATGATGCAGTAATAACACAAAAGTGTGATCACAAGTAGATCGATACTGCTAGAAAATTTCTTAAAGATTTTTTTTTCTATTTTTAGTTTATAAAAACATAATAGATTTAACTTCTGAGCATATATGAAATATCATCTCGATTCACGAAAAACGTAAAGGCACATATATTTCATAAGTCTCTTGCAAAAATTAAATCAATAATGATTACATACTGCAAGTTCATCTTCCAAAAACTATAGAATTTAAATAAATAAATCTAAAAACATGCAAGATGAAAAAGTTGGAAATAAATTGTGTAATCACAATTTTTGCTATACCAAACCCTAGTTATCCTTCTTAAATGCAAGAACAAATTCTCACAAGAAATTATCTAGAAAAATGAACCAAAAGAGTTTACTCTGAGATTCCCAGATTTTTCTCATAGTTTTTGTGTTCATCAAGTTCCTCTTCAATAAGGTCCAATCTGGATTTAAAAATTTCTATTTTCTCCTCAAGTTTCTTTGTAGATGATTGTAGTTCACATCTTAGTGATATAACTTGTTTTAGAACAAGGTTCAATTTGAGAGATAACTCATCAAATTGAGAACCTGGTTGATTGTCACAAGGTATGGTTTCATACTTGTCTTGACATGAATCAATCTCTGATGATTAGAACCGGATTTTCGTTGTGGGAAATTGCACAGTCCAGACTTCATCTTCCTTGCTTGAAAAACATAAAGAAGACATGGTTACCGTACCCTAGTTTGATTATTCTGAAGAAAGGAACTTTTGAGAAACCAGTTGTGAAACCTAGAGATCAAATATATTAGAAGAACCAGTAATTCCCGTTTTAGCCTTTACCCTAGAATCAATATGTTTCACCCGTGATGTGTCAAAGCGCATGATCATGTGGTATACAAGTATTTTTCATAAGCTACCCTGAACTTAGATCAATAAATAAATTCAGAGCACAAGAAATATCAGAAAAGTTATGTCATGGATTGTTTTTAGGGAGCATGGCTCAACCTTTTCACAGTTAAATACTAAGCACAGACATCCATCCCATTTTAGAGTTGTTATTCACATCTAAGGGAGAGATGAGAACCAACTGGAGAGTTATTGTATATGATAATTCCTTCCACATTATGGAGGATCCGGTGGTTTTCAGGAACATATATTTTTAACCTGGGTCTTCTATGTATATAATCAAGACTTTGAGAGACAAGAGGTGAGTCTGCTACCTTTGATTGATCTCCGGAATTTGTGACTCATTTTATCTAACTCTCTTGAGAGTTCGGTCACTTCCCTTTTTAGATCTTTCTTCTGTTTCTAACACAATGTAGTTTTAAAAGAGTTAGATTTTGAATCACTTTTATCCTTCGCATGATCTCATTTTTTGCATAAGGACCACTAAGATACGCATGTTGTCTCTTTGTTACAAGTCTGAGAATTCTCTTGTTTGGAAGAATTTTTCAAGACTTTAAAACATCTAGATATGTGTTGATTGTTCTCACATGAATTTCTCGGAAAAGACTGTTTCTTCTTTTTATGAACATGAGGATCTTGCGAAGGACACGTCTCTTTTCGTTCCATTTTCAACTTATCCAGTTCACATTCCAGACTCTCAATCCTTTTAGTCCACATGTCCTTTTTCAGTTAAAATTCAGCCTTCATTGAATGAATTACTTCATTCAAGAGGTCAATTATTTCTTCTAGGGAGGAAATATTTTTCAATGTGGAAGGGCTAGAATTATTTGAATCATGAACCTGTTCATTATCAGCACATGTGAGAAAAACTGGATTGAGTGATTCATCCTATGGGCAATAGTCTAAGGTTACCATCCAAGCTTTAATTTTCACAGAATAATACTTGTTGGGACACAAGGACATATGATGACCATGACCAAGACATTTGGAACATACTAGAGAATCTTTGTCTATTTGAAACTTTTTATCCTTATTCTTAATTGATGATTCTTTACGATTTTTTATTTTTCTATGTCTAAGAGTTTTGTTCAACTGTTGTATAAACAATGACAGAGTACACTTAAGGATATTCTCATCTTTTTCATCAATCTGTTCAGGATTTAGAGATTTGTCCTTAGTATTTCTTTTCGAAATGTAATGACCGTCTCTTTTACTGAGTTCCAGATCAAATATTCTTAACTTTCCAACTAAAGTATTTCTGGAAAGAGTTTGAAGGTTATTTCCTTACATGATGGCATGTTTCTTAGATTCGTATCTTGCTGGTAAAGATCGAAGAATTTTCATTACAATGTCCATTTTGGGAATGGTCTTCCATAATGCAAAACAAGCATTAACAATTTCAGACACTTTTTGATTGAACTCATCAAACAATTCTTCACCAGACATACAAATATTTTCCCTATCAGAATTTATGTTTTGAATCCTAGCTTCTTTCTCTGAGGAATCTCATTCAAATATGGTTTCTAGGATATACCAAGCATCTTTAGACTTAGTGCATAAAATCACATGGTGCTGAAGATATGGGCTTATGGCGTGGATAATAGCGTTTAACCCGTCAGAATTATGCTTTGCAACATTTATCTCGGTTTCAATATATTGTCCTAATGGCTTTGCAATAGTGGTTCCGTCTACAACAACTGTTGGCGCATTGTATCCAATAACTACAATTTTCCATATCTCAAAGTTAGGGGCTTGTATAAAGGAACACATAACAATTTTCCACCATAACTAATTTGTGCCATCGAATGCTGGTGGTACGTTTATCGAGATTGCACTCTTGTCCATATAGTCATATTACTTCAAACACAAACTTGTTAGGTTTTAAACGTGTTTGCCTGCTCTGATACCAATTGAAAACGCAGGGGTACCAAAATACACCACCAACTTTTTCTTAGGAAACATGTATGGAAAAACTTAAATATAATTCCAAAAGTTCAACTTAATGAATCTCAATCAAAGAATAATATTCAGAGTTATATATCTTTCTCTCACAATCATAAAGTTTACAGAGACTAGTCCGTGAACCTGATTCTCGTGTGAGAGTACTTGGGTGATACCAAAGATCAATTTGCCAAGTAATAAATCAAGTCGTATCCAACAAACAAGGATGGATACATTTACTTTGATTGACTAACGCACAACATGTAGTATTTCAATTATAAAGATGAACAATATAATGCGGAAAAAGAAATAACACAGACACCAGAAATTTTTTAACGAGGAAACCGAAAATGTAGAAAAACCTCGGGACCTAGTCCAGATTGAATACCAAACTGTATTAAGCCGCTACAGACACTAGACTACTACCATATAACTTCAGACTAGAATGTAGTTGAGACCTAATTAAACCCTCAAAGCAATTCAGTTACAATCGCGCTCCTTACGCCTCTTGAATCCCAACAGGACTCCGCGCAAATGATTCCCTTAGCTGACATCACACCAACTAAGAGTTTCTTTAACTCAATTGAAGACTTTAAACCAATATTCCTCCCATAGATAAGCCTATATGTGTGATTTCCTTTTCGATCGTAGATCAAGGTGATTGGAAATCGATAGCAATAGACAAAGTCTAGCTAACCTCAACATTCAGACTTATGTTACTCGAAGTGCAGCCTAGATAATTATTCACCTCACAAGTATTAAACTTTTGGAATCAACAAAGTCTGAGATGAAGATAACTTTGATAATTTTTGTCTATCTTGATTGATGGAGCAAGCTCAACAATTGAATCAAGATCATGATACTCGATCTATCAAGATAAACAATAGCTAGACGTGGCTTCACGAATTCCTATGAAGTCTTTGTAGTCGCTAAACCCTAGAAGAGTTTTAGGAAGAGGACGACTCTAGTTTTGCAACTATGACACACCAATAAAAGTAATGTCGGGATTCAAAGATCCCAGTTTCTTTAGGTTCCTCTTTTATAGACATTCAAAGCATATGTTACTTTAGGTTTAAGCTAAGATAACTTTGGAACCAGGCAAACAATATCCACCGTTAGATGAATTTTTAAATATGATTTACATAACAAGATATACACTCTGGTTAGGATGAATCGTAACCGAACCATGTACAAGACCACGTTCATGAAACTATCCAATTGAACTATAAGCTTGCGCATATTCATATAAGACTTAAGACTTAACTCGAGTTACACTAATGTGATCAAATATGCCTATGGTGTTTTTAGAGATTATTCAAATGCTAATTATCTAGGAGACATAATTTATGTGCATATGAATTTAATCTACATGCTAAGTAGGTGTACACGGTACAAACACTTAACCTGTTCGTGAACAGTTATGTCATGGTACGTGTACTGGTATGTATACCTTAAGACATAACCGAGTTCTGGAGTTCACAAAGCTTTTTCGGTATACACACTGGTATGGATACCATTAAAACATAACCGAGTTCCAGAGTTCACAGAACTTTTCCGGTACGTGTACCGATATGAATACCAAACCGGTTCCGGGACCAACAAATCTTTTTTAGTACGCATACTGGTTTGCGTACCGATCAGGGTTTCACGAGTTCACAAACTTTTTAAGGTGTGCATACTAATATGCGTACCAAAAATATATTTGTCGACATAGCTACTCTATTACGTGTACTGAGTACATGTACTAAAGTTTCAGACTTGTAACAATTTTCCCAATTTATGAGATTGATATGTATATTGTCTTAAATCTGAAAATTAATAGTAGTTTTATATTTCTCTCTAAATCAATTCGAAACATTCCCAAATAACATCAATGACACATATCACTGTTCCAGGCTATTTTTGAAGGGCTATTTAATGTTGGTACCCTGTAAATGTCCAACGCATTGCTTTGGTACCCAACATTTAAAATATTAAGGGTTGGTACCTGGACCAACAACTGATTGTTAAGTCAAATCATTGACTTATAAAAATCATTGAAAACCTGATAACCTTTTCTCCCTTTCCCCCAGGTTTTTCCATCCTAGATCACCTTCACATCACTTCCTTCTCCGCTACATTAGGGTATCCTTTTTCGATGGTTTCTCTTATTCATGCAACAGTTGGAGACAGTTTTGTTTTGGGTTTGATATCTCCGATGCAAACAACTAGATCTTTATCAACCTCTCAAGTATCTTCATCCTCTGCCAGTGTGGGATCATCAAATGGAGACAGATATCAGTGCCCTTCTTTAACTTCGACGGATGCCTTAATGGTGTTGAAGGTAGAGGTTTCAGCAGAACCGGGCTTTTTAAGCATCTCACTGGCAGACATTACCCTAAAGATGATCGCAAAAAGGTCTGCAGGGAGAGGATTGGTACTAACTCCGCAGTTTATAAGGCCTGGGAAAGGGTACTTATGCATCTATAGATGTGTCTTTGTGTTCCTTGTATGCACTTGCAGACATGGAAACGACCTTGTCGCAATCATGGAGTGGAGGCCATTGCAAGGCCACTTGCATCCTTTAGTGAATAAGATTGCAGCAGAGTGCACATTTGACATGCACGCATGGTACTTAGACGATGGAACCATGGTTGGTGACATCCTCGAAGTTGCAAAAGCTCTCAGAATAATTCGCAAGGAAGGGCCAGCAAGAGGATTATTTTTAAACGTCAGTAAGACCGAAATATATTGGCATACTACTGACCCTAGATATACCGAACCTGACCTATTCCCCATGGAGATCAGCAGACCAATGGATGGTGTCAAACTACTCGGCGGACCAGAGATCCTTGACACATAATATTGCAGCAGTATGGTGGTAGGTCGAGTACATAAGACAATCCAACTTATGAACTCTGTTAAGCGACTACAAGATCGTAGTGTGAACTGCTCCTCCTTCGTAGTTGCACCGGCGTCTCAAGACTATACTTCACCCTACAAACGACTAGCCTTCACGCTTTACAAGAAGCAACCAATTTGTTCGATGCCCACCTACATCAGTTCCTGCGTCAACTTATAGTAGGTGATGGGGCAGGTTTTGGTGTTTTACAGCAGCGCATCGCAACTTTTCCTATTAGAGATGGAGGGTTAGGTGTCTACACAATGGCTGACACATATACTTACTGCTACCTAGCCTCATGTGCTCAAACTCAACACTTACAGGGACTTCTTCTGCCATCTACACCTAACCTTGGGAACATCAAGAACTACCATGATGCCCTTCAAACATTTATTGATGCTTGCGGTTTTTCTCCTTCGGAATTTGATATCAACAGTGCTGCCCCATATTTCATGAAGTCTTTGGAAGCTTAGTATTTTGATGTCATTACAAAGGAGCTACCCCGCAAGTATACTTTGACAGAACGAGATGCAATACTATGGCAGTCCAACAAGACCGCTCATGCTTTGGAATTTCTCAAGGCCATCTCCATCGATGGTCTACTGCAAACACTTGGGCCCTGTCAATTTTGCTCCGTTCTCAAATATCGGTTAGGCATACCCATGTTTCCCGAGGATAGTCTATGCTCTTGTTTCAACCATTTTATGGACGTTTATGGCGACCATGCTCTACATTGTGCCAAAGATATTGGCCTGAAGTTCCGCCATGACTTAGTTCGTGATATTTTTGCCGAAATTTATTGTAAAGCGGGTGTTGCATCATGTAAAGAGGTGTCTTTGGGATTACTATCCAACAATGGCGGTGGTTTAAAACCTGCAGACATCCTTGTTCCCAGTTGGGAAAAGGAAAAAGAAGTGTGCTTCGATGTCATTGGGGTCTCACCTTTCACAAGTGCTAGAACTTCCAACTTTACACCAGGCCGTGCCATTTCTTCTGCTATTGCCCGCAAGCGTGGTAAATATTTGGATCAATGCTTAACACATGGATACGGTTTTGGTGTTTTGGCCCTCACCATTTTAGGTGAATTACGGGAAGATACATGCGTTTTTCTGAAAAGGCTGAAGAACCTCCTAACTAGTCATTTTTAACAATATTATTATTTTTAAAAACCTAAATATGCCCTCTAATCTGACGGTCTAAAAAAGATCAAGATAAAACTTTTTTCTTTTTATTTAGTCTCCAGAATCTCCACCTCTCCTCGTCCCTCTTCCTCGTCTTTATCTCCGTCTTCTTCAAATTCTCTGGCTCTGCTAGTCATATTCTATGTTAGAACACTGCTCGGTCGAACTCGCATGCGTTGCTATCTCAAGCATGTTTGTCAATGTTAGTGATCAAAACTATAGTTCTTGATTTCTAGTCTACTATATCTAAGTCTCGGACTAGGATAAAAAGTGTAGTTGAGCTCCAGAACTCAATGGCGATCATCATACAAGAAGAAGAACTACTCAAGGAACTGGTGGAACTTCATCGACTAAAAGGTATGTGAAGACTTGAACTTATATATCACTCAAAAGTCTATCTACTCTATCTCCTATCTTGAGACAAGTCGTTTTGCTGTATAGACTTTGATTATACACATTTGTTATTTCGAGCCGAGTTTATCTCGCCTATCTATTTCTCGAAATATTTGTTGGAAAGATTTCGCTTTGGCCAAGTTCATCTTTACCTAGTGACGAAAGTCATGTTATGTTTCAATCACTTTGAAAATGGCTTTGACGAAAAATGGTTTGTGAATAACAACTATATAACGTCCTCTAAGAATGTTTCAATGATTTAAATGAGAGTTTAGAATATATAACCAATGTTGGATATAAGCATTGTGTGGCAACACATATATGTATAAGTCATTCTTCCTTGAACCAAAGTATGCGTACTTTGTTGATCATAAAAACCGGAACAAGATCTGTGAACTCAGTCTGCAAACCCAGTCCGCGAACTGGCGGAAGTTCTCATCCCGAGAAAATCTGCTGGAGTTTGTAAACTCCTTCCGAGAACTTAAGTCCGCGAACTCAGTCCGCGTACTTAGGTTGGTTATTATCTAAAAATGATCATTCATGAACTTATACTTATATCAACTAAGGAATGCAAGTTTGCAAACCGTGGCTATAAAGTTCATGAATCAATTAGAGTGAATCAAATCGTTTTTGCTTCGAGTGTGTCTTGTATACTTCTCTAAGATCTAAGCAATTGAAAAACTCTCTAACTAGTTCATTTGAGTCATTTGAACTAGTTATGGTGAAGAAGAATATGGTGGATATGAAAGTGCTCATATGGCTAACCATTTGGTTAACTACTGTTGAACCAACGAATGTACATGTTTGGGTACAGTTACACAAACCTAAAACGTGCATTTCATTTGTGTGTAAAAAGCTAAGTTTTCGATCTAACGGTTGAAAGATATTAGCTTGAATCTAATTAGGTTTTCATCTAACGGTGAATATTGAATGCTTTGTTACTAAGCTAACATTGATTGCAAACCCTTATTTGAAAGACTATATAAGGGAGAACTCTGGAAACTGGGAAACCTAATCCCCACACCTCCTGTGTGATACTAGTTGTATTAGCTAGAGTCGATTCTCCTTTAACCTTACGTTTCTTCTTGAAAGCCTTTTTAACGACTTAAAGACTTCATTGGGATTGTGAAGCCAGAGCGATACTACTTTCTCGTAGTTGTGTGATATGATCTTGCAGTTTCTATCGTACGAGTACAATTGCAAAGATTGGCTTGATATTGATATCTCCGATAGGCAAGATATAAAAGTAATCACAAACATCTTCGTCTCATCGTTTGTGATTCCACAATATCTTTTTTCGTCGCGTCGATTAAGATTATTGTGAGGTGATTGATAATACTGAGATGTTCTTCGGGAATATAAGCTTGGTTTATCAATTGGTTCCTGTTCACCTTGATTTATCAAAAGACGGAACAAAACTCGTAGGTATTTCTGTAGGAGACAGATTTATCTATTATCGTAGACTTTTCTATGTGATACATATTTGTTTATTAAAGTCTTCGAATTTGGGTCGTCGCAACTCTTAGTTGTGGGTGAGATCAGCTAAGGGAATCAAGTGCGTATTATCGTTTTGGTGTCAGAGAAGTAAGGAGCATAACTATACCTTGGATCAGTGTGAGATTGATTGGGGTTCAACTGCAGTCCAGATCGAAGTTATTTTGTAGTAGGCTAGTGTCTGTAGCGGCTTAATACAATGTGTGTTCAATCTGGACTAGGTCCCGGGGTTTTTCTGCATTTGCGGTTTCCTCGTTAACAAAACTTTTGGTGTCTGTGTTATTTCTATTCCGCATTATATTTTGTTATATAATTGAAATATTACAGGTTGTGCGTTAAGTTCAATCAATTAGAATATCAAACCTTTGGTTGTTGATTTACATTGGTTGACACTTGGATATTGGTCTTTGGTACCATCCAAGTTATCTCTCTTGTATTTGATTAAACTCGCAGACTTGTATTTGCTTGAGTAAGGATAAAATCGAGAAATCTAGATATTATAACTCTTTGATATACTTTATTAAGATTGAGTCTAGTTGATTCTCTTGAAAGTATATTGGAGTTAGTCCATACAGATTTCTAAGCGAAATATTGGGTGTGGTTGTTGCACCACCGTTTTTTCAATTGGTATCAGAGCAGGCAAACACGTTAAAGACCTTACAAGTCTGTGGTTATGGTGATCTGATTCTATGGACAAGAGTAGCATCTCTGATAGACGCGTCACCAGAAATAAAAGCTATGTCTCATCTAAAGATTCTTCAATCTCAAATATAGACGAACCTTGTGTTCAAACTAGACAGACAGGCTCCGACATGTGTTATTCCGATTACCCTTAAAAAGAGTCTATCTCTCTAAATGAATGGGAAACAACTGAAGAGAGTGAATTGATTCTAAATCTTGTTAGAATCCAAGCTGATATATTTAATCGGTTAAAACATCATGTCCATGTTCTCCTTGGTGTAGTAAGGGACTGCAATTTCAAAGAAAATACTGAAGATCATTCTTCACGTATATCTCTTGAGTCTAGCCTCAAAAAGAATTCTTTGGAAATTGAACATCGCTTGAGTAAACTCTCTATTCAAGGATGTTGTATGCAGTCCAATATACCAACTACTTCTGCTACAGCTGAAAATGCTCTAGCTCCAGAAGTAAAATCGGAATCCATTCTACTCAGAAAAGATGTGTTAGTCACCTCCTCTAAACAAGGATGTTCCACATCACATGGAAGGAAGAAATATCCAATCAAGGAGGTTAAGACTGTACTTTATAATCATGCTTGTGATCAGAAAGTATGTCTCTTTTGTGAGGCAAAAGGTTCTGTTAAACAAAATAAAAACTCCAGGTTGAATAAAAATTCCCTTGTTCGACTTCAACACACCTTAGACTTAATTCTCAAAGGTGTAACTGACATTCATATGTCTAAACCAATTGGTTTGTGTACTTACCCTGTGTATGCTATCAGGAAAGTCAGTTCTATGAGTTCCTCAAACGTTCAGAAGCAGAACAGACGCCTTAACAAAAATCGTCTAAGAAAAGATCAAGTCTTTTCTTCTGTTAAAAGAGGAGATAACAATACTTTTGATGTGAACAAAATTCCAGGAGAAAGGGGAAAAAATTATGATGTGAGAGATAACCTGAAGGAGATAATCAAAGGTTATAAAGAAATTGTCAACAGACTGTCTACCTCCTCAAGTCAAAATTCTGGAAGAACTCAAACTGTGTTTCGTATTTTGATGACAGTAAGTTTTATGATAATTTCTCACATCAAAACGGATTCCTTCCTAGATATGAAAGGAAAAAGAGACTTGATCGTAAATGAAATTCTTTTAATGAGCTCAGAGCTCATACTTGTGCTGATTAATCACAAGGGTTAAAGAACTTACTCATAAAAATCTTGTTGAGTAAGATGTGTTAATAATCAGGTATACTATTGGAAAAATTGCTTCTGTTTAGTTGAGCTATTTTCTTATCGTCCATAGTTAAACTATTGTTCGCAGACAAGTTTTGCTTAAGTATTGTTTATGTCTAAAGTTGTTCTCTTGTTTTTAAGAAGCTTTCTTTGCAAGTATGTTGCCTGCTACACTTGTGCTCTAAATTGCTTCTCAGACATAACTTTATTGAGCCATTTTTGAATTATCATGTAGCAAAAGTTTTTAGTTTTAGTTTTTTTTGGGGTCAAGTTGTACTCGCACGGATACCCGTGTTCTGGTACGAGTCAACTGTTTGAAACCCTAATAACTTCCTTCCCTAGAAAACTTTTTAAATACCAATCCCCTGAGTAATGTACGCATACACTGGGTGTTATTTTCTTTTTGTCAAGAATGTCATCCTCTCCACCTTCACGTTCCTATGGGTTTGCAAGAGGGTTTCTTGATAAAGGTATAAGTTTCAAGTCGAAAGGGAGGAAGAAAAGAACCCTTGTAGCAGATGATCATCCCAATTCCTCATGTTACTATGCTATCCCCATGAGGATGTTGAGAAGGAAGAGATGGTTTCTGCTGAAGTGGTTCATGATTTTCTTAAATACTTTGAGGAATCAAAACTGCAGCTTGTTAATACTTTGAAAAGTCTTGATGTGTTAAAAACTGAGTTGAAAAATGTTACCTCTGATCTTGGTCTCATAAAATCTCACATCAATGATCTTATCAAAGAGAATCTCTTCTCTGAAGATGCAAAGGATGTTGTCAATCAAAAGATCAAAGACCTAAAGACTCGTGAGGATCCCGAACCATCTCTTTGACCTAAGTTTGTGTTCGACTTTGGCATAAAAGTATGCTTTAGCTTGTAGCTCTTTTTATTTGCCTAGTAAATATTATTTTCTTGTGTTTTAGGAAGAATAACTAGAGTTTGGAATAGCCGTTATTGTGATTACACATAGCTATGTCCAACGTTTTCATCTTCATGTTTTTAGGTTTATTTGTTAAATTCTAAAAAAATTGTTTGGAAGATGATTTTTGTAGTATTAATCTTTATGGTTTTATATATTGCAATTTTTTATGGGATATGTGTGTTTGCGTCCATGAACTATGATTGTCCCATATATTGTCAAAAGTTAAGTCTTTCATATATCGATATGCATGTATTAATAAAAGAATGAATGAGCTTTTGACATGACAAAAGTTTGAAGCTTATTATGTCATTATGCAAATACTGATGAAATATAGGATGAACTTTTGATTACGAGGATTATGTCATTGTGAAAATAGTGATAGAAAATAGAATTAATCCTTGTTTATTCCGCAGTATTGATCTTCCCTGATCCATTTTTTATGTATATAATGTGAGGCTTCATAAATTCTCTTATGTCGAGCATGACCAATACTTTTTGTGGTTAATTTGGGTGTATATTTCCGATTAGATTAATTATGGGTTCTCTTGTGGTTAATCTAATTGAGTATTTATTGGATTCAAATTCATATTTGTATGTGATTTCTTATGTCCAAAGAAATCCTTATTTTTTTTTGAAATTAAGGTCGCTCTTGTTGTTCTTTCGGGAATGACATTTTATGGGGGAGAGTTCTTAATTGAACTTGTGCTTAATTGCCAAATCTTTGTGGGGAGTGCGGCTGTGGAATATTATAGGGGTTATCTTGTATCATTATAAACTTCTTGATGAAAGCGTTTAGCTTCGGATATATGATTTCATCTAAATAAGTTGATATGTGCTTACTTTTGGTCATGAAATGTCTCTATGGAAATTTTCATTAGGATCCCGTTCTTGTACCTATGCCAATTTTATTGACAAAAAGGGGGAGAATTGATATGTAGTTCACACTACAAATACATATGGTTTTTGGATCATTATATAAGGGGGAGTGGTTTCCATGTGAGATGGAGTATTGACGAAGGGGGAGTGATACATATCACCATAGTATTGTTGTCGAAGTTGTGATACAACTAAAATTTGATGCTGCATAATGATACTATGACACTGTATAACAATGATCGAGAATTCTGTTTTCTCATTGTTATAGCTACGGATTTTCAACAACGATAATGCTAAACTTACAACCTTTGGAATCATTGGAGTACTTATAAGTGACGAATATTTCGAGTAATGTTGAAGATTAGGCATGTGGAATAGGAACTACAAAAGTTTATTTATTTATTTTTGTATTCCATATGTATTAATGGTTATGCCACTAAAATTGACAAAGGGGGAAATTGTTAGAGCACTGCTCGGTCGAACTCGCATGCGGTTGCTATCTCAAGCATGTTTGTCAATGTTAGTGATCAAAACTATAAGTCTTGATTTCTAGTATTTTATAGCTAAGTCTCGGACTAGGATAGAAAGTGTAGTTGAGCTCAAGAACACCATGGCGATCATCATACAAGAAGAAGAACTACTCAAGGAACTGGTAGAAATTCATCGACTAAAAGGATTGTGGAGACTTGAACTTATCTATCACTCAAAAGTCTATATACTCTATCTCCTATCTTGAGACAAGTCGTTTTACTATATAGACTTTGATTATACACATTTGCTATTTCGAGCCGAGTTTATCACGCCTATCTATTTATCGAAATATTTGTTGGTAAGCTTTCGCTTTGTCCAAGTTCATCTTTACCTAGTGACGAAAGTCATGTTATGTTTCAATCACTTTGAAAATGGCTTTGACGAAAAATGGTTTGTGAATAACAACTAAATAAACGTCCTCTAAGAATGTTTCAATGATTGAAATGAGAGTTTAGAATATATAACCAATGTTGGATATAAACATTGTGTGGCAACACATATATGTATAACTCCTTCTTCCTTGAACCAAAGTATGCGTACTTTGTTGATCAGGAGAATCGGAACAAGAGATGTGAACTCAGTCTGCAAACCCAGTCCGCGAACTGGCGGAAGTTCTCATCTCGAGAAAATTTGTTGGAGTTTGTAAACTCCTTCTGGGAACTTAAGTCCGCGAACTCAGTCCGCGTACTTAGGTTGGTTATTATCTAAAAACGATTATTCGTGAACTTATACTTATATTAACTAAGGAATGCAAGTTTGCAAACCGTGGCTATAAAGCTCATGAATCGATTCGAGTGAATCAAATCGTTTTTGCTTCGATTATGTCTTGTATACTTCTCTAAGATCTAAGCAATTGAACGACTCTCTAACTAGTTCATTTGAGTCATTTGAACTGGTTATGGTAAAGAAGAATATGGTTGATACGAAAGTGCTCATATAGCTAACCATTTGGTTAACTACTGTTGAACTAACGAATGTACATGTTTGGGTACGGTTACACAAACCTAAAACGTGCATTTCATTTGTGTGTAACAAGCTAAGTTTTTGATCTAACAGTTGAAAGATATTAGCTTAAATCTAATCAGGTTTTCATCTAACGGTGAATATTGAATGCTTTGTCACTAAGCTAACATTGATTGCAAACCCTGATTTGAAAAACTATATAAGGGAGAACTCTAGTAACTGGGAAACCTAATCCCCACACCTTCTGTGTGATACTAGTTGTATTAGCTAGAGTCGATTCTCCTTTAACCATAGGTTTCTTCTTGAAAACCAGGTTAACGACTTAAAGGCTTCATTGGGATTGTGAAGCCAGACCGATACTACTTGCTCGTAGTTGTGTGATATGATCTTGCTGTATCTATCGTACGAGTACAATTGTAAAGATTGGCTTGAGATTGATATCTCCGATAGGAAAGATATAAAAGTAATCACAAACATCTTCGTCTCATCGTTTGTGATTCCAAAATATCTTTTTTCGCTGCATCGATTAAGATTATTGTGAGGTAATTGATAATACTGAGCTGTTCTTCGGGAAGTCTGGTTTATCAATTGGTTCCTGTTCACCTTGATTTATCAAAAGACGGAACAAAACTCGTAGGTATTTCTATAGGAGACAGATTTATCTATTATCATAGACTTTTCTATGTGATACATATTTGTTTATTAAAGTTTTCGACTTTGGGTCGTAACAACTCTTAGTTGTGGGTGAGATCAACTAAGGGAATCAAGTGCGTAGTATCCTGATGGGATCAGAGACGTAAGGAGCATAACTGTACCTTGGATCAGTGTGAGATTGATTGGGGTTCAACTACAGTCCAGTGCGAAGTTAGTTTGTAGTAGGATAGTGTCTGTAGCGGCTTAATATAATGTGTGTTCAATCTGGACTAGGTCCCGGGGTTTTTCTGCATTTGCGGTTTCCTCGTTAACAAAACTTTTGATGTCTGTCTTATTTCTATTCCGCATTATATTTTGTTATATAATTGAAATATCACAGGTTGTGCGTTAAGTTCAAACAATTAGAATATCCAACCTTTGGTTGTTGATTTACATTGATTGACACTTGGATATTGGTCTTTGGTACCATCCAAGTTATCTCTCTTGTATTTGATTAAACTCGCAGATTTGTATTTTCTTGAGTAAGGATTAAATCGAGAGATCGAGATATTTTAACTCTTTGATATACTTTATTAAGATTGAGTCTAGCTGATTCTCTTGAAAGTGTATTGGATTTAGTCCATACATATTGCTAAGAGAAATATTGGATGTGGTTGTTGTACCCCCGTTTTTCATTCTAATTAGTACATGTTACATAAGAAAATCTACGAAGTCCCATATCTATTCTTCTTCTTTTTGTTGTCTTTTTGTTTTTTGGTAAAACCCTAATAAAATCCATAATTTCAATTGATTTTATTGGTTAGGTTATGTTTTATGGCTGATTTGATTTTTCAATTGGAGCAGTTTCGTAAAGTGGGTCTGGTTCTAAATTGAAATTGATTTCATAATAGATTAACGGAAGAACCTAACTTTGAGATTGGAGATATTGTTGTTGATATCAATTAATTTGATTTTGGGGGTTTTGCAGTAATGATTCATGATATATTATGAAGCAACATCAGATGTGCTGGTGATTCATGGGGTTGTATTGGAAAGAAGTATCAGGTGGTTGTTTCATGGGTGAGTATGCGGCTGTAAAGAGGTAATGAAAGATTTCATGGTGTAGTAAGTGGTTGCTTTGGTGTAGAAGATCGGTGATGTTGGGATAATTAATGGTAACAATGTTTGTAGTTTTCGTTGCAACATTTTTAAAGCATACTGATGTTGTTCAGGATTGATTGGTAATGGCAGTGGTCACACTGGAAATACAGATGTATGGAGGCGGTGATGGTGGCATGAACGCTGAAACGTCATTGAATGAAAAAGACATTTTTTTCCACCAGGAAAAAATTGTAAAACCGAATAATAATTTAATAAAAATTAGGAAAAATAAAATAGAGTCTGGTCAAACGTTGACTTTGACGGTCAACGGCGGAGACATGTACCAACCTTAATATTTGAAATGTTGGGTATCAAAGCAACGTAGTTGACATTTGCTGGGTACCAAACATTAAATAGCCCATTTTTGAATGATAATCTTGAATCATGATTTTGATTGCGAACAATAAATTGTTATTAACCGAAATTCATCAAGTATGAAATGTTCATTAAGCTTAGTCATATTTCGAGAGCTAATTACAAGAAAAACTTGACTCGAAATTCTTAATATGGTTGCAATAGTCTAATTAGTTATGAGACATCGTCTCATAGATAGAAAGATGAATATAACTTGAGATATAGGTGGTTCAATATTCACTTACCTTTTGTTGGAGAAGTTCTCCAAAAGCTTCTGTTAATCTTCGCCTCCAAACGTTAGAACGCCATGATGACTGCTGTGATGCCCGTTTCTCAACTACATCTTCTCTCCTAATCGGAGACTTAACTAATTGTAGACTAGATAGAAATCAAGATATAGTTTTGATAACTAAATTTGAAAACAAGCTTGAGATAGCAACACTTGTGAGTTCGACCGATAAATGCTATAATAGACTTTACCTAGGGATTCGTGAAGCCATCTCCAACTATCTTTATCTTGATAGTTCGTGTATCCTGATCTTGGTTTGATTGTTGAACATTACTCAAACAGGCAATATAGATAGAAATCACAAAGCATCTTCGTCTCAGACTTTGTTATTCCACAAGTTTCAACTTGGTGAGGTGAATAATAATCTACGCTGCTCTTCGGGAGTCGCAAGACCGGTTTTTGAGGTTTGCTAGACTTTGTTTATTGCAATCTGAAAAAGCGGGGGTATAACAACCACACCCAATAATTCGTTTGGAAATTTGTATGGACTAACTCTGAAAAGACGAGGGTACCCAAATATACCTCAATCTAAAACTTCTCCACCTATAAGTCCTTTCTCCGAAAGTGATTGTCTATGGACTGAGTCGAGAAAATACAACTAATCGGTTCACACTTCCAGTGATCGTCTATGGATACGAGATCGAGACAATACGACAACAAGATAACTTGCGTAATTGACCATGGATACAAGATCGAAACAATACAACAACGAAGTATGATTACTTGATAATAGGTTCGGACTTAACCAAACACAATAGGATTGTTATCAAGTAAATAGGAATTAACATTTGTGTATTTTACTTCTAATTATAATAAAAACAATTATAATTGAAGAAATGGAAAAGTAAAAGACACAGCAAGATTTTGTTAACGAGGAAACCGTAAATGCAGAAAAACCCCGGGACCTTGTCCAGAATTGAATACTCTCAGAATTAAGCCGCTATACAAAATCTAAACCAACTTCGTATAGTTGAGACCAAGCAACTAAACCTATAGTTCACCTAGTTCCCTCAGTATCCCTGCATCTCCAACTTTTAATAAAGTCACGCACTTGGAACAATTCCTTTGGTTCGTGTTCCAAACAGTAAAGGAACAACAAATCCGTTCGGTAACAACTCTTTTCAAACAACGTGATATGAGTTTGACAAAAGGCTCTTCCGTTTATCCCAATAAACTCCTTTGTCAGGTTCTTAGATCTATCTATTCAAAAGTTACAAAAGTAATTGTTTAGACTATGCAATCAATACTATTAATCACAAAGAAATGTATTGATGATGACCTACTCAACTAATCAATCCAGGTTATCACAAAGATAAACAGATTGTAGTTGGATCCCCAGCCGATCAAGTTTTGTGCACACCAAAGATTATGAACTCAAATAAGATATCTTCTTTGTCTTCAAATCTTCTTAGATCTTCAATAAACACCTGCACACAAACAACTTGAATCTCTTGTGATCAATCACACACAGAACAGAGTCTGTTAACGATGAATTATCACAAGACGTCTTTAGATCTACAAACAGTTCTAAAGATCCCCGTCAATACTTCGATCTATTTTGGGTGAATCTTATATCAGAAGAGAAGATTCTCAAGCATAAACAAACTAGGTGCAATCAAAGTTCACAACCGTCAGTCAATCAAACCAATCGAAAATTGATAATAAACTGCAATTATCTAGTTTCCCACCAACGGTACTCGTAGAGCTTCCCAATCCCAAAGAAGTCTTTAAAACGAGCAGTCATAAGAGATTTCTCCTAATTAGGGTACTTTCCTCTCCGAATAGACGGCTCCACCAGTAACAACACAACTAGGTAGTTTTGCTGGCTCTGAGGATTAGTTTTCTAGAAATGTGAACTTCAATATTTATAGACCAAGGAAGTTTGGACACCAAGGAATTTCCAAAACCAAATATTCTCAAATATATGCAATAAAGCCAAAAAAGGTTTTCATAATTCCTGGAAATGCACTGTCCAAATATTGACCGAAATCTCAGTAGAAAATCTCCAATTAGTAAATCCACATTACCAATTTTTATTTTCTAAAGATGTGCATTTAATTGCTGGAAATTAAAAGCGTATAAAAACTAAAAACCTTAATTAAAAGATTCTCAATTTATTTCGATATGGGATTCTCCTTTAGTTATTAAGGAATATCTTTGAAAAATAAATATTAAGAATTACTGCACATGTTCAAAATATGTCGACATCTTTACTTTGTAAATCCTTTTTCATATTTACAATCTTGGAACCGATTTGCCACACTTCCAAACGAGTTTAGAATTGGTTAATCTGACTTCCAAGAACTATGTGATTGATTATCCTATCAAATCACCATTAATGGGTTTCACGGTTCTACCAAAACACAAAGCTTCGGTTCTACCTCCATGTGGGTACTAGGATCGGTCACACTAGCTTTCCAAAAATTGGTTGACTAGGTACTAGGTTCGGTACCACATAATTATGGTATTTTACTTGTGATCGGTTGCACAAGTCATAAGATCAGTTACCAATTACTAAGACTTGGTGTACCTCTTACAAGGATCGATTACACATACTTGTGATTGGTTGCACCTCTTACTAGGATCGGTTCCCCAATGTCTAGAGTTATCCATACCAATTACAATATATCGATCATACCATCTCAGGTGATTACTTAAGATCGGTTTCACTAATAAAAGTCATACCAATACAAAAGTCAGGCATTATGATTAGTTTTACCAAGATATATAAACAAGTTATGAGTGGTTATACTAAACACACATATTGGTAATCCAAAGATTTGAAATGAATAACAATACCAATAAGCCTAGCGATTTCCCTTTCGATTCACAAAACAAGTTTATGAATTGTACTTCCTTTAAAAGAATGTAAAACATTGTTTCCTAGGACAAATCTTCACCCATACCCATACATAATCACAATAGCATTCGTCGATGTCTTATATATGAAGTTCAAAATATAGACGTTATACTTCGTATTGTAATTCCTTAATACTATGTCTAACTAGAGTATAATCATTCACAGCTTCGCAGTTATGTTTTCAATATGCACGACTTGAAAGATAAGTTAGGAATGAAAAAGTCCAAGTCGAATATTACTAACCTCAAGAGGAAGGATTATGTCGTTGATGTAGCTCTTTACTTCTTCACATTCTTCAAGTCTTCGAGTAATACTTGTAAGTCTCATATCCTAGTAACTTTCTAGCTAACCTATACAAAGTTGACTCTAGTAAATAATCAAGCGACTCTTTAAATGAGTTTTGATTCACTAAAATATGACAACCAAACTTTACATACCAACGCTTGGTGGGTTCAAACGAGCAACGCTCTAACAAACTCCAATATAATTCCGAGAGAATCAACTAGAGAGTCAGACTCAATCAAAGAAAGATATCAAAGATTTATATCTCTTTCTCAAATCAATCAACAAATCAACATGAAGGAATCCGTGAACTGATCGATATGAGAATCACTTGAACGGTACCAAAAACCAATGTTCAAGTGTCAATCAATTTCTATCCAGTAAACAAGGTCGGATTTCTCAATTGATTGAATTACGCACAACCTGTAATATTTCAATTATAAAGATAAACAATATAATGCGAAAAAGAAATAAAACATACACCAAAATTTTTGTTAACAAGGAAACCGCAAATGCCGAAAAACCCCGGGACCTAGTCCAAGATAAACACACACTGATTATAAGTTGTTACACCAATTTTCTACTACCTATTCGGATTAGATGTAACTTTCTTCAGCTGTATTCAAGCCTTTGTAGAACTCCTAGCAGAAAACTGATTCTCTTTAGGAATTCTTCTCGTAAATCTTCTAGCAGAACACAAATTCTCTTTAGAAGTTATTCTCGAAAAACTTCTGGAAAAACATAGTTCTCTTCAGAAGTACTCTCAAAAATATTCTAGCAGAATGTTAGTTCTCTTAGAAGATGCAACAACAACTGATACTTTTCGATCTTTTGTTTTCACAAAATACCGGTTTGATTTCCCTTTAGATGTTTATCAAGGTTTTGGAAACCTTGTGTTTGTTTTGAGAAAAACAATTACTAGGCAAAAGTAATATCAAAACAAACTTGTAGATTAGGGTTTATTATACTCTTCATAAAGGAAGAAAAACCTAATTATTCTACAACAAGAGATATCTTGTTTAAAACTTCTTAAGGATTTTTACGAGATACCTTAATCGAAGTTTTCTTTCTAGTTCCGATTTCTACTTGTATATGGTGGATTTTCGACAAAGGCTAAAATCTTAAAACCATAATTGTAGTATTCCTGATCCAGCAATCAGATGAGTGTTGAGACTCATGTCTCTCGTCGAAAGCATGAAAGCTCATGCCACAAAATCTCCGACTGAGAATGCTGTCTCTCAGAGTATATGTAGATGTGTAGTCTCTCAGCTGAGGCAACGACACATCTCATGAATATTGAGCAATTTCGGTAATTACTTCTATATAGAATCGAAAGATTGGACGGCTCCTAGACAGCTTGCCTGCTAGTATAGAGAAATAACGTCTTCAGGATGCAACAAGGTTTTCCCTGACTATATAAAGGAGATATGACGTTTCAACAAGCTCATATTTCTCAATTCTCAGATAATTAATGCTCCTAGATAGCATGCCTGCTAGTAAAGATCCATCAATTAATTATCTCTAATCGTTAACTGGATATTCAGCAATATTCTACGATTCTTCGTAATATTTCCTCACTTCAATTTGTGGTTCTTCCCAGCAGAATTCCACGTGTTAGTGATAAATGTTCAATAAACGGGCATCTGAGCCGCTATCGAGTAAGCCCCGACCAAAATGGTGCTAGTGTACTCAGCAATAATGCACAAACGAGCACATGAATGAGCAAACGAGCATTCCAAAACACGAAGGAACGATGAACTTATGCAAAATAGGAAGGAAAATAATAATAATAAAATATTAGCAAAGGCGCTAGGGGACTGGGCCCACCAACCGGCCAGTCACGCCGTGGCCAGTCCCAGTCCCATTCCCAATTCTATATTTTATCATACTTTGTTATTTTTCCCTGATCTCATGAAAATCTCTTCATTCAAGCAAATATCCTTCGTTTCAAGGAAACTCCCCAGTCTCATGGTGTTTCCTCGCATCAAAGAAATTAAATAATTAGGAAAGGTGTCGTGGGACCGGGCTCACTAGCCGGCCGACCATGCCCTAGCCGTGGCCTATCCCACACCTCATGGTTCCTTATTATTTTGTTATTTCTCTCATCCCATGAAAATTCCTTGATTTCATGATATTTCCCTAAACTCATGAAAATTATGTGAAATTAAGGAGAAAATGCACGGGATCGGGCTCATTGGCTGGCCGGCCATGCCTTAGCCGTGGCTTGTCCCACACGCTCTTGTCTCATTCTTTTAATATTATTTGTTTCCCTCATCCCATGGAAACTCCTTCACTTTAAGGAAACTCCCTAGTTTCAGCAAACTCCTTGAATTCATGAAATTTCCCTCAAGTTATGAAAATAATATAAAATTAGGGAAACTCGTGGGACCGGGCCCTAGCAGTCCGGTCATGCCCTAACCGGTCCCACACGCCCTTTATTTTATTATTATTATTTTTTATGTTTCCTCCATCTCATGGAAACTCCTTGATTTCAACAAATTCCTTGGTTTCAACAAACTCCTTGATTTTATGATATTTCCCTAAAATCATGAAAAATATTATAAAATTAGGAAAAATGCCTTGGGACCGGGCTCTTTAGCCGGATGGACATGCCTTGGACATAGCTGGTCCCACACTTCATGATTCCTTTATTATTTTATTATTTATTCCTTCATCTCATGAAGTTTTCCTGGTTTCAGCAAAAATCCCCGATTTCTTCATATTTTCTCAAAATGTTGCTTAAACGTGCATAAGAAAATATTGAAACTCTCAGGACTGAGACAAGGACATTATGGTGACATGGGAATGTCTCCATGACCGACCAAGGCCGGCCCCGAGGCTTGCAAAAATCCGGTCCCACGTGTTTTAACAATTTTTACCTAATTGCTCAATCGCTCATATTGGGTCCAAACTCTTCTCAAACAACTTGGAGTTTTCTCAAACGACCATCAGCTGGTCCCATGATCACCATGGGCTGGTCTCATACCCCCTTGGTCGGTCCCTCATCTCTCCATAATCAGGTTTTACTACCTAACACTCACATGAGCATTATTTTAATAAATGATGAAACCAACATTTAATCATCCTTTCACCAGGTCTTCAAGAGACTTTGGTATTTTGCTCACTTGAGCATATGGGCGCTACATGGTCGATTCATCATCCCATGTAGCCGGTCCCTCCTTCATTTCATGAATGATTTTCAATAAATCATCAATTTATCATCAATTCAGCAGTTGATCAAAATTAGGGTTTCGAATCCAAGGTTCATAATTCCAGATTCAAACGTTAATAATTTTATGTTGATCCCGTGGTCAACACCCTAACTAATTATACTCGGTTTAGCTGCCAGTATTTTAAATTTATCTTGGTCATGTTACCAATGATTCCTCAAACGAGCAACATTTGTTCAAATGAGCAACATATGCTCACACCAAATAATATTGGTTCAACTATTAATATTCAATAATTCATCAAATGGGCAACATATGCTCAGATCAAGGGATATTGGTTCAACTATCAATATTCAACGACTCATAATAATATTTGTTCATTTTAGCTATCAACATTTATTCGACAATGCATTTTTGTCTCAGCAGACTTGTTCACTTCATGAGTCTCAGAACATCTGCAAATCACGTTCGACTCAGCAATACAAGGACTCATCGTCCCATAAAGTCAGCAACTGACTCCACGAGATGTCAATCATGTCACATGGGGGGATATTAACTAGGGTTTTGGTATGGCTGTCTACGACACGTGTGTTCATGAACACGATGAGAATGTGAGAAAGTCGTGCAATCAGTTGAAGGAGTTAGCAAAGTAGTGGATGGAAAATCAACCAAGTCTCCGCACGATGAGCAACTGGTTTTGACACGATTTCCCACTTCCCCACTCTTTGATTTCAACAACTGTCACACTTCATGGGATCAAGGTGTTTACATATCTAGCAATATAAATAAGTCTCTGAATCCTGATTGAAACGAACAAGAATTTCTCGACAAGTTCATATAGAAAGTCTTTCGTCTACACGAACTCATCGTCTGAGCAATCACTCTCAACTGAGTAAATTCGATCATTCAGAACTTTCTTACGCAGAAAACACAACCCACCTACAATTTCGATCACCATTGATCTCACACATTTCTCAACTTCCCTCCTACAGATCGACCCATCCTCTCTTGTGACCGAATTGACTCTGGACATTGTCTTGGTTTAGGCAGGAGTCCTACATATTGATCTCTCGAACTTAAAGCACTACCTTCTTGTAGTGCATCTCTGTGAGTGTTTTCTCGGTTCAAGGAGTCTCCTCCGCACGGTCATATCCTCGATTCCGTAAAAACCAGCAAATCGTTTTTCCCCATCTACACTACTAATAAGTGTTGGTGTACGACCGAGAACTGAAATCTATCAAAACCTAGGGTTTATGATCAAAAACTCTTGAATGGTCTTATATTAGAAGAGAAGACCTTAGAATAGACAAGAGGTGAAAAACCTAGATTACAAGTCATGCAACAATCACGAAGATTATTATCAACTCGGCTTTGCGATCCCCAAGGAAAGACTTTTACCTCACACTTGTTCACGAAGAACAGAAGACATGAAAAACAACCTTATGAACCTTACACCAATTTTCTAAGGGATGAAAAATTGTGGTATTCACGAACCTTTATTTGTAGTGAACAAGGTAACTTGAAAGCTAAGCAAAGATATTTTCCCTTTTCAAGACTCTCCTAATTTTGGGAGTCTTTCCTAAGTTACAACTCTTATCAAAATAATTAAATAAACTACTAATTTATCAAATATTGTATTTATTTGAATAAATCACAATTTATCTTAGGAAGGAATTACAAGATATCACAAACACTTTAATATGGTAATCAAATATGTTTGGAGTAATACCTATCTTGCCTAGATAAGGAAACATCAAAAACTTGACTAAAAAAGGCTTCTAGTCACGTAATTGGGCTCAAGTCCGTGAAGGGTTACAAACAGTTCATAGAGTGTTTCCTACTAACGAACTGTAACAGTTACAACAACACTTATAACTGTTAGCTTAATAAATCACTCATAACTTCATCGTTATAACTCAGAATTTAGTGATCCTTGGGTCGTTGAATTCGTAAGCACATTCACTATATCATGAGAACCTTTCCAGGGATAAATTACTGTCATAAAAGTCTTGGATCAAATAACCTCGATTAGATATACAAAAATGCACATTTACCGTCATAGGAATTGTTCCATAGAGTGAGCATTTGTTTCGATATATTAGAAAGGTAGAATTGAAAAAGAATCCAAATGAAATCAATCACCACATACCTTTTTTGATGAAGTTTTGATGTCTTCTTGTAGTCTTCAATCTTCATCCTTCAAGGATAGCTTCGATTCTACTTCTTAGACCTAATCTAGTCTGAAACTAACTTTAGTATACTAAATCAAGAATGTGTTTTGGCAACTAAATTTGACAACTAACTTGACATACCAACGCTAGTGAGTCCAACCGAGCAATGCTATAACAATCTCCCCCTTTGTCAATTTTAGTGATAAAACTATTTTACATATGGATTAAAAAATAAAAGCATTACAGCTCCAAAATCCATCATGTTTGATATCCTTGGTTCTTCAACTTCTTGAATTATGCGTGTGTCCATCCTATACTTATTGAAGATCCCTAGCATAGTATTATTACACATAATCAAAGTCCAATTGCATCACAACTTTGACAATAATACTATAGTGATATGTATCACTCCCCCTTAGTCAATACTTCCATCTCACAATGAAAACCATTCCCCCTTACATAATGATCCGTAAACCATATGTATATAGTGTGAACTACCAAATAATTCTCCCCTTTTTGTCAATATAAATTGGCAAAGGTACGAAAATTGCGAGATCATAATGAAATTCTCAAAGAGATTATTCATGACTAAAAGAGAACATATCAACTTTGTTTAGATGCAATCATATAGTCGAAACTAAATGAATTCATCAAGGAGTTAATAAAGATACAAGATAACTCATATAATATTCCACAACCGCACTCCCCACAAAGGTTTGGCAATTAAGCACAATTTCAGTTGAGAACTCTCCCACATATGATGTCATTCCCAAAAGAAAAATACGAGTGACCTTACTCCAGGGAGAAGGATTTATATAAATTGGATTTTAGAAATCCCACAAGGAGATATGAGCTAAGAACCAATCATTGAAAGTCTCTCGTGAGATCGTGTTACTAAAAAAATTAGAACTATCTCATGGTAAACAAATAATACACAATATGTAATCATGAGAATCAAATATTGTGATCATCTTTTCTAAGATACAAACTTGTATATACAAGAATTGATATTCTTAGAAGGAAGAACAACCTTTTCCACAAGGATATATACCAAGAATGGCTACCATAAGTGTATCAAAAAGTTTCCTTGACAGTAAAAACCAAAAGCCATTGACTTTGATTATTTCTTCTAACCCGTTATACTTAAGAATTTCAACACAATTCAAGTTAGGTAAAATCATACACGTGGTATATAGTTAATCTAGCCATATTCATCTAACACTTCTAGATCAAATGATAATCAAATGAATCTAATTGTGTTACTCATAGAGTTGTTCAATTGTTTATATTCTCATAGAAGTATACAAGACACAATTGAAACAAAATCAGATTTGATCCAAGAGAATCAATTCATGAACATTTAGCCACGGTTTACAAAGATTGCATTCCGTAATTTATAAATATATTTGTTCATGAGTATGTAAACATACTAAACCGATTTTAGAACTTGAACCACTTAAGTTTGCAAACGGGTACGCAAACTTAAGTTCCAGACATTGGCCTTATACCAACAGTTTGCAAATGGGTACGCAAACTTCGGCTCCGGACCGAACTCAATTGAAACCGTTTGCGAACGGGTACGCAAACTTGGTTCCCGGACTTCAACAGTTAAATCAGTTTGCGAACAGGTATGTAAACTTAAGTACCCTGACTTAAACAGTTGAATCAGTTTGCGAACGGGTACGCAAACTTAACTTCCGGTCCTGAATTCTATAAAATTAGTTCGCACACTTAGTACACAAACCGTAATGTATCTAGACATGGGTTAATTGTTCTAAACTCCCATTTCAATCATTGAAACATTCTTAGAAGACGGCAATAGCTGTCTCACACAAACTATTAGCTTATAAGCAATTTTCAAGTGATCAAATGATCAATACGAAACATTCCGAGTCTACATCAAATGACCGTCTCACACAAATCATGTAAGATGTTACAAGGCGATTCTTACATGATCATATTTTGACTCATTGTTTAGTTTCCAACAAATAAATTGTTTCCAACTAAACTCATCAAGAATATGATGAATGTAGCAAAAGCAAAAAGCTTCCAACACATGTTCAAAAATTTACCCAACATAGTATGTGCGCCCCAATTCTTTTGCTTTCCTCACCGCATTCACTAGTGCTTCTTGGTGAGGATGCACTTCTAACACAATCAAGTTGTGTTGAGGTGAATAAAATCTTGCTCACCACAGGCAATCGAAACAAAATCATGCATAGACTCTAGGAATTTAACAACTTCTTTGAAAATTTCAATAATTGTTACATACCTCATTAAGATGTTTTTCCTTGTCGTACTCTTGTCTGGGAGATCCTTCTTAATGGCACTCGTTGCTTTATTGATCATCTTTGGTACCCATTTCTAAGTAGCTTTTGGAGCATCGTATTTATTTTTCTCCCCAAAATTATTACGAAACTTCTTGGGGGGAATAATGGAAGAACTCATATTATGTGACTCAGTTTTTCTCCAGTTTGGAACATCAGATCTTGTCATCTTAACAGAATCATATCTGGTTTTATCTCGTTTAAGAAATCTGCAATTCCTTTGCAAGTGACCTGCTGGTTTTCCACAATAAAAGCAATGTTTAGTAGAATGGAAAAAGTCATGTTTAGTATTACCTGAATGTGTATGTGCTTTCTTTGGAGCTTGACGGAATTTCCTCTTTTTATCATCAGCAGTTAGTGGAGATAATTCACTTTTGTCATCCGTGAAGGATTTTGGTTGAGAAGAATCTTTAGCTTTGACAAATATAACCTCTTTGCAAATACCAGGAGCGCCCATTCCTTCAACCCAATCCTCGTGTATCACGATAAATTCTACATGCTCCCAATATCGAGGTTAATTTATCTGAGGTATTATTCTAGACAAGCTCTCTTTTAAGCTCGAGTTTTCTTCTTCCAACCTTTTGACCTTTTCAAGTGAAATAACTAGATCATTCTTAGATGATTCACATTGAACTTTGAGATCTTCCCGCTCCAAATAAAATAACAAGTTCATCTCAATGTTCTCCAAGTTATCTAGCTTTGCTTGAAGAATAATTTTCTGATCACGACCTCCCGCAATTTCTTCTTTAGGCATTCGTATTTCGTTGAGATATTCTCTTTCACCAATAGAATCAAGTTGGTCTTGCAAGTCTTTATTCCGACTATGAAGTCTGTCATATTTAAATTTCTTAATAAATATGGTGCTTTCAGCTTTCGAGAGTTTCTGATGACATTCCTTAAGAATTTTATTAGCCACTGGATCTACATGGAACACTTCTTCATCAGAACCAGCATCATTATCCGAAAGACTTTTTCCAGCAGCTAATGCAAACTCGCCTACGTACTCTTGATAATCATAAGATTCGGGTCCATCATCAAGAGTAGGCATAGAATTTGTATATGCCAGTTGTCTACAACACCAGCTAGGGCATGCCGAAGAAAAGTGCCCGAAACCACAACAGTTAAAGCATTGTACATCATTATTAGGAGATGTTGCACCTTTAGAAAAACTCTTTTACTGTTTCTCAAGATTTTTCTAAATTGTTGTGGAGTACCATCCTTAGCATCTGGTGAACCAGATTTATCCATAGAGGATTCATAATTTTCTGCAGCTTTAAGAGAAATCACCTCTTTTTCAGACTGGTGTTCATTATCAAAGATCTTTAACTTTCCAAAGAGAGTATTTCTGGAGAGTATAGAAAGATCGTTTGCTTCTTCAATGGCATGTTTCTTAGACTCGTATCTTGATGGTAGAGACCTAAGAATTTTGCACACAATAACTTTCTCCGGAATAGTTCTTCCTAACGAATATAAGGAGTTAACTATTTGAGAAAGTCTTTGGTTAAACTCAACAAAGTTTTCATAATTAGGCATCCGAAGGTTTTCCCAGTCAGAAGCTAGGTTTTGAAGCCTTGCTTCTTTCTCTGCGACATTCCCTTCAAATACGGTTTCTAAGATATCCCAAGCATCTTCAGACTTATTGCACATAGTCAGTGGGGCTGAAGATGTAGGGTAATGTCATGGATGATAACATTTAATCCGTCAAAATTTTGCTTTGCAGCAAGAATCTCAAGATCATCATAATCACCAATATCTTTTGTAACAGTTACACTGTCTACTATAACTAATGGAGGATTATATCCATTAATAATACGAACCCATGATTGAAAATATCGCGCTTGTATAAAGGCACCCATAGTAATTTTCCACCATAAATAGTTCGTGCCATTGAAGGCTGGCGGTACGTTTATAGAGATATCACTTCTGTCCATAATAATCAGATTGCTTCAAACACATACTTATAAGGTCTTAGCGTGTTTGCCTTCTCTGATACCAATTGAAAAAACGGGGGTATAACAACCACACCCAATAATTCGTTTTGCAATCTGTACGGACTAACTCCAATATAATTCCGAGAGAATCAACTAGACAGTCAGACTCAATCAAGGAAAGATACCAAAGAGTTATATCTCTTTATCAAATCAATCAACAAGAAGGAATCCGTGAATTGATTGATATGGGAATCACTTGAATGGTACCAAAGACCAACGTCCAAGTGTCAATCAATTTATATCCAACAAACAAGGTCGGATTCTCAATTGAATGAATTACGCAGAAGCTGTGATATTTCAATTATAAAGATAAACAATATAATATGGAAAATAAATAACACAGACACCAGAAATTTTGTTAACGAGGAAACCACAAATGCAGAAAAACCCCGGGACCTAGTCTAGAATAAACACACACTGATTATAAGTTGTTACACCAGTTTCCTACTACCTATTCGAACTAGATGTAATACCCGCTTCAACTGTATTCAAGCACTTTTAGAACTCCTAGCAGAACACCGATTCTCCTTAGGAATTCTTATCGTAAATATTCTGGCAGAACACAAATTCTCTTTTAAAGTTATTCTCGAAAAACTTCTGGTGGAACAAAGTTCTCTTCAGAAGTACTCTCAAAAATCTTCTAGCAGAATGTTATTTCTCTTTAGAAGATGCAACAACAACTGATACTTTTCGATCTTTTGTTTTCACAAAATTACCGGTTTGATTTCCCTTTAGATGTGAATCAAGGTTTTGTAAATCTTGTGTTTGTTTTGAGAAAAACCATTACTAGGTAAAAGTAATATCAAAATAAACTTGTAGACTAGGGTTTATTATACTTTTCAAAAAGGAAAAGAAACCTAATTATTCTACAACAAGAACAACTAGAATAAATCTAGATATATCTTATTTAAAACTTCTTAAGAATTTTTACGAGATACCTTAATCGAAGTTTTCTTTCGAGTATCGATTTCGATTAACAAGTGTTGGTATACGATCGAGAATTGAAATCTATCAAAACCTAGGGTTTATGCTCAACATCTCTTGAATGGTCTTATATTAGAAGAGAAGACCTTAGAATAGACAAGAGGTGAAAAACCTAGATTACAAGTTGTGCAACAATCACGGAGATTATTATCAACCCAGCTTTGCGATCCCTAAGGAAAAGAATTTTATCTTACTCTTATTCACAAAGAATAGAAGACATGGAAAACAACCTTATCAACCTTACACCAATTTTCCAAGGGATGAAAAATTGTGGTATTCACGAACCCTTTATTTATAGTGAACAAGGTAGCTTGAAAGCTAAGTGTTCGTACCCAAAATAAATTGTAGGCACAAAACACTGTGATTTGATTATGATTAAATAAATTAGGGTTATGAAACAAATCGAAAAAATATAAAGAGACACAAGAATTTAACGTGGTTCGGCAAGTGTTGCCTACATCCAGGGAGAACAGAGAAATAGTTTATTGATGGTAGGATACAATAATTTTCCCTGGGTTAGCTAACCTAATATTCCATGTCTCTTAGGGTTTAGAATACATATATTTATAGTGTTATGTAACCCTAATTTTGATGTAAACTTGATATGCATGCAACTTGGGCAACAAGACTTCTGGAAACTTATAGAATCTTCTTTACGGGCTTGATTAATGGAGCTTCTGTGTATTTTATACACGGTACAAACATCCCCCTCTGTTAAACTCCAACTTGTTGGGGGTTAAGAAATTACTTTATCCTTCTGTGTCGACCGTTGATTACGTAACTCGCCCCCAAGCGTGAGTAGAGATATTAAAAAGACGCCCCCAACTGTAATCACCTGCAAAAACTTTGCTCACGTGCTAGACGAGACTTTTTGCCACGTGGTGGACTTGTGATGCTCGAGAGCTAGTCGAGTCTTGAGTAAAATGTAATGTCCGTGCCTGAGTCTTAAGTTAAGAAGATTAAGGATACATGCGTCGAAGGCATGTATATAACTGCACAAATGAATCATGGCACACTGTTGTACATATCCGACATGGTTTTCCCTACAAAATAAGCTCATGTTAGTTTACCATTCTTAAAAAACGTGATACATACCTGAAATTTTCCTTCCTAAATACACAGCTTCCCAAGTCCATATTTTTCCTCGTTGGACTTTATGGGGCAAGGCTTTTTGCTCGCAACGTAACAAGGCTGAAGAGCTCGCTGCTCGGGCAGGATGGATATTGCTTGTGTTGAGTACGAGTCTTTGTACCAATATTGGGCATTGGGCTCGTTGTTCGACAAGACTTTGGACCAACATTGGGCGTTGGGCTCGTGTTTGAGACGAGACTTTGTGCTTTCCAAGGTGCAAGTCTTTGTACTCGTGTGCAAGGCGAGATTTTATACTTTCGATAAAAGCAAGACTTATGTGCTCACGTGCAAGGTGAGGCTTTAGGTGCTTGCGATGTGATGCAAGGCTAAATATTGAAGGGTCTAAGCAATCCTCATCTCGTACTCACCTCGAACCTCAAACTTGATCATGTCGCTATCCACGAACCTCGAACTCGATCATGTTATTGCTCCAAGTGCACATAAAAGTTTATTGAATACTGGATTTTTTTTCTTCTATGTCGTAGTGAATTGAAAGACGATCCCAACGAGCCAAATATCACTCAATTCGGACTTAAAACGAAGAAGTTATTGACGAAACAAGATTTGAATGAAGCGCGCGTGTTGGCAGTGCTGATCGTGCACAGTTTGCTGACATGGCAGATAAGAGCTGACGTGGCATTGATGACTGGATGTAGAATGATGACATGGCACTTACTGACCGGCCTAAGTTGCTGATGTGGCGTGACGACGTGGCATCGTGTTTGCTGACGTGGAAGGTTTCTTCGCTGACATGGAAAGTGCTGACTGTACCGTATCAGCTGACGTGTCATATGGTTTGCAACAGAAATCTTTGCTAAATTCATCTTATTTGCCTCTTTGAAACCTAACCCTCCCATACTTATTGGTTTGCAACAGAATTCCATGCTATTGTAAATAGCCCTTTTGAACTTTTATTTCAGTATTAGAGTATCACTTAGGTATTAGTTGTGAGCAAACAATCAAAGTATGATGACAAACGATCCATCCATCTCAATTCCCACTTAGTATACAAAAATGATGCAACATTTCTGGGGTCGGTGGACCTCCACCCTAATCTTATACTTTTTTTTTGTTATAGTGTGACTAAGCTATCATCTATTGTGTTTCTCCTTGCAGCTGGCAATATTTTTGGGTTCACTCTAACCTTTGCAGGTCTTCTCAGTTGCATTTTTTTCTTCAGATTTTAGTCACTCTTCAGATCGCTTATAATAGTTTCTAGATTACTTAGGATTTTTAAGTTTGTATGCTTTTAACCTCTCTGTTTCTACAAAGTGCATTTGTTATCAAGGTTGGTCAGTATTAAGTCTGTAGAAATAAGTCGAGTCCTCTCTGGTGATACATAGTTCTTTTGGGTGTGTATAAGTAAGATAAGTGTTGTATTTTCTACTCTCTGTCATATAGAGTGCTTTTTGGTTGTGATGAACTCTCCATTCTATAGTCTGAATTTTAACTAGTCTGCTATATAGAGCGTCTTAATATCATTTCTCTAACTATAGTGTTGGATAAAAAGCACTAGTCAGTATTTTCCCTTTGATAGTTCTGCTCTTATACTGGCTGCTTTTTTCACGTTTCTCAACTAGTAGCATTTAAAATTCCTTTTTACAGCGGTATTAAAGAATAAGTGTATTCCAGCATTTTATCAAACTCACTTCACAACACAGACAATTCACAAAATCTGATCAAATCAAAACCAATTTCTTCCCACCAGAACTCAATCCATCACTTCACCACTGATCTCCCCCCCTCAAAGATTCATAATTGCACATTTTCTTTAAAGCCCAATAAAACCCAACTCAGTTCCATAATATCTCTTCATTTCCCTAGTCTTATTAAGCCAAATCCCAAAGCGTTTTACTGAATCGGATAAACCTTTCTCTATACAAAACTTCATTCCCACTCAAACCCAAATTCCACCCCTTAATAGCAAGCCAAAAATGAATATTTATCTTGGAACTGTCAAGGAATAAATAACCCAACCACAATTCAACATATGAAAGGAATCATCTCCTTACACAAACCTAATATTTTATTCCTTTCTGAAACTCTTGCAAATGAAAGACATATGTCGGGATTGACGCAAACCCTTCAATACCAAAACCTTTACACAGTATCCAAAACTGGAAGACGAGGAGGACTCTGCCTAATGTGGAAAAACAACATAAACATTAGAATTCTAATCCAATGAAAAAGTTACATCCATGCTCCAGTAACTCCATCTAATCAAGGGAAACCATAGCTTTGCACAGGTATATACGGCACTTCACACGCAGAAGAGATAATCAATTTGTGGCAAGATTTCCCATCCATCCTCAGACTTGCTTCTGATCACGCGCCCATCCTCTTGCACACCAAAATTATGGACTGGCAAGGACAGAAAAATTACAAGTTTGAACATATGTGGCTATCTCACCCGTAGCTCAAGAAAATAGTCGAATCCGCATGGACCCAGCAAAATGATTCAGAGCAAGCACTAAACCTTCAACTGCAATTAATCACCACTGGACAAATACTCATGGATTGGAATAAAGAAACATTTGGTCACCTCCCAAACCTGATAAAGAAATCAACTGCTCAAATCCAATGGGCACAACATCAGTGTGCTACTACACATGGAGTTGACATGGAGTACTGGATATCACAGGAGAAAGAACTTAGAAATCAACATTTAAATCTGCATTAATGTCATGCAACCTATTGGAAGCAAAGATCCAGAATACAATGGCTTCAATCAGGAGACAATAATAAGACATTCTTCCACACAAAAGAAACGATCCACCGCAGCCACAATAGTATTCAACAACTGCAAGATTCAAAAAACAATTGGGTCAGTGAAAAATCTCAGGTAATCCAGATCATCCTCGATCACTTCACGAACCAGTACACAGCGCCCGACACAATAATAGATGTGGAACTATTGCGGAAATCACCTCAAGGTTGACTCAGGCACAATGCGAAAAACTATCAGCAGAGGTAACTACAACAGAAATCAAGCTAGCGTTATTCTCTATAAATTCAGAAAGTGCTCCCGGTCCAGATGTCTATACCAGTAAGTTTTTTTAAGGTTTTCTGGGAAACTACACAAATTCAGCTAGTTGACATGGTTCAAAGTTTTTTTGGATCCTAAATATTCACCCAATGAGCCACACTAACATTACTATTATTTCAAAAATGGACTCACCAACAAAACCGTCACATTTCAGACCTATTAGTCTATGTAATGTCACCTAGAAAATCATATCAAAAATCCTGTCAACCGTATAAGACCTCTCCTTCCATTCTTAATCAGTCCGTATCAATGTGCTTTCGTGCCTCAAAGATCAATTCATGATAACATAGCAATTGCAGGAGAACTATTCCATTACATAAGAACTTTGGCGATCACCGAATATCCAAAAATAGCTTTGAAATTAGACATTAAGAAAGCTTATGATATCCTTGATTGGGAATTCATCAGAAGAACTTTCACTAAACTAGGATTTCCGTACATTTTTGTGGATTATATCATGTTATGTATCTCTTCAGTTACCTACTCAGTCAACATCAATTGAACACCACATGGTTTCATCACCCCAACGAGAGGCATCATACAAGGAGATCCAATATCGTCCTATATATTCATTATATGTGCAGAAATCTTATCAACAAACCTAGGAAACCTGGAGGCCAATAAGTTAGTAAGAGGACTCCGAATATTATAAAAGGATCCACCGATCTTACATCTTATATATGCAGACGATCTACTCATCTCTTATAAGGAATCTCATGAAAGTAACAACCACTTGCAGAAAATACTTCATGCCTACAGCTCTTCTGCAGGTCAACACATCAATACCACAAAATCAACAATCATACACCACCCGAGGCTACAACCACATCTTATACAACCCTTCACCAATTTTTCAACATGACGACTACACCGACACCACCGATATATTTGGGAGTTCAATTTAAATATGGACGAACTTCTCTACATATATTTGAACCACTACTTCAAAGGCTGGCGCACAAAGCTCAAGGATGGATGGAAAAATGTCTTACACCTACCGGAAGGTTAGTACTTATTAAAACCTCCTTAACTCCTACATCCAACCATCTTATGCAAACAAAGCTTTCCCAATACATATCCACAAACAGATTGATAGAATAACAAGGAATTTTTTCTAGGGCCATGATTCCTCTGTTAATAAACTACATCCTATGGGATGGAATAAGCTATACAAACCGATTGCCCAAGAAAGACTCGGTATTAGGAAGGGTAGTCATCATAATAAAGCCTTTTTCATGAAAAAAAATCTGGAATATCCACGACAAGCCTCAGTCCATCTGCACCAAACTCTATAGAGAGAAATACCTTAAACATCAACCTATATTCCAGGGTGCTATCCAAATACCTACTACTGCCAGCCCACAATGGAAACAAATGACATCTCTCATACCTTTTTTTAAGCAGATTATTTTCAACCACATAAGAAACGGTATAAACACACCTATACAAGCTAATTGGATACCTCATTTCCAAAACCTTGATCCTGCCCAATGTTATCCTATCTAAACAGTGGTCGATATCATTGACCCTACCACTCATAACTAGAAACATGATCAACTCTTTAACCTCCCGCCTACAACAATCCAACATATAATCAATATCCACCTTCTAATTGACAATCCCCCAGATAAAATCATTTGGCCTCTATCTAAATCAGTAAAGTACACTACCGTTTCTGGATATAATAGTCTAATTCAACACGATAATCTTACAACAAAACCCACTTCCACTTCCACTCACCAAATACCATGTCCACCTAAAATTCAGCTTTTCTTGTGGAACGCTATCAACGAGGGTCTTCTTACATTCTCTCTCTTACACCACATCAACCTCACCAATTTCAACCTTTGCCCAAAATGCAGAACCGTTCAAGAAACAGCAAAACACATGCTTATCCATTGCCAAGTATCTTTGGACACTTGGATTAGGTTGTCCAATTACATAACAACAAATCAACTCAATGAAAATAACCAGCCACTTAACTTAACAAATCAAACCACAATATCTCAAAATCTACAAATTCCGACCACTACTTATATTATTACTTCATATTGTTATCTCCTCTGGTCCCTTTGGACAACCAGAAACGAGCTTGTATTCAGAAGCACCGACTCTCAGCATGCGGACATTTTAACAAGAGCTATACAACAACAACAAGAATTTGAATGGGCAAAAAGTATTACCCCACCAATTCTGTCGGGCGAACCACCTTCTAGAAGTACAACAAACAACATCAGAACAACAACAACAATTAATGTCGGATGGACCAGATCAAAACCAGATTGGATAAAAATAAACACAGATGGAGCTGTTAGAGGACACCCAGGATTAGCGGGAGCAGATTTCATTTGCAGGGATTCCAATGCTTAAACTGTACTGGCAGTTGCTCAACCTTTGGAACAACAGACGCCACCACCGCCGAGACATGGGCAACGGTGCTAGCAACTAGAATGGCGACAAAAAGACAATGGAATAAAGTGTTGTTTGAAACAGACTCAGAAAATCGAATGCCCCTAATCAAGACTCCAATGGATGCTCCTTGGTATATCTCAGCAATGGTTGCAGAAATAAAACATCGAATGAGACAAATCCCATGCTACGACATCCAACACACCTATCGAGAAGGAAACCAAGCAGCAGACGTCCTAGCAAACTACACAGCGGATGGAAGCCAAACAGGAAATTACTCCACCACAATTTGGGATAGGACAATCCCACCTTACATCAATCAAATTCTTTTAAATGACTTTAGGGACATTAAATACGCGTGTAATTTCTCTTTAGTTGCTTTTTTAATATGCATGCTTCAGAAGAAAAAATGAAAGGTAGTAGTTGAGTGTGTGTCAAGTGTATGCTTGTGTAACTATCAAATATAACAGACGGCTATAACTTTTCATTTCTGTTCCATTGCATCTTATAGTCGGCTCTTTCTTTGACTGTTACTTGTAATAACAACTTCTGTCTAGTATATGAAGGCAGTGTGATCTTCTAATAAAAATTTGATACTCCTTTAGCCGTGAGTTTCAGTCGAACACACACATAAGTTAATCTGTACAGCATACGCTCGGTAATAACTAGGTTTGAGTCCAAGAAAAGACACTGAAACTCTTATTAACGACAATCATATCAGGTTAACAATTTTTTTTTACTTTGGAAATACTAATAACTTGATCCGGCTTAAAATTTGTATGAATTAATCGTTACCGCATATGTAAAAGCAACTTCACTAAAATTTCTTAGAAAAAATCGCCATGTTTTTCTATATAAATTCAAAAATTATGGGCAAGCGATTAAGCACCACAGACTACAAATTAGCAATGGAAAATAACAAGGTGTTTATGTTCTTATTAATCTCTTCATTGACAGTATCCACTGTTGTTGAATGTTTTGGAGCTGGAAAAGCAAATGATCCATTAGGTAAAATCATCAAGGCACAGTTGGCGTCTTCAAAGTCTGTACTAGTTGAAGGATACGCGACCAAATCGACTGCAGAATACTCGCCAGTTTACATGGGCACACAAGATGGGTTGAAAGAAGCCGATAAAATCGATGCCTTGCCTGGGCAACCTGAACAAGAAGTGAGTTTTGACCAGTACTCAGGTTATGTGACAGTTGATGCTGGACATGGAAGAGCACTCTTTTACTATTTTGCTGAGTCTCCTCAAAATTCTTCAACTAATCCTCCAGTGTTGTGGCTTAATGGAGGTAAAAAAAATAGTGACCAATTAATCTTGTTAATTTTACATGAATAATGCTGAATGCATAGCGAATAATAAATGTTATGAAATTCGGATATTGCTGTGGTGCATTCAGGACCTGGATGTTCTTCATTTGGTAATGGTGCAATGATGGAACTTGGACCATTTAGAGTCAATAGTGATGGAGAAACTCTCTCCCTAAATGAATATTCATGGAACAATGGTGAGTCACTCCATCTCTCCACTGTCTCTCTGCGAACGTTCTGTTAATTTTTTTCTCTGCCATATGCAGCGGCAAATGTAATCTTCCTCGAATCACCGGCTGGTGTTGGATTTTCATATTCGAATATAACATCAGACTACACCTTGAGTGGAGACACCAGAACAGCTGAAGATTCATACACATTTTTGGTTAACTGGTTAGAGAGGTTTCCAGAATACAAGACTAGAGATTTCTATCTAGCAGGAGAGAGTTACGCTGGACATTACGTACCTCAGCTTGCTCAACTCATCCTTCAAAATAACAAGATTACCAACCAAACTGTCATTAATCTCCAAGGAGTCGCCGTGAGTATTTATAAACATGAAATTATTCTGATAAAACTTGTTAATTAGCTCTTTATAAGTTTTATGATTTATCTATCTGTCTGCTTAGATTGGAAATGCTTGGGTCGATTTTGAAACGGGCGTCAAAGGAATGTATGACTTCTTCTGGACTCACGCCTTGATCTCCGACGAAGTCAATCAAGGAATTCAACTGAACTGCAATTTTTCTACCCCAAATACTGTAACCGAGAAATGTGAGGATTACCTTGACGAGGCAGATGATTTAGTGGAAGATATCTTCATCTTTGACATCTACGCTCCATTGTGCTTTTCTTCTTCAACCACTCCCCCTGTACGTAATTCTTTCCAATACAAGTACATTAATATAATTGGCAATAACTCTAATGAGTCTGTTCTTACTTGAACAGATTGCAGCCTTTGATCCATGTTCTGACAACTACATTTCCAATTACTTAAACATTCCTCAAGTACAGAAAGCTCTTCATGCCAATGTCACTGCTCTTCCATATCCATGGGAGTCTTGCAGGCAAGACAACAACACATTTCCATGACATCATTCACTTTTCTTCTTCTTTTCATTTAAATTAAATTTATTTCTTACAGAAATTCCAAAAAACGTTAGAGAAAGAATAATTACTCATTTTCTCTTTTTTGTAATTTTCTTGAAAGAACAGCGATATGGTAGAAAAGCTTTATCATGATTCTCCATTAACAGTACTTCCGGTGATTAAAGAGCTCATGAACAGTGGGATTTCTGTCTGGATGTATAGGTAATAGGCACTATAGTATTTCTCTCTAGAACTGGGGTTCTAAATGACTTGGCACAAGTCCTGATAGTTCTTTAATGTGCAGTGGAGATACAGATGGTAGAGTACCAGTAACATCTACTAGATACTCTATTAACAAACTGACAACTTCCGTGAAGACCAAATGGTACCCATGGTACAACAAGGAACAGGTAATCTTGGAATTATTGTTATAAACCTATTCGCACTTGATCAGTTTAAATTAAAGATTATTAATTAATCTGATCATCATGAAGGTTGGTGGGTACGCGATCGAATATGAGAACCTGACATTCGTGACAATAAGAGGCGCTGGACATTTTGTTCCTAGTTACCAACCAGCTAGAGGTTTTGCTTTCTTCAAGTCCTTCCTTGAAGGGAAACTTCCACCTTCATCTCTTTAACCAGCATGAATAGACGGTGCACATTTCAGCGGCCGAAGTACTTTGCAAATCTCTATAGCTAATCTGTATTTTCATAATCCAATAACTTTGTCGTGTGTAAGGTTTGTGGGTACACAAAATCCTGTCTTTTTACCTATTTATACCAGATTCCAATGTACCCCATATTCTCGTTGAATGAAGAAATTTGAAAATGATCTTTCGATTCTTGTTGAAACAAAGACATACACCCTACTTGCAGATACTGACATGTTTACTAGAGAGAGTGAATTGAACAACTAACATATATAGCAATTTAAACTTTAATTGGGAGAGTACGAGCAATTTAAACTCTTTAATTGAGAGTGTACGAGTCATGGACAACCGTTCCTTGCAAGGCACATTCCAAAGAGAGTTGGACCCATGCGATTTGACGAATTTATATGCTAATAAGGTATACTAATCCAAGAGAAACCTGACACTAATTGATGATAACAGGGACAGTTATCTGTAAATCTGGCCACATGAAACCAAACTTATTTACCTTTGAAACTTCTCCATTTCTTAAGGTCTATAAATTGATAGCAAATATGATGGGATCCATAAGAAATCAACAATGATTAAGTTAACAATGAGCTTCTTTATACTGTCAGTACTCGTCTTTTCTTTTGTACTTACAGTTCAAGGTTATGGAAGCAGTGGATATGATCCATTAGGTAAAATCTTAAATCGGCAATTATCATCGTTCAAATCATCTGAACTGGTGGTTGAGACGACAAAGTTTCCAAATGAGTATTCACCAGTGTACATGAGCTCACAAGAAGGACTGAAGGAAGCTGATAAGATCGATAGCTTACCTGGACAACCTAAACAGGGGGTGAATTTTGATCAATACTCAGGATATGTAACGGTAGATGGCGGAAAAGGAAGGGCGCTGTTTTACTATTTTGTGGAATCTCCTCAAAATTCTTCAACTAATCCTTTAGTTTTATGGCTTAATGGGGGTACTTAGAAATAGCCTTAAATAATGCTTACTGTTGCACAGATAACAACTGAGCGTTACTGATCCAACTTTTCTTATTGCTATGGGGTGCAGGACCTGGTTGTTCATCATTTGGAAATGGAGCAATGATGGAACTTGGACCATTCAGAGTCAAACGTGATAGAATGACTCTCGACCTTAATGAATATTCATGGAACAATGGTGAGTTACCTTCTCCTTCCCTCCCTCTTGTTTTTCTTGTTTTTGTTTTTGAATGATGGTGGGTTGTTACTTCGCAAGAATGGACACTATTGTGCTAATTCTGTGTAAATACAGCTGCAAATGTCATCTTCCTAGAATCACCAGCTGGTGTTGGATTTTCATATTCTAATACAACATCAGACTACAATTTAAGTGGAGACAAGAGAACAGCCGAAGATTCGTACACATTTTTGGTTAACTGGTTAGAGAGGTTTCCTGAATACAAGACCAGGGATTTCTTTCTAGCAGGGGAGAGCTATGCAGGGCACTACGTACCTCAGCTTGCTCAACTTATGCTTCATAACAACAAGATTACCAACCAAACCATCATTAACTTGAAAGGAATAGCTGTAAGTACATGCATATTTACAGTTAATTATGTATGTATTAGTGTACTATAAATTCTTCATATCGATTAATCGATCTGTCCTTGATTTAACTTGTATGATGTTATAGATTGGGAATGCCTATGTCGACTTTGAAACTACTTATAAGGGAATGTACAATTTCTTCTGGACACACTCCCTCATTTCTGACGAAGCCAATAAGGGTATTGGCTTATACTGCAATTTTTCTTCACCATACACTATTGGAGATATCTGCATAGAGTTTCTTGGACAAGCAGACACGGGCGACATCTTCATTTATGATATTTACGCTCCTTTATGCCCTTCTTCTCCCAGCAGTGCACCTCCTGTATGAACCTTGAAGCTTCTTTTGTCCATTAGCTAAGTAATAATACCACTAAGAAAACCATTCAATTAATTGAGAATATTAATGTTTTAAGCAGGCTGGAATATTTGATCCTTGCTCTGACCAGTACATCAACTATTATCTAAATATCCCCGAAGTGCAGAAGGCTCTTCATGCAAACGTTACAGGTCTTCCCTACCAGTGGGAGTCTTGCAGGTAACAAATTCTCCACATTTGGACAATCCTTTGTATCTATTCCTGAGGACTTATCAAAGAACAAGGAATTCATTTATCCAATTTTCTTGTTGATTCTTGAAAAAACAACACAGCCAAGAGATACTTGGACTATGGGATGATGAGCCATTGACAGTATTGCCAGTAATTGAAGAGCTCATGACCAGTGGCATTGCGGTGTGGGTATATAGGTAAATAAGTTAATTGCTGAGAAAGTACGTGTATTATGAATTTCTACTTGATAAGTATCTGAATTTACAAAGTAATTTGTCATGTGCAGTGGAGATACAGATGGTAGAGTACCAGTAACAAGTAGCAGATACTCCATTAACAAAATTGCAGCTACCACTAAGACTACGTGGTACCCATGGTATACCCAAAATCAGGTAATAAGAATTATTATTGTTATAAGCCATTATAATTGGTTGATGAAATGTGCTAATGTCTATTAACTTTTTCCAATACCACCTCTTTGGTCTATGAAGGTTGGTGGGTATGCTGTGGAATACGAAAACCTAACATTTGTGACAATAAGGGGTGCTGGACATTTCGTTCCAAGTTATCAACCAGCTAGGGCTCTCACCTTCTTCAAATCTTTTCTACAAGGAAAACTCCCACCTTCATATTTTTGATCAATACGATCGAAATTCGAAGATTTAACTCCGACAGAGAAGGATTTGGACCATAAGTCGCACTATTTATCTGTAGTTCATAAATTTGCAATAAAAGATTGTGTTGCTATATCTGCTAAAAGATCCAAGTAAAAATATCAAACACAACGATATTTTCAGACCTTCGTTTCTATCTGAATGACATATTTCTGCATCTAACGTCAGTTATTCTATTAGTTTTGGTTTTCAATGGTGGTGATAATCCTACAGACAGGGACATTCACAGTTTCTCTGTTCTGTTCAGAACATGTATCAGCTCTTGCAGTTCTATCAGAAGATAGCTATGACAGCAAAACCCTAAAATTCCATGAAATGAATTTTGCTGTTACAGTATGAGAAGCATATGTTCAAGTACAATTGAATTACTAAACTACTATAATGTTTGGTTGTGAAAAGTGTCATAATTATATGCAAACAATTTAAACAAGTATAGAGTCTATAGACCTTAATCATCTGTGCTAGGCTCGAAGAAAGTGAATAGAAACTTTACGATGATTCAAACCTGAGATAAATCTATACTAATCAGCAGATATCAATTTCATTGAGAGCACATAAGTGTATGTACAACATATACATATCTAACAAAAGGTAGTTTTGCAATAGTAACAAATTATATAGTAGAGCATCAAATCTTTTAAGGAAAAAAAATCTTGGGAGTATGGAATCATACTAGTTTTGCTGTAGTGTTTTTAGGAAGACAATATTCCTGCTGCAATTGTCTTTGACTGCATTCTCCAAGCTCTCCACTTTGTCATAATCAACCATGAAACTAACAACGGTGATACCGTCATTTCCAGTATCATAGTCCTGCTTGATATTTTCAACTTGAAAATGTTGAAGCTGTTAACCACCAAACGACAAGTGATGAATCATCCATAGAAATAAACATCTAATAGTTGCTTATACATATACATATATAATGATGTCCTAGCGGTCTCACCTGATGGTATACAAGTCCTAATAGATCGTAAGGAACTTCCATATCAATTTGAACCTGAATGATGAGAAACCAGAAACCACAAACAACAGTATCAGTAACTTGAAAGCAAATTTCTATATCCACAAGAAACTGCTACACTAGATTGTCACTAAACAAATTCTATGGATATTACAAAGATGCTATTCATATTATATGAGACAACTTCATTACTTTGGATTTTACAAGACAAGTTGGGGCATTTTTCAAGCATTCGGAAGTGACTCCTCCATAAGCCCTTACCAATCCTCCTGTTCCCAATTTTATACCTCCAAAGTACCTGTATAACGTTTACCACCTCCATATCAGGGATCAATACTGCTTCCAGAATCGAGAGTGAAACGAATTCAAATACTCAAAATATCGCCAAACAAAAAGATATTAATTTACCTGATAACAACAACCATGACCCTATCAATTCCTGATGAATCAATCGCTGAATATATTGGTTTCCCAGCTGTACCTGAGGGTTCACCATCGTCATTACTTCGATATTGATCTCCTATCTTATACGCCCAACAATTATGATTGGCGCGTGAATCTTTAACCTACAATAGAAATTTCATGATTCAAAAACCTTACCACATAGTTCTCTCAAATACAATCAAAATTGATAAAACCCTAATAATAACTGAGCAATTTCACCTCGGATAGAAATGAATGAGCTGATTGTTCGTCTGAGACGGGAGCAGCAATGGCAATGAATCTGCTTTTCTTGATTTCTTTTTCTACAGAGATTCTCTCACTGATTGTTGTGTAAGAATCTGCTGTATTCGAAGTGGTGGTAACCATAGTTCTCTTAGATGCTGCTCCAGTGATTATGAACAGAGATGATACTGCTTTGATACGAAGGTTTAGTTTCAGGGAGTAATATGGTGTTATACTCGCTGTCATTTGGTTTCGTCTGGGAATTCTCTTTTGCGAATCTGGCTAGGTCATAAGCTCCTAGCCGTAAATGCAAGAAAGGGTTGATAAATTTGGTGGCTGTCGAGAGGGAGACGAAATCCCCCTGGCTGGGGTCTGCAAACGAATGTCAGATGGTTGAACTTTTCCCTCTAGGTCCTAGCAAAGGGGTGCAAATTATAAGTGAATCCCACTTGGCCATCCAAACAATAGCAGAAAGTATGAACAATAATAAAATGGACAGACATTTTAATTAGATTAAATAGCTCATCAAAAAAGACCCTTTACTTATAACTTAGTAAAGTGGTTGAGTTTTTCTTTCTTTAGTTGATCTTCTCAACAAGGATACACCAGAATTACCCCACCTTTTTGGGTCAGTCTCCCTAGAGTTACTGTTACTACTGCTATGGCTAATACTATTACTACCCGTTAACTTTGTACAGTGATTAGTTGTGTCAGAATATACAAAGGGACTATTATCTCCCTTGTCTCGCAAACTCTTGATACTGATTCCATTGGGTTTTATCCTCGTACCCGGCTCACCGTGATCACCACCTCCGCTGTATATAGGGTATGTACTGGTTTCAGGGTAACACGATCTATGTCTGTCTCCGTCTGAGATTGTGGAAGAAGGAGAAGGTGAAGATGAACTATTGGAGTCATCTGACGTACTCAATGGGCTGTTATAACCACGCCGTCATCCGAATAAATGATCACACACTTCATCAGCACTGATAGAGTCCCTGGTGCTATCTGTAGTCCAGGAGCCTTCATCTGAACCACTGAGGAGAGAGGAGTTGTCGCTCGAGGAGTCAGCTATCCGTATCCTGTGCACTGGAGGCAACCTTTTGTGTAACGAATCATCCATATTTCCCCAGTATGGATATTCATCGTGACTCCTGCAGGTTGCTGTAGAAGCACCTCCGGACACCACAGAGATCGACTTTGCTTTGGTAGCAGTACTGCTGTTTCCACTATGGCTGGACGAAATAGGTTCCACACATTTGGTACATTTCATCTTGTTATCACTTAGTAGCATTGTCTTCTGTATCAAACCTGGTAACCGTGGCGAACACCTGAGAATATAAAGACCATCAATTTCTGTTCAAGCGCCAGCACTCAGTTTACTGAAAAAGTTCGAAAAAATGGACCATGGGATCGACAAATATTTTACCTTGCGTAAAGTAGCATGTATGCTCCTTTCGACAAGACCCTCTCAAGCTCCACAGGTTTCACCTACAAACCAAGACCAACAACAAAGGCATCAAAGTCTTGAAATCTGTAACTCCACGAAAATTTCATCGAAGGAACACTGGTCACATAAAAGAATAAACTAATAAGACCATGCTTGAATGACGATGAAAGACATGGAACCTACGGTGCTGTCATCCATCTTGAACCACTTCCCCTGGCTATTCTTGACATAACAGACATAATGTCCGGAAAATGCAGCATTAGTGACATCCAAGTGAACTACCACTGCATAAAGACTATATATAGGAGACTTGTCACTTGTCCCACTCATATATGGAGCCAAGTTCAGCACTTCAGGGAACCGCACAGCTTTATTGAGCTTCCCAAATTTGCCAGACTGAAAATAGCACAAAACAAAGAAGGCAACATGTCAAGAAAGTTAATAGAAGTTTTCAAGTATCACTCTCTGTTACTAAAGAATTACCTGAAACCGCTTTAGAGCAATCGTAAGGACGTTAGGGGCATGCAGCACCGTTAACCTCTTTTTGGCTTTCTCATAAGATTTGCATCTGCAGATACAAGAGGTTGCAGCAGTGTACAGAAAGTGAGTGAACAAGCACTAATATTCTTAGTGCTCAAAAGAACCAATAGTAAATATATAACTACGCCTGGAAACTCGTAACAGTTAGTGTACTTAAAATTCGAGTCCCACACTTGTTAGCGAAATTAAATAACCGCATAGTCATCTATACTAACAAATTATATACTTACAAAGTTAACAAACTAACACTTCGATATCCTATTCTCATTAAACTTGAAGCTTCATAAATCTCTAACTTATAAGACTTTGGCGAAGGACATGAAATATAAATTGAAATCTTATGCTGGAAGGAATAAACAGAAATGAACAGGATGTTAAAAAGTCGCGACCAGGAACTCTGTGACCAAACCGAAAAGTGATTACACTTGATGCTTCATAAATCTCTAACTTATAAGGCTTTGGTGAAGGACTTGAAATGTGAATCGAAATCTTATGCTAGAAGGAGTAAACAGAAATGAACAGGATATTAAAAAGCCACGACCAGGAATCCCATGACCAAACAGAAAACCGATTATGCTTGAAGCTTCGCGAATCACCAGCTTATAAGACTTTGGTAAAGGATCTAAATCTTATACTAGGAGTAAACAGAAATGAACAGGGGGTCAAAAAGTCGCGACCAGGAACTCCATAACCAAACACAAAACCGATTAACCTGCTAGAGATGTTACAAAGATGCAACCAGGAACTTCATGACAAAACAGAAAACCGACTAACCTGCTACAATGGTACTTGTTCTCCCCATCCAAGATTTCTGTAGCAGTAAATTGTCCAAGCGCCTCTTCTAAAGTACTGATATCCCCTTGTATTTCAACTGTAAGATCCATCATCCGTTCTTCGCGCTCAAACTTTTCATGACACTTCATGCACCTTATCTGTGTTGCGCCAGTTATCAATTTTACATACCAGACGACTCAGGAAAAGATTAAAAAAGGCCACTCCTAATACATAAGATACGGATAATCAGCTTTCTAACAATATTTAATAAGATCTTCCAGAGAATCTAAAGTACCTTAGATCGGAGATAGCCCCCAAAAATAAGGCCTATCAGAGTTGTTTCTTCTGCACGAGGGCGACCAGCTTTTTCCCCAGCTTCCTTCAGACAAATAGATTGCATTTTATCGATAGAAAACCTGAAAAGCTCGTACATAAGCAAATAATAAACAAACTGCAAAAATAAAGCCAAATTATAAAACCGTGTCAGTCATTTAATTGGTTCAAACTGCTGAAAGTTATGGCTTACCTTAAAAATTCATGGGCATCTTCTTGTTTTCCGTGAACTAGATGGCTACCTATTTTGTGTAGATGGGAGACAATACCATTTGGAGAGAGTGTCCACTTTCCTTCCTTGACCTTCTGAATCAGAGACTCAAACTCACAAATAAAACACCACTCCTGTTTTGTGCCTGAGGTTTACAGAACAGGTTAGCAAATATACAGATCAATGATACAAGAAAACAAGATATCCATAAAGGAGAATATGAAAGGAACTTGCATGCTTTCGAGTGAAGTCCTTGCAGAAGATACGCTGTAAGAGGCCGAGTATAAGCGAGGCACTGAAGGACAGCATTAGCATAACAGCTGTGCAAAAAGTCAAACTCGATATTAGAAACACCATGTGAGCTAATGAACAAATCAGGTACCAAAGAACAAAGTAAAATACCAGTGCTAATAACATGATGCTACATCTCCATGAACTCTGGTGACATTGGAAGAGTATGACAGAACACCATGCAGTGTGAAGACAAATTTATTACTTTACCTGTTTCCCAAGTTTGTAAGGCCGAACGGGTGAAGTTCCGCCTTGTCCTTGTTGTAAAGCTTGATGAACACTTCATAAGAAAAGAGCATCTGAAAAGACAGCCAAAACACAACAAACATCAAAATTAGATTGAACAAAAGGAACATACAAAGTTCGAGAAATATTGGGTGAGCTGTATAAACAAACCTTGTCATCATGTTTTCCAATAACATCACTTCCAGAAGGACTATGTAGGGAAAGTTTAGGCAGTTTCGAATGCTGAACAGCTTTCTGCGCTAACATTTTCAAGCCATTGCTAACATTATGAGAAGACACTGAAACATCATTCGATCTCATAGCAACTACTTGTACTTTTTCCCCTTTTGACGACTTCTCACTCAATGAAGAATATTCTCCATTAACAGAAGTTGGGTGATTCTCAGAACCACTTGATGCTAGAGATCTGATAACTTTAGGCTTTCGTGATTCAGATTTATTAATTTGGTTGGTAATCACAGAAGCTGACCTTTCAGAACCAAAAACTGGTGAATGCCGCGCGAAAGCCACTGGTGCTTTCTTCTCGGCTCCACTGGCAGGTATTTTATTTTCCAAGGCAACAGGGTTGGCAACATCAGATGCGTGAATCCTGGACTCTGAACGTGAGCTGGGGACAGTTTGTTGAAAGGAATTGGGAGACAAATGTGACAAGTTACCATTACCACCTTCCCTAATACCCGACTTAGTTAAATCACCGTGGAGATCATTTCCGGACCCGTTTGAATCAAGACTTTCCTCCAGTAAACCAGACTTCGCTTTAGACATCTGAGTAGTTAATGAAACCTCAGATCTCTTGAGACTAGATCCCCCGGAAGAACTAATCGATCTTGACTTTCCATTACCAGAAGAACTAGGTACACTTTGCTGCCGGTAATCTGCACAAGAAAGATCATTTAAAGAAGCATCTAAACTACTAATTTTTTGAGGTAATGATCTGGTAGGCTCCATGTCACTAACATCAACTTTTTTCTCAAGTCCATTACATCCAGAATTATCAAATGTAGACTCTTTCAAACTCTCCGAACTACTTAATATAGGAAAACTGTTAGCAGAAGCATCAACCAGCCAAATAGTGGTGGTCGGTTTAGCAATGCCAACAAGCTTACTGGAGGATTCAGAAATGGCACCTGCTCTTTTGCCATCCTCCACAGATCCAGCTTTTTCAACATTCTTACTACTTGGAAACTCAGGCAATCGACTGGATTCAACTGATCTGGGTTCTTCAGGAAATGTTTCAAGTGGTTCCGCAACCAAGCCGCTTCCCAGTTCAGAACCATTACCAACAGATTCATGCTTTTCTCTTTCCAAGCCTGTCTTCCCATCAGAATCGCTTTTTGGACCACTAAACTGAATATTGGGGCTTGGAGGATGACATTCATCTTTGTGACCTTTTCTCCAATGAATAATTTGACATTTACCAGAGCTGCAAAGTGGAAGTTCAAAAGCGATTTCTGTAAATAGGCAGGTAAATGTTGGGAGACTTTAATTATGCTATTTGCAGGCTAGTTCCACAAGTACTAATCAATGAGTCAATGGAAGTTCAAATGATGAGTTGGTGACACACTACTAGCACAATAGTAAGTTGTGGTAGTTCCTAACGGACATTGCTACTGAGATAAAAAAGACAATGAATTGTAACAGAAAATGAAGAGAATATAAATATCACTAGTGCAGACTATAAACATGAGATGACATAAATACCACAACTGAACATTTGAACAGATAAACTCAACAAAATCAGCTTATCCATCCAACACTAATCAGTTCCTGCAACCCATTTATGTAGCATCCAACGACAATTAGACAATCACACTTCTGATTATTGATGTGTTCATTTCTAAAAGAACAGCCTGAAATTCTACTTCTGCTTATACTAAATCAACCTAATCCTTTGCTTGTCATTTTAAAACTACTTGAACCAACCAATAACATTTGGACATGCTAATTAAAAGAAATTTTCAAAGGAGTGTAGTAAGCATATCTGGACATCCTGTAACAAAGCTCAAATTCCCCCCAAAACAGCATTTACCAAATTCAGTTAAGAGTAAAATTTCAGAAGGCTACTACTACTCGTGTTATCTAGATACAAAAGGGGAAATTTCTCAAATTATTATTTTTTGGTAGCAAATTCTCAATCTTCAATACAGATTTCAACAAATTCGCAGTGAAAACCTAAAAATCACCGTTATCATCTCTACATTAGATTTCATTTTCTAGCTCAATTTACATCCAAAGCGAACAAAAAATCAAATCTCCCTTTGAAAGACAACACAACAGATACAACATATCAAATTTCAATACTTAAGCAAAAGTTGTAGAACAAACAAAAATCCAAACCCTAGAAATGAAACCAGCAAAAATTAAATCGGGGGAAAGTGAAAATTACCAGTAACGAACAGATTTACACCGAGAACATCGAGTCGTGGTAGGGGCATAACACACAGCACACTGATACTGAGGAGGAGGAGCTGGAAGAGGAGAATTAACAGAAGCGGCAGAAGACCACGAAGAAGAAGTAGCAGCAGGAGGAGAAACAACACTGCTGTAACCACCGTACTCTAAAGAAGCTTCAAATTCAACCCTTCTGTCTTCTTCTGCAGCCAGAGCCATAAGTCTCAAAATCTCCATGTTCCTCTCTTCTGCAATTCTCCATTTTCTTCTAATAATCAATACAGAAATCAAACAGAACAAACTAAAAAATCCCCAAATTAAACCCGGAGGAAACCCTAGATCCCCGGGAACCAGCATTTAACCTGCACCAAGCATTCAAATTTCTTCTTCTTATCTTCTTCAGAAAAACACATTGAGTAATTTGTACATACAAAACTTTTCTACAAAATTTGCCCCCTCCCCTCCCAGATACCACTGTTTTGTTCAACCAAATTGAAAATTTCAAGATGGGTTTTGATTGGTGAGTTTGTATGTAAGAAGAGAAGTATGATTTTGATGATATGATTGCCGTTTGGAGAAGCAAAAAGGGCAGAGTTTTTGTGAGGTGTTGACGGGGTAGAGAAAATCCAAGCACAAAGAAAATAAATTTAGATCGAGAAGAAGAATAGAGAAAGAGAGGTGGTGGAGTCAGAGAGAATGGGTTTCGTTCAAGTCAGTCAGAGTCAGACAAAAAGAAATAGAAAGTTATTACCTATTATGGTAAGAAAAGATAATTTAAGAAACTGAGGTAATTAATCAATTAAAATATTACATGCAGGTATTTTGTGGACTGCTGTTATTTACTATACTGATATTCTCTGAGATATATATGTTTGTGCTAAAGAGATGCCCGCCTACCCGGAGCTGATTTTTTTGTCCGAAATGCCGGGTATCCCAGGGATTTATTGAAGGAAATTCCGAGAGCGAGAAAAGGACCGGGACAATTTTACCCAGTGCAGTGGTGCCTATCTCAATATCATCTGAGGGGTTTTTTTTCGGATCTTTTCACGGAATAAATTTGGAAGAAATCAGTATGAATGTAGAACATTGTTTTTTGTGTGTCTTCTGAGTAGTTGATTTTGCTGAATTTGTTTTAAGATTCATAATTACGTGATAGTATTCTAGTTAGTTATGTGTACAAGTAATATACCATTTATTTTTCAAACTTAAAATTTTATACACAAAATTTGCTGCCTAATAGATGCGTGTTTAGAGTGTCGATCAGCATGTGTGGTCGAGGAAATAGCGGTGGCTCTCCTCTCTAGTGTCTGAATGCAGGATATTATAACTTAGGGGCGGTGCAGGATGTCCCCATAAATAATTTGGGGTAGCGAATAACAAGAAATTTTTTCGGGCAGGAGAGAGAATAGGAACGAGGGGTTGGATGAGAAGAAAGGTATGAATTCTTTGATGAAACAAAATATTATTCGAAACCCGTTTTCATATATTTATCCGAATAAAGTAGGACCATCGGAAATTTAGGTCCTGCTGGACCCACCTCCACCTTTCTTTGTACCCTACGTGGATTCTTTCACTTTTGAGTGCATTACAGTCCAGCCAATTGGATGATGGAGTGCACCATGCAATAGGATCATTACATCACTCCTTTTGATTCGAGCATTGGGGTCCAATTCAATGATCTTTGATTGATTATATGTAAAATCAAATGGCTTTGTCCTTTGAAACACTTGAGTCGGCAGGTCTGCCGAAGTTGCGAGTTCAGATTGGAGTTTGAATCAGACGAGTATTATACGCGTTCATAATAGTTAAAAAAAGAATCGGCTTCAAGATACGGTATTACGGTGGAATCATTGTCTTTTAATCTTAAACTAAGTTTTTATCTGAAGGATCTTTGAGTCATATATCCCTTTATTCTCCCAAGGGCTGAGGGCAATACGTAATTGATTTCTACATGCAAGCAAAGCTATCTTGTTTTCATTAGTTCCCTTTTAGGTAACTGGCGCAATACAAACTCGTATACAAAGCTGGTAATTGATAGAGAAATTGACATTTGTTCCTGTAATACTAAAAGACAACCGTAGACTTAAAAGGTTGGTGGTCATGATTATTTCATGATCCTGACAAAATATATAATGTTCCAGCCTAGGTGGTCCTAGAACTCATGCACAGTCCTAGCTATTTCCCCAAGATTGCCTCGAGATATTATATACGCATTGGAAGGAATCTTATCTGTGGTACCAACAAGACTTGCACGGTTGCAACATCCATGCACTCGAAATCTTAAATCAATCATTTTGACGATGAATAGTATTAGGATCGTGTGCCATGCACACTGGAATTACCAACTACGTGCAAGCACAAGCAGGGTTCTTTCTAAACAAGAACAGTAAAAGTATGAAAACAACATCGTTATTAATAAGTGGTTAATGGTTTTGGACCTTAAAACATCACTTCTCTCGCTTATCACCACCAACTAGGAAAGAAAAATTAAAGTTAGCCGGCAGAAAAAAGCACTAATACGAGATAACTTTCCTCTATTTGAATGGCCTTTTCATATAATTTGCATTTACTGGTTAAAAGGATAAATAGTCCACGAACTGCTTTTCATTCAAAAAACCTTTTACCAAAAATTGAAGCAGTACCAGTTTCATCTGTTTGTAAATTTTTTCCCTAAAAAATCTTCAAAGCTTTTTGGCAGTACTTTCTAGTAGGGGTGTAAATTGGGCCGGGCCGGACAGCCCAGCCTATTTATTAAATGGGACGGTATAGGACGGGCCGGAACATCTCTTATCCATGAAATTAAAAGGACCGGGCGGGCAGGGTTATTTATCTACAGTTAGTACCCATGGCCTATCCAAGCCTGTTTTGTAATTTTGGGCTTGGGCGGGTAGGGCCTTGAATATTACAAACAAATATATATTATACATATATTGTTAAAAATAAAAAGAATGTAGTAATAATACACAAATTTTACTTAAAATTAATAATCAAATACGAGAATTGAGATGGGAATAAGATAAACCAAACTTCCTATAATTTTTCCTGAATTGAATCATCATAAAAGGAAACTGCCTTAAATTTTGCTCAATATTTTCTCTATATGGTTAACAAAATTAGACTCCTATGGAATAAAAGTTAAGAAATACATATGAAAACTATGAGGGTTGACTGTATTAAGTATATGTACCAAGTATATTCTAGGATAAAACAAATGAGAACAGTCACTTAGACTAAGTAAATGGATAACACTGGCGGGCTAACATGGCGGGTAGCATTGACGGGATAATAGGGAGGGTATTGGGCCGGGCAAGAAAATTTGAATTGTGGCCTGTGTCCGCCCTCTTATTTAAATGGGATAGGTCGGGCCAGCCAGTAAAGGGCCACGGTCATCCATGGACTATCATGGGACAGGGCGGACGGTACTGGGCCTCGGATTGCGGGGCAAAATTTACACCCCTACTTTCTAGTTCTAGTACATTTGTCTAGAATGATGATGACAAACCTTATGAAGTCATACTACACGACCAAATCCCATGTGCTATACACGCCAAAGAAAGCATACTCATGGTCCCTGCTGTTATATCATCATTCACAACCTAAATATGTTGAGCAGTTGCTTACATTGCATCAACTAATATTTTCCCATCTTACAAATTAATTGTAAGCAAGGAACAACAAGCATTTATAAGGGGCAGATATATATGCATGTCGACTAATTAAAGATCTTACGAGTTGAATACGTTGAACAGAATGAATCCGGTGTTTGCCAAGTTTTGTGCGTTTTGACTATCATCTTTGTGTGTACATATTTCATCATCAAACACGTGTATGTAGGAAGACACGTGGAGAGCATGCGGACCAAGTCATCAAAACATGATGACACACGCCCACAGCCAAGAAACCCATCTCGTCGACGTCGGATCTTTGCCCGAACAAATCCAAGGGCAGAAATTAAAATATGTACCAAGAACACGATGTACTGCGGAGCACTAAATAACTCCCGAAGAGTTACTTTATCTCATCCCCAAAAGAATCCAAGATCAACGGTGAAGAGAAGGTTGACTGACATGGACGTGACAGGGGAAGAAGACACTTGTCTGACATGAGCATGCGTCTCAACTACCCGCATTAAACACTCTGAGCAATATACGTGTCGATCAACCCGTGGAACGAACGAAGATGACTCTGCGTGATCAAGCAATGAACGAAAACCTCCGCGTGATGGACACAAAGCACGAGAAGATAAGGTTCCAACGGCCCACAGAAACGGGTCCCACACTCTAACCCTATAAAAACCCCCTCTCCACCAAGAGAGAGGGGATCGGAAAACAGAGAGAGGAGGAGAGAGATAAGGATTGTGAGTGTAATTTTATCTTTGTACAATTCACTGACCTATGGAAACTCCAAAGTCATTCGACTACCTCTGTAATCATCTAATGCATAGTGAAACGACAACCCCGTGGATGTAGGCCTTAGTGCTGAACCACGTAAATCCCAGTCTTATTTACATTTCAGCACTTTACGTTCATTTGATACTCCACGAGTTTTACTTTTATACTACGTTTTCTTTATCTTCCTCTATGTGAACGCCTCTAGTGATGATATTAGATGAGGCTATGATAAACCCGAATATTTTGAGCCAAGGAATCAATGCAATCATCTCATCAGTACGAGTATGTATATAGAGTGCGAACATTGTTTGTGAACATATAGATGCCTTCGTGATTTACATGTTCACAATCTTCTTTGTGGTCCTCAGAAGTCAGATCCATGAATTTATTTGGAGCTAGTTATGAGGTAGAGGTAGAGATAGAGTGTAAAAGTCTTGAAATGGGTGCTTCATTATCAAGAGTCTCTGCTGCCTTTCGATTCCATTTTACAAGGTGATGAGCACGTCAAAAGGAGATAATATCTCAAATCTCTTCTCTCCATCTCCCTCTGCAACCAAAAGTTAACCAAAATGAAGTAATAGGTCCATATTCAATTCTTGTTTGTTACCGTATTACTTACTCACTTTTGCCTGGCGCGGAACGAAAAGACATCGTTTAAATTGCCAAACCTAGGTGAGGCTATGTGGTGCACAAAAACACAACATACAGATAAGGAAACCTATTTTAAGGCATACCGTGATTTTTTGAGGCATATGATAGACGCATTTATGTGTCTAATTTTTCCTCAATGTTTCGTATTGTTAGTACTTGTTTTCGTTCTTATTATGGTGTTTTGTGTGTTTGTAGGTATTTTTGGAAAATAATTATTGTTGGAAAATTCGGCTCGAAAAGTTGCACGGAGCACCCCCGGAGGACATTTGTTATTCGGACTCTCATCATTGGTTAAGGGGCACTCAATTACTAAGGGGAAACCCAGGTCACCCCAAAAGGGCAGATGCTATTCGCACCCCAAGATCGGATAGGGGGACACCATCTTCAAAATTTTGAATTTTCATTTTGGCGGGTTATTTTCTTCTTCAACTGGCAGATGTTTCGATCGATTTTTGGACGTGATTTTGTGCGATTCAATCGCTGAAACTTTGTGGAAAGATGTGATATAACCATATTAAGCTATTTCAGGTGTTATCTCGGGCCAGAATTGGCTGAATCAAATTGTGGAGCAAAACAGGGAGCACGTCATTGTATGGAGACTGTCATGGGATTTGCATGAGTTGGAATGAGTTTGCGTATGCTGGGATGACTCTAACAACCATCTGGAGTGTGAAGGAGATAAATATAGTAATTTGGCATCTTCAGAACTCGTGGAGAAATCAAATATCTAAATTATTTCCTAAACAGACAGTGAAGAATAATGGAAGATTATATGAAGTTATGGCGAGATATTTTGGCCCTGTGGAGTATATATAGGGTGTTGGGAACTCATAGAGGGTCTGTCGAGACATAGGGAGGTTTAGGGAAGCTGAGAAACAAAAAAAAAAAATTACAGAGAAACTGCCGAGTTGCAGTCGGGGAAGAAGGTGAATAGTGAACTCGATAGTTGAAAACAGTCGCAGAAACCGTGGCCTAAACTTTCAAAACCAAACTCTTTGTAACAGTTTTGTAACAATTATTCCAGCAATTAATAAAGTTTGCAACAGTACACTTTCGTTCTTCCGTTACAGCGAGTTTTGTAATAATTATAACTGTTACAAACTCACAGTTACATACCTTTTCACTCTTTTGATCATCTTTTGAGCCATAGACCAATCTTTTGAGACCATGATTGATATGAGGAGCTAAACCCATCCTCTGGGGCGACGGAGGAAGCTATTCTGACAATGAAAAAGTGGTAATTTCTATTTTAAATAATTTATACAATTTAAATTATGATTTTTTGCCTAGAACAAAAGAGTTTTTCCAATGATTTTTATTAAGCAATTATTATTTTAATTGATGGTATATGCTTAACTTTGAGTTCTTGATATTCCATGCTTTCAACTTACAATTGCTCTTTTATAAAATCTATTTTTGCAATAATTAGAATCACTTAAATGGGAAATTGGATAATAATAATAATAATAATAATAATAATAATAATATCACTTTGGAATTGATAGAATAGTGGAACCCTTAGCCCCAGTTTCTCCAAAATCTTGACATCACTTTTTGAATCAAATTTGCAATATTTATTTAAATCTAAAAATTCTTTCCTTCACAAGTCTGAAAAGAACCTATTATTTACCACTATTACAACAACTTTTGGAAAACCATCAATTTTTGGCGCCGCCGACGCGGACCCTGTGTTTAGGTAGCATTTTTAGATTTTTTTTATTATTTTTATTTGTTCCTCTTTACGGTTCTTTGGGTGTGTCTTTGATTTGCAGGTTTGAAGTTGGATACTAAAGACTTAGAGTAAAAGGCAAAGCGAAAGGAGCGAAAGAAAAAGATATTTTTTTATATATATAAAAAGAGAGAAAAAAAAAAGAAAGAGTGAGACATTTTCATTTATTTTTTTTATTTTTAGCTTTTATAATTTTTTTATATTTTCCTTTTCTTTTGCATTTTATTTTGGACTTTGGACATTTTGACATTTGGACAATTTTTTTTTAAACCCTACAGAAGGGTACCCTTAAATACAAATTGTTTGCAGGGAAGGAAGACGATTACAATATCGTCTCGGCCCCTCGGGTTCGTACATGACATAGGAGTCGTGGCCCGAGTCGACTTCAGCGGTTCTTCGCCCGTCTGGTACGGGAGGTAAGTCTTTCGAAACACCCGCGAATCTCCTGCAAGCGGGTTTACTGTATGCCTTAAGGTGATTATATATGAGGACTGAACCAGTTGCTTTAAATTCCTAGTAAAGGGAAAGGACTGGCCATACAAGATAAGGGTTCGGATTTCATCACCGTTCTCTTCTTGCCCGCCTTAGGAAAACGAAACCAAACGCGAACCTAAGCCTAAAATTTTGAATAGAACGAGACATATAGGGTAAAGAGATTAATAGGACAATATTCGAAAAATATTGGTTACTCTTTTGAGCATACTTCGAAGTTCAGGATGGTTTCTGTGAGTTGAATGCGTGACTGCGCCGCCTTGAATACCGATGAGGCCTTGGGTATCAAAGCTCTACTGAGCTTCCCTCGCCTCTATTCAACTCACTTTGACTCGTGCTGATTCCAGAGAATTTGCTCAGATTGTAACGAATTCCTTTTCGAAGGATTAGAAGCTGGTCTAGAAACAATCTAAGTGGAGCCATCATGCTTTTTGTTTGCTAGAAATCAGTAGGTTTGTTGTGGTGAAGTCAGCCTTGTTTGTGTTTGCATAGAACCTCCCTTCCGTTTAGGACTTTTTTTTTTAGTGTATGCCAGAAAGGGCTTGGAAAAGAAATACTTTTGGCCGTTTGATTAGTGACGAGCCTAGAAGTTCTTCTTGTGAAAGTGGGGAGCTCGAAGACTCTTCTTTTGAGAGCCCTATTTTTGGAAACTTCAGTTTTGAGAATCTGTCTCTTCGTGAGGAAATTACCCCTAGTACTTCTGTTGTGCCAGCAATGACAACTTTGAAAGATTACATGTTCCCAACTAGGTCTACCCGAGCCTCTTGCATTAAATTGCTAGCCACTACGGCTAATTTCGAGATAAAACCTAGTATTCTCCAGATGATCCCTATATTCTTAGGAAAGGATGATGAGAACCCTTATTTTCATATTAGGGACTTTGAGGAAATTTGTGGAACAATTAGGATAAAGGACCTTACCGATGAAGTCTTGAAACTTAAGATGTTTCCCTTTTCTTTGAGAGACAAAGCCAAGACCTGGCTGAACAACCTACCGTCTGAATCCATAAAAACATGGCAGGAACTTATCACTGCCTTCTATATGAAGTTCTACCCTAAGCATAAAACTGCAGCTGTTAGGCAGAACATTAGTACTAGTGTGCAACAAGAGGGAGAGTCTCTTTATAGATTTTTAGAGAGATTCAATGATCTTCTATCCCAGTGTCCTCACCATTGATTTGATAAGATGAAACTTGTAGAGATTATTTATAATGGTTTGGACTATTCGACCAAAGCTATGGTCGAATCTATGTACGCTGGTGAGTTCACTAGTAAAAATGCTGAAGATGCTTTTACCTTCTTAGGAGCTAACGCTGAAAAATCCCAACAGTGGGAGTCTTGTGTTGAACCCCCTAAAAGACTCTTGGTCAATAGAAGTAGCACCAATGTGGTAGATACAAGTTTTGGTTCAGATGCTAAGTTTGCTGCTTTATCTAGAAGGTTAAAAGCTTTGGAATTGAATCAGCCTAAAAATAGGTCCCTTGTTGAACCTAGTAGAGCCGCCCAAGTCTCTAGTTGTGGAATAGAGCCCGATAACTCATTTTGGGAAGGTCAGATTAGTGAGGAGAAAGCTCATGCTATTTATAACAATGCTAGGTTTGAGAACCGTGAGAAGTTTGATCCTTATTCAGAGACCTACAACCCTGGTTGGAGAAACCATCCTAATTTTTCTTGGTCTAAAGGCCAGAAACAAGGCCAGTCTAGTAATTCTCAGCCTCCCCCAGGTTTTGGCTATACTAAGAATCCTTCAGATCCAGCACAGTTTCAGAACCCTTCAGATCAGAAGATTATGAATTTAGAAGAGTCTCTTGCTTTGTTGACTCGTAACACTGTGCAGTTTCAGCAATCTGTTGCTCAAGGTTTAGAAGAGAATAAGAGAATAGGTCAGGCTAACTTTCAGGCTATTTCCGATTTGAAAACCCAGGTTAGTCAGATAAATGAGTCTTTAAGAGAAAGAGGTAAGTTTCCTAGTCAGACTCAACCCAACCCTAGAGGAATTAATGAAATAGGTGAAAGACCATCTGATCATGTGAATGCTATTAAAACCCTTAGGAGTGGTAGAGTGATAGACAACAAGGTTTCCATGCCTGATAGTGAACATGATGTAGTTCACCCTTGTGAACCAGAAAATGAGGAGACTGATAGAGTCTCCAAAGAGACCAATGTGGGTCCTGATGAGCCCGGCTTTGTTCCCAGAGCCCCGTTCCCCCAGCTGCTAGTTCCGACTAAGAGGGAGTCCAACTTTAATCATATATTGGAGGTTTTTAAGCAGGTAACTATCAACCTTCCACTACTAGATACAATTAGGCAGATTCCCTCTTATGCCAAGTTCCTTAAGGACTTGTGTACGCGAAAGCGTAAGCTCAATGTCCAGAAGAAAGCCTTCATAGCTAGTCATGTGAGTTCTATTATTCAGAATACCACTACTCCTAAGTATAAAGACCCAGGGTCCCCTACCATTGCTTGTACAATAGGTAAATACCGTGTTGAGAAAGCGTTGCTTGACTTAGGAGCCAGTGTGAACTTACTTCCGTACCATGTGTACCTTAAGCTAGGACTTGGTGAGATGAAACCTACCCAGATAACACTACAGTTAGCTGATAGGTCCGTTAAAGTTCCTCGTGGTGTGATCGAGGATGTTCTCATAGAGGTTGACAAGTTTATTTATCCAGTGGATTTTATTATCCTAGATACCCAACCTATCTCTGACCCAGAGAACCAAATACCAGTGATTTTAGGTCGCTCGTTTTTAGCCACGTCTAATGCGATCATAAACTGTCGAAATGGTATTATGAATCTATCTTTTGGTAATATGACTATTGAGTTGAATATTTTTAATGTCAATAAGCTACATTCTGAGCTAGATGACACGTGCATTGAAGAGGTCAACATGATAGGAACCTTAGTTCCGAAGTCTGTACCAAACACCGAACCGGAAGATCCATTAGAGAGTTTTCTAGCCCGTTTTAGCATGGATTTCGACGATGATAGCAACATTGAACAAGTAAATTCTCTGTTGGATTCCATTTCTATGTTAGATACCGATAGATGGAAATCTAGGTTTGAACCATTACTAGCTACCGAATCTACCTTAAGCCCTTATTTCGAAGAGCCTAAAGATTCTCCTAAGTTGGACCCCAATTATGCATTTGTAGGCCCATCTGAGATTTTGCCTATAACTTCCGATTTGGATAGTGATCATGAGATTAGGCCAGTAACCGTGCTTCAACACAATAAGGAAACTCTAGGGATGACCATAGAGGATATGAAACATATAAGTCCTATAGATAGTATACCTCAAAAGAATTTAGAGGATGAACCACCTGATTATAACTCATAGAAAGCAATTGACCTTTTTCAGGAACCGGATGGTCTAGAAATTAGGAATATTGCGACTAGTTTATCTAGAGACACCCAAAACTCTAAGTTTGGGGGTAGTGAACTAAAAGAAGCTCTAGAGTATTTTAAATACTCTCCGGATCTGGAAATTCAAGCCATAGTTAAAGGTCTTACGGAGAATAGTGATTACCCTAAATTTGGGGGTAGAGATTGTCAATTATCCCCAGTAGAAGTCCCTAACTTGGGACTCAAGCCTAGTGCATCTGAGGTATCGCTTGAGTCTATTCAGACTCCACAACCTGATCCGCCTGATACTGTTCAGGAGGAAATCCATATATTAGAAACCCGTTTTTCGGATGAATCTATTTTTCAAGACACTCTTATGAAGCCCAACTGGAGGTTCTGGATAGATCCGGTTGTCTTGCAAGAAACCTTAGATGAAGATGTGCTCCTTCTGTTCATTTTTCTTAACCAGTGCAGTTGTCTCATATTGGGGTTAGCTCTATTTGGTATTATGGACCCACAACTTTTTCGGCTATTGGTATATGACTTTGGAAGGTGAAGATCCTTTTTGAGGTATTTGATGTCTGGCTGAAGACTTTAAACGTAGCACTTCTTGGGAGGTAACCCAATCTCACGCAACACGGTAATATCTTTCCTCAACCCTTTTTTCTTCAAGTGGTAACAATTTCTCCTCGTTCATGCTGTTAATTTTATCATTGGAAACATTGAGGACAATGTTAGATTTAAGTTTCGGGGTATGGGAAAATCTTTTAGTTGCATTAAATAAATACGCTCCAGAGCCTAGAGATTTATGCGTATTCAGGATGGCACTAACTAATCTAAGTGGATGGAAGCATCTTGGTTGTAGGAGTTGAGAAACCAATCTGATTAGATGGAAACATCTATAGAGTCTATTCATAAAAGCACAGATCTCAGGTGTTAGAAATAACATGATAGTTGCACCATATCTCGTTGATTCCTTTTCATTTCTTTTTTTATTTTATTTTTTCATTTTAAACTATGTTTCTCTAAATGATTAGGTGGGGCACACGATTCAAGTTGTTACCACTGCTAGGGTGAATTAGAGTGACTGAGTTACTAAAAAAAAAAAAGACCGGACCAGTTAGACCAATCGGAATAAGTATTAACACTTGGATAGCAATATGCGTGTGTTCTCCATGTTTCCGTCGCCTAAGAAAGCGTGGAATGCAGGACCCGTGGGAACTATCGTGTAATCTGCTGACAAGAAGCATGCGCTTGGATCAAAAATATCTATTCATGTCGTTAAGTTAAAAAAAAAAAAGGTTATTGTTCTGTGTAGTCAACTTCTGGTTCCCTTGTATTTGCCAGTTTGTTGATCTAGATTTAAGTTACTGACCACTGGTTCCCTTGTATATGCCAGTTGTGTTGATATTAGTTAGACCGGTATCTCAGTCCATTAGGATAGGTTCATTCTGGCAGTGGCCTTCAGACAGATATGTGAAACATCGATCATTTGGTTAACATCAAAACCATCTACATTTTTCTATTTCCATCTCCTTTTTCTATCCATATGATTAGTTTGACTCCGAATATGATGTCCATAGTGCAACTATCTGAGTAGAGCTCTGTCACTTTATATGAATTTTAGTATGCTTGAGTGTAAACTCGTGTACAACAATTGGAATTTCGCATCAAGGTACTTCCTCCTGTAGTCAGTGATTGTAAGCCAACCAAGGAGATTCTTTAGTGCCTTCCAAGGTTCGACATAGATAGCTAGGGTCTGGAGTAATGGTTTTGTGGGTACACCTCTGGTAAACCCTCCCGAGATTAACTCGGTTTTATTTTTTATTTTTGCTCGAGGACTAGCAAATAATAAGTTTGGGGGTATTTGATAGACGCATTTATGTGTCTAATTTGTCCGCAATGTTTCGTATTGTTAGTACTTGTTTTCGTCCTTATTATGGTGTTTTGTGTGTTTGTAGGTATTTTTGGAAAATAATTATTGTTGGAAAATTCGGCTCGAAAAGTTGCACGGAGCACCCCCGGAGGACATTTGTTATTCGGACTCTCATCATTGGTTAAGGGGCACTCAATTACTAAGGGGCAACCCAGGTCACCCCAAAAGGGAAGATGCTATTCGCACCCCAAGATCGGATAGGGGGACACCATCTTCAAAATTTTGAATTTTCATTTTGGCGGGAAATTTTCTTCTTCAACTGGCAGATGTTTCGATCGATTTTTGGACGTGATTTTGTGCGATTCAATCGCTGAAACTTTGTGGAAAGATGTGATATAACCATATTAAGATAGGTACCATCCAACATATAATGATTCATAACAATTTGCGACACTAAAATTTACTCCAACTGCGTCCCATATTCTCATATCATCAAAATCAGCCTCTCTCATAATGTTGAAAGGGTGTAACTGCAGTTACATGATTACTTCCCCTAATTCTTGCTCATTCAAATTTCTATGGAAACCGAAGTTTCAAGCACAATTATCTAAAATGCACACTCTTTAATCTTTTTTCCTCGATAACTTATAAGCCTACTGAAAGAACTTTATTTCCACTTTTAATATGAAACTTAGAGTTTTGGGAGATGTGATCTAGCCTATAGGATACCGACCCACAAACTTAGACCAATAGATTTTGAGGAAGAATTAGGCAAGAAAGCATTAGAATTACCTCCAAATTTGTGGTGTATTATTTGCCTCCATAGAGCCTTTGTTTTCATCATTATATCATTACCATATTTCCAAATTTCCTTCCAATGAAGATCTTTGTTGAAAAATTTTATCCTCTTGATACCAATTCCACCTCTCTTTTTTGGGAGACAAGTTTTTAACCTATTTAACCCAATTTGCCTTCTTAGAGTTCAAAGTGGATCTTCACAAGAAATCCTTCATACTCTTTTCCATATCTTTCATTATTGTTGTCGGCATCTGAAACATTGACAGATAATAAATTGGTAGGCTGGCCAGTACACTAGAAATCGTTATCAATCTCTGTTCTTTTGACAAATAAAAGCCAAAAAGAACAATCCTTAAGTCATTAACTTTCTCTATGGAATCATCCAACAACACAATAACATCATTTGTAGATTGGAATGACCATCCCATTTGGTGTCACTCTAAATCCAGAAATTATACCCATAGAAACATCTCTTTTCAACATCAAAGAAAGAATTTCAGCGACAATGATAAATAGAAAAGGTGAGATGGGTCACCTTGTCTAATTTTTTCCTGAGATTTGAACATGCTAGTGGATTCCTCGTTAAAAAGAACAGAAAATATTGCGTTTGAAACACACCACTTGATCCAGCTCCTCCAAACATGACCAAATCCAAACGTTTCCATAGCAATATCAATACTGAAAAGACGAGGGTATCCAAATACACCACAATGTTTTTGTTTCAACCTATTAGTTTGATACCAAGTGTGATTGTCTATGGACAAAGTAGAGACAATACAACAACTTGAATATTCACTTGACAATAGTTACGGTACAAGACCGATTGACTATATGATCAAATTCAAGTGATTAGGATTAACGTACAAGCGTATTTACTTTTAATTATAATTAACAATTATAATTGCGAAAAATAAAAGTAAATAACACACACAAGCTTTTGTTAACGAAAAAACCGAAAATGCAGAAAAACTCCGGGACCTAGTCCAGTTTGAATACTCTCAAAATTAAGCCGCTACACAAAGTACAATGCCAACTTCATATATATAGTTGAGACCAAGTAATCTACCCCTAGTTACTTAGTTCCTTCAGTATCCTTGCGTCTACGACCAAACGATCACACACGTGAATCCCATAACAGAAAATCAATCTTGAGTTACTTTATTGATATAAAGTCTTAATCACCCAACTCATTCTGATCGTCTTCCAAACAGTGAAGGAACAAAGTTATTTGGTATCTACTCCAACAATCTTTTAGAAAAAGATTCTCTGAGCTATGACAAAGGCTCTTCCATTTAAACAAGTAAACTCTTTTTTCGGGTAAGATCAATCCAAATCAATAAATAAGATTCGGATTCACAACTATCAAATCCAGATGTTGAAGAATACCACAAAATGATAGTTGTCGATCTAAATGACTTTATGATAACATAAATCTAATCTAAGTTGGATCCCAGTCGATCAAGATGTGTTCACAAATCATGATATACGAAAACCAATAAGAAAAATCTTCTTCTTCTTTGAATATTCAATTGCCTTATTAAGTACCTACACAACTCAAAATTGAATCCATTTATGATCGATCACACATAGAACGATATCTGTTAACAATGGATGATCAAAAGTTGTCTTTAGTTCTAACAAAAGTTCGAAAGATCTTATCAATACTTTAATCTAGTTTGAGTGACCCATATTGAAAATGCAGGGGTACCAAAATACACCACCAACGTTTTCTTTGGCAACCTCTATGGACTGAACTCAAATACAATTCCGAGAGTTACAACTTAATAAATCTCAATCAGGAATTGTATTAAGAGTTTATATCTCTTTCTCTCACAATCAATATGTAAACGGAAACAAGTCTGTGAACCTGATTGTACCGTGAGAGTATTTGGACGATTCCAAAGATCAATATCCAAGATCAATCAAGTCGTATCCAACAATTACGATGTATCTACTTGATTGATTTACGTACAACCTGTGATATTTAAATTATAAAGATAAAAAAAAATGCGGAAAGAGAAATAACACAGACACCAGAAATTTTGTTAACGAGGAAACTGCAAGTTGCAGAAAACCCCGGGACCTTGTCCAGATTTGAACACCAAACTGTGTTAAGCCACTACATACTCTAGCATACTGTCAATACTTTGGACTGGAATGTAGTTGAGACCGAATCCAACGTCATAGTAATTCTATTACAGTCACGCTCCTGACGCCTCTTAAATCTCGCAATACTCTGCGCAATTGATTCTCTTAGATGACTTCCTTTACAGCCTAAGAGTTGCTTCAACTCAATTAAAGACTTTAAACCAATCTGCCTCCCACATATAAGCCTATATATGATTTTCGTTTTGATCAAAATGTCAAGGTGAGATAGGAAATCGTTTGCAATATAGTAAGTCTAGCAAACCTCAAAATCCGGTACTTATGACTCCCGAAGAGCATCCTAGATTATTATTCACCTCACAAGTAAAAACTACTCCGATTTCAACAAAGAATCGTTATAGAGGAATATACTTGTGGAATCACAAAGTTTGAGACGAATAAACTTTGTTATTTTTACATATCTTACCTAATCGGAGTGAGACTCAACAATCAGTAGCAAGATCGGGATACACGAACTATCAAGATGAAGATAGTCGGACCTGGATTCACGAATCCCTAATGAAGCCTTTTTAGTCACTAAACCTACAAAAGTTTAAAGGAAAGGACGACTGTAGTTTACAACTAGGACACACAAGAAAAGTGTCAGGGATTCAAAAGATCCCAGTTGCTTGAGCTTCTCCTTATATAGACTTTCAAAATCAAAGGTTGCTTTAGATTTAAGCTAAGGTAGCTTTGTAATCAAGCAATCAATAGACACCGTTAGATGAATCTTTGATTTGAGTTTAACATAACAAAATATACACTCTGGTTAGGATGAACCGTTACTGAACCGTGTATAATGACTTGTTCATGAAAGGTTTGTCGAAACTATCCAGACGAACTATAATCTTAACCATTTTCATATAAAACTTTAAGACTTTAATCTTGAGTGAAAACCATAGGATATAATGTGATCAAATTTGTCTAGATGTATTTTTTAAAGAGTTGTTCAAACGTCGATTATCTCATAGAAATAATTCTGATGCATCTGAAAATATTCGACTATGTAAGTACATGTACTTGGTACGTGGACTTACTTTCCAATTTGTGAGTTATTTTGTCACGGTACGTGTACCGGGTTTTATACCCTTAAGAAAAAACAAGTTCAGGAGTCTACAGATTTTTTTCGGTATGCATACTATGTATTGTACCAACATGAGTTCACGAGTCAACAGAAATTTTTGGGTTTGCATCATTGGTGTGTGTACCAAAAGTCATGGTCGAACTATAGCTACGCTGGTACGTGTACTGGGTACATGTACTACGGCTTCGGCCTATAATAGTTGTGCCAGTATGTAAGATGGTACGTGTATGTTCGTGTATCCAGATTTATAGTAGTTGTTTGCACCCAGAAATATTTCCAGGCACTAAACACGATGATTTTGGTGTTGTTGATAAAAAACATGGCTAATAACAGGAAATAATCAGAAATGATAGACACACAGATTTAACGTGGTTCGACATGGTTTGCCTACGTCCACTGACGAATCCCTTTGGAGAGTAATATTTTATTGATATTTGTATTACAGTGTATCTTTTTCTCTATTAGCTACCTCTCCCTCACCCTTTTTCTTCCCCCCTTTTCAGAATTATCTTCCCTCTATTTATACAATCCTGAATATAAATGGTATTTATTTCCCTTGCATTAATTCTGCATGAAACTGCTCATTCATGCCTCCATGTTTAATTCTGCAACTGCTCATTCATGCCTCCATGTTTAATTCTGCATGAAACTGCTCATTTATGCCTCCTGAATTAATTCGCATGAAACTTCCTTTGCATGCCTCCTGAATTAATTCGCATGAAACTGCCTTTGCATGCTTCCTGAATTAATTCTGCATGCTGGCAGACTGGATTGATGGTTGACAGGCATAATGGCTGGCAGTATGGATGGATGCTGGCTAGCAGACTGGATTGAATGACTGACATGCATAATTGCTAGCATCATGGATGGAGGTTGCCTGGCAACACAGCTGACAGCACGGGTAGAGACTGGCTGGCAGTGCGATAGGGTACTTAGCTGGGAATTGGTTGGCAGCACCGCTGGCAACATGAGTGGAAAATGCATGGCAGCACCATTGGCAACATGGATGGAAACTGCATGGCAGCACCATCGGCAACACGGCCTTGACATTGACTGATGGTTGACTTTTACTATTGACCTTAACCATTGACCGGGCGTTGACTTTGACCATTGACCGGGTGTTGACTTTGACCATTGACGGTCATTGAATTTATGTAATACAGGGAAGAATGGTGGGCTGCTTCGGTTGACTGGTTAGCGGGCTTGGATGAGGGCCAAAAGATGATTCAAGTATCAATTTGGCCCATTATGTGGCATTTTTACTTATGGTACAAACATCACCCCCTCTTAACCTCCAACTTGTTGGGGGTTAAGAAATTTTCGTTTTCCTTAGTCAATGACAAAACTCGCCCCCAAGTGTGGATTATTGATTCTGAGGTGATTTGCAAGCTTCCCTTGTTGTTTGTGGAAATCACAATCAAGATGCCCCCAAGTGGGGCTATTGTGACTGGGAGATCGGCGGGCAACAGTTGGGCATGAATCGTTGTTGTATGCAAAAAATGGACTGAAGGCTGAACTGAACTACAACGGAAGCGTGATGCTGGAGCGGAGTGGTGTTGAAAGTGAGTTGTAACTATTGATGTAAAACTGGATTGTGGTAGTTGCGAGCGAGAGGGTGTGACCCTTTAGTAGTTGAGATGGTAACAGACTTTGTGTGTTGTTGGACCTCCAATGGTCTTGGTTGTGCTACTGGATGTGACATCGATCTTTATATGTCTTCAATAGTTATATGAATCAGGATAGCAGTAGTGATTTCGACTAGATCACAATAGTTGTTGCGGAACTGGATTGTAGTTATTGCGGTAAACTGGACTGCGAAGGCCACAAAAAAAACTGCCCTCTGCAGTAATAAGAAAAACTGGGTAGTAACAGTATTGAGAAAAGCTGGTCTGCAGCAGCTGTGATCAGCTGGCCTGCAGGAGCTGCGAACAGAGCTGGACTGCAGCAGCTTCGATCAGCTGGAATGCAGCAGCGACGGGCAAAGTTGCACTGCAGCAGCTGCGATCAGCTGGACTGCAGGAACTGCGAACATAGCTGGACTGCAGCATCTTCGATTAGATGGACTGCAGTAGCGACGAGCAAAGCTGCACTGCAGCATCTGCGGTCAGCTGGACTGCAGGAGCTGCGAACATAACTGGACTGCAGCAGCTTCGATCAGATGGACTGCAGTAGCGACGAGCAAAGCTGCACTGCAGTAGCTGCGAACATAGCTGGACTGCAACAGCTTCGATCAGCTAGAATGCAGCAGCGACGAGCAAAGCTGCACTACAACAGCTGCGATCAGCTGGACTGCAGAAGCTACGATCAGCTGGAATGCAGCAGCGACGATCAAGACCGCACTGCGGTAGCTGCGGTCAGCTGGACTGCAGGAACTGCAAACATAGCTGGACTGCAGTAGATTCGATCAGTTGAACTGCAGTAGCGACGAGCAAGACTGCACTGCAGAAGCTGCGGTCAGCTGGACTGCATGAGGAGTGAGCAACGCTGCACTGCAGCAGCTGCGATAAGCTGGACTGTAGAAGCGACAAGCAGAGCTGGACTGCAGCAGCTGCTGAGGGATTAGACTTTAAACAGTTCGATAAACCTGAGTGTAACAGTTATAAATAAGACCAGACTGCATCAGTTGCGTCCAACTGGGTACAGAATGGATAAGCAAAACTGGACTGCATCAGTTGCGTCCAACTGAGTTCAGCAGTTGTTTAGGAACTGGATTACAACAGTTCAATCAACTTAAGCTGTAGCAGTTTAACATTACTGATTGCAATAATTGCGTCAAAATATTAGGGTGTATGCTCGCCCCCTCTTAATCCTGTAACTCGTTGGAGGATTAAGAAATTCGGGTTACCTTTTGTTTCGATTTCCAGCAGCAGAATTTCACATTGTATTCAGGTGCCACGTAACTCGCCCACAAGCGTGTGGAGTGTTACACAGCTCGCCCAAAAAAGTTACTTTAGACCATGAAGTGTTACATATCTCGCCCCCAAGTGTTGGTCACCCACGTTGAAGTGATATGCAACTCGCCTCCAGAATTTTCATGTTGTTCAATGCTCGCACAAGGGTGCACTTCCTTACTGCATCTTGCTCGCGCATGGAATGAGGTTGAAAGTTTTTCTGCTATCTGGAATTCACGCAGGTGGGCAATCCCACTATTCCAGATGCGCGCATAATTGAAATGTGTGCATCTCCTTGTGAAAAAAATGCTCGCCACGTTGTAGGTGTCCCAATGAACAAAAGTATGCATTATTATATGAAATGATGCAAAAATATTTAATTGTATTAGTACCTTATGAGATGTGGTATTGCGACTCTGTGTATATGATGTTATGCTAAAGAAGACGGTTCGAGCATTTCGGCTCTGTAATAGTGGCTATGCCAGTTGAACCAAATTGTAGACGGTTCGAGCACCCGGTTGAAGGCGCGGTATTAACATGTTGATGACGTGATCCATTTTTCAATGACTTTGCTTGGTGATCGCCTTGCTCCAAAAATGTAGATGATGTGGTTGGTCCAAAAATATTCTCCTCGAATTATAGAAATTTTACCTTCAGGATGTAGGATATTGAGATATGATCGCAACGAGCCAAAAACATCTAATTCAGACGTCGTATGAAGGAGATATCAAAAAAACAAGATTGATGAACAAGCCCAAAAATGGGTGTAGTTGGCTAATCCCACGAAGTGGGGCCGAAAAATCCTCAAGGCTTAAAGCATGAGGCTGAAACAAGCGGCGAGCCATAGTCTTGACTCGGCTGTCTGAGCCAACTTGGCTTGGCTCGGCGGGGTGTAAACATCCCATGTGTAACTCAAACGAGCGTATAAATCCAAGGGCTATGGAATTAAACTACACCGTGATATGTTGAATCAGGGATACGGGATTATGTTGTTTCGTGATACACGGGAGAAGAACCAAATGGCCGGCCGGGTTGTCCGCCGGCAGAGGCCGCCGAGGTAGGTCGTCGGCAATGGTCGGACTGATCCCATCGTTGCCGGAGGAGAAGATGCGAGGTGACGTGGCACCTTTGATGATGTGGCACATTGACACGTGGGTGAACGAAACCGAGGGTGAAAATAAGCTACTGACGTGGGTGAAAAGAATAGTTGACGTGGGTGAATTGCACCTTTGATATGGGTGAACGTTATTGGTTGCCCGATTTTTCCGCCGGGCCTTTTTTTTTGAAACCTTCCGCGACGCTTTCTTACAACTGTGATATTTGCCTTCCGACCTTTTGTGACAGATTTTCTGAACTGTTGTCTTTTCCTTCAAAGCTTCTTGCAACGGTTTTTTTTTTTTGAATTTTCAACAACAGTTTTCTGTAACTGTTACTGTTTCTCACGAACTTTTCTGCAATAGTTTTTCGTTTTCTTCTTTTTCTTGGACTTTTAGCAACGGTTCTGGGGACTGTTGTCGTTTCATATGGACTTTCCAGCACCGTTTTGCTACACTTTTGTAGCCTTTTCTGGAACGCTTTGAGATACTTTGAACATGTTGTGGATTAAACATCCCGCCAACTGTTTTAGCGACCTTTGTAGCGAGTCAGTTTTGGTGGCTTCCGACTGTGAAGCTAGACAGCAGCAGTTGCGATCAACTGGACTGCAGTAGCTGCGATTAACTGGACTTCAGCAGCTTCGAGCAGCTGGACTGCATCGATTGAAATCAAAACTGAACTGCAGCAACTGTGATTATCTGGTATGCAGCAGCTGCGATTTGCTGACTGCAACAATTGCGATCAAACTGGACTGCAGCTGTTACGATCAAATGGACTACAGCTGTGGTTTCTAACGGCGTCCAAACTGATTTCTCACGGACAGGATTTTGAAGCTTTCTGTACTACTCTTCTCAGAGAGAAAACATGATTCTTCTTCTCGTAGTCCCCTTGGTCGGCGCCAATGTTTGCACCCAGAAATATTTCCGGGCACTAAACACGATGATTTTGGTGTTGTTGATAAAAACATGGCTATTAACAGGAAATAATCAGAAATGACAGACACACGGATTTAACGTGGTTCATCATGGTTTTCCTACGTCCACGGACGAATCCCCTTGGGGAGTAATATTTTATTGATATTTGTATTACAGTGTATCTTTTTCTTTATTAGCTACCTCTCCCTCACCCTTTTTCTTCCCCCCTTTCAGAATTACCTTCCCTCTATTTATACAATCCTGAATATAAATGGTATTTACTTCCCTTGCATTAATTTTGCATGAAACTGCTCATTCATGCCTCCATGTTTAATTCTGCATGAAACTGCTCATTCATGCCTCCATGTTTAATTCTGCATGAAACTGTTTATTTATGCCTCCATGTTTAATTCTGTATGAAACTGCTCATTTATGCCTCCTGAATTAATTCGCATGAAACTGCCTTTCCATGCCTCCTGAATTAATTCGCATGAAACTGCCTTTGCATGCTTCCTGAATTAATTCTGCATGCTGGCAGACTGGATTGATGGTTGACATGCATAATGACTGGAAGTATGGATGGATGCTGGCTGGCAGATTGGATTGACTGGCTGACATGCATAATGGCTGCCAGCATGGATAGAGGCTGGCTGGCAGCACAGCTGATAGCACGGGTAGAGACTGGATGGCAGTGCGATAGAGTACTTAGCTGGGAATTGGTTGGCAGCACCGCTGGCAACATGAGTGGAAAATGAATGGAAGCACCATTGGCAACATGGATGGAAACTTCATGGCAGCACCATCGGCAACACAACCTTGACATTGACTGATGGTTGACTTTCACCATTGACCTTGACCATTGACCAGGCATTGACTTTGACCATTGACCGATCATTGAATTTATGTAATACTGGGAAGGCTGGTGGGATGCTTCGGTTGACTGGTTAGCGGGATTGGATGAGGGCCAAAAGATGATTCAAGTATCAATTTGGCCCATTATGTGGCATTTTTACTTATGGTACAAACAGTAGTTTTATATCTATTTAATAATCAATTTGAAACATTCCCGAATAACATCAGTGACACATATCACTGTTCCAGGCTATTTTCAAATGATTAACTTGAATCATGATTTAGGTCATAAACAATAAAAAAAATTAACCAAATTCACCAAATATGAATAAAAGTTGTTAAGCTTTGTCATATATATTTCGAGCATAATTAACAAGATAAAACTGACTCGAAATTTCTATTATGCATGTAAAGTCCACTTTAGTCATGCGACTTGGTATCATAGACTGAAAGGTGAAAACATTAGTAATAGGAGGTTCGGTCTTCACTTACCTTTTGTTGATAAAGTTCTCCGAAAGCTTCGATTGATCTTCGCCTTCAAATGATATAATGCAGTGATGTCTGGTACTCAACTACACACTTTTATCGTAATCTGAGACTTGACTAAATGTAGACTAGAAATCAAGATATAGTTTTGATCGACTAAATTTGACAAAAAGCTTGAGATAACAACAGTTGTGAGTTCGACCGAGCAATGCTCTAACAATCCCCTTATTTATCAATTTTAGTGACAAAAATATCAATACATATGGATTAAAAATAAATCTATAAAAACTCCTCGAATCCATCATGCTTGATTTCCTTGGTTTCTTCAACTTCTTGAATTCTTCGTTACTTCAAGTTGCAATAATTCTGAACGTGTTCAACTCAGCATCGTTGTTGTTGAAGATCCGTATCCATAGCGATAACAATTTTTGAAAAAAAAAAAACATTCTCAATCGTCGTTATACAGAAGTATATTATTATTATCTTCTCCAAAGTTCAATTGTCACACAACTTTGAAGTAATACTATGATGATATGTTTCTCCCCCTTAATCAATACTTACATCTTTAGAATAATAGGTGAAACCTATAGATTATTGACTCACTCCCCCTTACATAATGATCCGTAAACCTTATGTATGTAGCGCGAAACTGCTAATTAATTTTCCCCATTTTTATCAATAAAAATTGGCAAAGGTACGAAAACAATGAGATCATAATGAATTCTAACAAAATATAATTCAAGACTAAACAAACACACATCAACTTTAATTTAGATGATGACACAGAGTATAAAATACTTAGTGTCTCATCTAAGAGATTTAAGATACAAGGATCCCCTATATATTCTACATCCACTCTCCACACAAAGATATAGCAATTAAGCACAAGTTCAAAAAGAACTCTCCCCCATTTGATGTCATTCTCAAGAGAACAACATGGGTGACCTTACTTTAATAAAAAGAAGAATTTTTAGGAACTTTTAATAAGATGACAACAATTCCTTTGCTGGAACTCAAGTTTTATTGCCCAAAAGATATGGATTAACTCAGGCGCAATGCTTCCAACTTGATTTAATTAACCAAAACAACACCATTAGACTTCTGAAGGAGTTGAAACATTGTGGTGTCTAGTGGATTGGTAAGAATATCAGCCAGTTGTTGTTCTGATGACACAAACTCTGTGTTGACAATACAATTTTCAAAGAAATCCCTTATAAAGTGGTATCTTATGTTAATGTTCTTTGTTCTTCAGTGCTCAACGGGATTCTTAGTAATTTGAATCGCACTTGAGTTGTCACAAAAGATTTTCATAGTTCCAGTATCGATTCCATAATCAGTAAGCATTTCGTTCATCCATAAAAGTTGAGTATAACACGAACCTGCAACTATGTATTCGGCTTCACATGTCGATAGATATTTTGAGTTTTTTTTCTTTATATGCAAGCAACAAGATTTAGTCCAACGTAGTAGAATCCTTCCGACGTACTTTTTCAATCTTCTACACAACCTGCCCAATCTGCATCAGAATACGTTGCAAGATTAGTGTTAGTATCAAAAGTATAGAGAGACCATAAATGATAGTATGTTGTATATATCGTATGATCCTATTAGCAACTGCAAGATGAGATTCTTTTGGATTAACTTGAAATCTAGCACAACAACATACGGTAAAAGAGATATCTGGTCTTTGTGTAGTTAGATATAGAAGAGTTCCAATGATGGACCTGTATAATATCTGATCAACATCAACACCTTTCTCTTCTCTATGCAGCTTCCTAGTAATGGGCATGAGAGTTAGCCTAGGAGTACTTTTCTCAAGATCCAATCTTTTAATAAGATCATTTACATACTTTCTTTAGAAATGTAAATTCCATCCTAATATTGTTGAATTTGTAGACCCAAAAGGAATATTAACTCCCCAACATTACTCATCTCGAATTCCTAACCAAAAGAAGTTTGAAATTCTTTGGCAAGTTTTGGGTTGTAGATCTGTTAGAGCACTGCTCGGTCGAACTCGCATGAGTTGCTATCTCAAGCATGTTTGTCAATGTTAGTGATCAAAACTATAATTCTTGATTTGTAGTCTACTATTAGCTAAGTCTCCGACTAGGATAGAAAGTGTAGTTGAGCTCAAGACTCCATGACGATCATCATACAAAGACGAAGAACTACTCAAGGAACTGGTGGAACTTCATCGATTAAAAGTTATGTGGAGACTTGAACTTATCTATCACTTAAAAATCTATCTATTCTATTTCCTATCTTGAGACAAAAGTCATTTTGCTATATAGACTATGATTATACACATTTTCTATTTCAAGCCGAATTTATCTCGCTTATCTATTTCTCGAAATATGTGTTGGTAAGCTTTCTCTTTGGCCAAGTTCATCTTTACTAGTGACGACAGTCATGTTAAGTTTTAATCACTTGAAAATGTCTTTGACGAAAAATGATTTGTGAACAACAACTATATAACGTCCTCTAAGAATGTTTCAATGATTGAAATGAGAGTTCAGATTATATAACCATTGTTGGATATAAGCATTGTGTGGTAACTCATACATGTATAAGTCCCTTATTCCTTTAACCAAAGTATGCGTACTTTGCTGCTCAGGAAACCGGAACAGAGTCCGCGAACCCAGTCCGCGTACTGTCGGAGGTTCTCTTCCCGAGAAAATCTGCTGGAGTTTGTGAAATTTTTACAAACTTATTCCGCGTACTTAAGTTGGTTAATTTCTAAAAACGATTATTCGTGAACTTAAACTTATATAATAAGGAATGCAAGTTTGCAAACCGTGGCTATAAAGTTCATGAATCGATTCGAGTGAATCAAATCGTTTTTGTTTCAATTGTATCTATTATAAAGATCTAAGCAATTCAATAACTCTCTAGCTAGTTCATTTCAGTCATTTGAACTAGTTATGGTAAAGAAGAATATGGTTGTATGAAAGTTATCATATGGCTAACCATTTGGTTAACAACTGTTGAACCAACTAGATGTACATGTGTGGGTACGGTTACACAAACCTAGATAAACGTGCATTTCATTTGTGTGTAACAAGCTAAGTTTCTAACGGTTGAAATATATTAGCTTGAATCTAATCAGGTTTTCATCTAACTATGAATATCAAATGCTTTGTTACTAAGATAACATTGATTGCAAACCCTGATTTGAAAGACTATATAAGGGAGAACTCTAGCAACTGGGAAACCTAATCCCCACACCTCCTGTGTGATACTAGTTGTATTATCTAGAGTTGATTCTCCTTTAACCTTAGGTTTCTACCGAGGCCCTGTAGGTTAACAACTTGAAGACTTCATTGGGATTGTGAATCCAGACCGATACTACTTTCTCGTAGTTGTGTGATCTGATATTGTTGTTTCTATCGTACTAAGTACGATCGTAAGGATTGACTTGAGATTGATTTCTCTGATAGGCAAGATATAAAAGTAGTCACAAACATCTTCGTCTCATCGTTTGTGATTCCACAATATCTAGTTTCGCCATCATACGATTTAGATTATTGTCATGTGATCAATTGGTTCCTGTTCACCTTGATTTATCAAAAAACTCGTAGGTATTTCTGTGGGAGACAGATTTATCTATTACCGTAGAATTTTCTGTGTGATACAAATTTGTTTATTAAATTCTTTGACTTTGGGTCGTAGTAACTCTTAGTTGTGGGTGAGATCAGCTAGGGGAATCAAGTGCGTAGTATCCTGTTGGGATCAGAGACGTAGGAGCGCAACTATACCTTGGAATAGTGAGAGATTGATTGGGATTCAACTACAGTCCAAACCGAAGTTAGTTTGTAGTAGGCTAGTGTTTGTAGCGGCTTAATACAGTGTGTGTTCAATATGGACTAGGTCCCGAGGTTTTTCTGCATTTGTGGTTTCCTCGTTAACAAAGCTTCTGGTGTCCGTGTTATTTCTTTTCCGCATTATATTTTTTTATATAATTGAAATATCACAGGTTGTGCGTTTGAATCAATCAATTGAAAAATCTAACTTTTGGTTGTTGATTGAAATTGATTGATACTTGAACATTGGTCTTTGGTACCGTTCAAGTGATTTCTCTTGTATTCAATTAGACTCGCAGATTTCTATTTGCTTGAGTAAGTATTGAATCGAGAAAGAGAGATATAACTCTTTGATATACTTTTATTAAGATTGAGTCTGACTGTCTCGTTGATTCTCTTAAAAGCATATTGGAGTTAGTCCATACAGATTGCTAATCGAAATATTGGGTGTGGTTGTTAGACCCCCGCTTTTTCAGTATACATATATTTTCTGAATTTAGCTGGACGAAGTTCATAAATATAATCGCATACATGTAATAAGAGAAACATAGGCACTTACTATATTTTCAAAATACACCAGTTAAATCTTTGCAGAATGAAGATGCATTAGAGTTTAATATTTATAGGGTTTTAGGATTTTCACCTTAAACTAAAAACCACCATCAACAAATATCAACGGCAGAATTGCTTTTCTCAATGTAGACACGAAGATAACCTATGACTCTTTTAAGAAAGAGCAGATTCTCAATGTAGGTAAGTATAGAGTTTTTGTGAGGCAATAGGAACTAACTGATCCTATATGAAACAGGCTCGCTGCACTGATAACAATCATTGGATAGGTATTCATGGTCTTCCTTTCAATTTTTGGAATTTACGGTCTTTCAATTTTATTATCTCTTCACAGGAAAAGGTGGTTGATATTTATGATTTATCTCGTACCTTCAGTAAGCTTAACTGTTGCAAAATAAAAGTCACGGCTGATCTCCATAAAATCCCAGCAGCGATTAATTTTAATGGATACTGGTTGAGTATCGAGTGGCTTCAAGAGTAACTTTATTTCGATCACAAACCGCCTCATGAATGGAATTTCGTGCCTAGAATCAAATCAATGTGGTTAAACTAGAGGGAATCATTCTCAAAAAAATTCTAAGTCAATTGTTTCCTTGGAAACAGAAGGTACAACAAGCTCTCAGAAAAATAAATTTTCTGCTACTAATTCATCGTCGAAGTATTCAAACTCCTCTTCTTCAAATTCGGCGGTAAGAGAGCTGAATTTGGTTTGGAAAAGGATAGCTCGTCAACAACTAATGGGTAACAACTTTGAGACACATAATAATTCTAGTGATAAGTTTATTCCATAGGTCAAAGTACGTAAAAAAAATGAGTTCTGTTTTGGGTCGTAATATCGACTAGATGGGGAAAGAGGCAAATTCAAGCCATAATGCAAGGTTAGTTGTATGCTCTACCATATTGATGAAAACTCTTGTCCATTACCCAATTTTTTTCTTTTGAACCTGATCAAAATATGGGACAGATGGTGTGGAGGTAGGAGGGGTGTCTACTATTTTAGTTTTCGACCATACCATTTTGATGAATCCTGATTTTGGGCATACCTAAATTTTTCTAGGCATACAAAACAGTAGTCCCATCTTGGGTTTATAAGGGGTACCCTATGGGTAGTTCAATTATCTATATACCCTTAATACAAAAATCTAAAATCAGTTTTCTAAAAAATCAAAATCACTTTCCCTTAACATCTCTTCTTCTTTCTCCTCCTCTAGCCGAACTCTTTCCTCTCCTGCGAAAAAAAATTCATCATCGTGATTAAGTCGATTCGTAAAAATTTGATCATCGATTAAACTCAACCACATAATGACTCGTACAAAGAAAAGAAGGGACTAAGCAAACCAAATCGTCTTCTAATCCATCAATTGAAGAAGAAGAACCAATTGAAGATGAAAGTGTAGAAACTGAAAATCAACCGCCAATTGAACCATAAATTGAACCAACTGCATCTCCAACTCCGAAAATGAGGATATGAAAGTAAGTTTTACAAACCCAATCTCCTATTTGCTGTTTTTCATCGATTAAGTGACGGTTACAGTGTTGGGTTCGGCTCAAAATTGAGTTGCGTTTTTAGCCGAACTGTTCTTCACAAAAGCTTTCTGTAAGTGTATATGAAAAATTTGGCATGAATTTCATGAAATTTCAAGCCGAACCTAGTCACAGATAGAGATGCATACGGGTTCGGCGTATTCGATAATCATAATATGTGTCGAACCTAGCACATTTACGAGGTTCGGCTATTACAATATTCTCAATATGTGCCGAACCAATAACAATATTTTAACCCAAAAAATAACAAATTGATGTTCGGCTCATACGATTTTCGAAATATAAGCCGAACCAGTAAAAAAAAATTCCGGGCTATTCAGGATGTTGTTCGGCTTACTATGAAACTTTCATATAAGCCGAACTAGTGTCTAGCAAAAGGGTTGGAATTGAAAATTATAGGTTCGGCGCATGCAGTAAACAGATTCAGTGAGCCGAACCGTTCATCAATTGGTAGATTCGGCTCATATATGTGAGCCGAACCTCAACTTGTTTCGCCGAACCAGGATCCAAAAAATCATCTAAACAACCTTTATAATTCTAAAAATTATCTTAATCACTAAACAAAATATTCAATCAATAATCAATGTTACTAACACTAATACGTAAAGGGCTTATTTGCCATTAAAAAAATCGGGTTAAGGGGTAATCTAATTTTTCTATTTCACAACTTTTGTGTCTTTATGTAGTATGCCTAGTAAGATTTCAGTATGCCCAAAATCAGGGTTCATTTTGATGGTTACTCCTGCCCATGATCTGAATCATTAAATCTTGTTGGGCCTTCCCATGATCTAAATTATGTTAGACCGTTGGAAGAAACTAATATCTCTAACATATCTAAGGATAAGGTTAGTCCCTAGATCACTTCTTCTCCGACATCTTCAACTAATGTTATTTCTCCAGTTTGTTCATCAGTTAGAGGGGAAGGAGAGATAAACTCTAAAATTCATTTTCACATAGAGTTTAATAGAAGTTTAGGAGTTTCAGTTGGTTATCCAAATATGAAAAATATTTATAAAGATTTAATTGTAGGTAATAATTTTGCGACTATGGGTAATAATTCCGGTATGGGGTCGTATGATACTAATGATGATGTCTAGGTTGTTGACACGTTCGAAAAGGCTGATAGAATTGCATCAGTTCTATATGAAGCAGAAAATGAAAATTTGGATTTCCAAGATTTCAACCCAGTTTCTGGAATTAGGGCACCTAATTTTTCTTATGGATCATAAAATTATGATTCAGACCATTAGGGGTTTTGGGGAAGATCAGAAAATTTTTGCAATTCGTAATGTTATTTTAAGCAATAACACATCCATTTTATTTATACATGAGATGAAAAAAGAATTAGCGGATGAAGCTCTAATTCATTCTCGTTGGGGTAGCAGAATATGTAATTTCAATCATTTGTCATCGATTGGTGCTTCTAGAGGTATTACAGTTATGTGAAAAGAAGGGGTTGTGACTGTGTAGGATTATCTATTGGGAGCTTTCACTTTGACTGTCAAATTTAGGAATGTTGTTGTTAATTTTTTTTTGAGATTTCACATCAGTCCATGGTGCACCTGATACATGGTATTATAAAAAGTTCCGGAATGAGATAAATGATGTGAGGATTCTCTTTGATTATCCGCAGTTGGTCAGAGGGGATTTTAATGCCATTCTTCTTCAATTAGAAAGAAACTTACGTGGTGGTAATTTATGCAACAGAAGATACTTCAAGAAGTTTGTAAGTAATCATTCTCTAATATATTTTTCCAATGAATGGTGGTCGGTTTACATGGACTAATAATATATAACCACCACTCTTGATTAGACTTGATAGGTTTCTTTACACTAATAAATGGATGAACCACTGTCCATCTCTTATTAAAAAAAAATTCAAGAGACCAATATATGACCATGCCCTTGTGATGTTATACTGCAATTCTGGAGCTAAAGTTGTCTCTCCTTTTAGGTTAGACAATTATCTGTTGTTTAATCCTTCTTCCCTGGATAATTTTTTAGATATGGTGGGCTAACCTAATTTTTCTTGGTAAGCCTAGCTATGTTTTTGCAAAGAAATTAGAAGATTTAAAATTCTTTATAAAATCTTAGAAGAAATATTTAGGTGTTTAAGAATCACAAATCAGATCTTTAGAAGAAGCTATTGATCTTTTGGATAGTGCTGAAGAGATTACTCAATTAGCTACTGATGAGGTTGTGTCTAGAGATGATGCAAATCTAAGAATGCTTCTCTAAACTTATATTTGGCTATAAAATGGGATCAAAGGGCCATAGATCAGTGGTTTAAAGATGGTGAGAAAAACTCTAAGTACCTTCACCGGTTAACGTCTTAGAAATACAAGGTCAACAGTATTAACTTCCTTAGCATTGATGGTGAAATTACTAATGATAAAAGTAAAATTTCTAAGGAGGCTACTGATTTCTACTCTTCACTTTTTTTCGTGAAATATGTTTCACTACCTAGATTTGATGATTTCAATATGCCTGCCATTTCTATTGAAGACATAATTTTTCTGGAAAGACCATTCACAAAAGATGAAGTGAATAGTGTCATTTGGGACTTTCGAAGGAATAAGGCTCCGGGCCCGGATGGGTTTACAATGGAATTTTTTAAGCATACTTGGGATGTTATGAAACAAGATATGACGCAGGTTGTTAAAAAAATTGAATCACTCCTTCTTTAGATTGGAGACTCAATTGCACTAATCTGAAGTTGATTCTGAAGTGTAGCGTTGTTGTTTCACTACACGATTTCAAGACAATAAGCTTCATATGAGGGGTTTCAAGATAATCTCTAAATTATTAACTGAAAGGTTAAAATTAGTACTGCCTTTTATAATTTCTGACTTTTAAGGTGCCTTTATTCATGACATGCAAATAAACGATGACATCATAATAACTGCAGAGCTCACCGATTCAAGGAAAACAAAGGAAATCCTGGGGTTATCTGTTAAGTGGATTTTGAGAGAGCTTTAGACAACATTAATTGGGGTTGTATCTATTAGATCATTGCTCGGTTGAACCCACCAAGCGTTGGTATGTCAAGTTTGATTGTCATATTTGAGTATCAAAACTCAATTAGGGTTGCTTTATTAAATGTACTAGAGACCAACTTCGTTTAGGTTAGACTAGAAAGTCTAGGAATGTTGAGACATATAAGTATTACTCTGAAGACCTGAAGATCATTAAGACGTATCGACTACAACGAAGACATCATCCTTCCACTTGAGGTATTGTGATACTGACTTGACTTGTTTACATTCCCGTCGTTGCTTTCAGGTCGTTTAAGATTGAAAATATAACCTGCGAGGTTATATTTAATACTCTAGTATTAGACTTGGTCATTTTAGTATAATCAAAGTGTCAGGGATGAATATTTGATTAGGAAGTATAACATTTATCTTTTGAACTTCGTAAATGTGGCATCGACATAATCTATGTAACTCGTTACTTGATTGTGTATTGGACATAGGTCTGGTTTCATCCCAGGAAACTATGTTTGATTACATCTCTCCCCCTTTTAATGCAAACAACCTTCCGTCAAAACACTAACAGGGGGTTAGTCCACGAGTGAGTTGGAGGAAGTTTAATGTATTTTGAATCTTGGGGATTTTGAGGGAGTGTAAGAGAGTATAGGGAGTTTGAGAGAGTTTGGTGTGTTGAGTGTAGGGAGTTTGAGAGACTCTCCCAAAATCTCTACTTTTTTGAGAGATTTGGAGTGAGGCAAAAATACACTATAAACTCCCTAGAACTCCCCAAAAAAAACAAACTCCCTATCATTCTAATTTTTACCACTAACAGGGAGTTTAAGAGTTTCTTTCAAACTCCCCCACGACTAACGGGGTTTTTTAGGGAGTTTGGGAGACTCTTCTAAACTCCCCCACGACTAATGGAGATTTTGAGAGACTCCCTCGAACTCCCTCACGACTAACGGGAAAAAACACAACTACACCCAACTCCCCCAACTCCCTTGAGGACTAACACCCTGTAAGATTTTTTCGTTCCCGCACGTATTATTCGCCCCACGCGTTTTGTTTAACATGGTCTGTTACTTTTTATTAGTCTTAAATGACTGCCGTCCGATTTAGCCAAAGTAAAAATTACGAAATTATCACGTATACATCACTTCTTTCTTTCTCCTCGATGATTCATCTTCTTCTCTCTATTTTTTTTTTTCTCATGGATCTTCTCAAGTCATCTCCCAACAGAAATCTTCCGCATAACACACTATTCTTTGTTGATTAATCAACAACAGTTTCGGTTGATTTTATGTTAATCCCCAAACCGGAATTCGGTTTGTTTCAATTCTACCCCAAACTTATTCTAGGACAACATTAATTGAAGTATTTTAAATTCATGATTACCTGTTTTACTTTAAAAACTAGGGGTTTTGAGAACTTGGGTTTCAAAGTGTTTTTAATTCTAATTAGTTTCGAATGTGTTTCTGCAACAGCTCTTTGTAATTCTTAATGCATGATTTCTTAAATTATGTAGGTCAACTGGATAATCCTAATTCTTATTAAGAATGGTATAATGCAACAATGTCAATGATCTGATCTCCGTATGCTGCTCTCTGTTTGGAATGTTTCTATTTTCGAAATTTCGATTCGACAAGAATTTGGTGTGCTTTATACTTGAGACCAAATACATTGTGTGCAATCAAGAGTTCAAGACAGACAATAATACAAAAACCTTCTCCGAAAAATATTATTTGGTAGCCTGCCGCCCAGGCGGAAATGGAATACAAAGGTATCGATTTTTTTTCTAAATTTGTTTCTTATTATGAATTGTTTAGAAAAACAATTCAAACAATTTTGGTTAAATCTGTATCAAATTATAATTTGATGTGTAAATGAGTGTTCACATGATAATTGATTGAAGTGGTTTCTGTATATTTGTTACTTGGTCACCTTCCCATGTATGTGGCTGACATTTAACTTCAGTTAAGTCAGTCTGTACAATGCCTTACATTGAGAATTCTCAAACTTTGCATTTTTTGTACTTGATCGAATATTCCATCATCTAAAATCTTTGTATTTTTCTTATTTGACTAGAAGCACTTGCATTTCCTTGATGCTCTGAATTGTTTCAATTCTCCTTTTATGCAGTTTTAACAAGATTGTTACAGTTATGAAGGTACTGCAATTTACCACCAAGGTTGAGACGTTAACTCTATCTCACCGAGTTTCATCATAGCTATGCAGCATGCAGCATTGTCGGGTTTCAATCTGAAAGTGGCAGTAGACTAGGGAAGTAGCAAAAGGTGCAGCAGTTTATCTTGGAGACTGGATGACATAAAGCTATTTGTTAGTATACCGTCTCACTGCAAAGAAAATTGTGGAACACCCAGCGTTCACTGACGTGCAATGCACGTGCACCCTACTTGTATGTTTAAAGGAAGTACATATACGAAACTTGTTTCGTAATCGAAAGGAAATCAGTAGGCGTTTTGGTCCGGTTTTCATTGAAGATTTATTGGGTGACCAATTCGAACCTAGGTAATAAATTTGGTAGAACTGATCTTGACTTATGTTGAGAGACTTGGTAGAACCGATCTTTACCTAGTTTGGGATATTCGGTAGAACCGATCTTGACTTATGTTGAGAACCTTGGTAGAACCGAGCCTTACCTATTGTTGGGAGTCATGGTAGAACCTATCCTAGCTATTGTTGGGAGTCATGGTAGAATCGATCCTTACCTATATTGGGAATATTGGTAGAACGATCCTAACTATTGTTGGGAGTCATGGTAGAACCGATCCTTACCTTTATTTGGAGACTTGGTAGACCCGATCTTAACATATGTTAGGAGTGTGGAACCGGTCCCAAGGGCAAAACCGGTCCTTCATATTCACATATTACATGACGGTTTTGTATGAGTTTGGAATTAGGGTTTGCTAATTAGGAAAGTTCCATATGTTGACATAATTTGGACATGAGTATAATTTCTTTTTTATTTTCCAAAGATATTCCTTGATACTCAAAGTGATCCTAATCCAAAATATTGAGAATCTTTTAACTAAGAATATCCGATTATATGCTTTTGATTTTCCAGCAAATCAAAATATTACCCCTTGAAAAGTTATATTAGTTAAGTGCTAAACTAATATTAGATACTTTCTAATGAGATATTTCGTAATTACAGGTAGGATATTAGTTGAAAATAGGAAAACCGAAATTAGGTACTTATTGCATATCTTGAAAATATTTTTATTTTTTTTGGAATTTCCTTGTTGTCCAAACAACCTTGGTAAATAGTTGAGTTTGCATTTGTAGCAAACTATCCTAAGAGACAGGCAAACTTCATTCGTGTTGTTTCTGGTGGAGCCGTCTATCCGGAGAGGAAAGTACCCTAATTAGGCGAAATCTCTTACGGTCGCTTTAAAGACTTTTGCGGGATCAATAAGCTCTATGAGTACCGGTAGTGGGAAAATAGATAATTCAATTGTTATTTTAATTTTCCTAGTTTGATCATTCTTGAGAGCATTCTCTTATAACATAAGCGTTTTAGCATTGCTCGGTCGAACTCATAAGTGTTGCTATCTCAAGCTTGTTATCAAATTTAGTTCATCAATTTATATATTGATTTATATTCTACATTTAATCAAGTCTCGGATTAGGATACAAGTGTGTAGTTTAGTACCAGACATCACTACGTTCTATCGTTTGAAGGGGAATATCAACCGAAGTGTTTGGAGAACTTCATCAACAAAAGTTAAGTGAAGACTGGACCGTCTATTACTTAAGTTTTCACCTTTCTATCTATGAGACTAAGTCACATGACTAAAGTGGACTTTACATGAACGACAAAAATTTCGAGTCAAATTTATCTTGTTAATTATTCTTGAAATATGTATGACTAAGCTTAATAACATTTTTTCATACTTGATGAATTTGGTTAAAAATAATTTATTTTTTATGACCTAAATCATGATTCAAATTAATCATCTGAAAATAGCATGGAACAGTGATATGTATCATTGACGTTATTCGGAAATGTTTCAAATTGATTATTAGAGAGATAAAAGTACTGTAAATCTGGATACTGGACAGTACACGTACCAGCTTACATACTGGCGCAACTGTTATAGGTCCAGGGCCGCAGTACATGTACCCAGTACACGTACTGGCGTAGCTATAGTTCGGAAACAACTTTTGGTACACATACCAAGTATGCAAACCCAAAAAATTATGTTGACTCGTGAACTCAGGAAGGTACACATACCTAGTATGCATTCCGAAAAAGATCTGTAGACTCCTAAACTTGTTTTTTCTTGAGGGTATACCAACCCGGTACACGTACCATGACAAAATAACTCACGAACTGGAAAGTAAGTACACGTACTTACTCAGTCGAATATTTTCAGATGCATCCGAATTATTTCTAAAAGATAATCAGAATTTGAACAACTCTCTAAAAAAAACATCTAGACATATATGATCACATTATATCCTATGGTTGCGAATCAAGATTAAAGTCTTAAAGTGTTATATGAAAATGGTTAAGCTTATAGTTCGTCTGGCTAGTTTCGACAAACCTTTCATGAAAAAGTCATTGTACACGGTTCGGTAACGGTTCATCCTAACCAGAGTGTATATTTTGTTGTGTTAATCTCAAATCAAAGATTCATCTAATGGTGGATATTGATTGCTTGATTCCAAAGTTACCTTAGCTTAAATCTAAAGCAACGTTTAATTTTGGAAGTTTATCTAAGGAGAATCTCAAGAAACTGGGATCTTTGGATCCCCGACACTTTTCTTGTGTGTCCTAGTTGTAAACTAGAGTTGTCATCTCCTTTAAACCTTTTGAGGTTTAGCGACTAAAAAGGCTTCGGTTAGGGATTCGTGAAGCCAGTCTGACTATCTTTATCTTGATAGTTCGTGTATCCTGATCTTGCTACTGATTGTTGAGTCTCACTCCGATTAGGAAAGATATATAATAATCACAAAGTTTCTCCGTCTCGGACTTTATGGTTCCACAAGTATATTCCTCTTTAACCATTCTTTGTTGAAATCAGAGTGAGTTTTACTTGTGAGGTGAAAAATAATCTACGCTGCTCTTCTGGAGTCGTAAGTACCGGAACTTGAGGTTTTCTAGACTTTGTCTATTGCAAACGATTTTCTACCTCACCTTGATCTTTTGATCAAAACGGAAATCACATATAGGATTATCTATGGGTGGCAGATTGGTTTAAGGTCTTCAATTGAGTTGAAGCAGCTGTTAGGCTGTAAAGGACGCCAGCTAAGGGAATCAATTGCACAGAGTCTTGCGAGGTTCAAGAGGCGTAAGGAGCGCGACTGTAACTAAGTTATTGTGACGGTAGATTCAGTCTCAACTACATTCCAGTCTGAAGTATTGATAGTATGATAGAGTCTGTAGCAGCTTAATACAGTTTGGTGTCCAATTCTGGACAAGATCCCGGGAATTTTCTGCAATTGCGGTTTTCTCATTAACAAAATTTTTGGTGTCTGTGTAAAAAAAAAATCCGCATGATATTGTTTATCTTTATAATTGAGATATCAAAGGTTGTACGTAAACAAATAAAAGTAGATACGTCCATCGTAATTGTTGGATACAACTTGATTGATCTTGGATATTGATCTTTGGAATCGTCCAAGTACTCTCACAGTATAATCAGGTTCACGGACTTGTTTCCGTTTACATATTGATTATGAGAGAAAGAGATATAAACTCTTAATATAATTCCTGATTGAGATTCATTAAGTTGTAACTCTCGTAATTGTATTTGAGTTTAGTCCATACATGTTTCCTAAGAAAAGTTGGTGGTGTATTTGGTACCCCCGCATTTTCAATTGGTATCAGAGCACGCAATCACGCGTAAGACCTAATAAGTGTGTGTTTGAAGCAATCTGACTATATGGACAGAAGCGCAATCTCTAATAACGTATCACCATCTCAGACTATACCAGATCCCATGTGTGTTCTAGAAACCATCAATGGTGAATTTTTTTGTGATATGAAGAATATGATCGATAAACTTTGTCATGAGAAACAACGATTGATAAGGAAAATCGATAGAGTTCACTGTGAAGTTTATATCAAAGACTCTGATCTTCAAGAAAGATCTGAAAGGGAAAAAACTCTCCAGTTTAAATTGGATGATCCGATTCAAATTAATAAAGAGATAATAACAAAGTTAGCTGATTCAAAATCTGCTCTTGCTCAAATTCTTGGGGTTTCGAATCCTGTTGAAAAATCTTCCAATATTACTAAGGATCTGAGTAATTCTCTTAACTCTTGTCTAAAGAATTATCGACAGTCTGGAGATAAACGAGGCTTAGGCTTTGATAAAACCGAAGCGACTCAGGTTTATTCGAAAGAATCTAGTGATGTTACTTCAAAATATGTTGGCTCATGTATATTTTGTGGTTCTGCCAATAACTATCAATATACATGTTAGCTTTTTAGGAAGAAGTTAAAGGTTACAAGTATTCTTAACAAGAAGGTATTATATGGATTAAAACAAGCACCTCGAGCATGGTATGAAAGACTTATTACTCCGCTTCTTAGAAAAGGGTTCTCAAGAGGTGGAGCAGGTAAGACACTGTTTACCAAATGAAGTGAAAAGGACGTTCTTATTTTTCAAATATGTGTAGATGATATAATTTATGGATCTTGAAAAAGCGGGGGTCTAACAACCACACCCAATATTTCGATTAACAATCTTTGTGGACTAACTCTAATATACTTTTAAGAGAATCAACTAGACAGTCAGACTCAATCTTAATAAAAGTATATCAAAGAGTTATATTTCTCTTTCTCGATTCAATACTTACTCAAGCAAATAGAAATCTGCGAGTCTAATTGAATACAAGATAAATCACTTAAATGGTACCAAAGACCAATGTTCAAGTATCAATCAATAACCAAAAGTTGTATTTCCCAATTGATTGATTCAAACGCACAACGTGTGATATTTCAATTATATAACAAAATATAATGCGGAAAAGAAATAACAAAGACAACAGAAGTTTTGTTAACGAGGAAACTGTAAATACAGAAAAACCCCGGGACCTAGTCCAGATTGAACACCACACTGTATTAAGCCGCTACAGACACTAGCCTACTACAAACTAACTTCGGTCTGGACTGTAGTTGAACCCCAATCAATCTCACATTGATCCAAGGTACAGTTATGCTCATACGTCTCTGATCCCAGCAGGATACTACGCACTTGATTCCCTTAGTTGGTCTCACCCATAACTAAGAGTTGCTACGACCCAAAGTCGAAGACTTTAATAAAAAGAGTCTATATCATACAGTTTGATCTCCTTGGTGCTTCAACTCTACTTGAAAACTTCGTCTTTTCCAAGTACTCCAATGATTCCATAGATGTTCAATTCAGCATCATAGTTGTTGAAGTTCCGTAGCCATAACAATGAGAAAACAAAATCTCTCGATCATTGTTATACAGTTGTTTGAGGTTAAAAATTGATTCTGCTGTTTTTGGTAATTTGGGGTGTGTTGATAAGAAACGAATTCAAACCCTAAACAAATGCACTGCATGGAAATGCTTTTAGGTTCGAGAAATCAATCTATAACACTCTGGCCTAAACCAAGAAATGGCCGTTCCAGATTCAATTCGGTCACAAGGTGAAGGAGAAAGGTTGATCTTAGGAAGGGAAGCGTAGAAGGTGTTTGAGATCAGAGTGTTGAATTATGAAGGTGTGACTATTTATGACTTGTGTATCAGAAAGTGGTTTCTGGAAACTTGTGTGTTGATAACACTTGTGTTCCCCTTTGTTGAAATAGATTGAAGATCTATTTATACAAGTCATTGAGCGCACCCTGATCTCCTAGGAAGTGGAGGAAGTGAAGTAGTGGAGAAGTGGATTTGTGCGGAAGGTAGTGATTATCGTGTTTCCTTTATGAAGGAAAACTGATCACACGTCCTTCCACTACTCTCACTGCTGTTAACCGTCCGTCTTTCTTGTCACATTCTCGTAATGGACGCGTTGCACGTCGCACGCTGTAAACCGACAGACCAATACCCCAGTAAGCATCCCCCAGTTTGTGACATGTTTGATGTCTCGAATAAGTGGATCAAGTCGTGGGACCTGCCGCGGAGAATAGCATGGTGCTATTAGGTGAAACAACCAAGTTGTTAATGAGGCCGACATAAAATATCGTATATATTTGATGCATGTGAAGCATCGTGTTTAAGCAGCTCAATTTAATCGATGTGTATGAAGCATCATTGTTTTAGAGCTTGATTGAATAAGTCGCGGATAAGCGTCTTAAAAGGGTAGCGGGGTCGACCACTTTGGGTGATTGTTCGAGTATCTTATGGGCAAACTACTATCTGGTCGATCACTCCCTATGGAGGAGTGTTGGCCGGTGTTCACAACGCCACTTTGTTAATTTTCTGAGAATAAATCTACACCGTCCTACCAAGCTGGCGAAGTTGGATGGTCCTGATTGATTTTCGGCAGTTGTTCAACGCCGTTGACGTGATTTTTAGGGTTTGGAGGCCGATCAACCAACTCCCTTTTGAGCGAGCGATTCGAGGTATTACTGGTGTGGTTTTAAAAGAACCTACAACTTAGACCTGCAAGTATACATGGTCAGTTGTAGTGAGTGAGGTAAGAAGGGGTTTGTCCTCAGGGACAAGGTGGGTGTTAAAGTTGATTCTAATGGTCTTTACTAACTGATTCTATGCAAGAGTAACACAATTGGGGGTTGTTTTGATGTCGATACGACGAAGATGATTGATAGTAACAGAAACAATAAAGTAATATTCAAAGAAAGTAAATAGAGCAAATGATGAGAATGGTACTAGGGCCTTTGAGTACACCACTAACTTACACTAGTTATTCTGCTCATAACACTAACCTTGTCCTTATATCTGATAACAAAAGGGATGTCAATCCTCTGTATATCTAAGGTCACCTTTATATGAATGATTCAATCACAACCAAGGTATTTCTCCTAAGCATTAACTGTCTTTTCAGGGAACATCTAATCAAAAGATCAATATATGGGATTAAGTATGAGTTGTAATTCTTCAGCACAGTATTATTCTAACTACAATGGATACATGGCATACACTGTGAAAGTAAAGTATTGAAGTCCTAAGATTGAATTTTATTCTAAAACAATTAAGCACAACAAGGTTACTGCCATTAACATGAATAACTAGTAGCAAACTAGGGATTCATCTAAACCCTAGCAGGTGAATTTAGAACAAGATGAAGATGATGAAATCAAACATGAACTACTGTTTGGTGCACCGGCTAATCCGGGCATACCCCTAACATTACAAACACCATGTTCTATTTATAGTGCAGAATCCCCAAATTTCTAAACCCTAATTTTTGAAAACCTAAAATTTGATTTGGGGATTTTCAATTTGACGTACCCACTTGCGATTTCACCTCGACCCATACCTTCTTCTGTTCTTCCCACTTGTTATGCTGCTTTTGCTGCTCTTCTTTGTGAACTGTGAACCCTAGCTCAAGTTGTCTCATCAACTCCACACCCTAGGTCAGTGGGATGTGAATTTGATGAAGCACCTAGGCTAGGTAGAGATATGGTGGAGTTGTCGGGTGGTTGTGGTGGTGGTGTGGTTTGAGGTCTGGTGGTGGCAGTGATGGCAGGAGATGGTGGTGGCGGAAGTTGCAGGTTCTGCAATTTTTGGGAAGAAGGGGAAGAAGATCTCGAGAGAAGAATGGGTTAGGGGCTGTTTGTTTTGGGGTATAGGTATTCTAGGTTATGGTGTTGAGCGGGCTCATCAAATTTTGATGTCAGCGAAGGGAAGATGTTGGATGAAAAGATGAGAGAATGATCCAACGGCGCGATGGAAGTGGATGTGGAGCGACCGTAGGATATGGAATACATCAAAACTGACGGTCCAAGATGGAGTTAGTTGTTATAGTGTTAGACAGGAACATCAAAGCTCGATGTACTCTGATGAAGCGACCGTTAGATGATGGAATGGATCCAATCTGACGGATAAGGAGAGAAACGGGTTTGGGTTTGGATTTTGGGTTTAGGATATGGGTTTGGGTTTAGGAAATGGATTTGGTCTTAGGTAATCTTGAGCCCACTTCTTCTTTAAGAACAATTTCTTCCTTGTTAAGCCCATTTTCATCCTTGAGTCTTCCATACCGCATTCTTCACTTCTTTTCCGCTAGAGTTTCCTTCGGATTTTTCTCGTGCCTTTGCTCTTTTTGCTCTGTGAGTTAACCAGGCTTTATTTAGTACCTAAAAATGCAAAATTAATTGAGAAAAATATTTATTCTTGAAAACAACGAAAACACAGAATATGGGATAAAATGGAGCGTTAGTGCACAAATGATGAGTTAAATGCCAATAAAAAGGTGCAAATATATACAATATTTGGCACTCATCAAATACCTCCAAACCTGAATTTTACTTGTCCTCAAGTAAAACAAAACTAAGGAAATCCTACCTATACCACTGTCGCTGGTCTCTCGATTGCATTTAGCGAATGCAATAAGCCTTTTAAACCACTAAGTGTCCCTAGTGGACGAGTTGAAGTCTCGTGAAGGTTTGATTAGGACGTACCTACAAAGTTCTAGGACAAAATATAACCTCAGATTCCATGAAATGTGACATGTGCAAGACAGTAGAAGCTCACAGCAAAATGGAGATGTCAATCTAGCTATCAAAGGCACAATCCTAGCACTGATAACAAATAAAGACATGTGATAAGAGTGTAAAGTGTATCTGCACATGTGTAAAGAAAGATCGGATGTTATGACTACTAATCACCAAGAGATAGTTTCTCAGGCTAAGAACCGAGGTCGAAATCTAGCTAGCTGTCCGGACTTTATGAGAATTGTGAATGAGTTGGAGGTATTTTAAAATTACTCGCGGTGTACATCAATGGCATACACCCTTCCTTGTTTATAACACAAAAACACAAAAGATGACTCTTATTTACATTGACTACTCTCTTTTATTTTTGGAACAAGAGATGATGGAATCGATAAATACCTGATTTTTTTTATTATTTCTTTTTTTGAAAAAAATATTTACAACATGGTAACTCTTTTGATACATAAGCAAAAAGAAACAAAAAATTACATGACACTTTGCAAGAGGTAGCCCTTTTTGATGCACCCAGTTAAATTCGATGGTTGTCTTTCTTAATGTAACCTCCACCTTCTATCCCAACCAACCAAAGAACAAGCTAGTCAAGTTTCGTGCAGTATTCTAAAGTGATTGGCAATCGTGACTTCCGATAGAACACCTCAAGGATGAGGCTATACATGTATTGGTAGATCGTGCGCGTGCAAGTTTCTTATCACTATGTGAATTGTGCTAGAATCAGGGTGCCTAAATATCTAGACTAAGAATCGTTATGTTTACATACATGCACAAGAGTCAACATTTCAAGGTAAATGAGCTCCATTTTTATGTTTTTTTTTTCGAATTTTTTAATTTTTTATTTTGATTTTTTAATTTTTTTTTAGCAAAAAGAAAGAGTTCCGTTTTTAATTAAAGCATGTTATCAAAGTATCTACTTTTCACCCCCAAACCTAAACTAAACATTGTCCTCAATGTTTGAAAAGATAAACATGATTATAACACACACCATGAGAACGATGCTAAGTGTAGAAAAAGAGATTACCGGATATTGGCGAAAGCAAGTTCTGAACTCCTTTATTCAAGGAAAAACCCAACAGTAACTCAACTGAATTCACATTGGGTTAGCACAATATATACAAGAAACATATGATTCCACTAAACATTACCTACCAGATTATATACAAACAATTCACTATATACATACAGTCTAAAGAGTTGAGGATCAACCCAAAAGACAAAGTGTTGAAACATAGACAGTTTCAAAACACTAACATTGGACTGAAATGGGAGCGAGAGTGAAAAACCGGATGAATCACCCCTAAACCTATATTTTTCAATAGGTTTACTTTTAAGCACAAAATCTTTTAATTTTAGGGGTTCAGGATTCACAAGGTCTAACTCAAAATGGACTTTTTGCGGGATGGTCAGAGAAATTAATTCCAATTGTGGCTCTTTAAAAATGTTGTATTTTGATGTAAAATAGTCCAAAAGGACTTGGGAGGCACACAGTTCCAATCCTAGGTTGGGAATTTTCAGAAAAGTTGGTTTAAAAGTTTTGTTACAAACCAAATCTAGGTTGGGCGGAATAATCTCAATATACGATTTAGGTAAGAAAGTTGGTACTTCTAAGTTATTTTTATGGATAAGATCAATAGTACCAACACATACTTCCCCTAAATCAGAAATTGGTAAATCATGCTCACATTCATCGAACAAAACATCAAGACCTAAATCGGTATCATGATTGTCCGTAATACTCAAATCAACATCGGAAGAGATAACATTTTGTGTCTTAGGCAAGGAATCAGACACATCAAATTTGTTTTCATGCATATTAACATTAGTGTCTACATAAGATTCAACTATTCCTATGTCATGCTCATCTTCGAAGAACGATTGTACAAGTACCATATCAATATCAAAATCATATGATTTGCTATGAGTATTAGAAGAAACAACATTCATGAAGGTCGAGGGCGAGAAGTCATATGTTATTGAACCAAAAGGTTCCACAATATTTTCATGTTCTTCTAACATAACATCATTATCATCATAATCTTCATAATCATCATCATGGTAACATGCATATTGGTCCTCATTAACAGTGGTGGTGTCATTAGTCGATTCATGTTCCTCTAAATTAGGTTCATATTCAACATCATTTACATGAATGGTACTAGACACTTCATTAGGGACAACATACATTTCCTCATGAATTTCCTCCTTCTGTAGGTGAAGCAAAATCTGATCTAAATATGCCTGAATTCGTGATGTAGATCTAGCAAAGTTTTGCTCACTGAGTCTGAAAGCTTCCGTGGTGGAGTCTAAATTCATGGGAGTACAAAATTCTTCATGTTCAAATTGTGGTGAATGGTACATGTGTGCATGGTCATTAGGGTTTATAAAAGATTGATCGCAACCCTCAAAGGATTGATTATGGTCCCAATGACTACCAGCCTCACAATTTGTGGGCATTTCATAATTTGGATTTTCATGGGATTCTCTAAATTGCCTATAATCATGCAAAATATAGCAATATTTATCCGGGTGGTCTAAACCACCACATAAGGTACATGCATAGATTTCAGGTCGTCTATGTGAACTAGATGCTACAGATTTCGCATGTGTTTGCATTTCTAAAGCAGTGATCCGAGCCTCTAACTAATTCACAAGTGACGAATGTGTGAGTTGGATATTGTCTAGATGTTCATTTTCACTCAATGGTGGATGATACATGTGTGAATAGTCATTAGGGTTTGCATATTGAGGTTCATGACCTACATAAGGTCCATAATAATAATCCCTATAACTATTGACATCATGGTCTGTGGGAGGCTCATAAGGTGAATCTTTCCCGTAAGCTTCTCTAATAGATTTATTCTCAGTGGCAGACCAAAATCCAGACATGTTATGTTTATCAAACAATCACACAATTCAAAAAGAGAAATAAGGCACACACTTTTCAATTATGGGTTTCAAAAATTTCGTTTTAGACTTTAAAGGTAAAGCCTATTTGGGAATTTTTGGTTTAACTGGGTTTTAAAATTTGGTTTCAAAATGGGAGCAAAATTTTGGTTTAAATGGAAGCAATTTTTGGTTTTAAAGAGGGAGAAAACTTGTTTGTTTATTTTTCAAAAATATTGGGAGAAAAACTTTGGTTTTAAAATTGGGAGCAAGCCCACATTGGTGGAGCAAGAATTTGGTTTTGAGTTGGGAGAAAAATTTGGTTTTGTTGTTAGCAGCAAGCCCATATTGGTGGGAGAATTGTGCAGCCCAAAAGGAAGTTTTGAACATGCCCAGTTGGTATTTTAACAGGTCCCACAGCATAGCCCAGTAGTCTTCAGGAGGCCCACAGGTTATTTGGAAAGTGAGGAGCCCAACAGGAGTTTTTGAAATTGGAAAACTTGATAGATTTTCAAAGATTTTAAGCCCACTGTTCTCAAAGTTCCAAAGTTGCTGTTTTGAGTACAAGGCCTGGTTAATGTTCAAAGTTATAAGCCCACAGTCCAATTAAAATTACAATCCCAAAAGTCCAAAAACACAAGCCCACTGTTGGGTTTAAAATAATATTACAAGCCCAAAAAAATAATATAAACCCAACAGACAATAAAGAAGGCCCAGTTGGGCTTTGCTAATGGGTTCAGGTTTACTTGTTTTTGGAGAGAAGCCCAGTTGGGCTTTTATCCCCTTTTCTTTTGTTGCACAACCCAGTTGGGCCTTGTTCAATCTTTCAACTCCAACAGTAGCAGGATCACCTCTTCAGTGGCAGTAAGCTAGCTCACAGCTCACAGCCCACAACAGCAACAGGTCATGGTCTTTGGCAAACCAATGCAGCACCACAATTCAGAATTTCTTCAGCTCTTTTCTTCACAGCACCACACCACCTGTTTGAGGCACTAGAACAGTTTTGTTCTGCTTCTCCTTCTCCTTGTTTTTCACAGCAGTTGCAGGTACCTGGTGGTTTTCAGAAGAGAGAATTAGTTCTCACAACATCAAATTTAATGCATTCAAGATGACACTGCTAACTCAGCATACAACTCAGGCATTCACAACATTAAATTTCAACAAATTTCACAGTTGACAGCACCACACCACATTCACAGCAACAGATTTCAGGCATTCAAGATGACAGCAACACATTCAAGCATTCACAGTATGTTAAACTTCACAGTTGCACTTGTTATAGAACCAAAAATGACCCAATGGTCAATATGCAGACTTAATGCTCAAGTACTCCAAGCAAATGCAGTAACAGATGCAGTTGTGGCAAGGCCAAGACTGGGAAGCAGGCAGTTACAGGGCAGGGCAAAGCTACAGAGAATGACAAAATGAGCAAAGCCACAGATGCAGTGATGCTTTGCAGGTATGCAGGTGACAGAACAAAGAGAAAGCTAACACATAGCAGGCTAAGCTAACATATATATACAAACAGTAAGCCAAGATGAAGTGGAATGCAGGGAAAATGAAAGTGCAGTGAAAATGAAAATGCAGTGATACTAAGTTAACAACTACAAAATGGCAGATAAACTACAACTAAGATGAAGTGGAATGATGATGTTATTAAACTATTACAAAATGGAAGATCAAATAAACTAGTCACATCTAACACTATTAACAACAGAAAAACCAAAAATCTAACACATATATACAAGCAGTATATTAAAAATCAGTAAAGTGGAAGAAAAGAAACAATCACACCGCTACCGAGTCCCCGGCAGCGGCGCCAAAAACTTGGTGTGGTTTTAAAAGAACCTACAACTTAGACCTGCAAGTATACAGGGTCAGTTGTAGTGAGTGAGGTAAGAAGGGGTTTGTCCTCAGGGACAAGGTGGGTGTTAAAGTTGCTTCTAATGGTCTTTACTAACTGATTCTATGCAAGATTAACACAATTGGGGGTTGTTTTGATGTCGATACGACGAAGATGATTGATAGTAACAGAAACAGTAAAGTAATATGCAAAGAAAGTAAATAGAGCAAATAATGAGAATGGTACTAGGTCCTTTGAGTCCACCACAAACTTGCACTAGTTATTCTGCTCATAACACTAACCTTGTCCTTATATCTGATAACAAAAGGGATGTCAATCCTCTGTATATCTAAGGTCACCTTGATATGAATGATTCAATCACAACTAAGGTATTTCTCCTAAGCATTAACTGTCTTTTCAGGGAACAGCTAAACAAAAGATCAATATATGGGATTAAGTATGAGTTGTAGTTCTTCAGCACAGTATTATTCTAACTACAATGGATACATGGCATACACTGTGAAAGTAAAGTATTGAAGTCCTAAGATTGAATTTTATTCTAAAACAATTAAGCACAACAAGGTTACTGCCATTAACAGGAATAACTAGTAGCAAACTAGGGCTTCATCTAAACCCTAGCAGGTGAATTTAGAACAAGATGAAGATGATGAAATCAAACATGAACTACTGTTTGGTGCACCGGCTAATCCGGGCATACCCCTAACATTACAAACACCATGTTCTATTTATAGTGCAGAATCCCCAAATTTCTAAACCCTAATTTTTGAAAACCTAAAATTTGATTTGGGGATTTTCAATTTGACGTACCCACTTGCGATTTCACCTCGACCCATACCTTCTTATGTTCTTCCCACTTGTTCTGCTGCTTTTGATGCTCTTCTTTGTGAACTGTGAACCCTAGCTCGAGTCGTCTCATCAACTCCACACCCTAGGTCAGTGGGATGTGAATTTGATGAAGCACCTAGGCTAGGTAGAGAGATGGTGGAGTTGTCGAGTGGTTGTGGTGGTGGTGTGGTTCGAGGTCTGGTGGTGGCAGTGATGGCAGGAGATGGTGGTGGCGGAAGTTGCAGGTTCTGCAATTTTTGGGAAGAAGGGGAAGAAGAGCTCGAGAGAAGAATGGGTTAGGGGCTGTTTTTTTTGGGGTATAGGTATTCTAGGTTATGGTGTTGAGCGGGCTCATCAAATTTTGATGTCAGCGAAGGGAAGATGTTGGATGAAAAGATGAGAGAATGATCCAACGGCGCGATGGAAGTGGATGTGGAGCGACCGTAGGATATGGAATACATCAAAACTGACGGTCCAAGATGGAGTTAGGTGCTATAGTGTTATACAGGAACATCAAAGCTCGATGTACTCTGATGAAGCGACCGTTAGATGATGGAATGGATCCAATCTGACGGCTAAGGAGAGAAGCGGGTTTGAGTTTGGATTTTGGGTTTAGGATACGGGTTTGGGTTTAGGAAATGGATTTGGGCTTAGGTAATCTTGAGCCCACTTCTTCTTTAAGAACAATTTCTTCCTTGTTAAGCCCATTTTCATCCTTGAGTCTTCCATACCGCATTCTTCACTTCTTTTCCGCTAGAGTTTCCTTCGGATTTTTCCCGTGCCTTTGCTCTTTTCGCTCCGTGAGTTAACTAGGCTTTATTTAGTACCTAAAAATGCAAAATTAATTGAGAAAAGTATTTATTCTTGTAAACAACGAAAACACAGAATATGGGATAAAATGGAGCGTTAGTGCACAAATGATGAGTTAAATGCCAATAAAAAGGTGCAAATATATACAATATTTGGCACTCATCAATTACATTTGGATTTGAGTAGGTCGATCGACCATGTACAAAGGTGGGTTGCCAGCGAGCACGCTGACATCCCCCGGGTCACCTAAAACTGAATCTAACCCACTCAATTCGTCTGGCGAAGTTGGATGGTTGTGATCGATTTGCGGCAGTAGTGTGTTGCCGCAAACGTACTTTAGGGTTTCTAAATCAGCGCGTTCACCCTACTTTGGGTGAAAGATTCTATACGTTATCGGCTTGTCGTGAGCAAGTCGATCAACCATGGGTATAGCTGGGTCACCGGTGGACACGCCAGCGCTTCTTTGATCGCTCAAGATGCAATCTAAGCCGTCCAACTAGGTCGGCTAAGTTGTATGGACGTGATGTGTTTTGAGACCGTCTTTGCCGGTCTCAATTCGTTTGAGCTATTTTACACAGCATGAACGCCCATGTTTGGGTAAGTGATTGAGCACTCTATAGGTTTGCCGCATGCAAGTCGATCGACTAGGGCACTAATGGGACCACTGATGATCATGCCTGCGCTTCCTTAACTGTTCGTAGGAGAATCTAAGCCGTCCAACCAGGCTGGAAAAGTTGGAAGTTCGTGATGCTTCTAAGACCGTTTTTAACGGTCTTAGCTCGTTTGATCTTGCGCGAACACCCATCTTAGAGTTGACGTTCGGGGCGCTTCAGAGTAAATTGGATAGAACTCGATCAACCAGGGCTTTAGTGGGCCGTCGGTGGTCATCGTAATGATTGCCTAATTCCGTTAGGAGCAGTCTAGGTCTATTGAACCGCGCGTCCAAATCGTGTGGCCGTGATTATTTTTGAGACTGATATTAATAGTCTAGATTTTCTTTAAGGAATTTAAGCGTGTTTGATCACGCCAACTTTTAATTAAAAGGTGTGCGAACGCGTTGATCTCTTTGTCAGAGGTGGTGTAGCCTATGTAGGTGTTTTCATGCAGGTCTCAATACTGACACTTCGGGGGATTCATGCTACTCCGTTGCGAGTGAACATTAATCGTCATGGCATGCCAATATTAAGAGTTCGGATGGGGAATATAGCATAGGAAAACACTAGGCATGCTATACATTAGTGAATAATGCTGGTGCAAGATAAAATTTATAGAATATTTGGGATTGTTGCTACATGCACCATTCTGAGTAAATTTTATATACATAAATATATTGAATTGCTCAATACATATATGAGCGAATAGGATTTAGGCACTCAACACTTTTAAATGGCTCCATTTCATTAGTGAATAATGCAACTAGGAGCTTAAATACTCATTAGGCTCTATACTAGTGAACAATTCATTTAGGAGCTTGAGTTTCAATAAAATATGAAGAGCGGCATAGGCACTCATCATATTTTGATATATTCTTCAAATTCCTTGCGGAATATAGACATATCAAGGTCTATTGCATCTGATGCCGGGTCAGGTAGATGGACTTTTACAATTTTCGCCATAAACTAAAAACCACCAACAACAACAGTGTCATAGTATTATTACACAGTATCAAAGTTCTTATATCACAAATTCGACAACAATACTATGGTGATATGTATCACTCCCCCTTAGTCAATACTTCGTCTCAACACGAAAACCACTCCTCCTTACATAATGATCCGAAAACCATATGTATTTGTAGTGTGAACTACATATTAATTCCCTTTTTTTTGTCAATAAAATTGGCAAAGGTACGAAAACGGGATCCTAATGAAATTTTCATGGAGACACTTCAAGACCAAAGAAAAGCACATATCAACTTGTTTAGATGCAATCATATAGCCTAAGATAAATGCATTCATCACGGAGTTTACAAAGATACAAGATAACTCCTCAAAATTCCACAGCCGCACTCCCCACAAAGATATGGAAATTAAGCGCAAGTTCAAAAGAACTCTCCCCCATTTGATGTCATTCCCGAAAGAACAACAAGAGCGACCTTACTATTACGAAAAAGAAGGATTTCTTTGGACACCAAAAACCACAAAATGATTTTGTTGTCCGAAAATTCTCAATTAAACTAACCATAAGAGAACCCATGATTAATTTAATCGGAATACACAACCAAAATAACCACAATCGAATCTATGATTAGTTTAGTTGGAAATGCTTACGCAAGAACACTTATGGAGCCGCACAGTATACACATAAAATATGGATCAGGGAAAGATCAATACTGCGGAATATACAAAGATTCATTCTACCTTTCATCATTATTTGCATAACGACTTATAATAGACATAATCTTTGTAAACAAAAGATTTTAACCTATCTTCCATCAATGAATTGACATAATAGGCTTAACTTTTGTTTTGCCAAAAGTTAATCGATCTTGTATCAATACATGCATATCGACATATAAACGAGATAACTTTTGACATTGTATGGGACAATAATAGTTCACGGACGCAAACACACATATCCCATAACATATTGCAATATATAAAACCAATACTACAAAAATCATCTTCCAAACCAACTTTAGAATTTAAACAAATAAATCTAAAAACATGAAGATGAAAACGTTGGACATAGCTATGTGTACTCACAATAATGGCTATTCCAAACCCTAGTTGTCCTTCTTAAACAAAAACAAGAATAAAATTCTCTTAAGAAGTTTTACTAGACAAAAATAACATTTCACTTACTTTCAGAATTCTTCTCGTATTCCCTATATTCATCAAGCTCATTTTCAATTAGATCAATCCTTGATTCAAGATTTTCAATTTTTTCTTCCAGTTTCTTGGATGATAAGACTAATTCGTTTTTCAAAGCACTTACTTGTTCCAAAACGAGATTCATGGTCAAGGAGAGTTTCTCAAACTGGGATACATGTGGATTTCTATCAAAAGATACATCACGCTTGTCTGAGCATAACTCATTATCTGATGAGTCAAAACGAATCTTCTTAGATGGAAACAAGACAGTCCACACATCAATATCTTTGATTGAGAGACTGGAAGATGACATGGTGGAAGAGAGAAATGAAATGCTCAGCCTGCAAGGGAAGAGACTTCTTCTTAATAGGAAGAAAATATTCTAAGAAGATCTTTTGACTAAAACCCTAAGTCAAGGGTAGGTGCACGGTAACGATTTTAGGAGAAATCGTTTATGAACGCTTTTAAGCAAATCAAACAAAGATACTAAGTACAGAAACACAACCCTCTTAGTAGGATATGGTTCTTGTAGAAAATAAAGGGTACAAGAACCATCTCATGTTCTTACTACAAAATAAGCTTCTCCCAATCCAGAATCGGATTAGGAGGTCTCCATCTTAAGGGTGTATTTATCTCTTGATCCCGTTCTCTCTTTGTGTGAACAAAATTGAGAGTTTTGCTCATTTGTCTTAGAGCAGTATTGAGAACTCTGTTTGTTGGTCTTTGAAGGCTATGAGTGTCCTTAAAAATCTCTTTCGTACTTTTAATAGTGCATATGGAAGATTTCTTTTTCCTCTTTTGCAAGCATGTTTTGACTGAGGAGATAATCTCTTGATTTTTTGTGCTTATATTTGATGATCCAGTTCAACACACAAGATATCAGAATTTGAATTAATTGAGATAATCTTGTGATTTTCTATATCACCCTTTTCGTTAGATATAGAGTCAGGCATGATTTGCTGAGAAGAAATAATCGGGTATTTCTTATGGGAACCACTAGTGCGAATGCTTGAAAATTCATGTCTTAGAACATCCAGTTGATCTTCCAAATATTCAATCATTTTCATTAGACTTTCTTCTTTTGAAGGGACATGATCGAGTAATTAGGAGTGGACCGGGATGTTTGGAGGACACGTGTGATTGTCAGCAAAGAAGTTAAAGGAACTTACACAGATTTCTTCCTCCGAACAGTAGTCAGGAGTAGCCGTCCAAGCCTTTGTTAACTCATTAACCTCCTTATCAGTGTTTGAAGTATGAACACTTCTGTAGCACTTTAAACAAGACTTAGTTTCATGATTCTCTTGATCTTTATTATTCCCCTTTTTGATTGAGATATTTTTCTTTTGAGACTTTCTTTTACTCTATCTGAGTGTCTTTTCAACTGTTGTATGAACAATGAAATAGATGAATTAAAACTATTCTCATTTTTTTCAATCACTTTTGGGTAGCGAGATTTCTTATCAGATGTGGTAACAGAGTTTACTACCAAATGATGTTTCTCTCGCTGTTGCATTTCAATAAAATCTCTAACTTTCCAACCAGAGTATTTCTGGAAAGAGTATCGAGGTTATTTCCCTCAACGATGGCATGCTTCTTAGAATCGTATCTAGATGGTAGTGATCTGAGAATTTTCATCACAATGTCCTTTTCAGGAATAGTCTTACCCAATGCAAAAGATGCATTAACAATTTCAGACACTTTGTGATTAAACTCATCAAATGAATCTTCATCTGCCATACGAAGGTTTTCATAATCGGAATTTAGGTTTTGAAGCCTGGCTTCCTTTTCACTGGTATTTCCATCTAACACGGTTTCTAAGATATTGATAGACACATTTTTGTGTATGATATAATCTCAATTGTATATATTGTTAGTGCTCGATTTTGTATTTATTATGGCTTTTTGTATCTTTGTAGGTGTTTTTGGAGAAATAAGCTTTTGCGGGAAAATTGGCTCGAAAAGTGGTATTTGCGCTCGTGGGAGAAAATTACTATTCAGACTCTCAGTTTGGATAAGGGGCACCCACTGATAAGGGGTGCCCTAATTTTTATTTACACCCCACTACTATGGCAACCAACAAAAGGTTAGGGGAACATCACTTTATCCCCCGTTTAAATCAAGTTTTAGCGGGAAAAAGGAATACTCAACAGCATGAAGTTTGACGAGAAAATGGTGAAGGTTTAGTCAGATTTATTTGTTCGAATGGACTTGGATTGGCCTGCTAAGTTTAAACAGGCTTGGTTCATGGGTTTGTTCGCGCAAAAAATGAGGTTGATTCGAAAAAACGGGGAGTATTTATCCTCGGGATTTTTTTGAACTTGCTGGATCGAGTTTGGGTGAGTTTTAGTCGGAGTTCTACTCGGATTTGGTTTGGTACTGATCAGGCACGAAGAAACAGGATTGTTTAGGGGTTTTATATTGGAAGAAAAGGAAAGTTAACGGACTCTTTACAAAACAGGGGATGAGAAATATTAACCGGATTTTGTTCTTCATACAAGGAAGTTGCAGAATAAACGGGGAGTAGAATATTTTCTATTAGATTTGTTTTCATCCTAAGAAGAGTCTTCAACAGCTAAGATTCGATTATTGACGCGGCGTGAGATAAAAATAGGAAGAAAGAGATATTCATCTCGGTATCTTGCAGTGGAGGAAACGAAAGATATTTCAACGATACAATCACCTGCAGTGTATAAATACAAGTGTTTGAGGGTCACAAAAGGGGATGTCGAGTAGTTTGGGGCCTTTACGTAGTTTAGGGGAAGCTCTGGTACGAAGAAATCACGCTGCAGAGAAAGTTGCAGCAGCAGGAGGAAGAAGACGAAGTTGAAGAACATTAGACGACCCAAGTCAGTCGCAGAAAAGTGTGGTTTATCCACGACACACATAGTATCGTTTCCAGCAGTCTTACATCTTCTGTATCGTTAGTAACAGTCGATCTGCCACGCATATAAACGTTGCAATTGATCTGTTTTATCTTTTTCTTGTATTTTCACTCTCTTCAAACACTTTGGAGCCATGAATAAATATTTTGAGCATGTTTTTGATATGAGGAGCTAAACCCCAACACTGGGATGACGGAGAAAGCCATATTTCATGCGTGTGGTAATTATATTTAATTCTTTTTATGACTTTTTGCATTAATTTAATCGTTATATGATTTTTCTTAATTAGTTGTGAAGTCATATGATGATGTATGCTTAGTCTAAATGCTTTTGATGCATCATGCTAGTGATTTACAGTTAATCTTTTTAAAATCTACCCTGGCAAATAATTAGAGTCAATAAACTAGAGTTATAATTGTCTAAGAATTGATTGTTGAACCACATGATATGAGGTTTGGTGGAATCCTGAGTCTCAGTAATCTCTCGACATTGTGACAAACCTTGTGTATATATTTTCTTTATTTTTATTGTTTTCTATTTTTAAATCTGAAATCAGTCTCAACAAGTCCGAGAAATGAACACTTTACTTACCACTACAAAATTACATCAATTTTTGGCGCCGCCGACGCGGATTTGTATTTAGATTTTTTTTAGGTTTATTTTTATTTTTATTGTTTTTTGTTCTTTTTTACGCGTTTTGGTATTTTTCGATTCTTTTCAGATTTGGAGCAAAGCTACAAGGAAAGAAAAAGTGCTGTAAAAGGAAAGCATCGCCAAAGAAGGAAAGAAAAGAGGAATCCGAAAGGAGTGAAGAAGAAGATTTTGTATATAGTTATTTTGTTTATTTTTAAAAACTGTAAATAGGATTTTATTTTTGTAATTTTTCTTTTCCTTTTTGGACTTTATTTTTGGACTGGACATTATTATTATTTTGAAACCCTAAGGAAGGGTTAAAAAATTAAACATAAATTGTTTGCAGGGAAGGACGACAGTTACGATACTGTCTCGGCCCCTCGGGTTCGTACACTGACATTGGAGTCGGTGGCCTGAGTCGACTTCAACGGTTCATCGCCTGTCTGGTACGGGAGGTAAGACTCTATCCACCCAAGAATCCCCTGTCAGTGGGTTTTATTTTGCATGACAACTCACACCCATGCAATAATGCCGAACTGGTATTACAATAGCCAATACAACGAATATCCGACTGAGTTTCAAAATGGACGTTACTACTTTGACCATAGTGTGAATAGTGTTTGGGAACATCAGCCTTTTGAAGGTTATGGTCCATACCATGGTGAGCCCAATTACTATCCATACGCCCACCGGTCGTACGATTCTTCTCTACTAGAGTCCGCATGTAAGTTAGCTGAGTCGACACAAAAGTTACTTGAGTCGACACATAGTTCAGCTGAGATGAATAACTTAGTTATGAATAAAAGCAATGCAACGTGTGAACCTTCTTTTCTAGATAAAATCAGGAATTCATGTGAGTCGACTCAGAAAATGTTGTTAGAGGCCCAGGAAAGAACTGCTCAAGATAGTCTTAATTTCCAATATAGTGTTTCCAATAGTACCCTTGAAAATGAGGAATTTATTTGCATAATCAAGATGACGAGGATATAATTGGTAACACTACTTGTTGTTTAGATGAGGTTCAACCATTTTCATTTTATTATAATGATTATGATGAGGATAGTGTTGATGAAGAATTTGAAATAAATAGGCATAGTGATCAGGAATTTGCTACTCCAACTGAGCTTAATAATAATATTATTTCTAGTTCAAATCCTAATAATTTTAATAATTATTCACCTATTCAAAAGGACGAGGATTTGACTAGAGATACCCCCGTTTTAGACGATGTAGTATTTCCTTTTGATTACGAAGCTAATAATGGTTTAGAGGAACGAGTATATTTTGAGTCCAGCGATTTAGAAACAATAGACTTAAAAAAAGAAAATGAACTCGTCGAGATGAGTGAGGATGTAACTGAGTTAGAAGAATCAATTGACCATTTTCATGAATTAGATGACCTTGAAATTAGGGAAGTTGTGACTAGTTTTCCTAGAGACACTGAAAACTCTAAGTTTGGGGGTGATTATCATTCTCCATGTGATTTAACTCTTAGAAAGGTCCCTCACTTGGGACTTGACATATGTGCCTCAACCATTTTACAAGAGTATCTTCATACACGTTTTCCTGAACCTAGTGATGTCCACAAGAAATTTCAGTTATTAGAAACCCATCCTCTGGTTGATGTGGTTTACCCAGGCTATGATACCCAGATTGACTTTGTTTTCCAACCAAATATTTTTCTTCCAAATGTGGGAATGTTTGATTTTCAAATGTGTCGAACATTAAGTTTTGAGACTAAACCTAATTACTTTAGGAGATTAGGGTCGACATACTTGTTTAAGGAAGATCACCACTCTCATTATGGTCAGCTGTGTAAGTCAAATCTGATTGACTTAGAGGATCTTGAATTATTCAGGTTATTATTATGTGCTTCTAAGTTTTTATTTGAGTTTTTCCAGACTCTAGAACCTGAACATTTGGATCTAACCTATGAGGAAATACAACCCATGAAAATATTTTATTTGGACCCAGTTATAGATCCTGAACCTGAACCACAACTAGATGTAATTGTCTTAAACAGGAAACTAGACAAGGGTGTGCTTTATTTGTTCACTTTCTTGGCATGTTGCAGATTCCTTTTACTTGTGATAAATCTATTTGGTTTTGATGAACCACAGATATTTCGGCTATTACTTTATGATTTTATAAGGTGACTAATCCTTTCTTAGTCTGGCTGAAGACATTAAACTTAGCACTTCTTGGGAGGTAACCCAATACTCATGCAACATGGTAATATCTTTCCTTATCTCTTTTGCTTCAAATGGTAACAGTTTCTCCTTGTTCATGCTTTTAATTTGATCTTTAAAACATTGAGGACAATGTTAGATTTAAGTTTGGGGGTATAGGAGAAACTTTTTAGTTGCATAATTAAACTCCAGAGCCTAGAAATTTATGCCTATTAAGGATGGCACTAACCAATCTAAGTGGATGGAAGCATTTTGGTTGTAGGAGTTGAGGAACCAATCTGACTAGATGACATCATCTAAAGAGTCTATTCATAAAAGCACAGAGATCAGGTGTTAGAAATAACATGATAGTTTCACCATATCTCGTTGAGTCCTTTTCACTTATGTTTTTATTTTGTTTTGTTTTTAAACTATGTTTATCTAAGTGATTAGGTGGGGCTCACAATTCAAGTTGTTACCAATGCTAGGGTGAATTAGAGTGATTGAGATACAAAAAAAAAAATGAGACCAGACCAACTGGAATAAATTCAATAAAGTCGACCACTGGAACCCTTGTATATGTCAGTGTGTTGACCTAGAGTTAGGATTATCAATCACTGGTTCCCTTGTATATGCCAGTGTGTTGATATTAGTCAGACTAGTATTTCAGTCCATTAGGATAGGTTCATTTTAGCGGAGGCCTTCAGACAGATATGAGAAACACCGTTCACCTAGTAAACATCAAAACCATCTATGTTTTTCTCTATATCCATCTTCTTGATCTATCCATGTGATTATTTTTGACTCCGGATATTGATGTCCATAGTGCGACTATCTGAGTAGAGCTCTGTCACTTATATATGAACTATAGTATGATAGAGTGCAAACTCGTGTACATCAATTGGAATTTCGCATCAGGGTACTTCCTCCTGTAGTCAATAAGTATGCCAACCAAGGAGATTCTTTAGTGCCTTCCAAGGTTCTATGTAGATAGATAAGGTCTGGAGTATAAAGGTTTTGTGGGTATACCTCTGGTAAGATCTCCGGAGACAACACTCCGCCACTAGAGACACCTAGGGGTTTAAAGGCTTATTGCATACGCTAAATGCAATCGACGATGCCTGCAACAGTGAGTTAGGATTTTATTTCTATTTTATTTTTGCTCGAGGACTAGCAAATAATAGGTTTGGGGGTATTTGATAGACACATTTTTGTGTCTGATATAATCTCAATTGTATATATTGTTAGTGCTCAATTTTGTATTTATTGTGGCTTTTTGTGTCTTTGTAGGTGTTTTTGGAGAAATAAGCTTTTACGGGAAAATTGGCTCGAAAAGTGGTATTTGCGCTCGTGGGAGAAAATTACTATTCGGACTCTCAGTTTGGATAAGGGGCACCCACTGATAAGGGGTGCCCTAATTGCTATTTACACCCCAATGCTATGGCAGCCAACAAAAGGTTAGGGGAACATCACTTTCTCCCCCGTTTAAGTCAAGTTTTAGCGGGAAAAAGGAATACTCAACAACATGAAGTTTTGGCGAGAAAATGGTGAAGGTTTAGTCGGATTTATTTGTTCGAATGGACTTGAACTGGCCTGCTAAGTTCAAATAGGCTTGGTTCATGGGTTTGTTCGCGGAAAAGATGAGGCTGATTCGACAAAACGGGGAGTATTTATCCTCGGGATTTTTGTGAACTTGCTGGATCGAGTTTGGGTGAGTTTTAGTCAGAGTTCTACTCGGATTTGGTTTGGTACTGATCTGGCACGAAGAAACAGGATTGGTTAGGGGTTTTATATTGGAAGAAAAGGAAAGTTAACGGACTCTTTACAAAACAGGGGATGAGAAATATTAACCGGATTTTGTTATTCATACAAGGAAGTTGCAGAAGAAACGGGGAGTAGAATATTTTCTATTAGATTTGTTTCCATCCTAAGAAGAGTCTTGAACAACTAAGATTCAATTATTGACGCGGCGTGAGATAAAAATGGGAAGAAAGAGATATTCATCTCGGTATCTTGCAGTGGAGGAAAAGAAAGATATTTCAACGATACAATCACCTGCAGTGTATAAATACAAGTGTTTTAGGGTCACAAAAGGGGATGTCGAGTAGTTTGGGGCCTTTACGTAGTTTAGGGGAAGCTCTGGTACGAAGAAATCACGCTGCAGAGAAAGTTGCAGCAGCAGGAGAAAGAAGACGAAGCTGAAGAACATTAGACAACCCAAGTCAGTCGCAGAAAAGTGTGGTTTATCCACGACACACATAGTATCGTTTCCATCAGTCTTACATCTTCTGTATCGTTAGTAACAGTCGATCTGCCACGCATATAAACGTTGCAATTGATCTGTTTTATCTTTTTCTTGTATTTTCACTCTCTTCAAACACTTTGGAGCCATGAATAAATATTTTGAGCATGTTTTTGATATGAGGAGCTAAACCCCAACACTGGGATGACGGAGAAAGCCATATTTCATGCGTGTGGTAATTATATTTAATTATTTTTATGACTTTTTGCATTAATTTAATCGTTTTATGATTTTTCTTAATTAGTTGTGAAGTCATATGATGATGTATGCTTGGTCTAAATGCTTTTGATGCATCATGCTAGTGATTTACAGTTAATCTTTTTTAAAATCTACCCTGGCTAAGAACTAGAGTCAATAAATTAGAGTTATAATTGTCTAAGAATTGATTGTTGAACCACATGATATGAGGTTTGGTGGAATCCCGAGTCTCAGTAATCTCTCGACATTGTGACAAACCTTGTGTATATATTTTATTTATTTTTATTATTTTCTATTTTTAAATCTGAAATCAGTCTCAACAAGTCCGAGAAACGAACACTTTACTTACCACTACAAAATTACATCAGATATCCCATGCATCTTTAGACCTAGTGCAGTTTGACACATGGTGCTGAAGATTTGGGGTAATGGCATGTATGATGGCATTCAAACCATCGGAGTTTTGCTTTGCAGCAAGTATCTCAGCAACATCGTATTCGCCAATATTTTTTGGAACATTAACATTTCCTACTGCAACAACGGGAGCATCAAACGCATTAACAACATATACCCATGATTGAAAATCACACGCTTGAAGAAAAGCTCGCATATCAATTTTCCACCATAAATTAGAGTCATCGAAGACTGGTGGTACGTTAATAGATATAGCACCTCTGTCCATAGAGTCAGATCGCTACAAACACAGACTTTTGAGGTCTTTAAACGTGTTTGCATGCTCCGATACCAATTGAAAAAGCGGGGGCATAACAACCACACCCAATATTTCGGTTAGCAATCTGTATGGACTAACTCCAATATACTTTCTAGAGAATCAACTAGACAGTCAGACTCAATCTAGATAAAAGTATATCGAGGAGTTAATATATCTATCACTTGATTTGATCTTTACTCAAGAAAATAGAAATCTGCGAGTCTTTATCAAATACAAGGATAATAACTTGTATGGTACCAAAGACCAATATCCAATTTTCAATCAATTTAAATCAACAACCAAAGTTGGATATTCTAATTGATTGATCTTAACGCACAATCTGTGATATTTCAATTATATAACAAACTATAATGTGGAATAGAAATAACATAGACACCAGAAATTTTGTTAATGAGGAAACCGCAAATGCAGAAAAACCCCGGGACCTAGTTCAGATTGAACACCACACTGTATTAAGTCGTTACAGACATTATCCTACTACAAATTAACTTCGGTCTGGACTGTAGTTGAACCCTAATTAATATCACACTGATTCAAGGTACAGTTTCGCTCCTTACGTCTCTGATCCCAAGAGGATACTACGCACTGGATTCCCTTAGCTGATCTCACCCACAACCAAGAGTTTCTACGACCCAAAGTCGAAGACTTTAATAAACAAATATGTATCACACAAAAAAGTCTATGATAGGTAAATTTGTCTCCCACAGATAGACCTAAGAGTTTTTTTTCCGTCTTTTGATAAATCAAGGTGAACAGGAACCAATTGATAATCCGGACTTATATTCCCGAAGAACATCCTAGTATTATCAATCACCTCACAACAATCTTAATTGTATGGTAGCGAAACAAGATTTTGCGGAATCACAAACGATGAGACGAAGATGTTTGTGATTTCTTTTTACCTTTCCCTATCGGAGATATAATCTCAAGTCAATTATTCAACTGAACTCGTACGATAGAAAATGGCAAGACCAGTTCGCTCAACTACAAGAGAAGTAGTTTCGTCTGGCTTCACAATCCCAATGAAGTCTTTCAGTCGTTAACCTACAGGGTCTCGGGAAGAAACCTAAGGTTAAAAGAGAATCGACTCTAGCAAACTAACTAGTATCATAAATGAGGTGTGGGGATTAGTTTTTCCAGTTGCTAGATGTCTCCTTTATATAGTTTTCAAATCAGGGTTTGCAATCTAATTTACCTTGGTAACAAAGCATTCAATATTCATCGTTAGATGAAAAACCTGATTTCTCCAAGCTAATATCTTTCAACTGTTAGATCAAAACTTAGCTTGTCATACACAAATGAAATGTGTTTCATTTAGGTTTGAGTAACCGTACCTAAACGTGTACACTTGGTTGGTTCACAAATAGTTAACCGAGGTTAGCCATATGAGTACTTTCATATCAACCATATTCATCTTTCTCATAACTAGTTCAAATGACTCATAATAACTAGTTGATAGAGTTGTTCAATTGCTTAGGTCTTTATTCATAGACACAATTGAAACAAAATCGGTTTGATTCACTTGAATAAATTCATGAACAATATATCCACGGTTTGCAAAGATTGCATTCCTTATTGATTTATTGTTTTAAGTTCATGAACTTCCGATTTGAGAAATAACCAGCTTGGGTACGCGTACGGGTACGTGTAACTTAGCTAACCGGATTTGAGTTTGGAAACTCAGCAGAAATTTTCGATTCGAAAACTTCCGTGAGTACGCGTACCTAAGGTGACTGGTTTTCCAGTTTGTAAACTACAAACTCCAGCAGAAATTTTCGGTTAGAAAACTTCCGCCAGTACTCGTACGGGTACGCGTACCCAACCGTCTCCTTTACCAATATCGCATGCACAAGTGCACACAATTGGTTTCCGGCACATGGATTTATACACAAATGTGCGAATACACTATATATTCTTATATCCATAGTTGGTTACATAATCTCAACTCAACATTTCAATCATTGAAACATTCTTCTATAACGTTATAGCAATCATTATTCACGACTATCGTCATCAAAGCTATTTTCAAGATTGAAAAGTCATCATGACTTTCGTCACGGATAAAGATGAAAAGTGGTTAAAGCGAAAGCTTACCAACACGTATTTCGAGAAAAATATAGGCGAGTAAACTCGGCTCGAAATAGCAAATGTGTATGTATGAAAACTATCATACTTATACGACTTTGTCTCAAGAGTAGGAGATAGAGAGATAGACTTTTGAGTGATAGATAAGTTCAAGTATCCACATACCTTTTAGTCGGATGAAGTTCCACTGGTTCCTCGAGTAGTTCTTCGTCTTCGTAAGATGATCGCCATGGAATCTGGAGATCAACTACACTAATCTGTCCTAAACCGAGACTTAGGTATAAGTAGTCTAGAAATCAAGACATATAGTTTTGACAAACATGCTTGAGATAGCAACACATGCGAGTTTGACCACGCAGTGCTCTAACAGATTCACTCGAATCGATTCATGAACTTTATAGCCACGGTTTGCAAACTTGCATTCCTTAGTTTATATAAGTTTAAGTTCACGAATAATCGCTTTTAGAAAATAACCAACTTAAGTACGCGGAATAAGTTTGTAAGAATTTCACAAATTCCAGCAGATTTTCTCGGGAAGAGAACCTCCGACGGTATGCAGACTGGGTACGTGGACTGGGTTCGCGGACTCTGTTCCTGTTTTCCTGAGCAGCAAAGTACGCATATTTTGGTTCAAGGAATAAGGACTTATACATGTATGAGTTATCACACAATGCTTTTATCCAACAATGGTTATGTAATCTAAACTCTCATTTCAATCATTGTAACATTCTTAGAGGACGTTATATAGTTGTTGTTCACAAACCATTTTTCGTCAAAGCCATTTTAAAGTGATTGAAACTTAACATGACTTTCATCACTAGTAAAGATGAACTTGGCCAAAGCGAAAGCTTACCAACACATATTTCGAGAAATAAATAAGCGAGATAAACTCGGCTCTAAATAGCAAATGTGTATAATCAAAGTTTATATAGCAAAACGACTTTTATCTCAAGATAGGAGATAGAGTAGATAGATTTTTGAGTGATAGATAAGTTCAAGTCTCCACATACCTTTTAGTCGATGAATTTCCACCAGTTCCTTGATTAGTTCTTCGTTTTTGTATGATGATCGCCATGGAGTATTAAACTCAACTACACTTTCTATCCTACTCCGAGACTTAGCTAATAGTAGACTAGAAATCAAAACTTATAGTTTTGATCACTAACATTGACAAACATGCTTGAGATAGCAACGCATGCGAGTTCGACCGGCAGTTCTCTAACCTATACTTATACAAATTATATCTAATACTCGGTACTTACATGTATGAAAGTTATTAGAATAATACTGGCACATGTTACAATATTTCTAAGTGTTCTATAATTTTATTAAACTCAAGCTCCTGGTTAGATTATTCACTAGAGCTTGCTGAATATTTATTTTATGTTGTGTTCCAAGTTGAATGATGCAGTTTTTACAGCGGTAAGAAAAGGGTTTGATTCTAGGACTTGTGAAGTAAATTTAAGACTTAAATTATAAATTTAACCTAGCAAATAAAATAAAAGACATTGAGAGATTATTGGGAATCAGGATTCCACAAAACTCATATTCTATGGTTCTTATACAATTATAGCTCCAAAAATAATAATTATTGACTCTAAATCTTTGCCAAGGTCGATTTTATAAAATATTAATTGTAAATGGTAAGCATGAGTTATCAAAACACTTAAGCTAAGCATAACTCATCAAACTAAATGACAACTAATTAATTTAAAATCATAATTCAAATTATATTAATGCAAAAGTCATAAAAAAATTTTAAATAAAGTTACCATAGTGATGAGAATTGGCTTCCTCCGTCATCCCAGTGATGGGGTTTAGCTCATGATATCAAACACTCGCTCAAAAGAATAATCCATAGCTCGAAAAGGTGTTTTATTGAGAAAAAGTGCTAATACAGAGATTCACAACGTTTATAAGTGTTGCAATCAAACAGTTACAGAAACGATAAAAGATATGTGTTGTAGAATGAACGAATGATGTTGGGTATAGTATGTTCTTCGTGTTCATCTTCTACACCAGCAAAAACCCGATTCCTACAACTTCAATTGCTCAGCTCTGTTTTATTCCAAACTTCCCCAAACTCTCCGTCTCCCCTTCTGACGTACCAGAGACCTTTATATATCAAACAGGTGAGAAATATTTCGATTTTAATGCCGTATCTTCTCACAATAATGATGATCATCTCGGGAAGATTTTCTTACTCTTTACGGGATATTCTTTCTTTCTATTTCTTCTCCACGCATCTGTCTGCAGTATACACGCTCCAACACGTCACAAAACAATCCTAGATGGAGTAGAACTCGTGCAAGGATCATAACTCCATGTATCTTCCACAAATAAACTCAAGAAAAAAAAAACGAGTTTCCTCAATACCCTGTTTTGATCATATCAACGTAATACTTCCTATTTCTTCGAAACCAAATCACATACCATCCCTATTTTGATGAAACATGATAATATGAATCCTTTCCCGTGAAAAACTCCAGCCAGAACTCGATCAAAAACTCACATAATGTCGTGACTTGCCATGTTTCCTTCAAACACACGATTCTAGCCATTTCTGGTTGGTTCGAACAACCTTACCAACTCTGTTAGGCTCAAAGGAAGATACCCAAACAATTGCATCCATTTAATCTCCCTAAAACATCTTCAAATCACGAACCCTAGTTTTGCTGTTTTTGATAACAATTTTCCCCAATTACAGAATTCAAAAGGGGAAGAAGATGGGTGCCCCTTATCCAAGTCTGGTGTGCGAATAGCAATTAGGGTGCCCCTTAGTAATTTGGTTGTCCCTTATCCATTTGGAGGGTGTAAATAGAAATTCCTCTGGGGTGTAAATATAATTTTTTTGGGGCGTCTCTAACGTACTTATGGGGTGCCTTTAACACTTTTTTCGGGGTCCCTTAAGTAATTTTTTCCAGGGAGTCCAAACACCACTTTTCAATCCAATTTTACCGCAAAGCTTATTTCTCCGCAAACACCTATAAATACATAAATAACCAAATAAGTACAAAATCGAGCACTGATAATACACGTAATTTAGATCAAATTAGACACATAAATGTGTCTATCAAATACCCCCAAACTTATTATTTGCTAGTCCCGTGCAAATCCAATCTACAAAATAAAATCCTAACTCACTGTCGCAGCATCGCGATTGCACTTAGCGTGTGCAACAAGCATTTAAACCCCTAGGTGGCCCTAGTGGCCGAGTTATAGTCTCGGGAGGGTTTAACAGAGGTGTACCCACAAAACCTTTACTCCAGACGCTAGCTACCTATGCAGAACCTTGTAATAGCACTAAAGAACCTCCTTGGTTGGCATACTCTCATTGATTACATGAGGAAGTACCCTGATGCAAATCATATTCATTTATAGGTGACAGACGTCTACTTAGATAGTCACACAATGGACATCAATAATCAGAATCACACAAATCACATGAATAGATTATAGAGATAGATTATTTAAAATGATGTTGACTAAGGTGAATGGTGTTTCCCATATCTGTCTGAAGGCCACTGTCAAGACGGAACTATCCTAATGGACTGAGATACAGGTCTGGCTAATATCAACACAACTAGCAAATACAAGGGAACCAGCGGTCGATAATCCTAATTCTAGATCAACACAACTGGCATATACAAGGGAAGCAGCGGTCGACTTATTCATTGAACAATATACTTTTTGATTTTATTTTTTTTTGTAACAAAATGATTAGATCTTTTGAATCCAAGCACATGCTTCTTGTCAGCAGATTACATGGTAATTCCCATGGATCCTGCATTCCACGCTTGGTTAGGCGACGGAGACAGGAAGAACACACACATATTGCTATCAAAGTATTAATTATTCCATTTGGTCTGTTTTTTTTTTGGTAACACAATCACTCTACTCCATCCCGGCAGTGGTAACAATTCGACGCGTGTACCCCACCAAATCACTTAGAGAAACATATAAGTTTGCAAAATAAATAAAAACAGAATGTGATGAACGTAATGTGGTGATTCCATTATAACTCCTGAACTGTGTCTTTTTATGAATAAACTGTGTTATTGGGTTCCTCAACTCCTATAACCAAGATGCTTCCATCCACTTAGATTGGTTAGTGGTATCCTCAATTGGCACAAATTTCTAGGCTCTGGAGTTAAATAATTCAACTAAAAATTTTCTCCCATACCCCCAAACTTAAATCTGACATTGTCCTCAATGTTCTAAAGATCAAATTAACAGCATGAACAAGGAGAAATTGTTACCATTCGAAGCAAAAGAGTTAAGGAAATATATTACCGTGTTGCATGAGCATGGGTTACCTCCCAATAAGTGTTAAGTTTAAAGTCTTCAGCCAGACATCAAATACCACAAAATGGCTAGTCACCTTTTATAATCATATACCAATATCCGAAACAACTGTGGGTCAACAACACCAAATAGAGCTGACACAAATATAAGAGTCCTTCAACGGATTAGATAAATAAACAAATTGAGCACAACCTTATCTAGGGTTTCTAAGGTTTTGTTCAAGACAACTAGATTTGTCTGGGATGCCCCTTTGGGCTCCATATGAATGTCTATAAAAACGGGCTCAGCTGAACAACGAGTCTCTAAAACATGGATTTCCTTATAGATAGTATCGGGAGGATTGGGTTGCAGAGTTTGAAGAAACTCAAGTAATACCTCATAGGCACAAATTTCGAGTCCCAAGTTAGGAACTTCAATTAGGGATGATTGACGATTGCGTGAATCATCATTACCCCTAAACTCAGGGTAAACAATATCCTCAAATGGACCAAAACCTATTGAATGGATTCTAGGGTCCATAAGGTCAGCGCAATGCCTAGCTTCATTTGTGGGCCGGTCATCCAAGTGAACACCATCATCAAAATCATATAATGGATTATCAAAGAAAGTATCTCGCAAATGATCATCGACTTCATCCAACTCACTGAAGGGTTCTTCAAATAATTGATTTCCAAACATATTGTAGGCTAAAGGATCACCGACTAAAGTGTTAATCATGTTCACCTCTTATAGGTCATTCATCTCAGAAGACTTAATAAAATTAATGACATTTAGCTCAATAGTCATATTACCAAAAGATATGTTCATAAGTCCGGTTCTACAGTTGATGACAGCATTAGAAGTGGCTAAAAATGTGCGACCTAAAATCACTGATATTTGAGCACTAGGGTCCTGAATAGGTTGGGTATCTAAAACAACGAAATCCACTAGATAAATAAACTTATCAACCTCAATCAGAACATCCTCTATGACACCACAAGGGACTTTGACAGACCTATCAGCTAATTGCAGTGTTATTTTAGTCGGCTTTAACTCTCCAAGACCTAGATGAGTGTACACATGGTAAGGAAGTAAGTTAACACTAGCTCCTAAGTCAAGTAATGCCTTATCAACCATGTGATTACCAATCGTACAAGATATGGTGGGGCATGCAGGGTCTTTATACTTAGGGAATGTTTGGTTCAGAAGGATTGAACTTACCTGACTAGCTAAAAAGGCTCTCTTATGGACATTAAGATTACGCTTTCGTATGCAAAGATCCTTAAGGAACTTGGCATAAGCAGGCATTTGCCTGATTGCTTCTAATAATGGAATGTTAATGTTCACTTGTTTAAAATTTTCCATTATTTCGTTGAAAGTCGATTGCCTCTTGGTTGGAGATAACAATTGTGGATATATTTCTCTAGGCACAAGGGTAGTCTTATCAGGGGCCACATTGGACTCTTTAGAGACTCTATCAGTCTCTTCGACTATTGGCTCTTCTTCAGAAGTAAAAGGTGGAACTAGATCATATCCACTATCAGGCGTGGCTACCTTATTGTCTATGAAAGAGAAGGAATCTGGAGGTGAATTGAGGTGAGAGACTATCTGCGAATCGGTTCCTTGACTCAGAAATTTTCTTCATCGTTTTTCGAGGTTTGAAATTAAATCTCGATCAAAATCACTGCGTATTAATTGTTTCCTAATATTCTTACAATGATTAATAGTAATTAGCATGGATCCTGGTAAGAATATGAATTTAAAAGGTACAAATCAAAATCCTGAGATGCATCAATCAGTGGTGGATCTATCTAAACCTTATTGTTAGAGCATTGCTCGGTTGAACCCACCAAGCGTTGTTATGTCAAGTTTGGTTGTCATATTTTAGTGAATCAAAACTCATGTTAAGAGTCGCTTGATTATGTACTAGAGTTAGACTTCGTATAGGTTAGATTGAAAGTATTAGGACATGAGACATTACAAGTATTGAGAAGTATTGAAGATGTGAAGAAGCAAGGAGATACAACTACAACAATCATCCTTTCACTTGAGGTTAGTGATATTTGACTTGAACTGTTTCATTCCCTAACGTATCTTTCAAGGCGATATTGAAAACATAACTGCGAAGCATGTTTGAACTCTATATAGACATAGTATTAAGGAATACAATATGAGGTTTATTTCTTGATCATTAAACTTTGTAGATAAGACATCGCCATAATCATTTGAATACTATTGTGATTATGTATGGGTATAAGGTGAGGATTTCATCCCAGGAAACAATGTTTACATGTGTTCTAAGGAAGTAAGTTCATAAACGTGTTTGTGGACCGTAAAGGAAATTGTCGGGAGTTATTGGTTTTGTTATTCATTTCATATCTTATGAACAACCAATACGTGTGATAGAGTATAAGTGCTCACAACTTGTTGTGTTCTTGGTAGAACTATTCACAAAGACCTGACTTTTGTATTAGTATAACTTTTATTAGTAAAACCAATTTTAAGTAATCACCTGGTATGATCGGATTGTATGTGCCTTGGGGAAAGGGAACCGATCCTTGTTGGGGAAAGGGAACCGATCCTTGTTGGGGGTATGGAACTGATCCTAGTGAGGGAAAGGGAACCGAACCTAAGCGGTGCAGTGCAATAGGGAACCGATCCTTGTAAGTGGTGCAGCAAGGTTTATAAAAGAAAAGGGAACCGATCCTATGGACATGTGCAACACATATGAGTTTAATACCGTATATATATGGGGAACCGATCCTAGTACCTAGTCAACCGAATATTTGGGAAGCTAGTGTGACTATGCGTAGTACTCACATGGAGGTAGAACTGAAACTTGTTTTGGTAGAATCGTAAACCCACGATTGTGATTGAATGTTGGTTTGATCAATCACATAGTTCTTGAAAGTCAGATGATCCAATTCTAAACTTGTTTGGAAGTGTGGCAAACCGTTTTCAAGGTTGTAAGTGTGAAAGAGAACTTACAAAGTAAAGATGTCGACAAACTTTGAACACGTGTTATGAATGTTTATTTATATAATTATTCAAAGATATTCCTTAAAGGCTAAGGGAAGAGAATCCCAGGATCGAAACATAAGTAAGTTAAGAATCTTTTAATTAAGGTTATTAATTTAACTTTGCAGGGAAATTATGGAATTAGTAATGTGCATTTACTAATTAGATTTTCCGAGAGATTTCAATTATATTTTTGGACAGAGCATTTCCAGGAATTATGAAAACCGAATCTGTGCATTTATGGATATCTTGAGAATATTTTCAGTTTTGTAAATTCCTTGATGTCCAAACTTCCTTGTCTATAAATACTCGAAGTTTTCCTTTCTAGCAAACTAATCCTTCGTAACACCAAACTTCCTCTTTTGTGTTTGTTACTGGTGTAGCCGCCTATCGGAGAGGAGAGTAATCTAATTAGGTGAAATCTCTTACGGCCGCTCGTTTTAAAGTCTTCTTTGGGATTGAGAAGCTCTAGCACGACCCGTTGGTGGGAAACTAGATAATTGCGGTTTATCTTTGTTTTCGATGATTTGATTGACTAACGGTGGTTGCAATCTGATTGCACCTAGTTTGTTTATTCTTGGGAATCTTCTCTTCTGATATAAGGTTCACTCAAACTAGTTCCGAGTTTCGACAGGGATCTTTAGACTGTCGTTAGTTCTAAAGACGATCTTATGATAATCCATTGTTAACAGACTCCGTTCTATGCGTGATTGATCACAAGAGATTCAAGTGATTGTGTGCAGGTGTATATTGAAGATTGAAGACAAAGAAGATATTGAAGATCTGACTTGGGTTTTATAATCTTTGGTATGCACAATACTTGTTTGGGAAAAGAGGATCTAATTAATAATCGGTTTATCCTTGTGGTAGATTGGATTGATTAATTGAGTAGATCGTCATCAACACAATTCTTCGGATTAAAGGTGTTGTTGGATTATTCTTAACTGATTACCTTTGGGTGATTGAACATAATATTGATCTAGACCCGACGAAGGAGTTTATGTTGAGATAAACGGAAGAGCCTTTGTCTGACTCATATCACTTGGTTGAATAGAGTTGATACCAAACAGATTTCTTGTTCCTTTACTGTTTGGAGTACGAACCAAAGGGATTGTTCCAAGTACGTGACTTATTCACAAGTCGGAGGCGTGGGAATACAGACGGAACTAGGTATACTATAGAGTTAGGTACTTGGTATCAACTATACGAAGTTAGGTGTAATTTTGTGTAGAGGCTTAATCCTGAGAGTGTTCAATTCTGGACTAGGTCCCCGGGTTTTTCTGCATTTGCGATTTCCTTGTTAAAAAAACTTGTTGTGTCATTTACTTTTATTTTCCGCATTATCATTGTTTTATTATAATTAAAGTAAATTATACAAACGTTAATCCCTATTTACTTGATAAGCAATCCTATTGTGTTTGGTTAAGTCCGAACCTTTATATCAAGTAAACATACTTCGTTGTTGTATTGTCTCGATCTCGTATCCATAGACGATCACAAGAAGTGTGAACCGATTAGTTGTATTGTCTCGACTCAGTCCATAGACAACCACTTTCGAAGAAAGGACTTATAGGTAGGAAAAGTTTTAGCTTGAGGTATATTTGGGTACCCTCGCCTTTTCAATTGGTATCAGAGCAGGCAAACACGAAAAGATCTAACAATCTGTGTTTGGTGCGATCCAATCTATAAGAATTGAATTTATGTCCGATTTAGTTAACGTTATGCAAGAGTTTTAATGCTCAAATGTTGAAGATGTTAATACTTCATTGACTCATGATCCAGGAGTAATGAAAAAGTCTATGTCTTTTTTCTGAAGAAAAAGAAGATGCTGATAAAGAGTTGGTAAAACTCCTTAAGCCAATACAATCTCTGTCTTCTAAAGTGTTTATTTTAAATACAGAGTCGAATCTTCTTAAACAGGAGATCAAAGAAAAAGACATTCATCTGAACTGTCTAGCCAAAGAGAAAATGTATCTCGCTGTCAAACTAGAAGCTCTTAGTAAATCTCTTACAGATAAAGAGACACATCCTATGATTCTGACTAATGATTCTGATGTGATTTCTTCTGATGAGAAAAATAAAAGTCCTTGCTCGACTTTTACAGTTTGTGATAAAACCGAGTTAATCACATCTGAAACAGATCAAGATGATGGTAGTTTGCCAAACTACGTCAAGTAAGAAGAGGATGAGAAACCAGCTTCTAGATCTACTGATGATCAAACGAAATCTTGTCCAGAGGAAACTTTGAACCGATTCCATGTTGACTCTAAGGAATACAATTTTCAGTCACTTGACAGGAAACTTATACTTCTTCAACATACGGTGGTAAAATTTTTGAAAGAAGTTTCTTGTCTTAAAAAACTGAAAGATTATTCCTCAGTAGAAAGACAGATTATACTACATCCCAATAAGATCAACTCAAAGGAGTCAGAGGAAAGAGTTGATAATCGCTTCTGGAAAAAGGTTCCTCCACAACCATATCGAAATAGTTGTGGTTTTGATGAGGAACGAGTTCAGAAGGAAGGGAAAGAGCAATCTCTGCCAAAAGAAGCAATCAGGAATTTCCGATAGTTGTTTCAGATGATCACACTAATGTAAATAATAAGGAAGTCCTTAGAATGAGAAAATCTTATGAAAATCTCATTGAAAGAATTAAGAGAGATTTAGCTATCTCCGAGAATTCTCACATTAGTACTTTTTCTCCACATGATCATATCTCTAGAGCTAGAAAAGATCATCATTTTGGGAGAAAATATCTTGGGAAGAAATTCCCTAAAAGAAACATGAACTATGTTTCTGATATTCACTGTAAGCTGGAAAAAGCTTACTCCGATGCAACTTAGTTGTATCGGAATTGTGCATTTCATCTCTTCTGGGCTCCTAATATTGGATGAGAAAGGCACATTAAAGGAAAGGGGCACATATTAAAGAAAGTCTTAGTAATAAGAGATACTCTGGAATATCTTTTGATTTTACTAAAAGAAGAAGTTCGGAAAACATATACGGATATATTTTCGAAAAACCCCGATTCAAAAAAAAATTAATAAATTCTCTCTGAGGATTATTGTCTTTCCTTGATAAAGATGTCTCCTATAACTCACATTGTTACAAGAAGTGATAGAAGAGAAGCACGAACAGTAAGAAACTGTCAAGGGTTCATCCCATATCGAAGAATCAGGAAGATTTTCTCAAGAAACATGTCTGACAATATCTATGATATATCTCAAGATGAAATTAGTCTCTTTGCGATCGATGATTCAGAATATACCAAGTGGTTCTCCACCAATGGTATGCATGAAGCTGTGCATGGGTTTGATGAACTCATAAGAAGTTTTTTCTCTTTGATACAAGAGCTAAATGGACTAAAAGAAAGTTTAGAAGAGGAAAAGAGTGATCTTGCTAACTTTAAGCTTCAGTTGGAAGATCTTATAAAATTTAAAGTGGTTGCGGACAAGTCTCTCGAGACATGCTTTAAGAGTTTGAACACCGAAGAGACCTCGGTGAACAACAAGATCACCACTAAAGATTAAGTTGTTTGCTGTAATACTTAATCTAGTATAATAGACATCAATTTGTGATTTCTTTCATTGATTGTATTGGTATATTATGAATAAAATTATTTGATTTGAGTAATTTTTCTTGTGATAGTTTTCGGTTTACATAGCCTGTGCTTAATTGCTTTTATATAATTGTTGTGTATTATTATGAGATGTATGTTTCCAGTTTTATTACCTTAATGTTCGATCTCATATATTGTGAACCCTCATGGTTTGGGTGACTTTTTGATTTAGAGGGATTAAGTTCTATCCCTAGTAGGTAGGCTTTATCAAAGGATTATGAGGGGTTCTAATGGAAACAGTATGTGAGAAAGTCACAATATCTTGAATCGGTTTTGGTTTAGCATAAAATCATATGTGTTTCAACGGTTTTCAACTTTTGCTTGCAATAGTTAAAACAGGTTTTCAACCTTTCTCTGGTAAAGGTTGAGGTGTGTTGTTATTCTTTTGTTTACGCATAAGGATGACAATGTGGAGATATTTCGATATCAATTCTCCCTGGACGAAGACGCTATCATATTGGAGAATTGGATGTGAAATTTGAGGTAACAATCTTGTTAGTTAATTGTTTTCATGTTTAAGAAAAGCCTGAGTTTATATTATATATATTTGTTGCTTTTTCTTAACGAAATTTAGGTTCAATTGATATTTATTCCATGATATGTGCGTGGATGTGTGTTTCAATTGGTTCCTGTTAAGAAAAACTATTGTTATCTTGCTTTATTGTGTGGTATCAATCGTTTATGCTTACAAAACTTCGGTACAATTGATGTGTGTGTGTGATTTAATTGGTTACGGTTAAGAAAAACCATTGTTAGCTTGCTTTTGTATAGTTTCAATGGTTTAGGCTTACAAAATTTCGGTACAATTGATGTGTGTGACTCAATTGGTTCGGGTTAAGAAAAAACTTTGGTATTTTGCTTTGGTATAGTATCAATGGTTTAGGCTTACAAAATTACGGTGCGATTGCGGTGCTTTTAATGTCTATGTTGATTCAATTGCTTCCGGTTGAGGTGAATAATTTTGCAAGTTGGTTTATATTGGTTTGTATGAATTATTTATGGCTTAACGAAATAATATGTGTACAGAATGAGTTGTTTAGTCCTATTCGATTCCGGATAAGAAACTAAGTTAATTCTGATCTTAGTTTGTCTTATCAAAGTGAGGTTTTTGTTATTCAAGTCTAATCGAATGCCTAAACAAAGAAATGCTAGTTAACTAACCTAGTATTTGGTTTGTTTGAAATTGAAAGGTCTAAGTTTATGGATAATTAGAACCTGATGAGAAAAATTGAGTTTTCTTTATTTTGGTCTTGTCGAATTAAGCGGTTGTTCTTGAACAATCGGTTTAGCAAAGGGACTAATGTGATTAGTTGTTTTTGGTTTGCTAAACTAAATGGGAAAAATTGTTTCGGGCAATTATTTCCTTGGTAACATATCAAAATAAGACTACTTGTAGTTTCGGTTTTGATATTGGTTATCATAAGGTGATGTTTGGGGCCCTCGTGCATAACTCTACAGGTTTGCAAGTCTATTCTGATATTTGTAAGATTCTTTTCGTGTTTTCCTTTATTTTTTCGTTTATTTGTCATTTTTGTGACAAAAGGGGGAGAAATATATTAAGTAAACAAGTGATGCTGGCATTGATTTTATATTAATTGGTATCGCTAAGGAAAAGAACAATGGTGCTTGAATGTTATATCTAACGAAAGAGTGAAAGCACAGACTAAGGGGGAGTAACATGTCATATTGATTGGTATAACAAAGACGTGCGGATTTAATATCTACCTATCTTCCTTAGGGGGAGTAATAACTTTGTTATTATAATATCAACAGCAGCATTTCCAAGGATTGAATATAAGCAGTTTTACTGTGTTATTGAATCGGGAATCAAGCGGAGTGTAATGAATTCTTGTAATTTGTTTATCCATATGATGTAAGAGTTTTGTCACTAAAATTGACAAAGGGGGAGATTGTTAGAGCATTGCTCGGTTGAACCCACCAAGCGTTGGTATGTCAAGTTTGGTTGTCATATTTTAGTGAATCAAAACTCATGTTAAGAGTCGCTTGATTATATACCAGAGTTAAACTTCGTATAAGGTTAGCTTGAAAGTATCAGGATATGAGACATTACAAGTATTGCGAAGTATTGAAGATGTGAAGAATCAAGGATCTACAACGACAATAATCATCCTTCCACTTGAGGTTAGTGATATTTGACTTGAACTGTTTCATTCCCAAACATATCTTTCAAGGCGTGCATATTGAAAACATAACTGCGAAGCATGTTTGAACTCTATATAGACACAGTATTAAGGAATACAATACGAGGTTTATTGCTTGACCATTAAACTTTGTAGATAAGACATCGTCATAATCATTTGAATACTATTGTGATTATGTATGGGTATAAGGTGAGGATTTCATCCCAGGGAACAATGTTTACATGTGTTCTAAGGAAGTAAGTTCATAAACGTGTTTGCGGACCGAAAAGGAAATTGTCCGGGGTTATTGGTTTTGTTATTCATTGCATATCTTATGAACAACCAGTATGTGTAATAGAGTATAACCGCTCAAAACTTGTTGTGTTCTTGGTAGAACTATTCACAAAGACCTGACTTCTGTATTGGTATAACTTTTATTAGTAAAACCAATCTTAAGTAATCACCTGGTATGATCGGATTGTATGTGCCTTGGGGAAAGGGAACCGATCCTTGTTGGGGGTAGGGAACCGATCCTAGTGAGGGAAAGGGAACCGAACCTAAGGGGTGCAGTGAAATAGGGAACCTATCCTTGTATGGGGGTGTAGCAAGATATTGAAGATCTGACTTGGGTTTTATAATCTTTGGTGTGCACAATACTTGTTTGGGAAAAGAGGATCCAATTAATAATCGGTTTATCCTTGTGGTAGATTGGATTGATTAATTGAGTAGATCAGCATCAACACGATTCTTCGGATTAAAGGTGTTGTTGGCTTATTCTTAACAGATTACCTTTGGGTGACTGAACATAAGATAGATCTAGACCCGACGAAGGAGTTTATGTTGAGATAAAATGAAGAGCCTTTGTCTGACTCATATCACTTGGTTGAATAGAGTTGATACCAAAGAGATTTCTTGTTCCTTTACTGTTTGGAATAAGAACCAAAGGGATTGTTCCAAGTACGTGACTTATTCACAAGTCGGAGGCGTGGGAATACAGACGGAACTAGGTATACTATAGAGTTAGGTACTTTGTCTCAACTATACGAAGTTAAGTGTAATTTTATGTAGCGGCTTAATCCTGAAAGTATTCAATTATGGACTAGGTCCCGGGGTTTTGCTGCATTTTCAGTTTCCTCGTTAACAAAATCTTGCTATGTCATTTACTTTTATTTTCCGCATTATAATTGTTTTATTACAACTAAAGTAAATTACACAAACGTTAATTCCTATTTACTTGATAAGAAATCCTATTGTGTTTGGTTAAGTATGAACCTTTATATCAAGTAAACATACTTCGTTGTTGTATTGTCTCAATCTCGTATCCATAGACGATCACACGAAGTGTGAATTGATTAGTTGTATTGTCTCGACTTAGTCCATAGACAATCACTTTCGGAGAAATGACTTATAGGTAGGAAAAGTTTTAGCTTAAGGTATATTTGGGTACCCTCGCCTTTTCACTTATGAAGCTCAAATATCAATCAACTTGATTGATTCTCAAGAAAACACAAGGTATGATCTGTGGAAACATTCTTTGATTGGTCGACTTGATTTACAACATCTCAAATTTGTTGAAGCTTCAGATTTATTATTGAAACAATGGAAGTTAACTGGTAAATGCCAGTTAATTCCTTTGGGAAAAGGTTTGTTCACAATCAAATTAGAAAACGAAGTAGATAAGAATTACATTAAAACTGGGAAATGCGAAGTCAAGGATCAAATCTTAAGTGTTAGAAATTGGATTCCTAATTTTAGACCTGAAAATCAAAGAACATCTAAAGATATGGTGTGGGTTCATTTCCCAGGATTGAGTTTAAAATATTGGGATGAAGAAACCTTATTCAAATTAAGCAGAGCTCTTGGAAATCCAGTTACGGTGGATGATTCTACCCTAAACTATCAAAGTGGATACTATGCAACAGTCTTGGTAGAGATTGATTTAGCAAAAACAATTCCAAATAAGCTATGGATTATTACAAAGTATGGATGTTTTTCTCAAGGTGTTGTTCTTACTAACTTGCCTAAATTTTGTTGGAAGTGTAAAATAATTGGTCACCAGCATTCTGAATGCAGAGCCAAAACTCATACAGAGTCAAAAAAAGAGCAAGTTTCTTCTGCCGGGAAAAAACAAGAAGTTCCTCGGACTCCTAAAGTGGTTATGGAACCATTTGATATCTGTCAAACTCCAGAGAAGTTTCAATAAATAATTCAAGTATCAAATAATGATCTTCAATCATCAAGTACTATTAAAGTTTCTAAAGGATTCAGTCCATTGCAAGATGATACTGCTGTTAAAGAAACAAAATCAAGTCCTTCTAAAATTCTTAAAGTAGTAGAAGAGAATTCAGCAGACAATAGTGTGATTAAATACATTAATGGTATGGATGGCACTGTCTTAGACGAAAGAGTCCCAAATACTTCTTGGTCAAAAGTAGTTCAAAGACCTTCAATTCCAAAATCTTCAACTTCAGACAGCAATGTGGAAACTCCAAAGGAGGTAATTACAAAACCCCAAGTTAAATACAAATTCAGAAAGAATCCAGGAAAGGGAGGCACTGTAGTTCTCCATCCTAAACAATGAAAGTCCTATTCTGGAATTTAAGAGGCCTTAGAAGACCAAGGTCTCAAAATAAATTATGGTCTCTTGTTAATCAATTTAATCCTTCAGTTGTATGGATAACTGAATCAAAAAATTTCTGTGATGCTTCTTTCTGCAATAAGTTGAATTTACCAGGAATGCAAAGTATGGTTATTCACAATTCATTTTCAAATAAAAAAGGTAACATCTGGTTGTTTTGGAATAAAAGTTTACCTACTCCTACAGTTATTTCAATGTCTAGTCAGATGATTACAGTTGATATTGGAGGTTTCTTAATTTCTGGAGTACATGCTCATGTTGGTTTAGTTCAAAGAAGATTTTTATGGTCTGAAATGGAAATAATTAGTGGTTTGAATCAACCATGGTTAATCATTGGTGATTTCAATGCTATGACTTCAGTAGAAGAAAAAATGGGTGGAAAAAGTCCAAATAGAAAATCAATGACAGAGTTTAATGAATGTTTGAATCATTGTGAATTGTTGCAAGCTCCAAAAACTGGCACTTAGTTCTCTTGGTCAAATTTCCAACATGGTAATAAAAGAATCTTATGCGATTTAGATAGAGCCATGTTTAATCAACTTTGGCTTCAAAAAAATCCAGAATGGGGATACAAAATGGGTTTAAGAGTTGCTTCAGATCATGCTCCACTCATGGGAGGAAGTATTAATATTCCAAAACCAGCTAATGCTCCATTTAAGTTTCATAAAATGTGGTTAACTCATAAGGATTTTTTGTCTGAAGTAGAGAAAATATGGTCAGAATATATCAGAGATGATCCTGCTTTTGTGTTTCAAAGTAAGTTAAAAAAAGTAAAAAAAATTCTTCAAGACTGGAACTGGAGGGTATTTGGAAATGTCCATGTGCAACTGAAAAATTATGAGTTAAAAGCACAAGATGCAATGAATAAGTCAGATATTGATCCATTTGATTCTGAAGCTTTAAGCAAATTGGTGGAAGCTCAAAATGAATATAATACCAGAAAAGTACAACTTAATACATTATTGAAGCAGAAATCTAGAATTAAATGGGTAAAAGAAGAGGCAGCTAACACCAACTTCTTTCATACTAATCTCAAGATAAGGCAAGCCACGAATTGTATTAGTGAACTTGTGGATGAACATGGTGAAGTTATTTCTGATCAAAACAAGATAGCTGAAGTTTTAGTCAACCATTTCCAAGAAAAATTTAAATTTAGACAAAATAAAAATGTGGATTTTTTGCTTGAAGTCATTCCAAAGGTAATATCTTCTGAAGATCAAAGCATGTTTGACAAAATTCCAGATGAGCAAGAAATTAAAGACACTCTTTTCAACATGGATCCTGACAGTTCACCAGGACCTGATGGATTCACAGGAAATTTTTATAGAGCTTGCTGGCAAATAATACATGAAGATGTTGTCAAGGCAGTGCAGTTTTGTTGGGAAAGAAAATTTATCCCCGAAGATCTTAGTTCTAATTTCTTAGTTTTAATTCCTAAGATAGAAGGTGCTAAATCTCCTCATCAATGTAGGCCTATAGGATTGAGCAATGTAAGTTTCAAGATCTTCACCAGAATCATCACTACAAGAATGAGTGAATTAATGGCAAAGCTAATTTCTTCTCAACAAGTTGCATACATCAAAGGAAGGTGCATTCAAGAGGAAATTCTTCTAGCTTCTAAGATGGTAAATGAGATGAAAAGGAAAAGAATGGGTGGAAATGTGTGGCTAAAACTAGATATTTCACAGGAATATGATTCGGTCAATTGGGATTTCTTGTTGAAGGTGCTAAGTAAATATGGATTTTCCAATTCTTGGTGTGAGTGGATACATACTATTTTTGAGTCAGCAAAGATTTCAGTAATGATCAATGGAGGTCCTCAAGGTTTCTTCTCTACTGAAAGGGGTTTAAGATAAGGAGATCCCTTGTCACCAATTCTATTTGTCTTAATGGAGGATGTTTTAAGCAGAAATTTAACTCAAATGGTGCAAAATGGAGATATTGAACCCATGGTTATTAGAAAAGGTATTCACCCTACACATCTGTTTTTTGCAGATGATGTATTTATATTCTGCAATGGAGGAAAAAAGAGTATTCATAATCTTCTGAGCTTATTGGATTTTTATCAAAAAGCTTCAGGTCAATTAATCAACACATCACAAAGTAAACTTTTTATTGAAGGCACTACATCTGTCAGAAAAATTCAGATTCAGCAAATGATGCAGATGGATATCAATAGCTTTCCAGACAAATACCTTGGAATTATTCTTCATCCTGGTAGAGTTAAAGCTTCCACAATATGGCCAATGGTGGAGAAGATGCAAAAGAAGCTTGCAGCTTGAAAGGGTAAACTGCCGTCATTTCAAGAAATGTTAGTTCTTGTTAAATCATTCTTATGCAGTATTCCAATATACAACATGCCTATTTATAAGTGGCCATCTTCAATCAATAAAACTTGTGAGAGAATAATAAGGAATTTCCTTTGGGCTGGTGATGGTGAGACTAGGAAATACAATACCTTAGCATGGGAAAATGTTTGTGTTCCATTTAGTGAAGGTGGCTTAGGCATTCAAAGATTAGAAGTCCTTAACAAATCCTTACTAATGAAGATGCTATGGAAAATTCTCAATTCCAATGAAGAATGGGCCTTATTCATCAAAGCAAAATTCAAGAACAAAAATAGGGTTATTTGATTTTTGGTACCTACATTTTGTCCAGAGTTAGTGTTTGGTCTAATGTTTGTCCAACTTAGGGCTTAGTACTTGGAAAAAAACATTGACCCCTGCTGACCGTTTATGACCAAAGTTTAATAAATTTTGCGTAATGTATTGTTAGAGCTCACAAATGTATCCCTGATATCGCCTAGGATATAAGGACTAAGAAAATCACAAAACTAAAGGACGGTTCAGATAATAGATCCATACTACACTAGTTGTTAGATTAGACCACCCCCATTACACATATCATTAAAACCCATTCACTTTCCTCCGCCATTAACCAAGCAGCTGGTTTCTTCAACTGGTTTGCTTTGCTTCCTTTATTTCCATCGCCGATAATCATTAACAAAGCTGTAGACAATTTACCCACCACCATTTTATGTTCTTTATTATTTCAAATCATAATCGGCAATAAGAATCACCCTATGAGTTTTCTTTCTTGCCCGATAAATTCCCTAATCACCTAAGAACAAAATTGATTTACTTAGCCAACTAAAATAAGAAAATCGCCTTTGTAAATGAGAACAAGTACAAAAGAGATCTTGAAGACCAGAAACTGTATCACCAAAACTTAGTAGAGATGTATAAAGCAATTGATGGCTAATTTGGGGATCTAAAAACCCCATTGATGAACATAGAAATTGACTGCGGATTTGGGGATCTGAAAATCCCCAATTATTTGACAAGAGAAGAAGTAACTTGAAGAAAATTAAGAAGAGTTAAACAAATGGAAAGGCTTCCTAAAAATAAAAATCATTGATGGATTTTATGGAAAGAATTTTTGGGTTAAATAGTTGAAGTGGTGAAATATTAATGTCTGTGGCCATGGTGGTGGTGGTGGTGGTGGTGGTAACTTAGGGTTCGTCAATAGGGGATAATTTTTTGAGATTGGTGTTTGTATCTGTTTGTGTAGAAACAGAAGTGATAATAGGTTTCTGAAACGGTTGAAGAAGGATGAGGCACCTAGAAAATGGTTGGAGCGGCGGTGGTGATGCGTTTGGAGAAGATGAAAAGATAGGTACCAAAGAAATTTAGGGGTAAATGTTAGGAAGGGGTTATAATAGTAAACTCATATTTTAGTTTAATTTAATTTTGTATTTAGTTTTAGTTTTTTATTTATTTTAATAATTTATAAACGGAAGTCAAAATTTAACCGAGTCAACAAAATTCAACCTTTTTTTCAAGGACTAAACCCTAAGTTGGACAAATGTTAGACCAAACACTAATTTTGGACAAAATGTAAGTGCCAAAAACTAAATAACCCACAAAAATAATCAATGGAGCAAAAATTGGCATATGTCTTCTACATGGATAGGATTTAGATGGGCTTGGGAATCCTTAGAAGAAAACATTAGGTGGTGCACTGGGGATGGACAAAAAAATTCCTTATGGTTTGATCATTGTATTGGAGATTCTCCTATTATAAAATCTGTAGGATTCACTGCATTTGTTAAAGAAAACATTCATCTTAAAGTTACATATATTTTGACAGATAATAACTGGAGAATTCCAAGTGAAATCCAACAGTATTTACCTGCCTTAAATCTGCCAGATGTTGGAGGTGGTAAAGATGAATTAGTCTGGATTGGTGATCTCAAAGTCAAGTTTACCACTTCCTCTGCAATTGAAATGATAAGATTCAAGAAGCCAAAACTGCAATGGCCTAAGAAAATTTGGAATTCTTTTCTTCATCCAAGTACTGCCAGTAATGTATGGAAGATAATTCAAGGTATATATGTGTAGATGGGGAAAAACGATTTGCTGGTTCTTACAGAACTAAGGAGATGACCGTGCGGAGGAGACTCCTTGAACCGAGCAAATGTTCAACCTTACACATATGCACTGCAAGAAGGGAATTCTTTAAGTTCGAGAGATTATGTAGGACTCCGGCCTAAACCAAGACAATGGCCGTTCCAAAGTTAATTCAGTCACAAGATAGGATGGGTTGATCTGTAGGAGGGAAGCTGAGAAATGTGTGAGATCAATGGTGATCAAAGATTATAGGTGTGTTGTGTTTTCTGCGTAAAGAAAATGAGATAAGTTCTGATTGATTGAACGCTGGGTTCTTAATCTCTTGTTCGTCTGCTTTGACGAGAGATTGTCTTGTCCTTTCAATCATGATTCAGAGACTTATTTATATTTCCAGAATTGTAAACACCTTGATCCCATGAAGTGTGACAGTTGCTGGAGTAAAAGAGTGGGGAAGTGGGAAATCGTGTCAAAACCAGTTGCTCATCGTGCGAAGACTTGGTTATTTTTCCACCCACTAATTTGCTAACTCCTCCAACTGATTGCACTTTCTCACATTCTCATCGTGTGTATGAACACACGTGCCATAGACCGCCAGACCAAAACCCTTAGTTAATATCCCCCCATATGACATGATTGACATCTCGTGATTGTGGAGTCAGTTGCTGACTTTATGGGACGATGAGTCCTTGTATTGTTGAGTCTTGATTTGCAAATGTTCTGAGACTCACGAACTGAACATGTCTGCTGAGACAAAGGTATAATTATGTTGATTGTTAATGTGAGAAAATATTGCTCGTATGAGCAAATGTTGCTCGTTTGATAAACTGTTGAATATTGATAGTCAATATTCATGGACTGAGCAATATTTGAATTATTGAATATTGATAGTCGAACCAATATTCATGGACTGAGCAAATGTTGCTCATTTGATGAATTATTTAATATTGATAGGTGAACCAATATTCATGGACTGAGCAAATGTTGCTCATTTGATGAATTATTGAATATTGATAGTTGAACCAATATTCATGGACTGAGCAAATGTTGCTCATTTGATGAATTATTGAGTATTGATAGTTGAACCAATATTCATGGTCTGAGCAAATATTGCTCATCTGAGCAAATGTTGCTCATTTTGATGAATTATTGAATATTGATAGTTGAACCAATATTCATGGTCTAAGAAAATATTGCTCATCTGAGCAAATGTTGCTCATTAGATGAATTATTGAATATTGATAGTTGAATCAATATTCGTGGTCCGAGCAAATATTGCTCATTTGATGAATTATTGGTAGAAGGACCAAATAAAATATTAATTTAAGATACTGAAAACTAGGCCGAGCATAATGATAAAAGTGTTGATCACGGGATCAACAAAAAATTATTGGTGTTTGAATCTGCTCGGGATTATGTTTCTGCAGAGCTTTGGATTCGAAACCCTGATTTTTGATTAATTGATGATTTATTGAAAATCAACCACAAAGTGAAGGAGGGACCGGCTACATGGGATGACGAGTCGACCATGTAACTCCCAGATACTCAAATAAGCAAAATACCAAAGTCTCATGAAGACCAGTTGGTGAAAAGATGATTAAATGTTGGTTTAATCATTTATTAAAATAATGCCCGTGTGAGCGTTAGGTAGTAAAACCTGATTATGGAGAGATGAGGGACCGAAAAGGCTAGATCCATGATTATCGACATAGTCTTTACTCCTTCATCCAATGAGCCTTTACATTCATGAACTAATTTATGAGTTGAGCGTCCCCAAGATGAGGGTGTAGGGTTTAACCCAAATTCTCCCGAACCTTTACTGTGAAGTGCCTTGTCAAGGAATCGATGTTGTTGCGGTAGATAGCAACGGCAGTTTCCATTTTGGATGTGATCGGTGAAGAGAGGAAGTTTCTCAGTCATGCAGGGGTTTGCGATGTGGAGAGACCCGTTGATGAAGTTTCATGGAATCACATCAGGTTGCAATAACTTGTTATGTGGATAACATTTATTGAAATAGAATTGATTTCTCCAATAAGATCAAGTCCCCGGTGTATGTTGAAAGAGTTTGTGCCATCCATGGATGAATGATGTTGCATATGCTTTAGAAGTATTATCATGGGATAATGAAGAATTAGCGATTGTAATTTAGTTACACTTTGATTGCGCTGGTGTTGAATCAGTATGTCATCGTCGAGATATTTGTACTGAAGCTAGATGCACCGTTATAGGAGGTGTACTCTTTGATTGAGAGTATAGTTTGAAGGCTTGCGTTGAAGCGTCATATCCATTGAGCATGTCTTAGGTTTGATCGTTTGGGTCCCAACTATTTTCTGTTGAATTTGCATTCCTTTAGTCGCGGTAGTGGGATTCAACACTTGTGAAGACATCAGAGCTTTCTGATTTTGTGGCACACATGAACACTCCTGCAAGGATATGGAGAATTTCCCAAACTGTTCTTTGTCGTGCTTGAACATCATCTCAGTAATGAATGTCTCAGTGAGATGCTCGATTCAGAGAAATGTCAGATTCAACCACTTGGTAAAATATTGCTGGAGTGAGATTACCCACTTATAGCGTCTTGCAATAGCAGAGATGCTAGCAGAATTGAGTCCCCATGCTAGAATAGCATGTGAGGAAATAAATGACATAGACATGGGAGGAATGAGACTTGTCTGAGTGCAGGACCTTTTGATGAATGTCTATGCATCTTTTGCAATTTCAACCTCGTCAAAGTTCGAAATTCCTCCAAGTGCTCTGATGATGGAACGTCCTTCAAATCTTCTGGATCAGAACTTTATTCATTTGAGAGATGTGTAACCAAAGGCGCTTTGTAAGTACCCATCTTTTCAGCGTGGGTCCAAGCTCGTCTGAAGGACATGTCATATCCTGGATCTTCCTGATTATGTGAAACTTGGTTTCTGTCCAAGTTGAACTTATGTTCACTTTGAGAGTGAGGTAGCCATCAGTATTTCCGAGCGTTCCTTCAAGGTCTCTGATTGAGATGGGAGCATGAGTAGCTTATTGTCGAGTGATGCATGTAGATCCGATGGTTTTCAGTGGAATGTTGTTGATGGCGGTGCCAGCATCGACCAACGTTCTTCCAAATTCGTTTCTTATGAGATTGACTGTGGTAAGCAGTCTCCAGTCGTACATCTCTTGGTCTGTGGCTAGAGGCTCAAGAAGTATTTCCGGAATGGACTTCTTGACACGATGTAGTTTAGTGCTGTTAACATGTCTCTCCTTTGCGCCTTCGACACATAGAGCAATTCACGTTCGACTAAGGATTGAACTGCCTCTTTTATAGGTTGTTCAGAGAGTGTAAAGGTTCTGATTGGGAGAGGATTCTTGTGTAATCCTTCAGTACCTAGTTGAAGCTATTGTGGATCAACCTTCTCTTTTAAAATGTGCTTCAAAATATTGCAGTTGCTTGTTGGATGATTGATGAATCTATGAAGGTGATAGTACCTGAGATTCTCCATTTCTTCTTCATTTGGCTCTCTCCTGATGAACGACAATTTGATTGCACCATCTTGAACCCAGACTTCCAGTAACTCGATCACTCCTTCATGAGAAGAGAGAAGTTTGATCATATCCGATCATTTCCCCGTTCGTTGATGCCGGGTCAAGGTTTGTGCATTTGGATATCTTTCTTTGGTGCTTTCAGGGGAGCTGAAGAAGCGTGCTTGCATTGTGGGTCAGGTTTCCATTTGCTCCCTTCTGAAACAACATTTGCATAAGGTTGGAGGTTGTACTGTTTGTTGATCAAATGTCTCTTACCTCGAGTTTCTCGTGGTTCCTCAGTTTTTTGTAGTTTGATTTTTCCAGTAAAGCAGGCGCGGTAGTTGCTGATCACTTAGCTGCTTCATGAAGTTATGAAAAAGTCTGGAACCAGAGATTTTCCAGTAAAGCTATGTAGACCGGGATCGTTCTGTAGATGCATAAGTCTACAAGTTGCTTCTCTGTGATGTTTGGATCATGGCAGTCCAAAGCTTGAACTCTAAACCTTTTCACATAGTCATTGGGATGTTCATTGATCCTTTGAAACATCCTTCCAAGATCGGAGAGAGTGACTTGTTCAGGTATATGCTCTGCCTGTCAGAGACTTTGAAAATTCCTTCAGACGAACTACATGATTGTGTTAATGATTTCCTAATGATTCTAAGAATCGAGAGACACGTTCTCGAGCATTTCCTGTTCCGTTGTAAAGTGTGAACGTCGGAGAAGTGTAGCCTTTTGGAAGATGAATTCTACGTGTAACTGCAGGATATGGAGGTTGATGACAATGGACATATGATTTCTGTATTTTACTCGATCCTCTAAAAAGCGCTCCAAGTCTTCTCGAGTGATGAAATTTGCAGGTTCCTTTGCTGGTGGATCGTTTGCAGCTTTGCGGACTTCTTCATCATCTACAACATGGATTAGAGAGATTTCAGGATCAACGGTTGAAGATGTTTCTTTGTCTTTTCCTTTATCTTGAGTTTTCTATGACATTTTGTCTGTAAGAGTCTTGAGATAATTGTATAATTCCTTCTGGGTGCCATCCATGTCAACCTGATTCTTGGCAAGAGTTTCTTGCACCTTCATGAGATCACCTATGGTAGGCGGATTTTCTCTGACTTCTTCAGGAGACCGGCCGAAGAGAGGATTGTTGATGGCGCCAGTACCATCGTTTGCAGGGGTGATCACTGAAGCACCAGTATTCGGAGGAGTAGTATTGGCAGGTTACGCCGGAGGAGTGGTATTTTCGGTACCACTAGAGCTTGTAATGTTAGGGTTGGGTGTTGAACCCGAGTTGGTAACTGAACCAGACCTAAGATCGACCATCTTTGTGAGATTGAAACTAAGAGATTAATCTCCCACTTTGGTCGCCAATCTGTAGATGGCGAAAAACAATTTGCTGGTTCTTATGGAACTAAGGACATGACCATGCGGAGGACACTCCTTGAACCGAGCAGATGTTCAACCTCACACAGATGCAATGCAAGAAGGGAGTGTTTTAAGTTCGAGAGATCAATCTGTAGGACTCCAGCCTAAACCAAGACAATGATCGTTCCAGAGTCAATTCGGTCACAAGAGAGGATGGTTGATCTGTAGGAGGGAAGCTGAGAAATGTGTGAGATAAATGGTGATCAAAGATTATAGGTGTGTTGTGTTTTCTACGTAAAAAAATAAGATAAGTTTTGATTGATTGAACGCTGGGTTCTTAATCTCTTGTTTGTCTGCTTTGACGAGAGATTATCTTGTCCTTTAAATCATGATTCAGAGACTTATTTATATTGCCAGAATTATAAACACCTTGATCCCATGAAGTGTGACAGTTTCTGGAGTAAAAGAGTGGGGAAGTGGGAAATCGTGTCAAAACCAGTTGCTCATCGTGCAGAGACTTGGTTACTTTTCCACCCACTACTTTGCTAACTCCTCCAACTGATTGCACGACTTTCTCACATTCTCATAGTGTATATGAACACCTATGCCGTAGACCGCCAGACCAAAACCCTTAGTTAATATCCCCCCATATGATATGATTGACATCTCGTGATTGTGGAGTCAGCTGCTGATTTTATGGGATGATGAGTCCTTATATTGTTGAGTCGTGATTTGTGAATGTTCTGAGACTCACGAATTGAACATGTCTGCTGAGACAAAGGTATAATTATGTTGATTGTTAAGGTGAGCAAATATTTCTCGTATGAGCAAATGTTGCTCGTTTGATAAAATTTTGAATATTGATAGTCAGTATTCATGGACTGAGCAGTATTTGAATTATTGAATATTGATAGTCGAACCAATATTCATGGATTGAGCAAATGTTGCTCATTTGATGAATTATTGAATATTGATAGTTGAACCAATATTCATGGACTGAGCAATATTTGAATTATTGAATATTGATAGTCGAACCAATATTCATGGACTGAGAAAATGTTGCTCATTTGATGAATTATTGAATATTGATAGTTGAACCAATATTCATGGACTGAGCAAATGTTGCTCATTTGATGAATTATTGAATATTGATAGTTGAAGCAATATTCATGGTCTGTGCAAATGTTGCTCATTTTGATGAATTATTGAATATTAATAGTTGAACCAATATTCATGGTATGAGCAAATGTTGCTCATTTGATGAGTTATTGAATATTGATAGTTGAACCAATATCCGTGGTCTGAGAAAATATTTCTCATCTGAGAAAATGTTGCTCATTTGATGAATTATTGGTAGCAGGACCAAATAAAATATTAATTTAAGATACTGACAACTAGGCCGAGCATAATGATAAAAGTGTTGATCACGGGATCAACATAAAATTATTGGTGTTTGAATCTGCTCAGGATTATGTTTCTGCGGAGCTCTAGATTCGAAACCCTGATTTTTGATTAATTGATGATTTATTGAAAACCAACCACAGAGTGAGGGAGGGACCGGCTACATGGGATGATGAGTCGATCATGTAACGCCTAAATGCTCAAATAAGCAAAATACCAAAGTCTCCTGAATACCAGTTGGTGAAAAGATGATTAAATGCTGGTTTAATCATTTATTAAAATAATGCTCGTGTGAGCGTTAGGTAGTAAAACCTGATTATGGAGAGATGAGGGACCGACCAAGGGGTCATGGGACCGGCTCTTGGTGGTCGTGGGACCAACTGATGGTCGTTTGATAAAACTCCCAGTTGTTTGAGAAGAGTTTGGACCCAATATGAGCAATTGAGAAAATTAGGTCAAAATTATTAAAACATGTGGGACCGGCCATTTGCAATCCCTAGGGCCGGACTTGGTCGGTCAAGGAGACATGCCCGCATCACCATAATATCTATGTCTCAGTCCTGAGAGTTTCGATATTTTCTGGTGTGTGTTTGAGCAATATTTTGAGAAAATATGAAGAAATCAAGGATTTTTGCTGAAATCGGGAAAACTTCATGAGATGAAGGAATAAATAATAAAATAATGAAGGAAGCATGAAGTGTGGGACCAGATATAGCCAAGGCATGGCCGGCCGTCCAAAGAGCCTGGTCCCAAAGCACTTTTCCTAATTTATAATATTTTTCATGATTTTAGGGAAATATCATAAAATCAAGGAGTTTGTTGAAACCAAGGAATTTGTTGAAATCAAGGAGTTTCCATGAGATGAGGGAAACATAAAAAATAATAATAATAAAATAAGGGGCATGTGGGACCGGCTAGGGCATGACCGGCCGGCTAGGCCCCGGTCCCACGAGTTTCCCTAATTTTACATTATTTTTCATGACTTAAGGGAAATTTCATGAATTCAAGGAGTTTTTCATGAAACGAAGGATATTTGCTCAAATAAAGAGATTTTCATGAGATCAAGGAAAATAATAAAATATGATAAAATATAAAATTGGGCGTGGGACTGGCCACGGCACGACCGGCCATCCCGGGGTCCCAGTCCCCTAGCGCCTTGATTAATATTTTATTATTTATTATTTTCTTTCTATTTATTATTTTGGAATGCCCGTTCGTGCATTCAGGTGCTCGTTAGTGCATTATTGCTGAGTACACTTGCACCATTTTGGTCGGGGCTTACCCGATAGCTGCTCAGATGCCCGTACATTGAATATTTATTACTAATCCATGGAATTCTGCTGGGAAGAACCACAAATTGAAGTAACGAAATACTATAAATGATTTGGAATATTTTCAGTGATATGAGCTTGTTTAAGCGTCATATTTATATAATCAGAGAAAACATTGTTACATCCTGAAGAAATTATTGCTCTATACTAGCAGGCATGCCGTCTAGGAGCTGTCCAACCTTGCGAATCTATATAGAAGTGATTACTGAAATTGCTCAGTATTCATGAAATGTGCCGTTGCCTCAGCTGAGAGACTACACATCTACATATACTCTGAGAGACAGTATTCTCAGTCAGAGATTCTTGTGGCATGAGATTTCATGCTTCAAGAAGAGACATGAGCCTCAATACTCATCTGATTGATGGATCAGGAGCATGCATAATTATGATTTTACGATTTTAACCCTTGTCGAAAATCCACCATCTACAATATGTGGATGATGTGACAATGGTTAACCAAGGATATGAAATAGTTTCCAGATGTTGCATCTGTCAAGAAGAGCAAGACAGCATGGATCACCTCTTGTGGACTTGTAACTTCAATTCTAACATTTGGGACTGGATATGTTCCATTTTTGATTTTAAATGTCCAAAATCTTTTGAAGATTTATGGAAAAGTGCAAGAAATAGAAGCCCCTTGATAAAAGAAGTATGGATTACAGCAAGCTTCTCTATAGTGAAAGAATTATGATCAAGATATAATCCTTTTCCTCAAGCTTGGCACCAGAAGCATCAAATTCCAAGAAATCAAAGTTTGTCATTGGCAAGCTCCTAGTTTTGGTGTAACCTTATTCTGCTGTGATGGAGCTTCTTTTGTAAATCTAGGATTAGCAGGATTTGGGGTAGTAGTCAGAGATCATTTGTGTCAGGTAATATGCACTCTAACTGGAGGTTTGGATATTACCACTAATGACATTGCAGAAGTCTTTGCTGTAACTTGTGCTGCTGAATTAGTTGTTGAATGGAAGCTTGGAAATATAATCATCATCTCAGATTCTCAAACAACCATAGCCAAATTTACCTCTGGTAAAATTCCTTGGTTCATTAAAATGAGGTGGAGAAGAGCAGCTAGTCAACTAATGTCTATTAGGTTCTTCCATTGTTATAGGGAAACAAACTTTTTTGCAGATGTTGTTGCAAAGAAGGAAACTCAGCTTAGATTAGGTGAAAGACAAATTTATATGGTAAGACCCCCTTTGTTAGCTAGAGTTGAATTTCCAGGCATAAACTACTATAGATTTAGCTGAAATATAAAGCTATCTGAAGTTTTATTTCCTAGGCCTTGTTGTTGGGCCTATTTTTTTAGATTCCCTTTGAGTTAGGCTTCATTTTGTTTTGTTTTTTAATTCCTAATTTGTTGGATGTAACTCTTAATTATTTTTAATAAAATTCATGTGATTCAGAATAAAAAAACTTATTGTCTACCGTTTTACCACTTCTAAGGGTTGTTATAGAGTTCACATGTTTGAACTCTTTCTCTCTAAAAGATACTTCATGAATTCCTCTAGGATTGGGTAGTGGTTGACTGGGGAACTTTCCTTTCTCTCTCTCTTGCAAACACTCAGCAATTAGACCAACCTGGGTTTTTAGCTCGGAAATAGCCTGAGAGTTTTCCTGTAAACCTTTCTCAACCGTTTGCTTAAACACCACACTGTTATGAGATAAGATGGTGAGATACTCTTCTAAGCTCATGATTTTTTTATCCGACAGGTTCTTGAAAAAGTGGGGGTACAACAAGGGTTGTTATAAGGGTTGTTATAGAGTTCACATGGGTTTTTTTATCCGTTTTACCACTTCTAAGGGTTGTTATAGAGTTCACATGTTTGAACTCTTTCTCTCTAAAAGATACTTCATGAATTCCTCTAGGATTGGGTAGTGGTTGACTGGGGAACTTTCCTTTCTCTCTCAACAACAACCACACCCAATATTTCGCTTACCAATCTGCATGGACTAACTCCAATATACTTTCAAGAGAATCAACAAGACTCAATCTTAATAAAGTATATCAAAGATTTATATCTCTTTTTCTCGATTCAATACTTACTCAAGAAAATAGAAATCTGCGAGTCTAATTGAACACAAGAGAAATTACTTGAACGGTACCAAAGACCAATGTTCAAGTATCAATCAATGTAAATCAACAACCAAAGGTTGGATATTCTAATTGATTGATTCAAACACACAACCTGTGATATTTCAATTATATAACAAAATATAATGCAGAAAAGAAATAACAGAGACACCAGAAGTTTTGTTAACGAGGAAACCGCAAATGCAGAAAAACCCCGTGACCTAGTCCAGATTGAACACACACTGTATTAAGCCGCTATAGACACTAGCCTACTACAAACTAATTTCAGTCTGGACTGTAGTTGAACCACAATCAATCTCACACTGATCCATGGTTCATTTATTCTCCTATTCCACATGCCTAATCTTCAACATTACTCGAAATCTTCGTCACTTCCAAGTACTCCAATTATTCCAAAGGTTGTAAGTTTAGCATCATCGTTGTTGAAAATCAGTATCTATAACAATGAGAAAACAAGAATTTTCAATCATTGTTACACAATGTCATAGTATTATTATACAGCATCAAAGTTCAATTGTATCACAACTTCGACAACAACACTATGGTGATATGTATCACTCCTTCTTAGTCAATACTCCATCTCACATGGAAACCACTCCCCCTTACATAATGATCCGAAAACCATATGTATTTGTAGTGTGAACTACATATTAATTCTCCCCCTTTTTGTCAATAAAATTGGCAAAGGTACGAAAACGGGATCCTAATGAAATTTCCAAAGAGATATTTCATGACCAAAAGCAAGCACATAATTTAGATGCAATCATAAATCCAAAGCTAAATGCTTTCATCAAGGAGTTTATAAAGATACAATATAACCCCTATAATATTCCATAGCCGCACACCCCACAAAGATTTGGAAATTAAGCACAAGTTCAATTAAGAACTCTCCCCCATAAAATGTCATTCCCGAAAGAACAACAAGAGCGACCTTAATTTCAAAAGAAAAGAAGGATTTCATTAGACATACCAAATCACATACGGATATTAATTTTAATCCAAAAAATACTCAATTAAATTAACCACGAGAAAACCCATGATTAATCTAATCGGAAATGCTCAACCAAATTAATCACAAAAAAATGATCAATTTAATCGGTCATGCTCGATATAAACGAACATACGGAGCAAAAACTAAGTTAATCATAAGAAAATAATCAACTCAGTCGATAGTGCTCAACATAAGAAACCTTATGCAACAACACAATACATGCACAAATATTGTGGATCGGAGATCAACAAAATACTGCGGAATAGACAAGGATTCATTCTATTTTCCATCACTATTTGCACAATGACATACAATAGACATAATCCTCGCAAACAAAAGTTCATCCTATCTTCCATCAATAATGACATAATAGGCTTCAAACTTTTGTAATGTCAAAAGTTCATTCATTCTTTTATCAATACATGCATATCGACATACGAAAGACTTAACTTTTGACAAGGTATGGGACAATCATAGTTCACGGACGCAAACACATATATCCCATAACAAATTGCAATATATAAAACCATAAAGATTAATATTGCAAAAATCATCTTCCAAACAATTTTAGAATTTAAATAAATAAACCTAAAAACATGAAGATGAAAACTTTGGACATAGCTATGTGTAATCACAATAATGGCCATTCCAAACTCTAGTTATTCTTTTAAACAGAACAAGAAAATAAAATTCTCATCCGAAGATTTACTAGGAAAAATAAAATCAACAAGCTAATAAACAAAGCGGCCTTATATGCCAAAGTCGAACACGAACTTGCGTCAAATAGACGGTTCGGGATCCTCACGAGTCTTGAGGTCTTTAAGCTTGTGATTGACAGCATCCGTTGCATCTTCAGAGAAGAGATTCTCTTTGAGAATATCATTGATGTGATATTTTATGAGACCAAGGTCAGAGGTAACCTTTTTCAACTCAGTTTTTAACACATTAAGACTTTTCAAAGTATCAACGAGCTGCAGTTTTGATTCCTCAAACTATTTAAGAAAATCATGAACCACTTCAGTAGAAACCATATCCTCCTTCTCAACATCCTCATGAGTATATGCATAGTAACATGAGGCATTGGGATGATCTTCTTCTACAAGGGTTCTTTTCTTTCTCCCTTTTGACTCGAAACCTATAATTTTATCAAGAAACCCTCTTGCAAACCCACAGGATCGTGAAGGTGGAGAGGATTACATTCTTGACAAAAATAATATAACACCCAAAGTATGCGTACAAGACTCAAGGGATTGGTATTTAAAGGTTTCCTATAGAAGGAAGCTTTTAGGGTTTTCAAACAGTTGACTCGTACCAGAACACGGGTATCCGTGCGAATACAACATGACCCAAACAAAGGCTTTAAAACTAAAAACTCTTGCTACAAAACAAATGGCTCAATAAATTTCATAACTTCAGAGAAGCAATTTAGAGCACAAGGGTAGCAGACAAGGGAGATGCAATGAGAATTGCATTAACTGAGAGAATCGATACAAGACACAACCAATATTATTTAGGCAGCGTTTTCTGCAGACAATAACTTTAGTTATAGACGATAAGAAAATTTCTGAACTAGACAGATACCAATTTTTCCACAGTATACCTTATTATTGACACATCTTGCTCAACAGGATTTTTTACGAGCAAGTTCTTTAACCCTTGTGATTAATTAGCACAAGCATGAGCTCTGAGCTCATTAAAAGGATTGTGTTTAGGATCGAGTCTCTTTTTCCTTTCGAATCTAGAAAGGGATCCCTTTTTATGTGAGAAATTATCATAAAACTTACTGTCATCAAAATAGGAGACATAGTTTGAGTTCTTACCAGAAGACTTTTGACTTGGGGAGATTGACAACCTGTTGATAGTTTCAATATGACCTTTAATCATCTCCTTCAGGTTGTTTCTCATATCATATCCTGGAATTTTATTCACATAAAAGGCAATGTTATCTTCTCTTTTAACAGAAGAAGAGACTTGTTCTTTCCTTAGACGATTTTTTTTAAGACTTCTGTTCCGCTTCTGAGCATTCGAGGAACTCATTGAACTGACTTTCCTGGTAGCATACACAGGGTAAGTACGAAAACCAATTGGTTTAGACATACGAATGTCATTTTACACCTTTTAGAATTAAGTCTAAGGTGTGTTGAAGTTGAACAAGGGAATTTTTATCCAACCTAGAGTTCCCCTTTTGTTTAGCAGAACCTTTTGCATCGCAAAAAAGGAATACTTTCTGATCACAAGAGTGATTAGACAATACAGTCTTAACATCCTCGTTAGGAGATTTTTTCCTTCCAAGTAATGTGGAACTTCCTTGATTAGAGGAGGATACTAACACATCTTTTCTAATAGGAAGGGATTTTGATTTTACTTATGAAGATGGAACTTTTTCAGTTGTAGCAGAATTACATGGCATATTAGACTGCTTAGAGCATCCTTCAATTGAGAGTTTACTCAAGCGATGTTCAATTTCCAAAGCATCCTTTTTAAGGCTTGCCTCAAGAGACATACATGAAGAATGATCTTCAGTATTTTCTTTGAAATTGCAATCTCTTACAATACCAAGAAGAACATTGACATGGTTTTTCAACCGATTAAATCTATCAGCTTGGATTCTAACAAGATTTAGAATCAATTCACTCTTTTCAGCTATTTCCCGTTCATTAATAGAGATAGACTCTTTTGAAGGGTAATCGGAATAACACATGTCAGTGTTTGTCTGTCTCGTCAGAACACAAGGTTCGTCTATATTTGAGATTGAAGAATCTTTCTCTTTAATAGAAACAGTCGAGACAGAACTTTTGTTTCTGGTGACGCGTTTATCAGAGATAGTACTCTTGTCCATAGAGTCAGATCGTTACAAACACAGACTTGTAAGGTCTTTAAACGTGTTTGCCTGCTCTGATACTAATTGAAAAAGTGGGGGTAAAACAACCTCACACAATATTTCTCTTAGCAATCTGTATGGACTAACTCCAATATACTTTCAAGAAAATCAACAAGACTCAATCTTAATAAAGTATATCAAAGAGTTATATCTCTCTTTATCTATTCAATACTTACTCAAACAAATAGAAATATGCGAGTCTAATTGAATACAAGAGAAATTACTTGAACGGTACCAAAGACCAATGCTCAAGTATCAATCAATGTAAATCAACAACCAAAGGTTGGATATTCTAATTGATTGATTCAAACGCACAAGCTGTGATATTTCAATTATATAACAAAATATAATGCGGAAAAAAAACAACATAGACACCAGAGTTTTGTTAACGAGGAAACCGCAAATGCAGAAAAACCCCGGGACCTAGTCCAGATTGAACACACATTGTATTAAGCCGCTACAGACACTAGCCTACTACTAAATAACTTCGGTCTGGACTGTAGTTGAACCCCAATCAATATCACACTGATCCAAGGTACCGTTATGCTCTTATGTCTCTGATCCCAGCAGGATACTATGCACTTGATTCTCTTAGCTGATCTCACCCACAACTAAGAGTTTCTACGACCCAAAGCCGAAGACTTTAATAAACAAATATGTATCACACAGAAAAGTCTACGATAATAGATAAATCCGTCTCCCACGAATATACCTACGAGTTTTGTTCCGTCTTTTGATAAATCAAGGTGAACATGAACCAATTGATAAACCAGACTTATATTCCCGAAGAACAGCTCAGTATTATCAATTACCTCACAATAATCTTAATCGACGCGGCGAAAGAAGATATTGTGGAATCACAAACGATGAGACGAAGATGTTTGTGATTACTTTTATATCTTGATTATCGGACATATCAATCTCAAGCCAATCTTTACGATTGTACTCAACATGATAAAATCATCAAGATCAGATCATACAACTACAAGAAAGTAGAATCGGTCTGTCTTCACAATCCCAATGAAGTCTTCAACTCGTTAACCTACATGGTCTCGAAGAAACCTAAGGTTAAAGTAGAATCGACTCTAGCATATACAACTAGTATCACACTGGAGGTGTGGGGATTAGGTTTCCCAGTTGCTAGAGTTCTCCCTAATATAGTCTTTCAAATCAGGGTTTGCAATCAATGTTAGCTTAGTACAAAGTATTCAATATTCACCGTTAGATGAAAACCTAATTATATTCAAGCTAATATCTTTCAACCGTTAGATTGAAAACTTAGCTTGTTACACACAAATGAAATGCACGATTTTAGGTTTGTGTAACCGTATCCAAACATGTACATTCGTTGGTTCAACAATAGTTAACCAAATGGTTAGCCGTATGAGCACTTTCATATCAACCATATTCTTCTTCACCATAACTAGTTCAAATGACTCAAATGAACTAGTTACAGAGTTGTTCAATTGCTTATATATTATAGAAGTATACAAGACACAATCGAAGCAAAAACGATTTGATTCACTCGAATTGATTCATGAACTTTATAGCCACGGTTTGCAAATTCGCATTCCTTAGTTTATATAAGTATAAGTTCACGAATAATCGTTTTTAGAAATAACCAACTTAAATTCACGGACTGAGTTCGCGGACTTAAGTACCCGGAATAAGTTTGTAAACGATTCACAAACTCCAGCAGATTTTCTCGGGACGAGAACCTCCGAAAATTCGCGGACTGGGTTCGCAGACTGGGTTCGCGGACTCTGTTCCGGTTTTCCTGATCAACAAAGTACGCATACTTTGGTTCAAGGAATAAGGACTTATACATATATGCATTACCACACAATGCTTATATCCAACAATGGTTATATATTCTAAACTCTCATTTCAATCATTGAAACATTCTTAGATGACGTTATATAGTTGTTATTCACAAACCATTTTTCGTCAAAGCCATTTTCAAGTGATTGAAACTTAACATGACTTTTGTCACTAGGTAAAGATGAACTTGGCCAAAGCGAAAGCTTACCAACACATATTTCGAGAAATAGATAGGTGAGATAAACTCGGCTCGAAATAGCAAATGTGTATGATCAAAGTCTATATAGTAAAACGACTTTTGTCTCAAGATAGGAGATAGAGTATATAGACATTTGAGTTATAGATAAGTTCAAGTATCCACGTACCTTTTAGTCGATGAAGTTCCACCAGTTCCTTGAGTAGTTCTTCGTCTTGTATGATGATCGCCATGGAGTTCTTGAGCTCAACTACACTTTCTATCCTAGTCCGAGACTTAGCTATAGTATACTATAAATCAAGACTTATAGTTTTGATCACTAACATTGACAAAAATGCTTGAGATAGCAACACATGTGAGTTCGACCGAGCAGTGCTCTAATAGATCTGATACTGATATGGCCCTAAATGGTTCTTAGTATACCCAAAACTCGGGAGAGTCTGAGAACTACTAGGCTGACCTTGACTTTGGCCCTTAGACCAAGAAACATTAGACTGGTTTCTCCAACCAGGATTATAGGTATCTGATTATGGGTCAAATCTCTGACGGTTTTCAAACCTAGAGTTGTTATAAAGGGCATGATCTTTTTCTTCGTATCTAGCATGGTGTGACCCTTGATTCATTTCTAAGGCCTCTAGACGCCTAAGAATATCTGACCCATGATCAACTCTATCGACCCTATGGATATGACTTCTAGGTGTTCGTGGTTCTCGCATAGATGCCCATTGACTAGTTTTCTCAGATAACTCGATAAACTCGTCAAAACAAGCATCCGGGTCCTGATGGGTGAATTCTCCAGCACTAATTGTTTCTACCTGCATACGGGTTTCACTATCAAGGCACTCATATAACATTTGGTCCATGCGGGCTTTCTCAAATCCATGATGTGGACATCGGTATAATAATTCACCATACCTTTCTACATAATCATGAAGGGTTTCACCTAATTTTTGCTTAAGGGTTTGGATAGACTGCCGAACAGCAGCAGTCTTATGGTGTGGGTAGAATTTCTTAACAAATACCTCAACAAGACCATCCCAGGTGGTAATTGTTTTAGAGGGGATAAAATGATACCACTCTTTGGATTTCTCATCTAGAGAGAAGTGAAACAAACATAACCTAAGCACATCTTTGGAGACATTCAGATAGTTCATTGTGTCACAAATAATTTTAAAGTCTCTTGTGTGGGTATACGGGTTCTCATTCTCTAATCCCCTAAACATGCAAAGCGTGCCAATTGTCTCAGGTTTAATATCAAATTGGACCATAAAAGATGGTAGAACTACACCTGGGTCACGTATTACTCTAGACGAGTTCAAACGATCCCTAAGGGTTTTTACTGGAACCTCCTCATCGTTTTTATTAACCATTTCGAAAAAGACAGAAATACCACCTAAATCTGTGTCACGGATTGGACTTGAATTAAAAAGTTCGTTATCCTCAAGCCTATCTCCTACATGTTTCCAACATCGCATGCACAGACTAAGAATGCTAACAAGATTTGTACACATGCAAATGTTGGTGGTTCACTAATTCAGGTAAGATTGGGTTACCTACAGCAAAAATATACCTACAGTTCAAAGACTGGTCACTGGTACAAGGCTGAGACTTGTGGTGTTTCGGGTGATAACGCCCAGAGGGTTCACCTTACTAAACCACGTGTTTTCCTAAAATCGATGCCAGACGAAATATGCAATTGGTGTAAGCACGTGTTTTTTTTTTTTTTTAATATAAAAAAAAAAGAATGAAATCGAATATTTACAAAGAAAAAAAATAAAATAATTATGTACAAATTAATAAAAGCTAAAAAAATAATACTACCTTATTTACAAAAATAAAATCTTGAGTATGCTACTTACCTTTTTGGTAGGCAAATCCACAAAAATAAATGTGAAATATAACCTGCACAACAAAGACAAAACTATACCCAAAGTAAAATCAAAGAAAATAAAATAAAAATCTAAAACCTAACCTAAAGGCAAGTCCGCGTCGGCGGCGCCAAAAACTAATGCAATTTTTACAGTGGTAAGAAGAGGGTTTGATTCTCGGACTTGTGAAGTAGATTTTAGACTCAAACTATAAATTTAATCTAGCAAATGAAATAAAAGATAATGATAATAGTAGGAGATTAATGGGAATCAGGATTCCACCAAACTCATAATCTATGGTTCATCTATTAATTCTTATACAATTATAGCTCCAAAAATAATAATTTTTGACTCTAAATATTTGCCAAGGTCGATTTTATAAAATATTAATTGTAATTGGTAAGCATGAGTTACCAAAACACTTAAGCTAAGCATAAATCATCAAACTAAATGACAACTAATTAATTTAAAATCATAATTCAAATTATATTAATGCAAAAGTCATAAAAAGAATTAAACAAAGTTACCATAGTGATGAGAATTGGCTTCCTCCGTCATCCCAGTTATAGGGTTTATCTCATGATATCAAACACTCACTCAAAAGAATAATCCATAGCTCGAAAAGGTGTTTTGTTGAGAAAAAAATGCTAATACAGAGATTTGCAACGTTTATAAGTGCTGCAATCGACAGTTACAGAAACGATAAAAGATATGTGTTGTAGAATGAACGACTGATGTTGGGCGTAGTATGTTCTTCTTTTACACCAGCAGAAACCCGATTCCTGCAACTTCAAATTCTCAGCTCTGTTTTACTTCAAACTTCCCGAAACTCTTTGTCTCCCCTTCTGACATACTAGAGACCTTTATATATCAAACAAGTGAGAAATCTTTTGATTTTAATGCCGTATCTTCTCACAATAATGATGATCATATCGGGAATATTTTCTTAATCTTTACGGGATATTCTTTCTTTTTATTTCTTCTCCACGCATCTGTCTGCAGTATACACGCTCCAACACGTCACAAAACAATCCCATATGGAGTAGAACTCGTGCAAGGCTGATAACTCCATGTATCTACAAATAAACTCAAGAAAAAAAACCTAAGTTTCCTAAACACTCTTTTTTGATCATATCCACGTAATACTTCTTATTTCTTCGAAACCAAATCACATACCATCCCTGTTTTGATGAAACATGATAATATGAATCCTTTCCCGTGAAAAACTCCAGCCAGAACTCGATCAAAAACTCACAGAATGCCATGACTTGCCACATTTCCTTCAAACACATTATTCTAGCCAATTCTGGTTGGTTCGAACAACCTTACCAACTCTGTTAGGCTCAAAGGAAGATACCCAAACAATTGCAGCCATCTAATCTTCCTAAAACATCTTCAAATCACGAACCCTAGTTTTGCTGTTTTTGATAACAATTTTCCCACCAATTTCAGAATTTAAAAGGGAAGAAGATGGGTGCCCCTTATCCAAGTCTGGTGTGCGAAAAGCAATTAGGGTGCCCTTAGTAATTTGGGGTGTCCCTTATCCATTTGGAGGGTGTAAATAGAAATTCCTCTGGGGTGTAAATATAACTTTTCTGGGGCATCTCTAACGTACTTCCGGGGTGCCTTTAACACTTTTTCTTGGTCCCTTAAGTAATTTTCTCCCGTGAGTCCAAACACCACTTTTCAAGCCAATTTTGCCGCAAAAGCTTATTTCGTCGGAAACATCTACAAATACATAAATAACCAAATAAGTACAAAATCGAGCACTAATAATACACTTAATTGAGATCAAAATAGACACATAAATGCGTCTATCATTGAACTCTTAATACTGACATTAAATTTCATGTTCATTCTTAGCCGAATAGCATGATTTTCCTGAAATGTCTAAATTAAGATATACATGAAAGGCACAGCAAGCGTGCTATATGTAAGAGTAGACAAAAAGTTAATGATTTTGCTAAACGTGCAAAATCCATCTAATTTACTTAACTTGTGCCGATACACCAAATTTGATTATTTGACCTAATTTCGTGTCAACTCGCAAAATTTGATTTTTGCCCTAAAAATGGAGTATGTAGGATATCTTTATTCCTATTGGTCTAAAACCAAGCCTATGCAATCTAGGAATTAGCCTATCAAGGGCCGGTGGGATAAAAATCCTAGCAGGAGTTGGAAAATCAAAGAAAAAAGAAATCGTGGCTGACTAGGTCAGTCATGGAGATGAGCACGAGCGCGCTACCTGGCCGGTCGATTGGCCCTATCTCGCACCTCCCATGGCCGACTGGACATGCTCCATGTTAAATACCACATGATCCTCTTCTTAACCGATCAATCAGATCACTCCTAGCCTACATGCTCCGTCCTAAATCTTCAACCAAAGTAGGTTGGTCGAGCTTCTTAATTTTCTAAAGGATTAAATCTTGGCCGCCCAAGTTAGTCGCAAACTCATCACGGCCACCCAACTTGGCCAGTTGCTTTGGATAACCTAAATCCTTACATGCTCGGTTAACAAGGTGCCATCGTAATTACCAGTCACCCACATATTATCCCGACCAATCAGAATACTCATAGCCTACGTGCGTCGCTTCCAATTGACGATTAAATTAGGCTAGTCGAGCATCTAGGATTTTATTTTAAATGTGATCCTGACCGTACAAAACAATTAAGAAAAACAATCATAACCACTCAACTTGAGCGGTCGAATTGGCAAGCCTATTTCCTATTATTTTCGTCCGGTTGAGTACCATCGTGACTACATGTCACTCATCTATTACTCTGGACAATCGGATCGGTAGTAACTTAATGCTTCGCTCCCGGCGATTGGTCAATTAGGTCTAGTCGAGCTCGTTATTTTGTTAAGGCATTAAATCCTGACGACCCAAGTCTGTCGCGAAGCAGTCACGACTATCCAACTTTGTCGGTCAGTTAAGCTAGCTTAGCTCATTCCCTACACGACAGAACAAGCTTCATGGTAATCACCACCGGCCCCTCTACCATTTCATCCAATAGGAATGTCCCTAGCCTACATGCTTCATTCCCAATAGCCAGCCAAAGTAGGCTAGTCGAGTTGCTTCCAAAACCCTAATTAAGTCAAAAAACCGTCTGTGATGGTCGCAGATTCATCTCGACCACTCGACTTAACTAGGACATTTAATCTGTCAAGATTTAATTTGGATCGACCAATGAGATGCCATGAAAGCCACCAGCCATCCCTCTTCTAAATGGCCAATCACGTTGTCCATAGCTCACATGCGCAACAATCAATGGTCGACCAAAGAAAGTGGGTCATGCTTCTTAAAAATAATTAAGACTAACCGTGTGAGTCACACGTGTTAAGTATTTTAAACATTAACTTTAAGGGTTTGCGGCAGATTCAAACTGCTTATTATCAATGATACATTACATCATCAGTTTTGAATAAAAACCTAATAACAACCAACTGAAGAGCACCACGCCTCTTAGTGCTTCCCCTTGCAAGATAGACTTTTCTTGGCACTACTTACATGTAGGATAACTCATAATTGGTGCGCCTTACATGCATGATAAACGCCACTTATTTAGTTGATTAAACAATCACGTCTTCTTATCCACTTCTCACAACTACTTTTCAGTCAAGAAGAGGTGATAGAATAATCACGTTCCACACAACAAAACTTGTCAACTTAGTCATACAGGTCATCCTAGTCATGCAAGACAAGTTATTCATGAAAGACGATTTCTTTCATATTTTACACGAGACATCAACAATGTCACAAATGAGGGATGTTCATTAGAGTATTGGTTTGGTGGCCTACAACGTGCGGCGTACAACACGCCATTATAAGAAAGTGACGGGTAAAGAGGACAATTGGTAAATAGAGGAGTAATGGATGAGAAAACCGTCCAGTCCTCCCTTAGCAATAGGGACACAGTTTCTACCACCTTCACCTGATCTCCACTACTTCATTACTCCACAACTCCCACTTCCTATGAGATCAGGGTGTTCGACTATGACTTCATATAAATAGATTTTTAATTTATCCAATAAATAATCAACACAAATATCCAGAGAACACAGAGAACTTACAACTTACCATCTTTTGCAACAAGTTCTATTTTGCTGAGATAAGTCATAAACAATTAAAGAATCCATATCTCTGATTTCAACACCTTATCTGCTTCCCACCCAAAGATCAACCATTCTCCTTCATTTATGACCGAAGCAAGACTGGAAAGACTATTTCTTGGTTTAGGCCATAATTGTACAGATTGATCTCTTGAATTTAAAGTACTCATGTGCAGTACATTTGTTTGGGGTCTAGACTCGTTTCTCATCAACCTACCCAATGTTACTATTTTCTCCAGAATCAGTTTTTACCCTACTACAATATAGCAAAGATTAAAATTACCTGATCAATTAAGTTTTTTCGTCAAAGATTTTTCTAACTTATTCCACCCATAATGGAAATTAAAAACTTCAACGACGACTCCTAAATCCCAAAAATTCATTGAAGGTGAATCAAAACCATAGATATTTTCTGTAGATGCTACTTTAGAAAAAATAGAGGGGAGATCAACAACTCTAACTTTGGACTTTTTTGGATGCTGATCAGCTTGTTGATTGCAACATCAAACTTGAGTAACATATAACCTTTATCTCCAATTGGTATACAGATAAAACTATGCGAGAGAGTCATAGAAGATCCAACAACTATTACCTGTAAGAAAGATTTAATTGTATAATTAAATAAAGTTACTTGTACTATAAAAGAACCAAATCTCTTCGACCAAATCTATCCCAATTTAAAAATCCCATTAGCTGCATCATTAGGAGTGAAGCCAAGCCAAAATATATAATAAAATATAAGAATAACCTATGTGACCGCACCTTTAAATCTTTCCAAGATGTTAAGTCCAGAATAAAACCAAGTGAACTTAAAAGATTTAAAAAGAATAAAAATAGTGGGAATTCGAAGAAAATCCATGGATGAAACACCATAAAAAGCAAGTAATTAAAAAAATCTTCATCTCATAAAATCTCAAGAGAGAGGAGATCCGAGAATAACGTAACCTATAACTATATCCTGATGCGGAATAATATGCTTGATAAATCCAAAGTATTATTTTTATCCATATACGAGATAATAATGTTTACCACATTATCTATGTTAGAGCATAACTCGGTTGAACCCACCAAGCGCTGGTATGTCAAGTTTGGTAGTCATATTTTAGTATCAAAACTCATATAGAGTCACTGGATTATTTACTAGAGTCAACTTCGTTTAGGTGAGACTAGAAATTTTAGGAATATTGTGACGTACAAGTATTACTATGAAGACCTGAAGAAAGTGAAGAAGTAACGACTGCAATGAAGACATCATCCTTCCTCTCGGGGTTAGTAATACTGACTTGATATTGTTTTCATTCGTAAAGTGCGTTATTGAAAACATAACATGCGAGGTTGTATATATAATACTCTATAATTGGACTTGGTCGCTGCATTATGATTAAAGTGTCAAGGAATCATATTACGAAGTATAACGCTTATCTTTTGAACTTCGTAAATACGACATAAACATAATCTCTATATTTAGTTACTTGATTATGTGTATGGTTATAGGTGTGATTTCATCCTAGAAAACTATGTATTATTACATTGGTTTAAGGAAGTAGATTTATGAACTTGTTTCATAATCGAAAGGGAAATCATGAATGTGTTGTTCCGGTTCTTTAATTAGTATCTTTTGAATGACCAATACTTGATGACAAGGTAGAACCTATTTTGACTTATGTTAAGAATCAAGGTATAACCGGTCATAGCCTATAATGTGTAGCAAGGTGTAACCGGTCACAAGATGGTTCTGAAAGAAAGGTGTAAACGATCACAAGATTATTACGAAAGCAAGGTGTAATCGATCAAAAGCTATATTGAGAAGTAGGGTATAATCGGTAACAAGATGAATTGGGAAGCAAGGTGTAAATGATCACAAGCTACTCTGGGAAGTAAGGTGTAACCAATCACAAGCTACATTGAGGAGCATGGTGTAACCGGTCAAAACCTATCTTGGGGAGCATGGTATAACTGGTCACAACTCATATTGTGAGTCTTGGTATAACCAATCTCAAGAGCAAAACCGAGTTTCAAAAGTTTACACATTTCTTCATGGTTGTGTGTGAATTATGAATTAGGGTTTGCTTAGACATAGTTCTAGATGTTGGCATTATTTGAACATGTACATAGCTCTTATCATTAATTGTTCAAAGATATTCCTAGATGCTCACGGTGATCCCATACCAAAATATTGAAAACCATTTAATTATGATTTTCATAATATATGTTTTAATTACCAGCAATTAAAGCATATCCTCTGGAAAAGATTATTAGTTAATGTGCTACACTAATAATAGAATTTTTCTAAGAGAGATTTGGGAAATATTGTTTGGAATTTAATTGGGAATAGAAAAACCAAAATTAGGTACTTTATTGCATATCTTGAGAATATTTTTGGTTTTAGAATTTCCTTATTGTCCAAACAACCTTGGTCTATAAATACTTGAGTTTACATTTCTTGCAAACTATCCTAAGATCCAGGCAAACTTCATTCATGTTGTTTCTGGTGGAGCTGCCTAATCGGAGAGGAAAATATCCTAATTAGGAGAAATATAAATATCTTACGACCGCTAGTTTAAAGACTTATGTGGAATTAAGAAGCTCTACGAGTACCGTTGGTGAGAAACTAGATATTTGCATTGTTATTTTAGTTTTGGATCATTGATTTGATTGACTAACAATTGTTGAAACTTTGGTTGCACCTAGTTTGATTATTCTTGAGAGCCTTATCTTCTGACATAAAGGTCACTCAAACTAGATCAAAGTATCGACGAGATCTTTAGAACCATTTGTTGACCTAAAGACATCTTGTGATAATCCATTGTTAACAGACTCCGTTCTGTGCGTGATTGATCACAAGAGAATTCAAGTTTGTTTTGTGCGGGTTATTGAGAAGGAAATTAAAGATTTGTAAACAAAGAAGATTTTATTATTAGTTTTCGTATCTTGTGAATTTGTGCACACATCTTGATTGGCTGGGATCCGACATAGATTATATTTATCTAATCAGAAAGTCGTATCGATTGGCAACTATCATTTGGTGGTATTTTTCAATATCTGAATCTAATAGTTGTGAATCTGAATCTAAGTTAATAATTCAGATTGATCTTACCCGACAAAGGAGTTTATTAGTTTAAACTGAAGATTCTTTGTTGAAAACTCAAGATATCTTTCACCAAAGATTGAATAGAGTGGTTGTATTTCGTTACTGTTTTGAATATGATCCAAAGGAGTGCTGATTCACATGTGTGACTCTGGAAGTCGAAGGAGCAGGGATACTGAGGAAACTAAGTACCTAGGGGTAGTATACTTGGTCTCAACTATACGAACTTGGCCTTAGATTTTGTATATCAGCTTAATTATGTGAGTATTCAACTGAACTAGGTCCCGGGGTTTTTCTGCATGTGCGGTTTCCTCGCTAACAAAATCTTGTTGTGTCATTTGCTTTATTTTATGCAATTATAATTTTAAGCAAATACACTTGTACGTTATTTCCTTGTCACTTGATATTGATCCTATAGTGTTTCCTTTTAATAATGTACCTATTATCAAGTGAACACTTTGTTATTGTATTGTCTCGATCTCGTATCCATATACGATCACAAAAAGTGTATACCATAGTTGTTGTATTGTATCGAATTTGTACATAGACGATCACACTTGGTATCAGACTTAGATTTTCTCTGCACACCCTGACATAAATTACGACACCTTCTGATCAACACCGAGAATTTACTCCAATACCACCAAGATAATCATCTCCTCAAACAAGATGCCTTACTAACATCTCCATACGAATAATCCATAATGATATATCTTTCAACATCGATAAGTACTCCATAAGTACCATAACGATGTACTACTTCCACGATTAATGATCTCTCACATACCACCTCAAGAGGTGGAATGAATTCAACAAGTCTCCATTAAGAATTTCATTGACGATTCCATTAAGAAGCGATAATTAAACACATAACCTAAAGTTCCTTATATAGGAGTCACAAACTTGATTCCCTAGTATTGAACTCCTTGGATTAGGAAACCCCATAACTAGGAAACCATGGTCAATTAGGAAACCCATCTTAATATTGTAATTGACCCATATTTGGAATCCAACGTTTCTATACAATATAATCTGGTTTAACCTAATTAACAAAGCTAACCAAATGGGCTAAACTTAATTAACAAGCGCAAAATATTTTGGTTTAGGGGTTTTTGAAATTACCTCAAAATGACTCTATTTTGTTTTATCTGATCGTCTGTTTAATTATTATTGCCCCAAATAAATTCTGGTTCTCTTTCACAAACCCTAAAATAGAACTCAAATTTTTTTCAATTTTTCTAAAATTAACAAACTGATATCAATATAATGGAGGATACTCTTAGAATCTGATTACAGTTACATTCTTATATCAATCATAGTACAACACATAGTTACTAATGTAAAGCTTAGAACATCTCCAGTAAAGGGAGAAAATTTTGTATTTCATGACACATAAGATTTTAGATCCTTGTTTAAGATAAATTCACTTCCAATAGTTAATCCTACAAAATATGATTCATGACAATGGTGTAAAAAAGGTCTTAAAGAAAGTCTTGACTAGACTTCCGGTTAGACCTTCCATGTCATGTTTTCTCATTTCTTTCATTTGATAATTATTAAAATAAAATCAAATGATTAAAACATATATACATAAAATATTATAAGGATTAAATCTCTATACTACTGGAGATTTTTTTTATTTTACAAATCACATTTTAAGTCATTGAAACCAAAATAGTGATTAGATGATTGTTTACAAGATAATAATCAAAAACCAAATACAAATAATGACACCAAATTCTTGTGTATGTAGTAGTGATGAACGACGGTGTGAAACGGAAGCAACTCCGACCATTTAAAATAATTATCTTCTTCAATAAGAGATGCTTCAAATAAAATAAAGTATGTTGCCCAGAATCTTGTAGATTCAAATGAATTCGGATACCTTGAATCCCTCTTGATGAGGTCTGAAGCGACAGTGAGCAATTCACTGATGTTCTTGATGAATCGAGAAAATCAAGACAAGAATACCATGGAGAATTTTAAAAATTCTTTATTAGAGAGAAGAAAATCGTCGTAAAGACGAAGAAAAGATCGCTCAAACAGCGAAGAAATAGGTCCATAGACACCAAAAACAACAAAAATAAAACTTAAAAATATAAATAAACTATTTTTTTCATTAAAAAAAGAAAAACAAACTAAATGTCCTTACTCTGATCTAGCCCAAAATGACTAGTTCTGAGCAATAAGAAGGAGGAAGTTCTAATGTCTTCTTTTCATCTTTTAGGAGAGTACCGCATTAAAAAAGAAACATGACTCTCATAAAAAAAATGACTAAATAGAAGTCTCTTTAGTAGGTTATTATTTATATAATCTAACATTTGATATATGCGAACTAAGGCCTATACACCCAATAGAGATGCTCTAAAAGTGTGAATTTAGCTTTCTAAACTCCTCAATTGATGTAATTTTAAGTATTTTGTAATGAAGGACGTTATTCTAAGCACACATGGTAATATAACTATCCGTTAACTATTTAATCGCTCAGATGAACATGTCAAATTCACACTCTTTAAAAGAGTGTGCGCACGAAAATAAATTACGATATAAATCATTTTCATTGATTATTTTGATCGTCAAACAATAAGTATTTCATTCCATAAGAAACATTTACATAGTGGTTAATTTCCAAGTAAGACAAGTACTTCATAACATGAAACAAATACAAAGAAATATGCAAAAAAATTAATAAAACCCGAAAAGAAAGAGCGATCTACACCGATAACACCCAAACCCTTGTACTTTGAGGTTGGAGAACAAATGATACTCAAAATTATTTTGATTGATTTTCTTTTTGGAAAAGAAATGCTCGTATAACATTACTAAATACGATCAAATAAAAATAAACTATATATAATATTACTAAAGACACGAAATCCAAAGAACTATATTTGAGCAAAGGAAGGAGATATTGATGGGTATTTGTCTTAGTTTTTGAGTGTCATAGATCAGTGCAATCAATATTCGATTGGACATATGGTATTTCGCCACTGTAAGAAAACATACTTGGATTGCCTAGTCATAAAAGAAAAGAACCCTTTTAACAAATATATAATATACGTGAAAACTCCGTGTCACTTGCATTCTGGCTTGTACTGTAACTTTCGCCGTGAAAGTAAAAACCCCATATTTCCCCCAAACCAAAACCAACTCTGTCTTTTTATCTTCTACGAAATTGAGGCTTTGAACAAAAAGAAAATTAGATTGAGAGAAATTTATTGTTATATGGAGAAAAAGATAAAAAAAACTGCTACTTGTCTTGATGAAGTTGATCGAACCATGTAAAAAGGAGAGGGTACCAAGTACACCACCAATTTTTTTGTTCGGTAACCTGTAATTAGAAGTAGATCAAATCAAAGATCCTTGAAAAATAGGTATATGTATAGCTTTTATCTTATCTCTTCCATAGTCAATATGTCTAGACACAAATAAATTCCGTGAGCTTGGTTTATAAAAGAGTTCTTGGACGATCTCAAAAATCAATATCTAAAATCAATCTAATCGTATCCAAATCAAGAGATCCAAAATTCTTATAAGTATGAAACTTGCAATCTATCATTCAAGATACGAATTCAGCAAGAGCGAATTTTGTTTTGGTCTCAATTAGTAAGGACTTAAACTATCTATATTGATTACGTACTACTTGTACTATTCGTGTTATAAAGATAAAAAATATAATACAGAAAAGAAAAAAACAAGACATCAGAATTTTTGTTAACAGGGAAAACTGCACCTACAAAAAAAACGGGACCTCGTCCAGATTTGAGCATCAAACTGTATTAAGACTCTATAGATACTATCCTACTATAAGACTTCAGGTCGGAATGTAGTTGAGACTGAATTAAACCTCCAAGAAATTCAGCTGCAGTCGTGTTCCTTACGCATGTTGGACCTTCGCAAGGATCTACACAATTGAGTCACTTAGCTTACGTCCTTTACAAATTAAGAGTTGCTTCAACCTAAGTGAAGACTTTTGATACTAATCTGACTCTAACAAATAAGCCTATTTGATTCGCCTTTTGATTTTTCAATCTAGGTTTGGAAATTTATTTGCAATAGACAAAGTCCTGCAAACCTTATGAATTCGAAACACTTACACTCATTTAGATGAGAAGCATGGACTACTAACTACCCCTCAAGAATAATCCAAACAAATCAAAAAAGTGTTCAAATATTTATCTTGAGGACTCATAAAATCTGAGAGAAGAGAACTTTGTGATTTCTATCTATCTCGTTCCTGATCTGAGATTACGAAAACCTCAAAGATCAATAAGAAAAAAAATCAGGATACAAGAACTATTAGGTAAAAGATTGTCTAACCTAGCTTCATGAATTCCTAAGCGAAGTCTTTAAGTCATAACCTAGAAACAATTCACAAAAAACCTAGGTTATAGAAGACGACTCCAACTTAGTAACTAGAACAAAGAAGTGCTATGGATTAAGAAATCCTGTTCCAAGAGTCTCCCTATTTATATATTTTCAAGGCTCTAGATAGCTTTAAATTCAAGTTAAGTTAACTTGAGATTCATGCAAACATTTTCTCAGTTTATATGAAACTCTTATTAGGAATCCATGTAAACATGTGAGACGTGCACCTTGAAATCACACAGAATAATACACAATATGGTCCAGAGTACTCTAACCATGTACAATGATGGTTCATGTTGGAAAGTATACCTATTGAACCTACAAGCATAAGTGGTATTCATTAACAATCAAAACTTAAACTATGATTAATAAACATGAAGAGATTTAGTGAGCAAAGTCGTCTTAGAACTGTTTATGAGAGTTGTAGCATGCCAAATATATTTTTGAGAATAGTTTATGGGCATAAATATAAATCAAAACTGGGTATGTATGCGTAGCTATGGGAAGTACGCGAACTTAGGCTCTAAGCTACGCGTACCAGGTATGCATACCTTGGACGTTCATAAACTCAGATCCTAGATGTACGCGTACTGGGTATGTGTACCACTGCCCACTCTCGAACTCAGATAAACATGGTACACGTACTGGGTATGCGTACCTACTATGTATCATTTTATGAAAACACTCTTTAAATAATTAGAAACATTCTCAATCACCATACATAATAAATATCATTACTTGGGAATTTTCCAAGTGATCAATTTGAAACAAAAATAGTTCATGAACAATATATTTTTCTCAACCAATATTGTTAAGGATCTAGAATATCCATTGCTTGATTCATATTTCAAGAGATTTAGTTAGACAAGCTTGACTCGAAATTTCTTCTTTGCAATATTAAATCTGCTAAAATCGTACGATATAGTCTCATAAGATAGAATGGTAAATGGTGTCTAAATTAAATAGGATGGTTCATTCTTCATATACCTCTTTGTCAATGAAGTTCTCCAAATGTTCTCATTTGTTCTTCAGTCTTCGATCTTCGAGGGTTATTCAGTGCCACACTTTATTTCTAGTCCGAGACTTGACTTTAGTAGACTTGACTTTGATGATTGAATAAATGATGTTATTTGAATACTTAGATTTACACTATTAAGTGCTTGTGGTGTAGGTTCAAGTCATGGCAGTGTATGTTGAAGTCCTGGTTGTGGAAGTCAGCGAAGTTTGAGAAGTCATAGAAGTCAAAGAAGTCGCCGTTCTACTCCAAATGTAGCAGTAGATACACAATTAGCAACAGGTGATGAAGTCATTGACATGGAAACAACTCCTGAAGGTTTGTTTACCGAATTTGTAACTGACACTTTGAATCCTAGTGGTGGATTGAACATTGAAGCGTTAGGAAATATACTCTTTATATCCCGATTGCCTCAATCACATTAGTATTTCACCTGTTTCAACCTCACCCATTTCAAGATTTCTATCGTGTTCCCCTTCACACGAATGATCACCCTCAGATTATTTTTCAAGGTCTCGGAGATGATTCTATTAATGAGACTCAAACACCAAGTGAGAGTCAAACCGGTGAGTTATCGGCTATGTTGAACATTATTGTTTATCCAGAAAACTCGACGGGTGTATCTTTAATGGTTAGAGAATCTGTAGTTTATGAATGTAATTTAAATTCAAGAGTTTGATGTAGTTGTTTTTTTTATTAATGAAAATTATCTTGTAATTAATGTTAAATTCCAAAACTGGTTTTTATTAAGTTTTAAGAGTCCAAATTTGTGCACTCCTTAAAAAAGAGGGTGCACATTCCGATATCCGGACGCCCTTATTGGTTGTTAAAATTTCTAATATCACTTGGTTTATTAATGAAAAGACGAGGGTACCAAAATACACCACAATATTTTTGTTTCAACCTATAAGTTTGATACCAAGTGTGATCGTCTATGGACAAAGTCGAGACAATACAACTTGATATTTACTTGACAATAGTTATGGTACAAGACCGATTGACTATAGAATCAAAGTCAAGTGATTAGGATTAACATAAAAGTGTATTTACTTTTAATTATAACAAACAATTATAATTGCGGGAAATAGAAGTAAATAACACACACAAGATGCAGAAAAAACCCGAGACCTAGTCCAATACTCTTAGAATTAAGCCGCTACACAAAGTACAATGCCAACTTCGTATAGTTGAGACCAAGTAATCTACCCCTAGTTACTTAGTTCCTTCAGTATCCCTACGTCTACGACCAACCGATCACGCACGTGAATCCCAAGACAGAAAATCAATCTTGAGTTACTTTACCGATATAAAGTCTTAATCACCCAACTCCTTCTAATCGTCTTCCAAACAGAGAAGGAACAAAGCTATTTGGTATCCACTCCAATAATCTTTTAGAAAAGGATTCATTAAGCTATGACAAAGGCTCTTCCGTTTAAACAAGTGAACTCTTTTTTCAGATAAGATCAATCCAAATCAATAACTTAGATTCGGATTCACAACTATCAAATTCAGATATTCAATAATACCACCAAATGATAGTTGCCGATCTAAATGACTTTATGATCAGATAAATCTAATCTAAGTTGGATCTCAGTCGATCAAGATGTGTGCACAAATCACGAGATACGAAAACCAATAAGAAAAATCTTCTTCTTCTTCGAATCTTCAATTGCCTTCTTAAGTACCTTCACAACACAAACTTGACTCCACTTATGATCGATCACACACATAACGAAATCTGTTAACAATGGATGATCACAAGTTGTCTTTAGATCTAACAAAATTTTTAAAGATCTTTGTCAATACTTTGATCTAGTATGAGTGGCCCTTATGTCAGAACATAAGGCTATCAAGAGTAATTAAACTAGGTACAATCAAAATTTCAACAACCGTTGTCAACAAAATCAATAATCGAAAACTAAAATAACAATGCAATTATCTAGTTCCCACCAACGGTACTCGTAAAGATTCTTGATCCCACAGAAGTCTTTAAACGAGCAGTCGTAAGAGATATCGCCTAATTAGGGTACTTTCCTCTCCGGATAGATGGCTCCACCAGAAACAACACATATGAAGTTTTCCTGGCTCTTAGGATAGTTTGCTAGAAATGCAAACTCAACTATTTATAGACCAAGGTTGTTTGGACAACAAGGAAATTCCAAAACCAAAAATATTTTCAAGATATGCAATAAGTGCCTAATTTCAGTTTTCCTATTCCCAACTAATATCCAACATGTAATTCCGAAATCTCTCATTAGAAAATATCTAATATTAGTTTAGCACTTAACTAATATAACTTTCCAAGAGATATGTTTTGATTTGCTGGAAAATCAAAAACATATAACTGAAAATTATTAATTAAAAGATTCTCAATATTTCGGATTGGGATCACCTTGAGTATCAAGGAATATCTTTGGAAAATAAAAGATAAGAATTATACTCATGTCCAAATTCTGTCGGCATCTGGAACTTTCCTAATTAGCAAACCCTACCTAATTCCAAACTCACACAAACCCATAAAGTAAGATGTGAATATGAAGGATCGCTTCTACCATGACTTATAACATAGGCTAAGATCAGTTCTACTAAGTCTCCAAGTATAGGTAGGGATAGGTCCTACCATGAATCAAAAATATCTAGAATCGGTTCTACCAAGACTCCCAATATAATTAAGGATCGGTTTTACCATGTCTCCCAACAATATATAGGATCAGTTCTACCAAGGTTCTGAACATAAGTCAAGATGCGTTCTATAACATATCCCAAACTAGGTAAAGATCGGTTCTACCAAGTCTTTCAACATAGTTCAATATTGGTTCTACTAAAGTTATTACCTAGGTTCGAATTGGTCATCCAATAGATCTTCAATGAAAACCGGACCAAAACGCCTATTTATTTCCTTTCGATTATGAAACAAGTTTCGTGTATGTACTTCCTTTAAACATATGTAATGAAACATAGTTTCCTAGGATGAAATCACACATATATCCAATAAAAATCAAGTAACGAGTTACATAGATTATGTCGATGTCACTTTTACAAAGTTCAAAAGATAAACGCTATACTTTGTAATAAAATATTCATCCTTGACACTTTGATCATACTAAAATGACCAAGTCTAATACTAAAGTATTAAATATAACCTTGCATGTTATGTTTTCAATGTTAAACGACTTAAAAGCAACAAATAGAAATGGAAACAAGTCAACTCAGTATCACAATACCTCAAGTGGAAGGATGATGTCTCTGTTGTAGTCGATACGTCTTCACGATCTTCAGATCTTCAGTGTAATACTTGTATGCCAACATTCCTAGACTTTCTAGTCTAACCTAAATGAAGTTGGTCTCTAGTTCATTTAATCAAGCGACTTTAATTAAGTTTTGATACTAAAATATGACAACCAACTTGACATACCAACGCTTGGTGGGTTCAACCAATAAATGCTCTAACAATTAACTTTGTTTTAATTTACTTGTTTAATGATTTATGTGATAAAATCTTCTGATTTTGGTTATTGTTGCCAATATTATACGAGGGAAAAAAGAAGGATAAAAACACATATATTGATTTTTAAGCATTATAATCAATTAAACATTGATTTCTAAAAGTAACAAATGATGGATTTGATAATTGTCTCCATAAAATATCAGTAGTGAAGATTAAGATAGATACAGAGTGAACAAAGGAACAAAGATGTGAGAGAGAAAGAAGAAACAAACGGTTATCTTATACTCTTTTGTATTCAATGCAATTTTACTTAAATTTTAAATTTTCAGTTAAACCTAATATTTAATTAAAAAAGTGCATACACTATATAAAAATATTATTACATAACACTTAGTCAACATAAGATCCATGCACATGAATTTTATAGAGTTCATAACATTAATCATGCTTAAACCTTCTTTTGTTGGCTTCAACAAATTTGGAATGAGCTATAATTTTCTGAAAAAACAAATAAGTAATAAGTTGTAGAAGGTGGATTTTCGACAAAGGCTAAAATTGTAAAACCATAATCTTACATAATCCTGATCCAGCAATCAGATGAGTATTGAAGCTCATGCCTCTCATTGAAGCACAAAAACTCATACCACAAGAACCTCTGACTGAGTATATTGTCTCTCAGAGCATACATGAATATGCAGTCACTCAACTGAGGAAACAACATATTTCATAAATACTGAACAATTTCAGCAATTACTTTTATATATAATCGAACGACTGGACGGCTCCTAGACAGCTTTCCTGCTAGTATAGAGCAATAACGTCTTCAGGAGGTAACAATGTTTTCCCTGACTATATAAAAGACATGTGTATAAAATCATTATGATTGGACGGCTCCTAAACAGCTTGCCTGCTAGTATATAACGATAACGTCTTCAGGATGCAACAACGTGTTTTCCCTGACTATACTATGCATCATAAATATGACGCTTCAACAAGCTCATATCGCCCAATTCTCGAATAATTAACGCTCCTAGACAGCTTGCCTGCTAGTATAGAGCCATCAATTAATTATTTGTAGTCATTAGATTCATAACTGAATCCTAGAAAATATTCTACGTTCTTCATAATATTTCATTACTTCAATTCATGGCTCTTCCCAGCAGAATTACATGGGTTAGTAATAAATATTCAACTTACGGGCACCTGAGCCGCTATCGAGTAAGCCCCAAAATGGTGCAAGTGTATTCAACATTAACGAGCACCTGAATGCACGAACGAGCATTCCAAAACACGAAGGAACGATGAACCTATGCAAAATAGGAAGAAAAAAATAATAATAAAATATTATCTAAGGCGCGAGGGGACTGGGCCCACCGTCCGTCCAGTCATGCTGTGGCTAGTCCCACGACTAATTCTTTATTTTATCATGTCTTATTATTTTTCCTTGATCTCATGAAAATCCCTTCATTTGAACAAATATCTTTCATTTTAAGGAAACTCTTCAGTTTCATGGTGTTTCCTCCGTATCAAGAAAATAATAAAAATTAGGAAAGGTGTCGCAGGACCGAGCTCACTAGCCGTCCGGTCATGCCCTAGTTGTGTCCGGTCCCACACCTTGCGTTCCTTATTATTTTATTATTATTATTTCCTTCATCCCATGAAATTCTTTGATTTCATGATATTTCCTTCACATCAAGGAAAAGATATAAAATTAGGGAACACTCACGGGACCGGGCCACTAGCCATGGCCGGTCCTACATGCCCCTTATTTTATTATTATTATTATTATTATTATGAAAATAATAATATAAATTAGGGAAGAGCACGGGACCGGGCATGCTGGCCGGCCGGCCATGCCGTGAAGATTGGGGGGGCATTCCGAAAAGCCAGAAACTCCTATTTCATTATTATTATTATTATTATTTGAAACGTACCTCTGAGGGCTTTTATTGAAAATAGGGAAAAGAGTAATATTACGTGGAAAGTGTTGGTAACCTAGCTACAAGCTGAGAACCAACACCCTTTTGAATAACAATACCTAAACGATGAAAAATAAAACTGCCAGTGCCACAATTTGCGTCATTATTATTATTATTATTATTATTATTATTATTATTATTATGGTTTCCTTCATCTCATGGAAACTCCTTCACTTCAAGGAAACTCCTTAGTTTCAACAAACTCCTTGATTTCATGATATTTCCCTAAAATCATGAAAATAATATAAAATTAGGAAAATTGCCACGGGACCGGGCTTATTGGCCGGACGTCCATGCCCTAGCCATAGTCGGTCCCACACTTAATGATTCTTTATTTTATTATTATTATTTCCTTCATCTTATGAAGTTTCCTCAGTTTGAGCAAAAACCTTGATTTCTTCATATTTTCTCAAAATGTTTCTCAAACGCGCATCGGAAAATATCAAAATTCTCAGGACTGAGACACGAACACTTTGGTGACATGAGCATATTACCTTGACCGACCAGGGTTGGCTCTTTGGCTTGCAAGAGGCCGGTCCCACATATTTTCATCATTTGACCTAATTTGTTCACATTAGGTTCAAACTCTTCCAAACAATTTGGAATTTCATGGAATGATCGTCAGTCGATCCCGTGACCAACCAGGACCGGCTTCACGACCCCTTGGTCGGTCCCTCATCTCTTCATAATTAGGTTTTATCACCTAAGGCTCAGACGAGCATTATTAATAAACGATTAAACCAGCATTTAATCATCCTTTCACCAACTGGTCTTCAAGAGACTTTGGTATTTGCTCACTCGAGCATCTGGGCACTACATGGCCGGTCCATCATCCCATGTAGCCGGTCCCTCCTTCAGTCCGTGGTTGATTTTCAATAAATCATCAATTGATCAAAATTAGGGTTTTGAATCCAAGGCTCATAATTCTGAGCAGGTTCAAACACTGATAGTTTTACGTTGATCCGTGATCAACATTTTAATTATTATACTCGGCTCAGTTACCAGTATCTTAAATTAATTTTTTATTTGGTCCGCTACCAATAATTCATCAAACGAGCAACATTTGCTCAGGTGAGCAATATTTGCTCAGACTAAGGAATATTGATTCAACTATCAATATTCAACAATTCACCAAACGAGCAACATTTGCTCAGATGAGCAATATTTGCTCAGACTAAGGAATATTGATTCAAATATCAATATTCAACAAATCAACAATATTTGCTCACCTTAACTATCAACATTCATTCGACAATTATAGATCTGTCTCAACAGACACGTTCAACTCATGAGTCCTAGAACATTTGCAAATCATGTTCAAATCAGAAACACAAAGACTCATCGTCTCATCAAGTCAGCAACTGACTAACTAAAATCACGAGACATCAATCGTGTCACATGGGGAATATCAACTAGGGTTTTGGTCTGGCAGTCTACAACACGTGTTCATACACGATGAGAGTGTGAGCAAGTCGTGCAAGCAGTTAGAGGAGTTAGCAAAGCAGTGGGTAGGAAATCAACCAAGTCTCCGCACGATGAACAACTGATTTTAACATGATTTCCACGTCCCCACTCTTTGACTCCAGCAACTGTCACACTTCATGGGATCAAGGTGTCTACAGATCCTGCAATATAAATAAGTATCTGAATCATGATTGAAACGACATACAACCTCTTGTCAACAGACAACAAGATATTAAGAACTCAACATCTGAGCAATTACTCTCAACAGAGCAAATTCAATCAATCAGAACTTATCTTATTTCTTCACACAGAATACACAACACACCTACAATCTTCGATCACCATTGATCTCACACATTTCTCAGCCTCCCTCATACAGATCGACCCATCCTCTCTTGTGACATTGTCTTTGTTTAGGTCTGAGTCCTACAGATTGATCTCTCGAACTTAAAGCACTCCCTTATTGCAGTGCATCTGTGTGAGGTTAAACATTTCTCTCGGTTCAAGGAGTCTCCTCCGCATGGTCGTTTCCTCAATTCCATAAAAACCAGCAAATCGTTTTTCCCCATCTACAGATTGGAGACCACAGTGGGAAATTAATCTCTCGATTGTAATCTCAATTCGTCAAGATGGTTGGTCTTAGGTCTGGTTCAGTTACCAATTCGGGTTCAACACCCAACTCTAACATTGCAAGTTCTAGTGGTACTTCCACTGCAAGTACTACTCCTCTCGACGTTGCAGGCTCTAGTGGTACCGCTAACACCAATCCTCCGGACAGCAATGTCACGCCACATGTTACTACTACACTTATGAGTGCTGGTGCTCCAGTGATCACCCCTGCAAACGACGGTACTGGCGCCATCAACAATCCTCTCTTCAGCCGGTCTTTTGAAGAAGTCAGAGAAAATCTGCGTACCATAGGTGATCTCATGAAGGTACAAGAAACTCTTGCCAAGAATCAAGTTGACATGGCTTCTACTCATAAGAAATTATGAAATTATCTCAAGACTCTTACAAACAAAATGTCAGAGAAAACTCAAGAGAAAGGAAAAGCCAAAGAAACATCTTCGGCTGCTGATCCTGAAGTCACTCCAATACATGTAGTAGATGATGAAGAAGTTCCTAAGGCTGCAGACAGTCCACCAGTGAAAGAATCGTCTAGTTTCACCACTCGTGAAGACCTGGAACGCCTCTTGGAGGATCGTGGAAAAGATAAGACACCTTCTGTCCACCGTCACCAACCTTTATATCCTGCTGCTACATAAAGGATTCCTCTGCCAAAAGGTTATGTCTCTCCAACATTTACCCTTTACGATGGAACGGGCAATGCTCGATAACACGCTTTTCGGTTTCTAGAGGCGTTGGGTGAACATGAGCACAACCATGCCGCCTGTCTCAAGGAATTTTCAAAGTCTCTGAAAGGCAGAACATATACCAGGTACAACAACATCGCATCAGGAAGTATCAAAAGTTTGGGGAAAATGATTAACGCTTTCTACAGAAAATATTTCTTCGTTTCAGAGCAAATCACCCTCTCTGATCTTGGAAGGATGTTTCAAAGGAGCAATGAACATCCTAACGACTATGTGAAAAGGTGCAGAGTTCAAGCTCTTGACTGTCACGATCCGAATGTCACAGAACAACAACTCGTGGACAGGTGCATCAACAGATGATTCAGGTGTACAGAGTTTTACTGGAAAATCTCAGGTTCCAGACTTTCTTCGAACTTCATGAAGTGGCTAAAAGATCAACAAATACTGCACCTGCTTTACTGGAGAGAGCTAAAACTACAAAAGCTGAGGAACCACGAGAAACTCGAGGTAGCAGCCGACGCCTAGTCAACAATCAGTACAATCTCCAGCCTTCAACAAACATGGTTGATGAAAGGAATGCCGAGACACAACATCAGAGCGCTTCTCCAACATCCCAGACTCCTCTAAAGGCGCAAAGAAAAGATAACCAATCCTTAAATGCACAAACCTCGACCTGGCATCAATGAACGGGGAAATAATCATACAAACTCAAACATCTCTCTTCTCATGAAGGATTGATCGAGTTACTGGAAGTCTGGGTTCAAGATGGTGCAATCAAATTGTCGTTCATCAGGAAAGAGACAACTAAAGAAGAAATGGAGAATCCCAGGTACTGTCACCTTCATAGATTCATCAATCATCCAACAAGTAACTGCAATATTTTGAAGCACATCTTCAAAGATAAGGTTGATCCACAATAACTTCAACTGGGGACTGAAGGAGTACACAAGAATCCTCTCCCAATCAGAACCTTTACACTCTCTAAACAACCAGTCAAAGAAGCAGTTCAATCGTTGATCGAGCATATCTGTGAAATTGCTCTATCTGTTTAAGGCACAAAGGAAAGACATGTTCGCAGCACCGAATTACATTGTGTCAGGGTCTTTCCATTACAGAAATACTCCTTGAACCTTCATCCACAGAGAAGGACATGCACGACTGGGGACTGCTTACCACAGTCTATCTCAGAGTAAATGAATTCGGAAGAATGTTGATCGATGCTGACACCGCCATCAACATCATTCCACTGAAAACCCTCAAAGACACAGGGACAATAATATACTCGTGATCCCATCTCAATCAGAGACCTTGAAGGAACGCTCGTAAATACTTATGGCTACATCACTCTCAGAGTGAACATAAGTTCAACCTGGACAGAAACTAAGTTTCACATAATCAGGAAAATCCAGGATATGAAATTTTCTCCAGACGAGCGTGGATCCACGCTGAAAAGATGGCTACTGACAGAGCGCCTTTGGTTGCACATCTCTCCAACGAAGAAAGTTCTGATCCAAAAGATTTGGCTTGCATTCCATCATCAAATCACTTGGAAGAATTTCAAACTTTGACAAGGTTGAAGCAAGAACCTATAAAAGATGCATACACATTCATCAAGAGGTTCCACACTCAGGGAAATCTCATTCTTTCCATGTCTTTGTCGTTTATTTCCACATGCTATCCTAGCATGGAAACTCAATTCTGCTAGCAACTCTGCAAGACATTATGAGTGGGTAGCTTCACCACATTAATGTTTTACCAAGAGGTTAAATCTGACACCTCTCTGAATCGAGCATGTCACTGAGATGTTCATTACTGAGATGATATCCAAGCATGGCAAAGAACATTTTGGGCGATTCCCCATAGCCTTGCAGGAGTGTCCGTGTGTTACACAAAATCAAAAATCTCTGATGTCTGCACAAATGTTGAGTCCCACAACCGCAACGAAAGAAATGCTGAATCAACAGAAGATACTCAGGGCCAAGAAGATCAAACCTAAAACATTCGATGCTTAAGGGATATGACGCTTCAACGCTCAAGCATATAAGAAGCCTTCAAATTGTACTCCCAATCAAAGGTACACCTTCTATAATGGCGCCTCTAGCTTCAGCACAAATATATCGAAGATGATACACTGATTCAACACCAGCGCGATCAAAGAGTAACTGAACTACAATAAGTCTTCATTATCCCATGGTAAGACTTCTGAAGCAGATGCAACATCATTTATCTATGGATGGCGCAAACTCCTTCAACATACACTGGGGACTTGATCTTATTGGAGAAATCGATTCAAATCTATCAATAAATGTTATCCACATAACAAGTTGTTGCGACCTGATGTGATTCCATGAAACTTCATCAACGAAACTGCTCTACATCACAAATATTGAACGATCAAGGAAATTTTCTCCTCACATCCAGAATGGAGAATGCCGCTGCTATCTGCCATAACAACATCGATTCCCTGATGAAGCCACTTCACGACTCACTGGATGGAGGAGAAAAGACCATGTCGATAATCTATCCTTTTCGGTCTCTGGAGAAACTCCAACCATAGTATCGGCATCAACAAGGATATGTGTAGGAACTCCATTCATGGTCTCAGCATCAACAAGAATTTCTGGAGAAAAATTCAATCGTGATCTCAAGCATCAACAACGGTCTCAAGAGCAACATCCTCATGACATGTTCATCAATTAACCATTCTCTGAAGTATTTCTCGATGAAGCGGACTTCTCCAAGCACTAATGATTCATATAAAGATGTGTATACACGACAGACGGGCACAAGCCAAAGTCTTCCATAAGATGTTCTCATCACCTCTACAAAGGAGATACAACACATCTCAGGCCATGGGTTTAGAAAAACGTACCAATGGGTGAGGAATGGGACAATTCTTCCTCAATGAAAGATGTTTTTCTATGTCTCTTCTAAAGCATACCAAAAGGGTGCATCAATCGGACATACGAGTTGAAAGATATGGCCTTTACCGTCAGTTCTACGAAATCTGAAAATTTTATACGGGATTACAAATTACAAATGTGCACGCTTCGTTGGCTGACCTCTACAACTCCAAACTGAGTGATTCTTTTCTCATGTGATAGATAAGTTTCTTAGATTCAAAAGTTGGGGACAAGCATCGAATTCTGACGTCGTATGAGGTTCCTACAGCTTCCAGAGCATACAACATGCAAGCAACAATTCTTAGACGGGATTCATAACTTCCAAAGTCGATCAGTGTCCACCACGTCTTTCCAATAAGTCCTTCATAAAGGTACCTCCAATTTTGACCACCTAGGTCTCTACATCAATTTTTCTACTTGGGTCCTCTATCTAGGTCTTGCCAGAAGATGGGAAAACGAAAAGGATAGATTTAACAAAATACTGGGGACTGATGGTCCACTGATCATGGCGATCAGTTTCACAGTCCAATATCCGTGACACCAAACTCTCATGTGCTAATTATTCATCATAAAAGTAATGCTACCACTGGGACATGCAACCATGGTCATTACATAACCCCCTATTGAGAGCAAACTCAATCATGGTCCCGTGACAAGGGTTTCAGAAGTGATGTTTCTACGACTGACAAAAACAAGATGGCACTGCAGGCACCATGCTCATGTATCAATCAAGGGTTCCTGATATCAAAATGAATCAATGACATTAAAATCCTTCACCAACCGTTCAAGACACAAGCGAATGGTCTAAAGACACAACATGAGTGTTTTACAACAAGCTCATCTGAGATGAGTTTACACTGTCCCGCATAAAGAAGCGAGCTGGGAGCAATTGGTGAAGAATCTAAGGTTCAGTCATATGTCATTCTCTTCGTCTGGATGTTCTATACAACATATTAAAAGTTCACAGCAATTGGATGAACGAGCAAAGAGATTTGGACTACATGACAGCTGAAATTTTTCTGAAAACCTCCTGGAAGTTTACTGTTTCGTCGATTTCGTCCCTTAAACATGCTCAAAAGCCAAAACGCTTCTTTAATAAAGCTTGAAAATTTTCTGAGGATGAAGAAACATGGGTAGATCACAAAATTCCGACATCGAACGAAGATTTTACAACATTTTCAATAAAGACCTAACTTCTGAATTTTCTGATGACGAATTATGACGAAATTTTTCATTCATCCACGCCAGGAGTATACCATCAAAGCAAGGACGTACTTCATCTTCAGCTGATAGTCTCACTTGTTGAAGTCGACGGTGTTTTTTCTGATGAGATATGAGCTTTTCATCTTCAGCTCTTTTCTTCTGACATTTCATCACATCTCTGCTTTCTCTCCGCATCTACTAAGATCAAGAAAGCATATATCTTAGCACGAACCACTCTAAGATGATCAAGAGACACCGTGTATCATCTTTCCAACATCTCTGAAAGGTGATTCACCTCGGCATGAACATTTGTAGAAGTCTTCATCTTTGACTTGATATTTCTGGAGCATTCCCCGGAAGAGCCAGAAGAGTGGTTGTAACCAGAAGTCACCATTATCTGAGGCGAAAGACATGGAGTCATGGATATACCAATAACAAACGCGTAGCAGAAATGGTAACAATCCAACTCTTACCTATTTACAATTTCACTAGTTGTAGTGATTATAACGTCAGGATTTCGAAAACTTGCTCGTTCCTTCAAACCTGCAAAGACGAGCAAAATTCATTATTCAAAATCATAACTTGATAAAACCGTGAACAACCCACGTGAATTTTAACATCCACTGTTTTTGCAAAAATTGGACAGACGTTCATTCTACAATTGTGAAAACTCACATACAAACATTATTTCACCATGTATAATTGTCTATTTTCAACAGTTGTTCAAAATAATTTTACAAAAAATATGTTTTAACGTGAAATTCACGTCTATATATATTGTTGCTCCCTCGAGAGTATATTTTCAAAAATTTGTGAAAGCTTACATATCGAAAATAAATTTTTTCATGAAAGCTCATAGACAAATGTTTTACTAACAGACGCACGTCTATTGAAAAAAAACTTTTTCTCTCGTACAAGCATCCACCTTTGAAACGAGAGTTTATTAAAATCTCATATATTAAAAAAAAAATCTAGGGATTATTGCTAGTCTCTTGAACTAACGATCGAACGAACGTCCATTCCTAAAACAAGGGTTTTTACAAAACTCACGTCTATACATGCATATTTATATATAATTTTAACATGAAAAACTCATGAACAAGTTATCAACTTCTGAAAAAGAAATAAAAAAAGAGCGGTGCTACACCAATTTACGCTCGTCAGACGATGCTCTATCATGCTACTGGGATCTTCGTTCAAGCCATGGTTCGCCCGTACAATCGAAAATCCGGTAACATTCTATCTTACGACTAAGTTCAATTACTTATTTCGTCTGTAACTAGAAAATCACCATCCAGTGTTGACTGGGGAACATGACTGTCCCTCACTAAGCAGGGAACTTAATGTAGATGGTGGATTTTCGATAAAGTCTAAAATTGTAAAACCATAATCTTACATATTCCTGATCCAGCAATCAGATGGGTATTGAAGATCATGCCTCTTATTGAAGCATAAAAACTCATACCACAAGAACCTCTGACTGAGTATATTGTCTCTCAGAGCATACATGAATCTGCAGTCTCTCAACTGAGGCAACGACATATTTCATGAATACAGAATAATTTCAGTAATTACTTTTATATAGAATCGAACGATTGGACGGCTCCTAGATAGCTTGCCTGCTAATATAGAGCAATAACGTCTTCAGGAGGTAACAATGTTTTCCCTGACTATATAAAAGACGTGTGTATAGAATCATTATGATTGGACGGCTCCTAGACAGCTTGCCTGCTAGTATAGAGCGATAACGTCTTCAGGATGCAACAACGTGTTTTCCCTGACTATATTATACATAATAAATATGACGCTTCAACAAGATCATATCGCCCAATTCTCGAATAATTAACGCTCCTAGACAGATTTCCTGCTAGTATAGAGCCACCAATTAATTATTTCTAGTCATTAGATTCATAACTAAATCCTAGAAAATATTCTACGTTCTTCATAATATTTCATTACTTCAATTCATGGCTCTTCCCAGCAGAATTCCATGGGTTAATAATAAATATTCAACGTACGGGCATCTGAGCCGCTATCGAGTAAGCCCCAAAATGGTACAAGTGTATTCAACACTAACGAGCACCTGAATGCACGAACGAGCATTCCAAAACACGAAGGAACGACGAACCTATGCAAAATAGGAAGAAAGAAAAATAATAAAATATTAGCTAAGGCGCTAGAGGACTGGGCCCACCGGCCGGCTAATCACGCTGTGGCTAGTCCCACGCCTAATTCTTTATTTTATCATGTTTTATTATTTTTCCCTGATCTCATGAAAATCCCTTCATTTGAACAAATATCCTTCATTTTAAGGAAACTCTTCAGTTTCATGGTGTTTCCTCCGTATCAAGGAAATAATAAAAATTAGGAAAGGTGTCGCAGGACCGAGCTCACTAGCCGGCCGGTCATACCTAGTTGTGGACGGTCCCACACCTTGCGTTCCTTATTATTTTTTTATTATTATTTCCTTCATTCCATGAAATTCCTTGATTTCATGATATTTCATTCACATCAAGGAACATATATAAAATTAGGGACGACTCACGGGACCAGGCCACTAGCCGGCCGACCATGCCCTAGCCATGGCCGGTCCCACATGCCTCTTATTTTATTATTATTATTATTATTATTATAGTTTCCTTCATCTCATGGAAACTCCTTCACTTCAAGGAAACTCCTTGATTTCATGATATTTCCCTAAAATCATGAAAATAATATAAAATTAGGAAAAGTTCCATGGGACTGAGCTTATTGGACGGCCGGCCATGCCCTACCCATATCCGGTCCCACACTTCATGATTCCTTATTTCATTATTATTATTTCCTTCATCTTATGAAGTTTCCTCAGTTTGAGCAAAAACCTTGATTTCTTCATATTTTCTCAAAATGTTGCTCAAACGCGCATCGAAAAATATCAAAATTCTCAGAACTGAGACACGAACACTTTGGTGACATAAGCATATTACCTTGACCGACCAGAGTTGGCTCTTTGGCTTGCAAGAGGCCGGTCCCACACATTTTCATCATTTGACCTAATTTGTTCACATTAGGTTCAAACTCTTCCAAACAATTTGGAATTTCATAGAATGATCGTCAGTCGATCCCGTGACCAACCAGGACCGGTTTCACGACCCCTTGGTCGGTCCCTCATCTCTTCATAATTAGGTTTTATCACCTAAGGCTCAGACGATCATTATTTTAATACATGATTAAACCAGCATTTAATCATCCTTTCACCAACTGGTCTTCAAGAGACTTTGGTATTTGGTCACTCGAGCATCTGGTCACTACATGGCCAGTCCATCATCGCATGTAGCCGGTCCCTCCTTCACTCCGTGGTTGATTTTCAATAAATCATTAATTAATCATCAACTCATCAAAATTAGGGTTTCAAATCCAAGGCTCATAATTCTGAGAAGGTTCAAACACTGATAATTTTACGTTAATCCCGTGATCAACATTTTAATTATTATACTCGGCTCAGTTGCCAGTTTCTTAAATTAATGTTTTATTTGTTCCGCTACCAATAATTCATCAAACGAGCAGCATTTGCTCAGACTAAGGAATATTGATTCAACTATCAATATTCAACAATTCATCAAACGAGCAACATTTGCTCAGATGAGCAATATTTTCTCATACTAAGGAATATTGATTGAACTATCAATATTCAACAAATCAGCAACATTTTCTCACCTTAACCATCAACATTCATTCGACAATTATACCTCTGTCTCAACATACACGTTCAACTCATGAGTCCTAGAACGTTTGAAAATCATGTTCAACTCAGCAATACAAAGACTCATCGTCTCATCAAGTCAGCAACTGACTAACTAAAATCACGAGATATCAATCGTGTCACATGGGGGATATCAACTAGGGTTTTGGTCTGGCGGTCTACAACACGTGTTCATACACGATGAGAATGTGAGCAAGTCGTGCAAGCAGTTAGAGGAGTTAGAAAAGTAGTGAGAAGGAAATCAACCAAGTCTCCGCACGATGAGCAACTGGTTTTAACACGATTTCCACGTCCCCACTTTTTGACTCCAGCAACTGTTACACTTCATGGGATCAAGGTGTTTACAATTCTTGCAATATAAATAAGTCTCTGAATAATGATTGAACGACAGACAATCTCTCGTCAACAGACAACAAGAGATTACGAACTCAACATCTGATCAATTACTCTCAATAGAGAAAATTCAATCAATCAGAACTTATCTTATTTGTTCACGCAGAATACACAACACACCTACGATCTTCGGTCACCATTGATCTCACACATTTCTCAGCTTCCCTCATACAGATCGACCCATCCTCTCTTGTGACCGAATTGACTCTAGCACGACCATTGTCTTGGTTTAGGCCGGAGTCCTACAGATTGATCTCTCGAACTTAAAGCACTCCCTTCTTGCAGTGTGTCTGTGTGAGGTTAAACATTTCGCTCGGTTCAAGGAGTCTCCTCCGCATGGTCGTCTCCTTAATTCCGTAAAAACCAGCAAATCGTTTTTCCCCATCTACATAAGTTAATATTACCTCCGTTTCTAGAAATGAGGTATTGTCACTTTTAACTAAAAATAGGTCAAATTGAAAAAGTAATAGTAACTCTTTTCCAGAAATGAAGAGAGTATGATTTTAAGTAAATAAAAATGGGTCATTAAAAAAGAGTAAAAGGTTATTAAAAAACTCACTCGTCCACAGCTGAATAACTCATGATGATATCGGTTTATCATCCAAAAATTTTTCGCATAATTTCTCACATCCTTATTAATAATTGAAAGTCTAGTTTGAAGGTTGTTGGTTCTTTTTGAAATTTCATTACTAGCTAACTCCACAAACCTTTAAACCACACTGTCCCATAAATTAAAAATGGTTAACTTTAGATCTTTTTACTTGTCACTGAGATCCAGGATCTAATATGAGCAACATCTTCTTCTCGAGTGAAGCCTGCACGAACTATTTGAATTGTATGAGATTGAACATTTATAGAGAATTAGTTAATTATTAACTGTCGGTTGACGAACCACTAGTAGCCTACATAGTGTCATGCGACGTCGGAGACGAAATCGTTAGCAATGAAAACCTGACCGAGCGATATAGTGACCATCGAACGATGGAGTCTCTATCGCTCGGCAGAGACAACACCGTGACTGGATAAGGGACACATTAATCATTTACTCAGTTTTGTTTGCCACTTTCATCAAAAATAAAAAATAAAAAAATTGTTTGCCACTTTACCATATATGAGTGAGACAGTGAGTGCAAAAGTGGCAAATCCTTGAATTTGCAAGGTGCGTAGAAAGTGACCTTACGGCAGCTACCTTTATAACTTGCATTTGGGCCTATTTCTCAAGATTGTGACTTGTAAGGATTTGGTTGGGCTTAGACTTAATAAACCCAAACCCCAGACCAGCGTTGCCATAATTTTGTTCCCCTAGAAGCATCTTCCATTGCGACCAAACGGATTTTCACAACCTATCTGAAAGGGGAAGAGTTATCCCAAAAGGTATGATGCAAGATGCCTTTCTACTAACATAATCATTGTATTCTCTGATGGTTTCCGTGTATTGCCATAAAAGAGAAAGCTACTTCAGCAGAAACAAGGCTTAAAACCTTGAACAATAAAGGTGAAACCTTGGAGACGTTAGAAGGATTGCTCCACAACCAATTTGCTCGCCATTGGTCACCATTTCCAGCGCCGCTGCCTCCACAGGGCTTCTGGTTCAGTCTGGTTAAGTCCGAACAAGTACCAATAAAGATTGCCAAACGAAAATCATGACATGAGTAGGTTAATATAAAAATCTCTTATTATAGACCAAATATAAGGTGATCAAACAGCAAAAACAAAGAACAGAAATTACATTACATAAACTTCTAGAGAATAAAAGAAAAAAAAGAAAATGGTGAACTCCCCTCCACATCACACTCTCATCACTCATTACATTTGCATACACATAAAGTACTACTAAAGAAAAGAGAAAAACACTACTTACACACACAGAATTACGTATAAAAACAAAAATACAAATCCATTATTCTTCCTCTCTTTCTCTCTAGTCATGATCAATTTTCTTCTAATAACCCCACCATTGATGAACTGCAACTCCTTCATCCCTTAACCTTCCATACAACGCTAAGCATTCCCAATATGCTCTCCTAGTACTCTTTTTCCCACCACTACCTTTTTGTCCCTGATGTTTACACTCTAAGAAAAGCTCATCCACTAAAGATACAACTTTACTATTCATCATTTCTTCAACCAATTCAGCTTCAGCCTTCATTACAACATACTCTTCTTTCTTCACGTTCTTCCTCAACCAATCTGATATCCCTACTTGTTGTACTGCTGTCGTATCCGATGTTGTCGTTGTCTCGCTTTCTTCGTCTACGACCTCTATCTTATACTTCTTAAAATCTAGATTCCTTGTAGGGTAATTCCTCTCAAACCATCCTGTATTTTTACCGTCGGATCCTACATCGATGAAAACTCGTCGTGGGTATTCGTCTAGTGCGTCGCCCATTATGTCTGGTAGGTACTTGGTTCTTTTCAAGTGCTTCTTGAATTCAGATGAAGATTTTCTTGGTGGTTCAAGGAGAACACCTTCTAGTCCATTCAATGCAGCTTTCTTGGCTTCTTCTACTTCCGAATCAAATGAAAGAAGTTTCCTACTTTTTTTCAATGAGTTACTAATCTTTTTCAGTGCCACAAACGTGGTCTCGAATCTTCGAATATAAACAATTCTGTAATTAGACGGTTTCTGAAAGCTGTTCAAAGGGTTGCCACTCACGGGAAGTGTAACAATTCCGCCTATCTTGAGAATTCTATCGACGAATTCATTTACACGATAACCAGAAACGTAAACAAAATCAACCGTATTATCAGAAACAGAATTCTGACGTTGGATATCAGAATTAGAGATTAAATCCATCTCATTAACAACCAAAATCTGTGGATTAACCTTCTCACCGCTACCGCTAAAGAAGACGGCTTTATCTCCCGATTTAAGTAAGCTTTCAGAACGTAAATCTTTAAGCAGCATTGGTAGTAAACCAAAATCAGCAGAATAATAATAAGATGTCGCGGATGACGCATGAAAATGGGTAGTTTCAGAAACAATACTACCAAGAAAAGAAGAACCCATAAAAGGTATTGCAAGAATAGCTAAAGCCAATAACACAGATCGAGCAATAAGCCTCAAAACTCTAGGATCCGGTATCCTTATAACCAACTGATTGTCAGATATCACTTCAACAGGCATGTTTTTAAAACCCATTTTCTGGTTTCCAAAGAAATCAAAATTAGTAGGACTGTATTTCATCATCATGAATATCATCTTAAAGAGTAAAAAAGCAAGATCGCTGTGTTAGAAAATCAAGATTTTGAGAGGAAGAATTAATGAAAAATTATTTGACGTGAGCATAAGAAAATTATAAGAGAGATAAGATGGGAGGGGGAAAGAAACAGAGAAAGAAAGAGGGAAAGAGCAGAACGTAATGGAGGTTAAGAGATTAGCGACTGCAAAACCTGGCAGCAGTGTGGTTTCCACCCACGAGGGCTAATCGACTACTTCTGATTCTTGACCAAAGAAGCAACAATTGTTTAAACCTCTGCACCTCCATTTTTAACACCACTTTTTTCCTTCAGATCAGTTATTTGTATTGTGCTTCAATCATTTAGCGTAACAAACCAATCATTTTGACCATAATCAAGATTTCATTACAAGTGGTGAATCATGGAGGTGAAGAAGAGGAAGAAGAAAAAGGAATTCAGAAAATTTGTCTACAAGTAATAATGCTGCAGAGAGAGGAGAATGTGTAGACTAGAAAGAGAAAGAAAAAGGAATTATTTATCAATGGTTTTGTTAGAATGAGAGGTCGAGAGATTAGTATTCACTTTTTTACTTCCTATTCTTTTTTGGGATTTTATCTTGCCAACGGTTTTAACCGGAAAACAAGTTTCACCGCCAATTGTGATTTAGTAACTATTTACATCTAAAAATGAAAATAGAGTTCGGGTATGTCAGAGATTGGGTTGGAACATCTTGAAGGACCCGGAAACCCCGTCCACAAAATTGTTATATCTTGAATCAAATTCTTCTTTTTTTTCTTCCTTTTTTGACACAAGAAAGGATAATTTTTCGGTCCGCGAGTTATAACCCCAAAGGTGTCATTATCCATATACAAAAACTCCAACAAAACAAATTGTTCACAAAAACTCCATTTAATATAAACTGTCTATATTACCCTTCTATTTTAAATCACCCAAACAAAAATCAACCACACTTTAATTCTTATTATATTGTCACCCCCAACAAGAAATAAACAACCACCAATAAGCACCGCCGCCACCTCCGACCACCACCTCCGCCACTGACTACCACCGCCGCCGCCACCACCGACCACCACCGCTCCGCCGCCGCCGCCGCCGCCGCCACCACGACCAGCCGCCACCACCACCGACCACCACCGCCGCCACCACCGACCCGCCACCACCGCTCCGCCGCTCCGCCGCCGCCACCGATACTGCGCAATTGCACCACCACTGCCAGCCACCCTACCATCCAGCACCACCATTGTCGACCACCACCACCACCACCTCCGACCACCACCACCACCACCACCACCACCACCGATACTACGTAATTGCATCACCAATACCAGCCACCCTACCATCCAGCACCACCACTGTCGACCACCGCCGACCAAAACCAGCACCACGACCGCCCACCATCACCACCTCCCAAAAATATGATGAAACCGATTTTGGTTTCATCTTGGTTTCGTGAGAAATCACCTGCAAGAATTTTTTTAAGAGGTATTATACATCTTCATGGATAGAAATACATTGTTGAAATACGATGAAACCGATTTTGGTTTCATCATAAATAAGATGAAACCATAATTGGTTTCTGCGCTTCAACAGCAATACCACCAGTTATGTCTCAAGACACATTACTCAGCTTCACCTGGTATATCTTTCCATCTAGGTTTACAGGCAATTCCTCATTGTATTGCAGCACTTCATTGCACCTGCAACTACAGATTCACTTCAATCTCATCCTTGGCTTCACTGCAAACACACAAGTTCCACTCATTACAGCTTCAGTTAACTCAACTGACTGAAACCATTACTCCATAGTTGTAGTTTCTGCAACAGTCACCAACTCCAGTTCCATTGCAACTGCAGCCAGGTCCTGTAGTTCAATTCTTGCAACTTTACATCTCCTGCCACAAACAAAACCACCTGCGATGCTTCCATTAAACTCTCCACCAGAAACTGCAATTGAACTTCAGGCCTGCACTTCTTTCTATCTCGCAATCCCTTCTAAACAACAGCAACATGACAGACTATCCCGGCCTCCAAATTCTGCACATACTAACTTCCATTACATCCATTCTGCAACCACACTTCTTTAATTCAGTTCGACTGCTCGTCTAATGTAGCACTACCTCCATTTCAAACTCCATCAGCAACAACTTCAGTTTCAATTCAACCACCTGTAGCAGCAACTCCAACAGCCTGCACTTGAGCATCGAACATATCCAGTTAAATGCAAGCATAACATCTCCTCCTTGAGATGTACCTGCAACTTCACAACTGCCCCACCTCAGTCACAGATTCAACACCACCATTATCTGCCAATTCTTGTTATATGCCCAGCCATCATCTCTGTAACATCACTGGTTCGTTTCAGCTGCAGTTCTCTTTGCAGTTCAAAACCCATTAGATCCTGTAATTTTTACCTATCCTAACATACATCTAGGTTCAGGCCTTTCAAAGCACAACTCCTCGTTCTTGCAGTTCCATCAGTAACTCCAGTTCATCTGTGACTTCATTCATTCTGCTACTTCAGTTCAGCATCAGTTACACAATTTGCAAACCTTCTATTCCCTGTAGCTCATAACCATCACTTCATCTCAGTTTATAGCTTCAGTCTCCGCCATCATTAGCAACATTATCTTCAGCTTACTGTCGCCACTGTTATCTCCATGTATTGTTCTCAAAAGCAACAGCATAAACAAATCAAACCCATCTACAATTCTTCTCAATTGCAGCATTTCCAGTTTCAAATCTCAGTTCAAGGAAACCTTAATACGACCCCATCTTCTCTGAATCGAACCAAAACTTCCCTTGTTCAACTGGAAATCAAATCCAAGTTAAACCTATCTTCTAAATCTTCACAAACTCTTCGAATCGAATACCCATCTTTAACAAACCCATTTTCTCCTTTTCATTTTCTGATTTCTTCTCTGATATCCACAGCAACAGAAACATCTTGTCAATCCCTTGAATTTCTCGGTTCAGAACTCAATAGTTCCTTTCATCCTCTCTCAAGATCGGACTCAATTTCATCTTCAATTTTCTCCTGCTTCAATTGTACTCATCAGCAGCAGAATCAATTCGTCACCAACCCATATATGTTCTCCTTGTTCTTCAATTGTAATTACAGTTGCAACCCTAATTTCACCAATTTCTTCATCCGATCTTACAGAATCATCAAAACATCACCAGATCCACCTGTGTTTCCTTCTGATTTTTAAAATGAAACTATGGTTATGGTTTTGATTATGGTTGATGTGACGTGAAGAGGAGTTGGGGGTGGTGATGTTTACGGTGGTGGAAATGGTGTTGGTGGTGAAGGAATTGAAGGAGGCGGAGGAGGGTGGTGGTAGTGGTGAGATACGGACGTGAAGTGGTGTGTCGGGGGAGAATAAAATTATTGTTGGTCTTCGTGGAGATCCATTGTTGCTGCTGGTGATGATGGTGGTGGGAGAAGGAGACGGAAGAAAGAAGAAAAAAGAAATCAGAGAAGAAGAAGAAAAGGTCAAGGGCATGTTTTTTTTTTTAAAGTAACAAAAACTAAATTTACACACTATTATTTGGCTTGGGGTTTTTGTCCCAGTTTTATTTGAAACGGTTTTTACTTGGTAAAAATAATATGACCGGTTTTTTCTTATCACTAGTTTGTTCACCTAGGGGTTTTGTCACTAGTTTTGATAATTTTTTATATAAAAAAAAATGGGAAGCTGATACAAGGAGATGGCACAAGTCCAAAACTTAGCCATATTGCCGACAACTCTCTCCGGTGACAATCTATAATGCCTCCCAATTAGTTACAAAATCCCTGAAAGTGTAACGGCTGAACCATTCCGGGATTGCAATTTCCCTGAGATAGCATCGACGCATTGTGTGAAGTTTGGCGGCCCGCATGCGAAAAGCTCTCAAACCAAACCAAGTTGGGGGCCACATCTGAGTAAAGAAGACCATGAATCAATTGTCTATATCAAAATTTAATTTTTACCAAAGATAATTAAGAGTTGTGGGATCTCTATAAAACCTGTAAGCTAGTATCTTCTTTTTTGTTCCCAAAATTGGTTAAAAAGACCAAAATCAACAATTCCTGGATGAAAAAGACATTTAGATATAGATATTTTTTAAATGGCCAAAATTTTAAAAATGGTCAGGATGTAACCAGTTTCATCGTTCCCATTTTTAAATATTTTTTTTATTTTTAATTTACACAGGATGTATCCAGTTTCATCCTTACCATGTTTTAAATTTAAGTTAGGATGAATCCAGTTTCATCCTTACTATTCTTTTTTGTCCATTTCACCCGAACTATTTTTTACTCGTCCATTTAAATCATGATTTAAAAATATTTGGAAAAATAACCCGGTATAATTTTCGCTAACAGATATAATAACATAGTACGAAAATAGTGCTTTCAGATATCCAACACTACTATATTTGGATTTTCCCATTGCAATATATGTAAACTACAATTGGATTCGATCATCAGTTCACTTCAAGTTCCTCCTCTGTCTTTTCATTTGTTCCGCTTTTGGTACTCAAAACTCAAAAAACTCGCATGGATGACATATTCGAAGAGTTTGTAGGTTTCTTGATGCTAGAGGAAGCCGCGAATACTAACGAGGAAGTAGTAATAGATGACAGTTCACATCATAATCATCAACAAGACCAACAATATCGTCATCACAGCTCTACTCTTGCCCCGATTATTGGTCGTGTTGAGGATGATCCTTTGTTGACGAGCATGATGAGTAGTTCTGACTATGATATCATTAACTATGAGCGAGATTATCAGTCGGGTCGAGATCTTTCTGATCCTCCACATAATCAATCCGGTGGGTTAATCTATCAGTCGGATGAACTTCAATCTGATAATATTTTATTGGATATCACCCATAATTTTCAAGCAAATTGTTCTATCAATCAGTACTATGATACGATCAAGACATCAACCCTGCAACAACAACAAGCTGCAGATGTTTGTTATGATCACCCTCAAGCTCAAACACCGTCACCGTCTATACCTTATCTTATCGACAATGTATCCATTGATGCCGACGACAACAAACTCCTAGATCGTCAACCTAGTACAGCTCCAGGACCACATGTACGAGAACAAGAACATGGACAGCAAGCGTTGCCTATTACAGTAACGAATGATGTTCAAGGGCTCAAGAAAAGGAGAAGACAACAGAAACAAGTACTAGTTGATCATGTGGAGGATGAAGAGGAGGAGGAGGAAGATGTTGATCTAGTACCAAATGAGGGTGGTGATGATGATCAATCATCACCAATTATCAGTAAAAATCTAATGTCAGAGCGTAATAGAAGGAAAAGATTGAACCAACAGTTATTCACTTTGAGATCTATTGTCCCCAACATTACCAAGGTATATCCATCCATCCAGTATCCTTCTCCTTATTTTCTTTCTTCTTCATGCACATCAATTGTATATAAATGGGTGGCGAATGCAGATGGATAAAAGAACGGTTCTTGTTGATGCTCTGGCTCATCTACAAAATATACTTCGCCAAACAGAAATCGAAATCGAAAATCAGAATAAAATCTCTTCCTCTACTGCAGTAGATGATCATGGCGATGCCATGGTAGATTCTTCTGTGTCACCTAATTCCTCGGTATTAAATGTCAAAATGGACCATATTCCTTGCCACGGAGCGGTACTCCTAGAGAAGAACGTGGCTGATGTTAATGTTGATGATGACCAACTTCAACCATTACGGCAAATAGTACTACCAATTGAACCTGCAATAACTTCATTGCCATCCGAACGCGCAATTTTTCCAGCTATAATTAAGGTGTAGTACTATCTTTTGATTAACTAACTGGTAGCTAGGAGTACAAACAGTACAGTATTTTAATTACCAACTTAATTACACTGTGCCAAAAATATTCAACCCAATGTCCAAAATTTATCCGGCAATATCATTCATGGATATTGCAACTTAACTAGTAAAATTAGTCATCGTTTTTTATTAGTCTTGAATTTTCGAAAGGGAATCTTTTCACATGCGTATTATGAAAGAAAATCCCAAAACGCGCGGGGAGTTTGAATCCTAAATCCGTACCACCGTACAAGCTCTATACTTTCATATTGATTTGCGCAATAATTTCCCCTTTTTCATTTGATAAAATATATGGATTCAGATGGAAGCGGAGAAGCTAGACGAGGAGAGGTATTTGATAAAGATTGTATTCAATAAAGTGTTGGGAACAATGGGTCAAGTACAAAGATCGGTAGAAATGCTGAAAGGAGTTGATTTTATAAATGTTTCGGTTTCTGAATACGATCAACACCATATGCAATCTTCCTGCTTTCTACGTGTAAGTTCGTTAATCAATCCAGAGAAACTACACTATCGTTGAATTTGCGCTCATTTGTATCGAAACCTGTAGAATGATTTTCTTATCAAGATAAATGCTTTAGATAATGAATATCTTAACTAAAGATACTTTTGTGGATGATTTTTGTAAAGAATACATATCAAAAGTCGTTTTCTTGCTTCAAAAAAATAAATAAATCAAAAGTCGATTTACCACCTTCCTTTGGGTCGTCCTAGGTTATTGATACTTTCATACCTTTAATTACTAAAATTATTAATCTCCACTGTAGGTAAAGAAAATAAAAGGATCTCTCCCCATGGCGGATGAAGATAACATCCTGAACATGTTGAAAGCAACTGCTAAACAGTTGGGTCTACTTCTTTCTCCTGCAGCTTATTCCTCAGAGTAATTTATACTTCAATCTATTGGTTTGTTTTGTGTACGCTTTTTAGAGGAACGTTGCATAAAATTTGGCTCTCTCAATACGAAGCTACTAAATGTATTTGTCTATTTTTTTTTAAAAGATAAAAATAAAAAAGATGTCAAATATTTTATCCACTTGTTACGTCAATTCGAGTGTACAATTAATCTATAAATGTGTAGTTGTTGGTAGTGCACCACCAATAAACCATGGGTGCACATTCCTCCCATTTTTACTGGCTAATGTTTAACTCTAATTACTTCATTTATTTTTAATTTTATATTCTAAAAGTAGTACATGAGAAATTGGAGCGTAATTACACACATTAATAATCTGTATCCTCTTAAAATTCTTTATATCTACTCTATCAGAGTATAGATAGCGAATCTGAGATTGAAGCAGTGAGAGGTATAGGTTACACCTCCGGTTAAGGTACCTTCATTTTTGGATTCATATCTGAACAGCCAAAACATAATTTTTTTAGGCAATACGAGTCTAAATAGATCAAGAAAAAAAAGTCTACAAATCCAAGAAAACCACCAAGATATACAATTCATTTTTGATAATCATTAATTACAAAACAAAAATCGTTATTTGTTGATCATTGATTATATTTGTTTTTGAAATTAAATGATAAAACATCGATTATAATTGGTTGGTGGTGGTGAAGAAAAGTTACTGAAGACTTTTTATCTTAACATTAAGGAGGGAAAGGAAACGATACTGGAGATGATAACGGGCTATCAACAAATTCAATAAGGATTGTGTCTTCTCTACTAGTCCTTCGTGGTTGCATTTAGGGCTGCACAATGGGTAGGGTGGGTAGGATATGGCCTATACCCGTTACCCTACCTGTTTACGGGCGGTTAAGAAAATCTTTACTCGCCACCCTACCCGCCAATAATGGATAGGGTAGGATACGGTTAAAAAACTGGCGGGTAGGGTAGGGTTGGCGGGTATGAGTAGGGTATATGCACCCCTAGGTAGGGTGGGTAGGATATGGCCTATACCCGCCACCCTACCCATTTACTGGCGGTTAAGAAAATCTTTACCCGCCATCCTATCCGCCAAATAATGGATAGGGTAGGATACGGTTAAAAAACTGGCGGATAGGATAGGGTTGACGGGTGTGAGTAGGGTATGTGCACGCCTAGTTGCATTTGATAAATGATACATACAGCTATGCAAACCAATAATTCCTATTCTACAAGAAGTTGTTAGACTAGTTGGGACTTATCAATGTAAACTAATCAGCACTACTATAAGCTAAGTTGTTATAGCTCTATGTATCTATATTAAAAACTCATAATGAAAAGATCAAGGGCTTAACATTTCTTCAGCATTTACAGTAAGAAATATGTATACATTTTAAGGTTATTTATTTGGAAACTTCAGTGGAGACACCGAGAGGGGAGATATTCCAACTGAATTGACAGTCACCAACAACAATGGAGCAGCAGATTAAAATTTCTGGAGAATAGAAGATCTTAATTTGATGAAGGTCTAATTCAGAAGAAAAGTGATATGTGGGAAGTGTTAAACCATGAACTGGGAGATATTAACGATATTAATTTGATTATGCTTTTATTTCTCCAATTCCCCACGAAGGTGTTTTCAAATTACAAATAATATAATAGATAACTAGAGTTAAATTTGAGCCAGTAGGAATTGGAGGAATGTGCACCCATGGTTTAGTGGGGGTGCACATAGATGCACTCATTGGTAACAGTAGTATACATGCCTCATATGATCAATAATATGGAGCTCATGGTCACGGGACATCAAACTCATCAATAACCCTAGCTAGGGAATAACGTAGAATTGATGAATGGCCAGTCAGACGATCGTGCATGATGTTTTGGTTGTTCAGATATGAAAATAAACATTAGTTTATAGAGTACTTGGCTGTTCAGATATGAAAATAAACGTTAGTTTATAAAGTACTTGGACTCTTTTTTTAATAGGAAAATAAAATTGACATCAAGAATAAACGTTACATAAGGTTTTGGGTTGCCCAATAAGTTCCAGCACCCAAAATAAGGTTGTCTCATTCCACTCTTCAACGTTGTTTAAACTAACAGTGTGAACACACAAATCACGAAGGCATCTGAATGTTCACAACCAATCATCGTAATCTAGAATGATTTGTGATGATGATATCCTAGTGTTGATTCCTTGGCTCAAAACCTTCGGGTTTATCACAGCCTCGTCTAACAATTCCATGCGGGGCGTTTGCGCACGGGATATAGGTAAAAACAAAGAAAGCAAAACGTACAAGTAACGATCCATGGGGTTAGACAGATATAAAGTGCTGAAATGTAAGCAAGACCGAGATTTACGTGGTTCAGCACTAAGGCCTACATCCACGGGGTTTGTTGTTTCACTATGTTCTTCACGGTTACAAGAGTAGTCGAATGACTTTTGGGTTTACATGTATTTTCTCTTCTAAAGGATTAACTTACACTCGTAATCTCTCTCTCCTTCCCTTCCTGATTTTTACGATCCCCTTTCCTCTCGGTGGAGAGGGGGTATTTATAGGGTTAGAGTGTGGGACCCATCTCTGAAGGCCGTTGGAACCTTATCTTCTAGTGTCTTGTGTCCATCACGCAGAGGTCCGTGTTTGCCACTTGATCACGCAGAGACATCTTCGCTCGTCCCACGGGTTGATCGACACGTATACTGCTCAGAGTGTTTAATGAGGGTGGTTGAGATGCCTGCTCGTGTCAGACAAGTGTCTTCTGCCCCTGTCACGTCCGTGTCAGCTAACTTTCTCTCCACCGTTGATCTTAGCTTCTTTTGGGATGAGATAAAGTAACTCCTTGGGGTTTATTGGGTGTTCCGTAGTGCATCGTATTTTGATGTCTTGGACTGCATGCTTTCCACGTATTTTTCTGTATACACGTGTCTGATGGTGAGATATATGTGTACACAATTTGCCCCTTTTCTTCGGGCTTGAATGTTTAATGGGTGCATTGAAGAAAACAGTCGTTGCATATTCTTCTATCTCTCCTTATAACTATTCCTAGATACTTGGGCACGTCTTTTATTTGTGCATTAACTGCTCATGTAACGGGCACGTTTCCCATTCCTCCATTAATTTCCTTCTCTTACTTTCGGGTATATTAAGGAGAGAAAGAAAATTAATTTCATTCTTCCTAAACATTCTCTCGATTTTAATTCTTCGTTCTTCAGCCCTTAAATTCTCTGTCATTCTTCATTCTTCAGCCCTTAAATTCTCTGTCAGTCTTCATTCTTCGGCCCTTAAATTCTTTCCACTGAGCATTAATCACGCTTGCTTCCTCTTTATTTCTGATTTGTTCTTTTTGCTGCTGTTTTTGCTGGTAAGTTTTTCTTTTCTTTGTTTCCATGGTTTTACGCTATGTTGATTTGTAAATTTTCTGCTACTGTTGTTCCTTGTTTGTGATGAAGAACTTCTTTCAATGCTTGCATGCTAGTTTGCCCCTGTTCTTCGTCTTAAATCAAGGAGGCCATTGTTAGGGTAGGGATTTTATGGAATTTCGATCATGTATGCTAATTTTAGGGTTTCTGCGTTATCGTGTGTGGATTTCTATTTATGTGGTTTTTTGATCGTTGGTAATGTCCTTGAGTTTGTTTTTGACTTGTTTATGATTAATCTTTTCGCACCCATGTCTGACCGTCCGCGGCTTCCTTATCAGACTCCTGGTTCTGGTCTATCGAAATCTCCTCCGCGTAGAGAGTCTCAAGATGATGTTCGTAGAAGTCGAGTTTCTTCTGGGGCGAAGGACTCATCTTCTAGGGAAGAGGTTCCTTTGACAAATCTTTCTGGGGCTCGAAAAGTCTTTGATCGCGCGGTGTCTCGTCCTTGTGACGATGTTAGGAGTACGCAGACACCGACTCGTGCTGTCGCTTTTGATGTTCCTCCTCTACGTTCTGTAGTGCCCGAGCATCATCTGCCTCCCCCTCCTACAACTTCTTTTAAAGGGAAGAGTACAAAAGGTGGTGTTCCGAGGGCTGAATCTTCAAAAAATCCTTCTTTGAAGAGAAAGGCTTCTGAGGCGTTCATTGGTTCATCCGGTCCCGCCGAGGAGGATGAGGCGGCCCTATTGATACGCAGTGTTTCAGTCAGCAAGAAAAAAGTAACGTTCAAGCATACTGATCTCGAGTGTGTCGTTCAAGCATATTGGTTCTTTTTTTTCTTTTTCCCTCGCAGTGTGTCGTCATTCCTCTATTTCTTAGTTGTTCTGTCTGAGTCTCCCCACCCTATCTCCAGTGGGTGGTGTCCCCGAGCTGATATGGCTTCGAAACGAAAGGGCACGACAGAAATCTCGTAAAAGAACTTGTTCAGAAAATTAAAAGTGAAGCCAAGAAATGGGATGCTCGGGCTGAGGTATGGCGCGCAAGGCATGTTCAGATGGTCGACATGCAAAATATGTATAACCATGATCGTGCTTTATTTAATGGTACGCTGCCTTGGACACGTGATAGTCTGCGGGAATCCCGTGAGCGTACTTCTTTGTTGGAGTCTAGGATACAACTTCTGGAAGAGGAATTACAAAAGGCTCGATCCCTCCCTTTTCCAGGAGTTGAGGATAGTGCGCGGTGTCTTATCAGAGAAAGGGACAATGCCCGTGTCGAAGCCGATGCTCTAAGCAAGGCCCTTGCCGCGTCCCGTGTTGAAGTAGCTCGTCAGGCTGAGTCTGAGAGGAATCTTGAAGTGTGTATGTACAGATTGAGCAAGGGGGTATCAGAGATAAACAAAGAAGTCGACCACCTTCGTCACATGGATTCGATGAAGCAGGTAGAATTAGATGCCAGTCAATTTACTCTCACCAACCTTCAACTAGATTATAAGAAATTATCCGCGGAATATGATCATCTTGATGAAGCGCGAGATGAGGTTGTTAATGAGTATGAAGAAGCTTCGGCTTGTGTCGAAGGTGTAACCCTATTCCATCGAGTGTGATTGTGTCTTTTCTGTGCTAACTCCCTGGTGTTTTTTTTTTCAGAACTCGAGGGACAACTTCGCGTTGCAAATGAAAAACTTGAAAAGGCTCAATCTTCCTTAGCGCAGCAGGAAGAACAGACTAAGCATTTTAAGAGTTTGGCGGCATCCCGCGAAGAGGCCGTCGGTGCTGCTTCTAAAGAAGTGAGTCGTCTGTCTTCATTGTTATCCCAAGCCCAACAGCGGACGATAGTTATTAAGCACAAGGATCGGTGTCAATTGGCTGAGGAGACGAACAAGATGCTAGAGAAGATAGAACTTGGCCTAAAGAACGAGCATGGTCTTGTGAAGAATTATCCGCGTCGTCCAGTTCCTGCTGCCTTGCCTGGCTCCTCGGGACCCTCATCTGGTGGGAGCGTCCCTTCAAGTCTTCGGAACGATCCTGCTGATGGGGCGGCATCATCTAGGTAGAGACCGCTGCATTTTGTAGAGGCCGCAGCGTCATTATCCTTCCACTTTTTGTAATTATGTAAAAAAAAAGAATATTTTTTTCTAGTATCATGTAAAAGGAATATTTTTTGATATGTACTCTTCCTTGAATTGGCCTTCCACTTTTTGTAATCGTCCTTTATGAAATGGATCCTTTTCTTGATATACCTGCAATGTTGGTTTGTTTTTATTTTAAGCATTGTGATGAAAGACTCTAAAAATAAAAAAGGATTTTAAGTGTTTGGGTGCGATCCCGAAGGGAGGTACCTTCGTGATCGGCTTGAGACCTGTCTCCCCGCTGGAGAACCCTTGGCTAGAGGATTCCCAGACGGTGGGGGCCGAGGCAACGTTCTAGGATATGGGGTTAAAAAATTTACATACACCCATTCCGTCGACCCGTTGCCTTAAGATTGGTTGGGTATCTCTTTCTGCTGGGTGCCTTCCCCCTGGTCTTACACTTATGGACACTGACGAGGGAGCCCTGAGAGATTGTAGATTAACTACTTTCCCCAATATTGTCGATAGGTTTAGTGGATACATAGAAAGCTTGTTTGATTGATAGCTTGTTTAACACATACTTCCCTTCTACAAAATTCCGGAGCTTTACCTTTTTGTTGTACTCCCTTGCAAGTCTTCGTTGGTAATTTTCCATCTTCTGCAATGCTGCTTACCTTCTTTCTTCTAGGTCGTCCAATCTCTCTAACATCATGTCTGTTGTGATATTTTTCTCCCACGCTTCGGTCTTTGTGGTTGGCATGAGTATCTCTGTAGGGATGACTGCTTCATCTCCATAAGTGAGAAGAAACGGGGATTCCCCAGTGGCGGATCTTCGCGTTGTCCTGTATGCCCATAACACATTGTGCAGCTGTTCACACCATCTCCCTTTATGCTCGTCTAATTGTTTTTTGAGTATAAGGGCGAGGGTCTTGTTGGTAGCTTCCGCTTCCCGTTGCTTTGAGGGTATATGGGGGTGGACTTGTTCTTTCTTATCTTGAAAGTATCGAAGAGCATGTCTATATTTTTCCCCTGTAATTGTTTACCATTATCAGATAAAATTTCAGCGGGTATACCGAATCTGCAAATGATGTTCTGGAATATGAAAGTAAACACATCCACGTCTCTGATCCTGGCCAAGGCCTTAGCCTCCACCCATTTAATGAAGTAGTCCGTGGCTACTATCAAAAATCGTCTTTTCCCTGATCCTTCGATGAAAGGCCCGACGATGTCTACGCCCCATTTTGCAAATGGCCACGGGCTATCGACGGAGTTTAACATTGATGCCGGCGCGTGGATCTTTTTGGCGAAGCGCTGACATTCTTCACACCGTCGGGACATCCTTGCGGCATCCTGTATCATTGTCGGCCAGTAATATCCTTGCGTTTTTGCTTTGTCATCTAGTGATCTCATGCCGCTATGATTCCCCGCGTCACCATAATGGATATCATTTAGAATTAGATGCCCCTCTTTCCGGGACAAGCAACGTAGTAATGGTCCGAGGAAGGATTTCTTGTACAGGACCCCATCCCGAAGATCATATCTTCCTACTTTAGAGAGTATCTTCCTAGCTTGTTTCTGATCCGCAGGTAAGCTTCCCTTTTCAAGAAAGGCATGGATCATTACTCTCCAGTCATCTTCGTTGCTGAAGTCTTCGTCTTGATTTGCTCTTGACATGATATATTCTTCGTCAAAGTCGTTATGGATGTCTTCTCCTACCCTTCCTGATTTTTCCGATCCCCTTTCCTCTCGGTGGATAGGGGGTATTTATAGGGTTAGAGTGTGGGACCCATCTCTGAAGGCCGTTGGAACCTTATCTTCTAGTGTCTTGTCTCCATCATGCAGAGGTCCGTGTTTGCCACTTGATCACGCAGAGACATCCTCGCTCGTACCACGGGTTGATCGACACGTATACTGCTCAGAGTGTTTAATGAGGGTGGTTGAGATGCCTGCTCGTGTCAGACAAGTGTCTTCTGCCCCTGTCACGTCCGTGTCAGCTAACTTTCTCTCCACCGTTGATCTTAGCTTCTTTTGGGATGAGATAAAGTAACTCCTTGGGGTTTATTGGGTGTTCCGTAGTGCATCGTATTTTGATGTCTTGGCCTGCATGATTTCCACGTATTTTTCTGTATACACGTGTCTGATGGTGAGATATATGTGTACACAAACAGATAAGTTGGATATGTTATGAGCTTGCTCATTTATATCTCTTGGAACATAATTAGTTTGTCACTAAAAAAACGCTTTTAAAATTTGTAAACAATCTTGAATTAGATTGTAGATTGTCCATTTTACTACACCCATACTTCCATTCAGAGCGGCCACAACACCTTGGCAGTCACTCTCAATTGCATATTAACTATGCATCTTTTCTTGTCCCATGCTACTGCTTTCAATGCTGAGTGTGCTTCTGCTTGCGCTGGTTTTATTGTTTGTGTTGGGCAATATTTTAAGTCCATTCCAGCTTTTCTATTAGCTGTTATGAATGTAACATCAAAATTAATTTTATGATTTGGTGAAGAAGGATGAGCGGAAGATTCCATTGTTGCAGAGGTTACAATGTTATCTTTATTTTTTCCTATGTGAATGAGAGGTTGATTAATCAATATAAACTGTTATTGATGGTAGTTTTTAGCTTAGGGTTAAAATCATAAAACCTTACATCTGACATGATGTTACTAGGACCACTAGCGCATTTATTGAATCATTCAACACGCCTACGTAAGAATTATCAGGGTACCTTTTTTTTTACATATATATGTGTCATGTTCCACGGTAGAACCCTTAGTATTGACCGACATCACCTTGGTACACCAAACCATAAATTCTTACACCACCATGCCAATGTAAAACCATGCCAGCCACGTCTCCGCGCCAAGGCATGCCAACCATGCCAGCCGCACCACCGTGCCAATGGAAAACCATGCCAGCCACATCTCCGCGCCAAGGCATGCCAACCATGCCAGCCGCATGTGCCAATGGCATGCCGTGCCAGCCACATCTCCGCGCCAAGGCATGCCAACCATGCCGTGCCAGCCACATCTCCAATGACAAACCATGCCAGCCACGTCTCCTCGCCAAAGCATGCCAACCATGCCAGCCGCGTCGCCGTGCCAGCCACATTGCCGCGCCTAAACCATACCATGTCGTCCTTCCCTTTACGGCTTCCAAAACGAAGGCGTGCGACAATCAACGGCCACCCTTCCATCTTAGATGCAAATCTTAGCCGTCCAAGGTCACTAACCAATGCATGGTAACCTTTGGTCCAACGCCCACGCCTAAACCGCGCTAAGGCATAACGACCATGCCACATGTGCCAATGGCATGCCGTGCCAACCACCTTGCCGCGCCTAAACCATACCATGCCGGCCTTCCCCTCATGGATGCCAAAACGAAGGCGTGCGAAAATCAACGGTCACCCTTCCATCTTAGATGCAAATCTTAACCGACCAAGGTCACCAACCAACACATGGTAACCTTTGGCCCAACGCCAAAGCCATAATTTTAGCCACGCCTAAACCGCGCCAAGGCATGCCTACCATGCCACATGTGCCAATGGCATGCCGTTCCAGCCACCCTGCCGCGCCTAAACGATACCATGCCGGCCTTCCCCTCACGGCTTCCAAAACGAAGGCGTGCGACAATCAACGACCACCCTTCCATCTTAGATGCAAATCTTAACCGACCAAGGTCACCAACCAACGCATGGTAACTTTTGGCCCAACGCCAAAACCCTAGTTTGGCCACGCCTAAATCGCGCCAAGGCATGCCGACCATGCCACATGAGCCAATGGCATGCCGTGCCAGCCACCTTGCCGCGCCTAAACCATACCATGCCGACCTTCCCTTCACGGCTGCCAAAACGAAGGCGTGTGACAATCAACGACCACCCTTCCATCTTAAATGCAAATCTTAACCTTCCAAGGTCACCAACCAACGCATGGTAACCTTTGGCGCAACGCCAAAACCCTAGTTTTGGTCACGCCCAAAACGCACCAAGGCATGCCGGCCATGCCACATGTGTCAATGGCATACCAGCCACCTTTCCGCGCCATACCATGCCGGCCTTTCCTATGTGGTTACCAAAACAAAGGATTGCAACGATTAACGACCATCATTCCATCTAAGATGTAAATCTTAGCCGTCCAAGATCGCCAACCAACGCAAGGTAACCTTTGTCCCAAAAACCTAGTTTTGGTCACGCCCAAACCGCGCCAAGGCATGCCGGCTATGCCACATGTGCCAATGGCATGCTAGCCACCTTGCCGCGCCATACCATGCCGGACTTCCCTATGCGGTTACCAAAACAAAGGCTGGCGACGATCAATGGCCATCCTTCCATCTAAGATGCAAATCTTAGCCTTCCAAGGTCGCCAACCAATGCATGGTAACCTTTGGCCCAACGCCAAAACCTTTGTTTTGGCCACGCCCAAACCGCGCCAACGCATGCCAACCACCTTGCCGCGTCATACCATGCCGGCCTTCCCTATGCGGCAAACAAAGGCTTGCGAAGATCAACGGCCACTTTTCCATCTAAGATGCAGATCTTAGCCGTCCAAGGTTACCAGCTAACGCATGGAAACCTTTGGCCTGATGTCAAGCCCTAGTTTGGTCGCGCCCAAACAACGCCAAAATCCTAACTTTTGGTCGCGCCTAAACTAAGCTATATTAAAGCCGTACCGGCCATGCTTTCATGCCACTGGCTACCAAACGAAGAGTTGCAATAATTAACGGCTACCCTTCCTCTCAAGATGCAAAATCTCGACCGTCGAAGGTCCACCGAGCCGGAAAGTCTCCCAAGCTCAACTTGTCGAACAACAACATGCTACATGTTTCCCACGAAAATACTCGAGACATCAACACATGTCACAAACTAGGGGATGCTCATTGGGTATTGGTTTGGCGGTTTACAGCGTGCGGCGTACACTAATCCCATTATAAGACAATGTCATAAGGATGAGGCGGTTAGTAAATACAGGGAGTAATGGTGAAACGTTTTCTTTTATGGAACATCAATTCCAGGAGTTACCGGTTACCACCTCCTCCCATTTACTGATCCGTTTTCCATTTCTTACGAGATCAGAGTACGTTTCACTTCGACTTGTATAAATAGGTCTTACTTATTTCCACCGAACAACAAGTTCTGGTCAGGAGCATACAACACTCATAAAACGTTTGATAGATTTCCCATATGTTAGCTTCCCACTTTCTGATGCAAGTCACAAAACAACTACTCTTCCAGGATCGACTATTCTGGTCTCAACACTCTCTCACTTCCCTCCCCAAAACCAACCCTTCTCCTCCTCTTTGTGACCGAAGCAAGTCTGGAACGGCCATTTCTTGGTTTAGGCCGGATTTGTACAGATTGATCTCTTGAATCTAAAGTACTCCCTTGCAGTACATTGTTTAGGGTTTAGACTCGTTTCTCACCCACACACCCGAAATTACCGAAATCAGCAGAAACCGTTTTCACCCTCAAACAACTGTATAAATCCTGTTAGCTACAGATTAACATTCACATGCACATCTTAATTTCCATATTTCCTATACAATAATCCCATATTTCAAAAGAGTAGCAAAAATCAAGTTGAGTTATATTGCTACTCATGAAGCTCATAGCCAACCAATTAGATCAACTCAGTCTAGTAATACATTGCACTGTGTTAACATCACTAACGACAACATCTCCAGATATTTTTTGTAACGCTACAGTCAAAAATAAATGTTACATATTTTCATAGAAAGTATTACAAAGAAGACAATTAGTGTTGACATTTCGTACAATTCTAGCAATTCTTTCACTGGTGGACAGACATCCTTAAGTACACTTCCACATAAAATGTTGTATTTTAGGTGGTAGCTGAAGCTTCCAGAAATTATTCCAGTTCATACTATGATTTTTAAAACCGTTAAAATTTTCATTTTCCTCGTTCATGATGACCTTATAAGTAGACCTGAATGTAAATTATCCCCACTATTAGAAATCGCGACTTTCATGGTTTATCTAATGAAATCATCATCAAACAAAGCATTCAGAATACTTATATTCCAAATTTTCTTATCCTTATCAATGATTTGAGAAACATACCTCAAATTAATAGAAGCGTACTTGGCATCCAACTTATTCTCTCTGTTGTATGCTCATTTATCTTTTCGTATGCTAAATTTCTCACATTACCTATTTCTCAGTAGTAATGGATTATGAAAATATCATGTCCTTGATTAATACATTTTCGAATCCATGACTCGTTTCCAGTGTGTATGGCATATAATTTGGATAGTATTTTCTCGTAAGGATAACCCAAAGATTATTTTCATTTTGTTTTCTAGTTGTTAATACCGTTAGATTAACATGATCTTACAATTTAAGGCTTAATTTTTTTATGGCGATCATATGAAAACTATTTACATACTAATTTATTGAAAGAATGTTTTCTTCATTGAGCACGATAGTAACGTAAAACCTGAGCACAAGCTGAAATGCGTAATACCACCATAACCACTTTAAAAATCAACTGATTGAAATTCAAATACAACTAGATGATAATATTACATATGTACATGTTACAAGATGCACTTAATTTTATGTTGAAGAGTTATGGTTTATCGTTTTGTTTAGAAAATGTCATACACTGTTGATCAAAATTTTACACGGATTTAGAAAACCACATTATCTGAAACAATGAGCCTTTAATTAGTTAATATGATGGTGCATTGCTAGCGTTATTTATTTCACGGGCAAGCTAGGGGAACATGATGTTTTCAATTTGCATCGATCGTGGGTTGTATCCCACGGTCTTTCCTGCCTATACCAGAGGAGGGTCCCTCGACCCTGGACTGATAGGGGATAGTTTTTTGAATCATGCGGTACCTAAGTTTTTGAGATGCATACCAATGTTCACTCCCGCTAATGCATCTTGTAAATTTTATGCGCAAGTGTAACCCGGCATCATAGTGGTTTAGTGAACCAAGCTTTACCCCACTCGTATTTCAGCCTTATAAGTTTGCACCAATGCAAATAGCCAACTCTGCAGTTTTACAACAGAAGTCTTTAACTTTCTTTTTACTTCCCTTTGCTTCTCAAATGCTTACCATAAAACATTCAAACAATTCCATACATCACCAACAACAATCATCCAACCAAGAACACTTAGAACATGATACAATCATTCCATTTTATTGCATTAAATGGAAGATATACAAAACTTGCTCACTTAGGGACTTACACAGACTTGTTCCTCTTGAACCAAGCATTAACCTTACCAAAACTCTCTCAATTTGAGTCTCCCAATATCCTATGTAATCCTGCTGATTTTTCTATGCCTCAACACTATTTATATAGCATCTTTACTGGACAAAAACCGTGCAAAACAACTGCACACGCATGGGACAACCATCTGTCCCATAAAGTGGTTCCTTAACCGCCAATAACTGTGCCAACTTGGTCAGTTTATTTTTAAATTTGATCCAACATCCAAAACATGTTCTCTAGTAGTTATGAACACTTTCCCACGCTTATAAACTTGCTTTATAACCATTTTATCTTGTCTCACACCTTTGGCACGCTTGTGAAGCCAATAACCAACTCCTTACCGTCACTTGAGTCATATCGCACAACTGTTGCGCTTTACAGAACTTGGCCTTGATCCAATGCACGACTAACTGTTATAGTGTTGAAAGTGGTAGTAAAAGTTCGTTGCTCGGACTTGTAAAGATTTAAAAATAAAAATATATACAAAAAATATTAACAATATGGGCAAGAGTACCGGGACTAAAGATTTGACAGTTTTTTTTTCTTCAAATGGTTCAGAAATTAATTCTAGCAATTATAGTTCAAAAACAAAACAAATATTAACTCTAGTTTATTGCCAAGATAGATTTGATAAAATATTACTTGTATTTCTTAAGCATGGCATATCAAAAATCCCTAGGACTAAGCATACTCCATCAAATGAAATCACAAGTAATTAATTTAAAATCTTAATTCAATTAAAATTAGTGCAAAAAGTAAATAAAAGAATTAATGAAATTACCACATGGATGAAATTCGACCTCCTCCGTCGTCCCAGTGTTGGGTTTAGCTCATCATGATAAAAACACGCTCAAAATATTTATTTATTGCTCAAAGGGTGTTTACAAGGATGAAAATGGAGATGAAATAATAAAACAGTGAATTTGCGACCCACATAAGGCGTCCAGAGTCAACGACATAGCTGAAGTGATGTTGTCGTTGGGAAACTACGACTCACAGTTGACAGTCGATGTCACTATTGATAAACGACGGTCTTGGAGAGTCTGTTCTTCACGTTCTTCTTCCTCGCAGCAGCAGTAGCAGAACCAGAATCTCTGCAACTTGGATTTCTTTGCTCTGTAGTGCTCTAAACCTCTCCCAATTCTTTCTACAACCTTCGCTAGGATACCTCAGCAACTATTTATAACCCAACAACACCGAAATATCTCTCCATAACTTCATATAATCCTCCATTACTCGGCATTGATGAAGAAAATATTCTCGGGTATATTTCTTCCAAATTTCGCTCTTCACACGTCTGTTGGTTGTAAAACTTCCTAAGATAGAGAAACAATCAAAGACAAGATATTCTCTAACTAATTGGCCACGTAAATTCCAAGTTAGAATGAAACAGAATCGATATTATCTTCTCTTCCCTGTTTAGCTTTATCTTCATCCCACGGCTTTGCTGGCCCATTTTGCTCGATCAAATTGATCATACTAATCCGGTCTAGTGTATTCAGGCCCAGCCCAATCATTTACAACGATTGAATCTCGTTAAAACAGCCCGAGAATTCAACTCCAAAATCTGCAGCGTCTGCATGCAATATTCCCGCCAAAATCGTTTCAAATGGGGAAGAAACTTGTAGCCCCCTATCCAGAGTAGGGGTGCGAATAGCAGCTGCCTTGGGGGTGACCTGGGGGTGCCCCTTAGTAACTAGGTTACCCCTTATCCAAAAGCGAGAGTCCGAATAACACTTGTCCTCCGGGTGCCAAAATCAACTTTTCGAGCCGAATTTTCCAAAAATGTTTATTTCCTAAAAATACATAAAAACACATTATTAGTACAAAAATAGAGTTCCAACAATACGGACATTGAGGACAAATTAGACACAAAAATGTGTCTATCAAATACCCCCGAACTTATTATTTCCTATTCCTCGAGCAAAACTAATAAAAAATAAATAAAACCGAGTTAATCTCGGGAGGGCTTACAAGAGATATACCCACAAAACCTTAATACTCCAGACTTTAGCTATCTACAACGAATCTTGGGAGGCACTAAAGAATCTCCTTGGTTGGCATACTTATTGACTACAAGAGGAAGTACACTGATGCGAAATTCCAATTGATGTACACGAGTTTGCACTCAAGCATACTAAAATTCATATATAAGTGACAGAGCTCTACTCAGATAGTTGCACTATGGACATCATATTCAGAGTCAAACTAATCACATGGAAAGATTAAGAGATGGATATAGAAAAACATAGATGGTTTTGATGTTTACTAAGTGAACGGCGTTTCCCATATCTGTCTGAAGGCCACTGCCAGAATGAACCTATCCTAATGGACTGAGATACCGGTCTGACTAATATCAACACAACTGGCATATACAAGGGAACCAGTGGTCAATAACTTAAATCTAGATCAACAAACTGGCAAATACAAGGGAACCAGCAGTTGACTACACAGAACAATGACCATTTTTTTTTTAACTTAACGGCATGAATAGATCTTTTTGATCCAAGCGCATGCTTCTTGTCAGCAGATTACACGATAGTTCCCACGGGTCCTGCATTCCACGCTTGCTTACGCGACGGAAACAGGGAGAACACACGCATATTGTTATCCAAGTGTTAATACTTATTCCGATTGGTCTAACTGGTCCGGTTTTTTTTTAGTAACTCAGTCACTCTAATTCACCCTAGCAGTGGTAACAACTTGAATCGTGTGCCCCACCTAATCACTTAGAGTACATAGTTTAAAAACAAAATAAAAATAGAAGTGAAAAGGACTCAACGAGATATGGTGAAACTATCATGTTATTTCTAACACCTGAGCTATGTGCTTTTATGAATAGACTCTTTAGATGTTTCCATCTAATCAGATTGGTTCCTCAACTCCTACAACCAAAATGCTTCCATCCACTTAGATTGGTTAGTGCCATCCTAAATACGGATAAATTTCTAGGCTCTGGAGTTTATTTATTGCAACTAAAAAGTTTCTCCCATACCCCCAAACTTAAATCTAACATTGTCCTCAATGTTCTAAACATAAAATTAAAAGCACGAACAAGGAGAAACTGTTACCATTTGAAGCAAAATAGTTAAGGAAAGATATTACCGTGTTGCATTAAATTGGGTTACCTCCCAAGAAGTGCTAAGTTTAAAGTCTTAAGCCAGACTTAGGAAAGGATTAGTCAACTCGAACCATAAAGTAACAGTCGAAATAACTGTGGGTCTTCAAAACTAAATAGATCTGACCAAAGGAAACTGCAATGAACCAAGAAAGTGGACAAGAATAGCATGCCCTTACCTAGTTTCTTGAAAACTATCGCTAATTGCGGTTCAGGTTCAGGTTCTATGAAAGGGTCTAAATAGAATATTTTCATTGGCTGCGTTTCTTCATAGATGGGATCCGAATCACTAGGTCTTAGAGTCTGTAAAAACTTAAATACGAACTTAGAATCACGAAGTAATAACCTAAATAATTGCGGATCCTCTAAGTCAATCAGATATGACTTACATAGTTGACCACAGTGAGAGTAGTGGTCATTCTTAGGAAAATGTGTTGATTCTATTAACCTAAAGTACTTAGGCTTAGTCTCAGAACTTAATATTCGACTTATTTGAAACGTTCCCACAGTTGGAAGAAAACTATTTGGTGGGAAAACAAATTCAATCTGGGTACCATAGCCTGGGCAAACCACATCAACCAGAGGATGGGTTTCTAATAACTGAACTCCTTCATGGACATCATTAGGCTCGGGAAAACGAGTATGAAGGTAATCTTGTAAAATGGTCGAGGCACAGATATCAAGTCCTAAGTGTGGGGACTTTTTGAGAGTTAAAGGTAAGGCACTAGGGAAGTGATAATCACCCCCAAACTTAGAGTTTTCAGTGTCTCTAGATAGACCTCTAATTATTTCTTGAATTTCCGTATTCAGAGTCCTTAAAATATTCAAGAGATTCTTCTAAGTTATTATCAGGTAGTGCATCTTTACTCATCTCTACGGGTCTATCTTCTTCTTCCAAGACTATTGTTTCTAAGTCGCTAGACTCTAAAACAGTATTTTCGAAATGAACCCGTTCCTCTAAACCACTATCGGCTTCGTAATCAAAAGGAAAATCTACATCGTCTAAAACGATGGTATCCCTAATCAAATCCTCGTCCTTTTGAATAGGTGAATAATCATAAAAATTATTTGGATTTGAATTAGAAATAATATAATCACTATACAGCTCAATTGGATTACTAGACTCCTGATCACTATGCCTACATATTTCAGATTCTTCATCAATACTATCCTCATCACAGTCCTCATTATAATAACATGAAAAAGGTCGAACCTCATCAAAACAAGTAGTGTTACCAATTCTAACCTCGTCATCTTGATTATGTGAATAACTATCTTCATTCTCAAGGGTATTATTGGATACACTATATTGGAAATTCAAGTAATTTCGAGCAATTCTTTCGTTCGTCTCAGCTATCCGCTTGAGGTGGTCTTCTAAAGAAGGTTCACTCATTATTGTAGTTCTTTCGTCTATAATGATACTATTCATCTCAGCTAACTTACGCGTCGACTCAGCTAACTTCCTGAGGGACTCTTCTAAAGGAGGAATAGGAACAGAGGGATCATAAAAAGGACTACTTTTCAATAGTTTGATTGTATCCTCTTGAGACGAAGAACTCGTACTATAATCTTCTTGCTCGTAAGACTGATGCATGTGTGGATAGTAATTGGGCTCACCAGGGTATGACCCATATCCTTCCAAAGGATGGCGTTCCCAACCACTATTCCCAACATGGTCATAAAAAGGATGATGTCCATATTCAAATTCAGGTCGATACTCATTGTATTGGCTTCTATCATACCAAATCGATATTCTTAATTGCAAGGGAATTCTACACAATCACAAACAAGGCTGACTCGACCAAATCAAACCTATAAAATCTAGCAAACAAAAAGCATGATGGCTCCACTTAGATTGTTTCTAGACCAGCTTCTATCTCTCGAAAGGGAATTCGTTGCAATTTAAGCAAACCCCTCTGGAATCAATCCGAGCTAATGTAAGTTGAATCGAGGCGAGGGAATCTTAGTAGAGCTTTGATACCCAAGGCCTCACCGCATTAGAAGGCGGCGCAGTCACGCATTCAACTCACAGAAACCATCATGAACTTTGAAGTGTGCTTAAAGAACAACCAATATTTTTCGAACGAGTTTCCTATTAAGCTCGTTACCCTATCAGTCTCGTTCTAATCAGATTTTAAAGCTTGGGTTCCCGTTAGGTTTTGTTCTCCTAAAGCGGGCAAGAAGGGAGCGATGATGAAATCCGAACCATTATCTTGTTTAGACCAGGACTTGCCCTTTACTAGGAAAATAAAGACAATCCGGTTCGTCCTCAATCAATGATCACCTTAAGGAATACAGTAACTCGCTTACAGGAGATTCGCGAGTGTTTCGATGGACTTACCTCCCGTACCAGACGGGGGATGAACCGTTGAAGTCGACTCGGGCCACGACTCCTATGTCATGTACGAACCCGAGTGGCCGAGACGATATAGTAATCGTCGTCCTTCCCTGCACACAGTTTATATAATTTATTTATTTTTGTTTAATAATACCCTTCCGTAGGGTTAAAAAAAAAAAGAATAAAGTCCAATTGTCCAGAATAAAGTCCAAATAAAAAGTCCAAAAATTACAAAAATTATGAAAAATAAAGCCTATTTACAAATTCTAAAAAAAATAAATAAAAGCTATATACAAAAAAAAATAATAAAAAAAAAAAATTAAATCCTAAAAAAATTATGTCTTTTTTTTTTCTTCTCTTTTAGCTTTTAGCTTTTAGCTTTTAGATTTTTGTTCCCAAGTCTTTAGTATTCCACTTCGAACCTGTAAATCAAAGACAAAAAAAGAAACGTAAAAAGGAACAAATAATAGTAAAAAAATAATAAAAACCTAAAAATTCTATCTAAGCACAACTCCGCGTCGGCGGCGCCAAAATGATTATGATTTTTCTGGGGTTGTAGTAATGAGGTTCAAACTCTCGGACTTGTGAAGGATAATTTTTTAAACTTAATAAAAAAGATAAATATATACAATAAAAATATTAACACTGGTGCGAGAAACTGGGACTAAAGATTCGGCCATTTTTCATTTTCAAGTGGTTCAGAATTTAATTCTAGGCGATTATGGTTCAAAATAAAACAAATATTAACTCTAGTTTATTGCCAAGATAGATTTTATAAAATATTACTTGTATTTCTTAAACATGGCATATCAAAAATCCCTAGGACTAAGCATACTCCATCAAATGAAATCACAAGTAATTAATTTAAAATCTTAATTCAATTAAAATTAGTGCAAAAAGTAAATAAAAGAATTAATAAAATTACCACATGGATGAAATTCGACCTCCTCCGTCGTCCCAGTGTTGGATTTAGCTCATCATGATAAAAACACGCTCAAAATATTTATTTATTGCTCAAAGGGTGTTTACAAGGATGAAAATGAAGATGAAATAATAAAACAACGAATTTGCGACCCACAGAAGGCGTCCAGAGTCAACGACAGAGCTGAAGTGATGTTGTCGTTGGGAAACTACGACTCACAGTTGACAGTCGATGTCACTATTGATAAACGACGGTCTTGGAGAGTCTGTTCTTCACGTTCTTCCTCCTCGCAGCAGCAGCAGCAGTAGCAGAACCAGAATCTCTGCAACTTGGATTTTTTTGCTTTGTAGTGCTCTAAACCTCTCCCAATTCTCTCTACAACCTTCGCTAGGATACCTCAGCAACTATTTATAACCCAACAGCACCGAAATATCTCGCCATAACTTCATATAATCCTCCATTACTCGGCATTGATGAAGAAAATATTCTCGGATATATTTCTTCCAAATTTCGCTCTTCACGCGTCTGTTGGTTGTAAAACTTCCTAAGATAGATCAACAATCAAAGACAAGATATTCTCTAACTAATTGTCCACGTAAATTCCAAGTTAGAATGAAACATAATCGATATTATATTCTCTTCCCTGTTTAGCTTTATCTTCATCCCACGGCTTTGCTGGCCCATTTTGCTCGATCAAATTGACCATACTAATCCGGTCTAGTGTATTCAGGCCCATCCCAATCATGTACAGTGATTGAATCTCGTTAAAACAGCCCGAGAATTCAACTCCAAAATCTGCAGCATCTGCATGCAATATTCCCGCCTTAATCGTTTCAAATGGGGAAGAAACTTGTAGCCCCCTATCCAGAGTAGGGGTGCGAATAGCAGCTGCTTTGGGGGTGACCTGGGGGTGCCCCTTAGTAATTAGTTTACCCCTTATCCAAAAGCGAGAGTCTGAATAACACTTGTCCTCCGGGTGCCAAAATCAACTTTTCGAGCCGAATTTTCCAAAAATGTTTATTTTCTAAAAATACATAAAAACACAATATTAGTACAAAAATAGAGTTCCAACAATACGGATATTGAGGACAAATTAGACACAAAAATGTGTCTATCACTAACATGGCCCCGCAGTCTTCTTGGCCTAAGCCAATGCCCGGCCAACATTGGGAAAAAAAATCATCTCGGTCATTTTCGTAGATCATTCTGGTTATTCACGCGTCATATGCTTCACTTAGCCAATTTGCTCGAGTACCAATGCTACTCTTGCATTATTCAATCTTTGGCCAACCTTGAACTAATGCATAGGCCAACTCTTGGCCAATTCTTCCCTCTTGCATCATCCTTAAGTTTAGGCCAACTCAATTCCATGGATATGTCTTAATTCCAACATCGCATGTTGCATTTTTCAACTTGGCCTTGCCTTTCCTTTCCTTTAATGAAGCTTCATTTTATCTGCCAATAAGCTTCATTGTTTATCCAATATGTTTACAGTGTAGTGTCATCTTTGCACATCACTGACCCTGTAGGGTCTCGTCATCTTAGCGCTTGACATTCTATGCAGTGTTGCGCCATCTTAGCTAAGCACTGACTTGGCCGGCTATACTGTAACACGCAATATTTGCGCTTCACTAGCCTGACCTGTCATAGACCTCCCTCACCTAATTCATTCAACGTCCTCGTTGAACGCGACTTAGTATAAACATTATACTTGTCTAAGCTTCGTTGCATGCACTTTCAGAAGCTCTTCTGAAATCCAGCAATCTTTGCTGGCTTTTGTAAACACCCTCAGCCAACTTCAATGCTTTAGCATCAACATCACTTAGCTTCATTGCCTTGTTATTGATCTCATATACTTGAGCCACTTCTTGGTATCGTGGACGACGCTTCAACTGCTACTCAAGTCACGTATCAATACCCAAATGAAAATTTGAAAATTTTCTTATACAATTCTCATGAATCTAGGCCTGAATACACATGAATCATTTACGCCTAATTGTATGCACATAATAATTCTTCTCCAATTGATCATTACGATCATTGCCACAACTTTTTGCCTCCCGACTTTTCCTTTTGCATCTAACTCAACATGACAAGGACATATAAATGACTCGGCCTTTGATTTTAATCAGTTTTGCTAGCACCTGCCTTGGAATGTTGTTATCCATGCCCCCCTTTAAGCACGCCACAAAGTGCATATGGGTTTCCTTTGGATAAGATACCCGAACCTGACATTTCATGCCTCGTCAATTCTGATTATGCAACACACATTCAATAAATCATTTCTCTGAATGTGGCCATCAAGCATAAGCTCTCTATTCTTAGGCCATTTTGCATACCCGAATCAGAAACGTGCGAGTTTGCTTTGCCTAACTCGCCAAAGCAAAACTATTGAGTTGCACAGCCCATCTACGCAACTGTGACTAACTATCTTTTGGACATAACATAGCTAAACCTTTAGCTTTCCATACGCCATGCCTTCAAAGCTAATATTTCTCCAACTATTCCTTTGAAATGTATTGCTACATCGCCTGGAAAGAGTGTGCCTTTCTCTAGGCCATGAGTTCTACCCAACTCATGCTTGCTGATGGTATGATTTCTTTCTTGCTGCATTGTCGTTGCCCATCCGCCGTCGTACTATATTTCAATTCTCAAACAGCAACATCATTTTCACATCAACTAGGACCGTTGTCCTATGCTTTTCTTATTAGCCTTCATCTTGTCTCACTATTGCATATGTTAGGCTTAGTATGCTATTGCAACACTTCCCCATGAACTAGCTTTACATTGTAAATAAAGAGGCAAAACTTTATAAAGGAAACACCTTCATTCAATACTTCTCTCACATAGTAAGACCATGTACCATTACATGATTGAACCACTGATCATTTTGAAAGCTAAAACTTCATTACAAAGCAAATTACCCACACCAAAGAAAAGTATATACAAACTTGAAGACTCAAATAAAAGTCTGTACAACCAAATTCTACACACAAAGTTTGCAACAACCAATAACTAAATCTACACAAAACAAGCTTAAAAAACACTTTTGTTTTCTTCCCCAAGTGTTTCCAATGGAGACGGCAACACTCCTTCTTGTTTTAGCTTAGTTCCTGCCTTTGTCGAAGTGAGCAAAAACTTCGCTGCAAGGTCTCTTCCTCGTACCATCACTTTGGATTTCACGAGTCTTTCTAGAATGACTCTCATAGTCATCCCCAACAGACGCATTAAGTTGCGCCTTGAGTGTACATATTTTAACGAAACGTAATCCTTTGCAAATGAAACATCTCCTATACTTCCGGGATGAAGGGAATAATTCATGTTCCTTTGGATCATGCCTGCGCTTACTGCCCACGGATTTTTCCTTTCCTTTGGACTTTCCTTCACAGCCTTGCACATCTTTAGTTTGTGTGCAACTGGTAAGCTCTCTTAATGTTTGAGTAGCCATCTATATACTCTGAAAATTGTGTTTCTTGAATTCAACAATGACCCGAGAACTCGCACCACACAGAAATTAGACCATATGACCTTCTTCACTCATGCCACGCACTTCTTGCACCAACGAAAGGAAGTTTTCAGCATAGGCCTATTGGTGTACCCGTGATAGACACATTTTTGTGTCCAATTTGTTCTCAATACTATAAATTGTTGGCACTCGATTTTGTACTAGGTATTTTTTTGGAAATAAATATTTTAAGAAAATTCGGCTCGAAAAGTTGATTTTGGCACCCGGAGGACACGTGTTATTCGGACTCCCAAGTTTGGATAAGGGGTAACCTAATTACTAAGGGCACCCCCAGGTCACCCCCAAGGCATCTGCTATTCGCACCCCAGTCCAGGATAAGGGGCACCTTCTTCAACAATTTGAAAACTGAAAATTGGCGGGAACATGTTCACAGTTCAGGAGAGATTTCGATCGAGAAAATGAAGGAGTTGTAGGTCGATTCAATGTTTGAATTTTGGTATAGAGATGTGAGATAGGTTGAGGAACACAATATGGGTGACAGAATTGGTCAATTTTGGCTAGAATTCCTGTTTCTATTGACCAAACCAAAACAGAGCAACACGCACTGTAAGCAAGCAAAACTGGAGTTATAGCGTGCATGGAGGAGTTCTACTAGCATTGGACGAGTGCTGAGGCGTGGATAAGGCAATTGGGAGTGTGCAGGAAGCAAGAGTATGTAAGAATCTTCTATTTTTGGAAATTATTCCCTATTTTTGGACAGCGGCAATAATGAAGATTATCTCGAGTTATGGCGAGATTAAACGCGCCTGTTGGGTATAAAAGGACCCCTTGGGTTTAGTAGAGAGGTTGTCGAGAGTTTGGGGAAGCTTTGGAGGCTACAGAGTGAAGAAAAATCGAGTTGCAGAGCCACCATTTCTGCTGCTGCAACTCAAGAACACGAAGAACATTAGACAACCAGAGACAGTCGTTCATACTACAGCAACAACGACTGTCAACTGTGGGTCGTAGTATTCTGTATACTACAACACTTTCCATTTATCGTTCTTTGTAACGGTGTTTGCAACAATTATAAACGTTGCAAACACCCGATTTTCATTATTATCTCCATTTCATCATTTGTACACCTCTTTTGAGCAATGAAAAATTCCTTTGAGCGTGTTTCCGATATGCGGAGTTAGAACCCAACACTGGGGCGATGGAGGAAGCCTTATTTCACACTTGGGTAATTATATTTAATTCTTTTCATGACTTTTGCATTAATTTTAATTGAAATTATGATTTAAATTAATTAGTTGTTATTTGATTTGATGGGTCATGCTTAGCTTAGATGATTTGATGTCCCATGCTTAACATTTACACCTAATATTTTGAGAATCTATCTTGGCAATAAATTAGAGTCGATATATTTAATATATTTTTCGAGCTATTATTGATAAAAGAATTATTATTTGAACCTTAAGAAATGAATTTGGCGGAATCCTAGTCCCAGTACCTCTCTACCAATTTGTCAATATTTGTATATATATTTATTTTCTAAAAAAATTATCCTTCACAAGTCCGAGAGTTTGAACCTCATTACTACAACCATCAAAAATATCTTTAATCATTTTGGCGCCGCCGACGCGGATTTGTGCTTAGGTAGAATTTTTTTTTTTTAGGTTTATTATTTTTTTTAGAATTGTTTGTTCCTTTTTACGTTTCTTTTTGTCTTTATTTTACAGATTCAAAGTGAAAACTAAGGACTTGGAGAGGAAAAAGCTTAAAGCGAAAAGCGAAAAGAGAAGAAAAAAAAGGACAATTTTAGGATTTAATTTTTAATTTTTAATTTTTTTGAGTGTGTGAGGGAAACTGTAATTTTAATTTTAATTTTTTTTTTATTTATTTTGGACTTTGGACTTTAAACAATTGGACTTTAATTTTTTTTTTAACCCTACGGAAGGGTATTATTAAAAAAAAAAATTATATAAACTGTGTGCAGGGAAGGACGACGATTACTATATCGTCTCGGCCTCTCGGGTTCGTACATGACATAGGAGTCGTGGCCCGAGTAGACTTCAACGGTTCATCCCCCGTATGGTACGGGAGGTAAGTCCATCGAAACACTCGCGAATCTCCTGTAAGCGAGTTACTGTATTCCTTAAGGTGATTCATTGATTGAGGACGAATTTGGACTGTTTTTAAATTCCTAGTAAAGGGCAAGGCCTGGCCAATACAAGATAAGGGTTCGGATTTCATCACCGCTTCCTTCTTGCCCGCCTTAGGAAAACGAAACCTAACGCGAACCCAAGCTTAAAATTTGGAATAGAACGAGACCGATAGGGTAACGAGCTTAATAGGAAACTCGTTCGAAAAATATTGGTTGCTCTTAAGCACACTCCAAAGTTCATGATGGTTTATGTGAGTTGAATGCGTGACTGCGCCGCCTTGTGATAGCGGTAAGGCCTTGGGTATCAAAGCTCCACTGAGCTTCCCTCGCCTCAGTTCAACTTACTTTGACTCGGATTGATTCCAGAGGGGTTTGCTCAAATTGCAACGAATTCCCTTTCGAAAGATAGAAGCTGGTCTAGAAACAATCTAAGTGGAGCCATCATGCTTTTCGTTTGCTAGAAATCTTTAGGTTTGTTTTGGTGGAGTCGAGTCGGCCTTGTTTGTGGTTGTGTAGAATTCCCTTGCAATTAATAATGTCGAACTGGTATGATAGAAGCCAATACAATGAGTATCGACCTGAATTTGAATATGGACATCATCCTTTTTATGACCATGTTGGGAATAGTGGTTGGGAACACCATCCTTTGGAAGGATATGGGTCATCCCCTGGTGAGCTCAATTACTATACACACATGCATCAGTCTTACGAGCAAGAAGATTATAGTACTAGTTCTTCGTCTCTAGAGGATACAATCAAACTTTTGAAAACTAGTCCCTATTATGATCCTTCTGAACCTGTTCTTCCTCTAGAAGAGTCTCTCAAACAATTAACTGAGAATACAAATAGGTTTGTGTTAGAAATGAATAAACAAAATGCACCCATGAGTGAACCTTCTATACACGATACCATAAGGAATTCATGTGAGTCGGACCAAAATCTTTTGTTAGAGACCCAGAATAGAACTTCTCTAAAAGATCTAAATTTCCAAAATAGTGTTTCCAATTTTACCCTTGATGTAAATAGTGAATATTTGCCTAATTTAGAGGACGAGGTTAGAATAAAAGACACTACTTATTTAGATAAGGTTCAATCATCTTCGTACTATGATGATGAGGATAGCAGTAATGAAGAATCTGAAATATGTAGGCATAGTGATCAGGAGTCTAGTAATACAATTGAGCTGTATAGTGATTATCTTATTTCTAGTTCAAATCCAAATAATTTTTATGATTATTCACCTATTCAAAAGGACGAGGATTTGATTAGGGATACCACCGTTTTAGACGATGTAGATTTTCCTTTTGATTACGAAGCCGATAGTGGTTTAGATGAACTCGTAGAGATGAGTGAGGATGCATCGCAAGATTACAACTTAGAAGAATCAATTTCCCATTTTCAAGAATCTGATGACCTACAAATTAGGGAAGTTGTGACTAGTCTATCTAGAGACACTGAAAACTCTAAGTTTTGGGGTGAGTATCATCCTCCATGTGCTTTAACTCTTAGTAAGGTCCCTCACTTGGGACTTGACATCAATGCCTCAACCATCTTACAAGATTACCTTCATACTCGTTTTCACGAACCTAATGATATCCAGGAAGAAGTTCAGTCGTTAGAAACCCATCCTCTGGTTTGCCCAGGTTATGATCCCCAGATTGACTTTTTTTTCCCACCAAATAGTTTTCTTCCAACTGTGGGAACGTTTATATTCCAAATGTGTCGAATATTAAGTTGTGAGACTAAACCTAAATGCCTTAGGAAATTAGAATCGACACATTTGCTTAAGAATGACCACTATTCTCATTGTGGTCAATTTTGTAAGTCATATCTGATTGACTTAGAGGATCCGCAATTATTTAGGTTATTACTTTGTGATTCCAAGTTCTTAATTGAGTTTTTCCAGACTTTTAAACCTGAACTGTTGGATCTTAGCTATGAGAAAGTGCATCCAATGAAAATTTTCTATCAAGATCCTTTCATAGAACCTGAACCTGAACCACAATGGGACATAGGTATCTTCATCAGGAAACTAGATAAGGGTATGCAGTACATGTTCATTTTGTTGGTTCACTGTAGTTTCCTTTTGTCAGCTCTTTTTGGTTTTAAAGACCCACAGTTATTCCGGCTACTGTTATACGGTTCGAGTTGACTAAACCTTTCCTACGTCTGGCTGAAGACTTTAAACTTAGCACTTCTTGGGAGGTAACTCAATCTCATGCAACACGGTAATATCTTTCCTTAACTCTTTCGCTTCAAATGGTAACAGTTTCTCCTTGTTCATGCTTTTAGTTTCATCTTTAGAACATTGAGGAAAATGTTAGATTTAAGTTTGGGGGTATGGGAGAAACTTTTTAGTTGCATTAAATAAACTCCAGAGCCTAGAAATTTATGCGTATTTAGGATAGCACTAACCAATCTAAGTGGATGGAAACATTTTTGTTTTAGGAGTTGAGGAACCAATCTGACTAGATGGAAACATCTATAGAGTCTATTCATAAAAGCACAGAGCTCAGGTGTTAGAAATAACATGATAGTTTCGCCATATCTTGTCGAGTCCTTTTCACTTTCTATTTTTAGTTTTCTTTTGTTTCAAGTGATTTGGTGGGGCACACGATTCAAGTTGTTACCTTTGCTAGGGTGAAATAGAGTGACTGAGTTACCTTTTCCACAAAAAAAAAAAAAAGACCGGACCAGTTAGACCAATCGGAATAAGTATTAACACTTGGATAGCAATATGCGTGTGTTCTCCCTGTTTCCGTCGCCTAAGCAAGCGTGGAATACAGGACCCGTGGGAACTATCGTGTAATCTGCTGACAAGAAGCATGCGCTTGGATCAAAAATATTTATTCATGCCGTTAAGTTAAAAAAAAAAAGAAAAAAAAAAAGATGGTTATTGTTATGTGTAGTCAACTGCTGGTTCCCTTGTATTTGCCAGTTTGTTGATCTAGATTTAAGTTATTGAGCACTGGTTCCCTTGTATATGCCAGTGTATTAATATTAGTCAGACCGGTATCTCAGTCATTTAGGTTAGGTTCATCTTGGCAGAGGCCTTCAGACAGATATGGGAAACACCGTTCGCTTTTCAACCATCTACATTTTTCTTTCCATCTTCTTAATCTTTTCATGTGATTAGTCTGACTCCGAGTATGATGTCCATCGTGAAACTATCTTAGTAGAGCTCTGTCACTTATATGAATTTTAGTATGCTTGAGTGCAAACTCGTGTACAGCAATTGGAATTTCGCATCAGGGTTCTTCCTCTTAGAGTCAATAATTGTATGCCAACCAAGGAGGTTCTTTAGTGCTTTCCAAGGTTCTGCGTAGATAGCTAGGGTCTGGAGTATTGGTTTTTGTGGGTACACCTCTGATAAACCCACCCGAGATTAACTCGGTCACTTTTCAAGAATAAATTTTGCTCGAGGACTAGCAAATAATAAGTTTGGGGGTATTTGATAGACACATTTTTGTGTCCAATTTGTTCTCAATACTATATATTGTTGGCACTCGATTTTGTACTAATTTTGTTATTTTATGTATTTGTAGGTATTTTTTTGGAAATAAATATTCTAAGAAAATTCGGCTCGAAAAGTTGATTTTGGCACCCGGAGGACACGTGTTATTTGGACTCCCAAGTTTGGATAAGGGGTAACCTAATTACTAAGGGGCACCCCCAGGTCACCCCCAAGGCATCTGCTATTCGCACCCCAGTCCAGGATAAGGGGCACCTTCTTCAACAATTTGAAAACTGAAAATTGGCGGGAACATGTTCACAATTCAGGAGAGATTTCGATCGAGAAAATGAAGGAGTTTTAGGTCGATTCAATGTCTGAATTTTGGTATAGAGATGTGAGATAGGTTGAGGAACACAGTATGGGTGACAGAATTGGTCAATTTTGGCTAGAATTCCTGATTCTATTGACCAAACCAAAACAGAGCAACACGCACTGTAAGCAAGCAAAACTGGAGTTATAGCGTGCATGGAGGAGTTCTACTAGCATTGGACGAGTGTTGAGGCGTGGATAAGGCAATTGGGAGTGTGCAGGAAGCAAGAGTACGTAAGAATCTTCTATTTTTGGAAATTATTCCCTATTTTTGGACAGCGGCAATAATGAAGATTATCTCGAGTTATGGCGAGATTAAACGCGCCTGTTGGGTATAAAAGGACCCTTGGGTTTAGTAAAGAGGTTGTCGAGAGTTTGGGGAAGCTTTGGAGGATACAGAGTGAAGAAAAATCGAGTTGCAGAGCCACCATTTCTGCTGCTGCAACTCAAGAACACGAAGAACATTAGACAACCAGAGACAGTCGTTCATACTACAGCAACAACGACTGTCAACTGTGGGTCGTAGTATTCTGTATACTACAGCACTTTCCATTTATCGTTCTTTGTAACGGTGTTTGCAACAATTATAAACGTTGCAAACACCCGATTTTCATTATTATCTCCATTTCATCATTTGTACACCTCTTTTGAGCAATGAAAAATTCCTTTGAGCGTGTTTCCGATATGCGGAGTTAGAACCCAACAATGGGGCGATGGAGGAAGCCTTATTTCACACTTGGGTAATTATATTTAATTCTTTTCATGACTTTTGCATTAATTTTAATTGAAATTATGATTTAAATTAATTAGTTGTGATTTGATTTGATGGGTCATGCTTAGCTTAGATGATTTGATGTCCCATGCTTAACATTTACACCTAATATTTTGAGAATCTATCTTGGCAATAAATTAGAGTCGATATATTTAATATATTTTTCGAGCTATTATTGATAAAAGAATTATTATTTGAACCTTAAGAAATGAATTTGGCGGAATCCTAGTCCCAGTACCTCTCTACCAATTTGTCAATATTTGTATATATATTTATTTTCTAAAAAAATTATCCTTCACAAGTCCGAGAGTTTGAACCTCATTACTACAACCATCAATAATATCTTTAATCAACCCGTCATTTTTAGCGTGCGCAAACTTTCTCTTGCATACCAAGCACCATTGCTCGGCCAGAACCGACATCTCATTCCTTCTTTCATGTCATTCCAAGACATATGATTGGCATAATCAGTAGCTTCATCTTCTTGCATCATAGTTCTCCACCAAACCTGCATCATCACCTTGGTAATTGCCTGCGAGAGTTACCATTTGTCCTTCCTCAGTTTCATTCGCCTCAGAGTATGCCTCAATGTCATACTATAAATTCTCAACTTCTCTAGCATTTATGTAACCCACATAAATTCTTGGCTCAGAGACTCGATTAGAGCTTTATTCATTCATGTTTTCCCATGCAAACATACCATCACTTATTAACTTTCGAAGGCTTGTCATCTCCTATGACATTATATTTGCATGGCCTGTTAGTATGGTCTTCATGTCACTGAATTTCCCCTTCAATTCAGTCACTTCAGCATTGGTTCACAATTCAACAAGGATGCATCAGACGCCTTGTCCTCGACTGCACCTATTTTTTCGTCAAATTATTTAAACCAATATGATGTTCTTTCTTCAAGTAAATCTAGCCTGCTTTTTTCTTCAGAAACAAGAGGAATATCTTGGCCATCACAACTCATATCTATAGTCATATTGCCAAGATCACCATACTCCTCTAATTGATCAAACGTACCCGGTAATTCTTTGTCGATCATAGTGCCATTAAGACCCATTACTAATGCAAATTCTCTGAAAATAATGCGCCACTTACTTGCTCACATGAAAATAGCTTAAGATAGAAAGAAGTATTAGCGTGTTATCCAACAAATACACTTAAACTGTGTACTAAACAAAGCTCCGATACCTGAATTGTCACACCTGCAAATGCACCTTGCAAATATTCTGCGCAAGTGTAACCCATCATCACAGTGGTTCAATGAATCAAGGTTCACTCACTCGTACTTCAGCCTTATAAGTTTGCACCAATGCAAACAGCCAACTCCACAATTTTACAATGGAAGTCTTTAGCCTTTGTTCTACTTCTCTCTGATTCTCAAATGCTTACTATAAAGCATTCAAACAATGCTATACTTTACCAACAATAATTATCCAATCAAGAACACTTAGAACATGACATAATCATTCCATCTTATTGCATCAAAGGGAAGATATACAAAAAATTGCCCTCTTAGGGACTTACACAGACTTGTTCCCCTTGAACCAATCCTCAACCTTACCAAAACTCTCTCAATTTGAATCTCACAGTCTCCTATATATGTAAGCCTGCTGATTTTCCAATGTCTTAGCACTATTTACACAACATCTTTACTGGCAAAAAAACGTGCACAACAGCTACCCACGCATGGGACAACCATCTGTGGCATAAAGCAGTTCCATAACTGCTAATAACTGTGCTAACTTGGCCAGTTTCTTTTTAAACTCGAGCCAATGTCCTACACTTGTTCTCAAGAAGTTATGAACACTCTCCCACGCTTATAAACTTGCTTTATAAACGGTCTATCTTGTCTCACACCTTTGCCACACTTTTGAAGCCAATAACCAACTCCTAACCGTCACTTGAGCCATATTGCACAACTGTTGCGCTTTAATGAACTTGGTCTTGATCCACTGCATGACCAACATGGCACTGCAGTCTTCTTGGTCTAAGCCAATGCCCGGCCAACATTGGGCTATAATCATCTCGGTCATGTCCTTAGCTAATTCTGGTTATTCATGCGTCATATGCTTCACTTAGCCATTTTGCTCGACAATAGCTATGCTACTCTTGCGTTACTAGCTTGTTTGCATTATTCAAGATTTGGCAAGCCTTGAACTAATGCATAGGCCAACTTTTGGCCTATTCTTCCCTCTTGCATCATCCTTGAGTTTGGCCAACTCAATTCCATGGATATGCCTTAATGTCAACATCGCATGTTGCATTTGTCAATTTGGCCTTGTCTTGCCTTTTCTTCAATGAAGCTTCACTGTGCTGACCAATGAGCTTCATTACTTAGCCAATATGTTTACAGTCTAGTGCCATCTTTGCACTTCATTGGACCTGTAGGGTCTTGCCATCTTAGCGATTTACAGTTATGCAGTGTTGCGCCATCTTGGCTGAGCACTGACTTGGCTGGCTATGCTGTAGCGCACAATCTTTGCGCTTCACTAGCGTGACCATACAATGCCACTATTGATTGGACACGTCTTGGATTATTGTCGACAACGTGAACCACGAGAATTTGGGAATTTGTGGGACCCAGCCACAATTCTTACCGCATCTTAGTTTTGTTTTGTACGCTCGGTCATGATGTAATTTGTTTTCTATAAATAAGGTCGATCATCGAACCGTAGAAACTAAAAGAAAAAAACTACTATTTATAGTACTAAGCTTTTCTTTTTCGATTTGTTTCTTCTTTTGGTAATTGAAGTGACAATATGGAAGAACTATTTGAAGATTTGGTAGGATTTTTGATGCATGATCGAGGAAGTACAGACAGATAATGCATCAGAGATCTTGGCCGGTGAGGGTAACGATGATCATATGATGCCTACCGGGACGATAAGCAGTTTCATTAATGGTATTGATGATCATGACCTAGAAGCAGATTGGTATTCGGAACTACGTTTTCCTGATCCTCATCAGTTTGGTGAAGAAGTGATGTTTGATAATCAACAATCCAATGATATCCGGTCTGATAATCTATTATTAGATGTCACTGGTTACTTTCAAGAAGATAACTTTCTTATTGATCAGTACATTCATGACGCGACACTGACAGAACCTCTACAACAGCAAGCAGATATTAATTGTCATATCAATGATATTGTACTACCAATCGATATTGTCAATGACGATCAACCATTAAATAATCATCCACATAGCAGTACTCCTGAACAACAAGTACAAGATCGACGTCAAGAACCACAAGAACGTGGATCGAAGTTACTTAAACATGTAGGAGAAGCAAATGCCAAACGTCCGAAAAGGAGAAAGAAAGATAAACAAGTACAACTAGTTAATCACGGGGAAGTAGAAGAAGTTGCATTCAAAGCGCCCGAAGCCGATTTTTTCGGTCAAAGAGATCAATAATGATGATACTAACGCTGGGGAGGACGACGATTATGAAGAGGACATTCGTGATGACAACCAATCCTCGTCAGTTATTAGTAAGAATCTAATGTCTGAACGGAACCGAAGGAAGAGATTGAACAATCAGTTATTCACCTTGAGAGGCCTTGTCCCTTGTATTACCAAGGTATTTTTCGATAATGAATTGAGTTATTACAATTTGAAAATGCAGATGGATAAGAGATCTGTCCTTGTTGATGCTCTAGCTTATCTTCAAGATATACTTAACCAGACACAAAAGGAAATTGAAGCTGGAGTTACCGAAGATCCTGGGCATGCCATTATAGACTCTGCTGCTATGTCACCCGATTCACTCACAGAAAATGTGGAAATCGACCATCCTCCTTGTCACCATCTAGGAGTGGTATTAGAGAAGAGCGTGATCAATGCCGATGTTGAAGGTCAACCCCAGCCAATAATGTCGACAGCACTTGAACCAAAAACAACACCATACAGTGCAGTTTTTCCTGCTATCACTAAGGTAAAATAGTAATTCGTGGAAATATAATAAAGAATGATTTAGATTACGTGCTTGTTTTGACATGGTTGAAGGAATCTGCATGAGTTTCATTTTTCCTTAATTAATATAATTAGATGGAAGCTGAGAAAGTAGACGAGGAGATATATATGCTGAAGATCGTATACAACAAAGCACTGGGAGCTATGAGTCAAGTTCAAAGATCCGTAGAAATGCTGAAAGGGTTTGATTTTATTAATGTTTCCGTATCTGAATATGACCAACATCACATGCAGTCTTCCAGCTTTTTACGCGTAAGTTGGTATTTCGTGCATTTTGGAGATCGAATCATGAACTGAATGATAGATCTTTTTCCAAAAATTATTTGTCGACAAAAAAATTGAATATATTGTTTAGCAAAGTTTACCTAATCAATTCATTCTATTTATAACTACAATATTTATAAATAAACATTCTCTTCAGAGAATCACATGATAAACGAAGAAAAAAAACGGAGTAAGTAGACAAATTGACTTACAGTGAATCAACATTAGTTTATACTAGTTACCTAACCTTTTTGTAAATCGCATCATCCATTAATCTATTCTTATCTAATTCCTAATTATATTTGTTGCAGGTTAAGAAAATAAAAGGATCACTACTGGTTACCGACGAAGAAAATCTCATCGAAAGGGTGAAAGTAATGGCCAAACAGCTGGGTCTTAATCTTCCTTCAGCCGACGACTAATATGATTAAAATTTCTATACATAAATGATCAAATAATGGTGTGATTATCAGATATCTGCCGATGCAGTTCATCATCACTTGAGGTCGAAAAGCATTATTGGTTAATAAAATTTGATGTCTTATACGGCAACTTTTGTCTTTCTCTTGAGGTCGAAAAGTCATGTGCGTCGGAAAGAATTGTTATTGGTTAATGAAATTTGGTCTCTTATACGCCAACTTTTGTGTCTCTCTTTTTTTACTGGTGATAAGGTGCCAAAGAAATGTCGTACATTCCTGTTTTTCTACTACATATCGGTGATAAGGTGCCAAATAAATCTCTAGAATACAGGGCATAATTTGGATAACTTTACATATGTGAAGAGTGGTTAAGATTTATCTAGAGAAAGGATAAATCTACGATCATGGTTTGTTCAACTTAAATGTTATTATTAGTGTTTTGTTAATTGGCCTCTCATTAATTGCTGATGATAAATGATTTATTAAATTTTCAATCTCCTTAATTAATCTAATAAATACATAATTTTATTAATATTAATGTTACTAAAACTATATATATAATAGAAACTATTAATGGTTGTTTCTGACAAGTGAAGGTTGTGATTGGGATTAGAAATGCATCTAACGGACAAAATTTATTTTTCTTATCACTAATGTCTTATTATTTTTTTACAATTAATATTTTATTATGTCATAATAAATGTCATATTAAAAATTATAATAAATAAATTACTTTATTAATAATTATATAAATATATTTAACTAATGCTTAGATTTACTAACAATTATATAAGTGGTTTGGTGGTTGTGGGGGAGTTAGTAAAGAGTGGTGAAAAGTAGTCAAAATTTGTCTAGGAAGAAGATATATTTTGATATATTTTGTGAAAAAATATACTTCAATAGATTTTTTTTCGAAGTCAAATATACAGTTTAGATATATTTTGATACAGTGTCGTAACTTATGTGGACTGGATTTTGGTTCCTGGTGTAAACGCTTAGCGCCCCTCTATGTTGTGTATCAAATAAATATTTTAAGAAAAAACCTTATCTAAAATACATGGCACAGTTTGGATAACTTTGTCTATGTAAGTGTGGTCCAGATTTGTCCTTGACAAGAATAAATCTATGGCCGTGGTTATCCAGACCACACCCATAACTCGCACGTGTGTCTTACTTTTGGTAGATGAACGAGTGAACGTGGTCCTTGAGTCGTTTTCTAGCGCGCTACCCAGCATACCCTACCCTCGAGTTAGTTCTTCGTCTTCCTTCCTGTTAGTCATGGACTCATGGGAATGTTCGCCGCGATTTTGAGTCTTCGTTTTGTGCAAAACTCAAATTAGTTCTCAGATCAATCGGTGCTGCAAATTTGATATTAACGGAACCCAATTGGTTAATAAGCTGTATCATGTTAAATTTTAGTGAGTTGTATCAATTGGTTCTCTGATTCCCCGAAATTTAGAGATTTAATTTATTATTTGTGTTTTATTTTGATTTTGATTCATTATTTGTATGAATCTGTTAGGGGACATCAAAAGTCAGGGAGGTATATTAAGCAGTTGTGGGGAGCGATGGGGTTTACACTAAACAAATCTTCTGTTAAATTGTTGAAGGTAATAGTATCTTTGTATACTCAGCTTTGGTTTCTTATGAAAATGAGAGTATTATTGTGGGTTTAGACTTTAGTTTAAGAATCTAAATTTTGTTAACGCTTTTTCTTTTCTTTTTTTGAGTTTTTTTCGTACTCTTTCAGATATAAAGAAGCCATTTTCAATCCTTAATGGTTTAGTGGAACCAAAAACTCTGCTTCTATTCAAATTCCATTCTATCGACTTTGGTCTTATCTTCACAGCAATCGTTGTTTGGCCAATGAATTTCAACGACCTCTCAAAAATCACTGGATAAAATAAAAAAGCTCAAAAGGTTTGAATCTCCAAATTTGGTTTGATTTGTTGGATTTTTGTTAGTTTGATGTCGTTAACTTGAGAACCAACTTGGTCTTCATGGGGTTGTCTTATGTTGCAGATTTTTCACAGCAACAGATCATGGAGAGACACAGAGATTTATGAAGAGTTTAACTAGCAGTTTATATTTTCGTGATAGAAGCAGCCACAAATTAGGTTCACTTCTTTTATAGCTTGAAGTCATTCATGCATGTCTTTTAATTTCAATTTCAGTAGTTTGTTCTTCAACTCATGTCATTTTCTATACTCCTGTTTCTGAGTTCTTAATGATTCGGTTGCAATCCAACACTTTCAGAATGTTTGAAAAGACATTACAAGTGTTTGAAAAGACATTGCAATCCAACTCATTCTTAATTTCAGAATGTTTGCAATCTAACAAAGTTTCTTAGCTCCATCCAGGATCACTTTGACGACTGACTACCATGTTCCCTTTGTAAGTTTCGATTTACATCTTTTTAACACGTGATTTCCATCAAATTTAGTTGTTTCGTTTTTTACATTACCAGTGTGCGCTCTCATTTCCGGGTCGGTATTACGGCGTTTCTGTTGGAGTTCTAAGCAGTATTAGTGTGTTTATAAGCTTTTGGTGTTTTTATGTAAGATGTTGAAACCGAAGCAGTTGATTCAGTGGGAATAAGGGAAACATAGATAAATAGTAAGTCACTCTTTATCCCTTCCATATCCCATTACAATTTAATTAACCAGTTTTATCAGAAAATACATTGGTTCCATCCCAATTCCATGCTAAAAATGTACCTTCATGGTTTAGTATTTTGTTTGTTGGGTATTATATATGAAATTCCTGCTTTCCACAAGGTCTGAAAGACTTCTTGGGTGTATTTCAGGGAAAAAACATTGTTGATCGCACTCGATTGAGTCTTGACAAATTGTGGTAATCATTTGTGATTTGGTTCATCGTCTTGACCCTTTCTTCCTGATGTGCATCTCATCTTATGTTTAACCAGACATCAGTTTTCTCCTTCCCTGCTTCACAAGTTACGTCTCACCTTCATAACATGTACCCTATGTAGTTTTATATTCTCTTTCACATCAAATTCGTTGGGTTTTGTTTTCGTTATTTTCTCATCAGCTCCCTAATGATGGGTTCTGTTCTCTTCAAAATTTAGTGCATGCCCACTTTAAGAAGACCCATTCTAATTTTCGTTCAATCAGATTCATATCTAATAATCCTCGGTAAAGTGACCGGTAGCTCCTACTGTCCATTTCTTGCTCTTTGTGAAGTGTAAAATCTTAATTTTAGTTGGTACGTCACAACCATATATTCCATCTTTTTCTTTGGCTTCAAATATTCGTGCCTTCTTAAGTGACCCCTTTTATTGAGAATTTGTTGTTTCCACTGACTTTTTGAGAGAGATGCTGGGGAAATTGATGCATACTACTGACATTGATATGTGGAGAAAGACTTTGTCAGATTGATTTATTTCTTTAATGTCTGAAAGACGAACAATCTGTGATTCTCATAGTATCCAGTGATCATCAGCAGAGAGAGATAAGAAAAGGGTTTAGGCATGGTTTCTCAAATATAATTTGCGGGAAAGAGTTTGCACGTTGCTGTGACATTTCTTTGAGGCTTGAGCTGTTATCACATCATTATATCGCTGCATCATTATATCCATGAATTTCTGTGAGCACTTTTAGTTTATCTTTACCACAAAATATATTCCACCCCTCTAAATTTAAGAGTTAAATTTTTTTGTATTTCTGTTCTTTTTTCATTCAGCCAGGTAACATCTTGATGAGAGTTGAATTAAAAATATGTTGTTATGGTGTTGAGAAAGTTCAAATGAAAATCATTAGCATTTGACATCTCCGTCGTTGCAAGAAGGTTTTCCTCCCTGTCAACTTCATAAGGTATTCTTGAATGTCTGCTTTTCACTTCTTTGGTCTATTGTGCTTTGTTCTCTATTGTGATTCGTTCTCTATTGTGATTCGTTCTCATGTACCATTCCTTATTGGCCGGGTATTTTCTACATTAGGAATGAAACTGGCATTCCCAAAGTTACAGGCCAACAAATCATATTCTCAACCCAACAGAAATATTCAACTGCACAAGTGAGAATCCAAAGCTCAGGCATTCGAACAGGAAACTACTTGATGTTTTTCAAATGGAATACGGAGCTTATCTCTGCAGCCATATTAGAACTCAATTCCTAGACACAAGTTTTCCTCCGTCGACTACGAAAGCTTGGAATAAAAAATGAGTAACAACTCCTAATAGGTTTCCGCCTAAACTACTTATGGTTCACAAATGTCTTGCAATTATATCGACACTGGACCATTTGTATCGGTGTGATTGGGATTTTAAGATGGGTGAAACCTATCCTTGAAAACCATAGCATCCAGTGGTGTGTATGCCGAAAGTGACAGTCGAGAATCCTTGTTACAACCACCAAAGTAGTGTTGGCATTTATTTCCACCAAGTTAATCATTTTTATTTTATTTTTGGGAAGGATCACCATGTGAAACCAAACAGTTGGGCGATTGAGAATGAAAACTAATCTTCCGTTGTAATTTTAACTTCCGTTCTTTACATTCACTTTGTCTTCATAAGATTTTACTACTACATAAGGTCGATAAACTAATCAGGTGGACCAGGTAGAAGGTAACTTTAGCCTTGGTGTGTTGCATAAAAATATGGTGCTGGATCAAGCTGGAGAAATGGTAGTGGAGTCTTTACACAGATCGGTTTGGAGTAAGTGGTTGCTTCCTAAAGTATCTTTTATAGCATGTTCATTTTATCGACGCTTCAGCATATTTAATCTATGATTCCTACGTAAGTGAAATACATTGTCAGCTTGCTTCGATTGTTTGGAATTTCTTCATTTAGTCCTTGCCATTAAACTGGGTGTTGCCGAGGGATGTTCAAACTCAGTTGGAAGGCTGGAGCTACATTAATTTCCAAAATGGCGGAACTATTGGTTCAAAGGTTCCGAGTGCAGTAATTTGGGAGCTATGGAAAGAACCCAAGGACCCAGTGCTAGATTCCGTTGGCAGGGAAGCAAGAACAAGGATTGCCAATACAGTCGTTTCTTATGCTCTGTTGCTCTGATGAAGACTTATTCAGGGATACTCATTTCCGCAAAAAAAAAAAATCAGTAAGAAACTGTGATGATGTAATCTTTTATATTGTAACTGAATATATTATTTTATGGAAATTACATCCAAAATCACTATACCAAGCTGGAAAAATAAGAAAACATGCAGAACATAGAGTTTTAAACCCTGATGAAATTACAAATGAGACACAAAGATGGGACATTCTTACAGCAAACAAACACAATTCATGCATTACAGAATCATAATGCATGCCCGTGCCGTTACGGCACGGGTCAAGTCCTAATATAATACAAAACAGAATGGTTTTTTGAGCTTGGATGGTCGGATAACATTTTGAGAGATAAACGTTGTATCCGACCATCCCAGTCTCATCTCAGCAAAAGACATCCGACGGTCGTCGTTTCTGTAACCTTCTCATTATGAATCAAAATTTATTAATCTTTAATTATTGCATCACCTCTTAACCCAAGATATTCAAAGAAACATTAAATGAAATCATAATATATCATACATGCATTAATTGGATTTAGTGGTGGTATGATGAATCTAATGGGAAATGAGATTTATTTGTTTATTTTATTCATAACTCATAAGTGAGATATACATACACACTATTACTTAAATGATTTTGTGTTCGTTGAGTAATGTATATGAATAATTTTACAATGTACTTATAGACATTATTTTCGTTTAAAACAAAATAGAAAACTATCTTGCAAAGAAACACGATTTAAAATCCGGAAAAAAAAAAAAATTACACCAGTCAGATATCATATTAAAACAGTGCAGTTACGACACGAGCTATCTCTAGATATTTATTAGACCTCTCTGTTAACCTCATGTCGTGCCGTCACGGCACAGGTTATTTCTAGTGTCGTACATTCGTGGAACATTGCCGATAAGGATACAAGTTTACTTTACTGGGGAGGATATCATATCAAATCAAATATAAAATAAACAAAATAGTGTTTCATCTTATATAGGATTTGGTACCCTTCTCAGTAAACTAATACCCCTATTAGCAGCCGTGCATGCATTTCCTATGGCGAGATACTTGCTAACTCTTTCATCTGAGTGTAAGTGAATAAAGAATCATTTTCTAATAAGGAGAATGGTTCCATCATCCATTTTTTCCTATTATTTTTGTGTGATTTTATTTTATTTTTTGATAGACAAAATTTTTGGTGTTGGACAAATTTCGAATCATTGTACGTCGGTTGTTTTTAGTGTTCATAGTTAATTATCTTTTCTATTCGCAAAGAGGAGTAAGTATATTATAACGACACACAAGTTGAGCGCAATCTACAATGGAAGGGACAATGAAGGGGAGCTTGACTCATAATGAAGATCAAGAATTGAATATTAGATTCTTTCATCTATCTACGCTTGTCAGAAGACAATGAAACAAAATTCATGCCCTCAAGAATAACTCTAGTCAATCGATTTATGACACTGCAGAGATTAAAAATTTAGCTCAAGATCACTTTCAGAACCTTTATTCGAATCCTCGTCAATGTTCACATTTTTATTCTTCTTCTCTTATACCTTCGATTATATCTAATACATATAATTCCCAACTCCTAAAACCCATTTCAAATGATGAAATTTTTTTTCAGTGAGGTTGATGGTGGTTTTTAGCTCAGGGCTAAATTTGTAAAACCTTGCATCTGATGTGCCGTCACTCTGTGAGGAAACAGACCCATGAGTGTCAACCTATCTTCTGGCACGTTTATTGAGCCGTTCAATATATTTACAGGAAATTTATCCAGACTGGCGCATGTGGCAATCATCCCAGATACTCTCTAATTCTCAACACCTTGCTTATATTATTCTCTAATGTAAGACCCCTGAGTACTTTTCCCGTGTTCAGTTCCCCAGCAGAACTCTTAATATTGGTATGGCATGACGGATTTGTGTTCACTCGCAGCAGAGTAACGCAAATTTCCAAGTATCAAGATTAAAGTCCTTGCATGGAATACTCAGTCAAAAAGCAAAGAATAAAGGGAATATTGATAAACTGCCCCACTCTCAATTTCGGTTTAATAAATTGCCCCCGTTTTTTTCAACTTTTCAAAACTGCCCCCACTGTTAACTTTTCCATCTAATTTAGTTTTCCATCCAATTTTTTACTTATTTACCCTTTACTTGTCACGTTTATCTTCTACTTCATTTTTTCAGGTTTGTCGAGTTCGGTTCATGGATTTAGGATTCGGGATTCAGGGTTAGGGGTTTAAGGTTCAGGGTTCATGGTTCTGGGTTCAAGGTTTACGATATAGTTTAGGGTTTAGGGTTAGGGGTTTAGGGTTCATAGTTCAGGCTTCGTTGTTCATGGTTCAGGGTTCATGGTTCACGATATAGTTCAGGGTTCATGGTTAGGGTTCATAGTTCACGACATAGTTCAGGGGTAAATATGACTTTTTAACAGGTGAGATAACTGTCACCTTGCATTTAACGGGATGGAAAGCGTTATTTGAAAAAAACGGGACAGTTTAGAAAAGTGCAAAAAAACGGGGGCACTTTTTTTACCCTAATTCAAAACTGGGTCACTTTATCAAAATTCCCAAGAATAAACAGAGCCGCGGAGTAGGAGCAATAACGAGGGAAGCGTGGTCATGCCATAGGCTAGCCGACGCCACTTGGCCACCCCCCATGCTACCCAACCGGCCCTTATTCCTTTGCCGACCAATCAGTTCGCTTTAAAGTTGCCACACCCCCAATGATTTGTGGTTGGGCCCATATTTGTCAGCCCTATTCTCTATCGACCAATCAGGTCACATTAAACCTACCACGCGCGCCAAAAGGGTATCCACGCCCGTGCTTGGCTGGCCCCCTACTTTCATTGACCAACCAGGTTACTCTAAACCTGCCACAGCTTTAAAGAGGCGAAAATTGTGTCAAGAGGTCGCCATACCAAGTTAGCTTCCCAAAACCGCGCCAACATACTAACGGCATGCCAAACATGCCAAAACGAGTATGCAAATCGCACACGCCAAACAGGCATGCCAAGTGCACATGCTAAACGCGTCACTTACCGTGACAACATGCCAAACCTGCCAAACCACTCTTCGTGCATGATCAGATTCACAACGGACTTTAATTTGGCTATCCTAAACCGTAGGAGCGGCCATGCTCTAGTGACGGTGGATGAAACCCTAATTTCAAAATTGTGGCACAAAAACTATGCCCACTCAGGCCCGCAACATCCCAGAAGCTGCACAGACTTAGGGAACCCTAAAAAAGGCGCCACACCATGGCCAATCAAGGAAATACTTGCTTCTATGGTCGTTCCTACATGGTGGCCTGCCTATGGCTCCTACAGCATGACTCTGGCATCGTTTGTATAAAAAGCCATGCCACGGCCACCTACTGTTTATTGCATGCCTTATGTGCCAATTAGGGTTCCGGCATGCCAAACCCTAACTTAGGCAAAGTTGCTGCAACAAACGATGTTCCACAGAACATTGGGATCAGTGTGGCCATTGAAACTGATTTTGCCACACCACGTTTGAGTCTAACACCAACGTGCTCAAAATTTCAGTGGCCATGGCTACGCCTGGCGCCACTTGCACCATCGTGCCGCTGGCATGCACAAACTATGCCAGCCATTCCACCGTGCCACAGGCATGCACGAACTACGCCAGCCATGTCGCAATGCCGTTGGCATGCACTAAAGGCACCATTGTGCCACTATCAGGCGCCAACAGAAGGTAAACATAATCAACGGCTACCCTTCCTCATGAGATGCAATCTCAGCCATCCAAGTTCGCCACCAAGCTGGCAGGCTTGTGGCAAGTTTTGGGCGACCAGCCGCCTAAATCTAGTGGTCATGGCTACGTCAGGCGTCACTTGCACCACCGTGCCACTAGCATGCACGAGCCATGACCAGCCATGTCGCACTGCCACTGGCATACAACAAAACGCCACTGTGCCATTATCAGGCGCCAACACAGGGTAGCCATAATCAACGACTACCCTTCCTCGTGAGATGTGATCTCAGCCATCAAAGTTTGCCACCGAACTGAAAAACTTGTGGCAAGTTTTAGGCGACCAGCCAAGACGAGCCTAATAGCATCACATGTTATTTTCCTACGGCAAGCCTCTTGATTTTAACTTGCCACACGTAGAAAAGTGCTACATGTTTTCCACGAAAACCCTCGAGACATCAAACATGTCACAAACTGGGGGATACTCATCAGGGTATTGGTCTGGCGGTTTACAACGTGCGGCGTGCAATACGCCTGTTACAAGAAAGTGTCATAAAGTGGGGTGGTTAGTAATGGCAAGAAGTAATGGTGTAAACAGATCCTTCATTATGGAAGCATAATTCCTGACGTTACACGTTACTCCACTTCCACCACTCAATCGTTTTACACTTCCTACGAGACCAAGGTACGTTTTATTACGACTTGTATAAATAGGTTTCACTTATTTCCACCAGACAAGATGTTTGGGTCGGAGAACAACGTAGTATCCAGAAATCACCTGGTAGCTTTCCATTCTGCTAGACAGTTCTACTTTCTGATACAAGTCATAAGCAACCACACCTTCAGGATCAATGATTATGGTCTTAACACTTTCTTCGCTTCCCTCCCTAAGACCAATCATTCTCCTTCACTTTGTGACCGAAGCAAGCCTGGAACGGCCATTTCTTGGTTTAGGCCAGGAATGTACAGATTGATCTCTCGAATCAAAATTACTCCCGTGTAGTACATTGTTCAGGGTTTAGACTCGTTTCTCATCCACACACACGAATTTACCAAAACCAACAGAAACAGTTTTCACCCACAAACAATTGGCGACCATAGTGGGAGATTAATCTCTCGGTTACAATATCAATTTCCAGTTTCCAATTTCATTTTTCAACCCCGATCTCAAGATGGTAGAACTCAGGTCTGGATCAGCAACAAACCCTGAGAGCACTAGCGCTGAAATCATCCTCGGTATTAGCACTCCTTCCAGTGGCATTAATACGCCACCTGCCAACACCAGTGGCGCGGAAAGTGTTCCTTCAGGCGTTACGCCTCCGATCACCAGATTCAGAGCCGCTACTGCTACCCCAACGTTTCTTCAAGTATGACACCTCCAACCGTCACCAGAGCCGTTGCTACTCCGCCATCAGGGCTAGAGAATGGAGGAGCCAGAGGACACCGATCCTATATTACCATTGTTGATCTGATGGAAAGACAAGAAGTTCTTGATATAACTCAGACGGACATGGTTTTGACTCAGAATAAGGTGCTTGTTTTCCTCAAGACACTAACGGGGCGGCTACCACAGGAATCACGCCAACCAGAGCCAATGAGGAACACCTTCAATACCCCTGGCGCTGATACCTCAGCAGGGCGTACTTTTACAGATGAAGAGACTCGTTCAGGATCTCCAGCGGAGAGGAATCAACCATCCAATTTCGTCACACGAGAAGATTTGGAACGAATCCTTCGAAACCGAGACAAAAACGATTCTGCAGGCATGATCGGCATCAACCCCCATACCCTCCTGAACTACAAAGAATCCCTCTTCCGAGGGGATACTCTTCCCCTCAATTCTCCCTGTATGACGGCACCGATAATGCGCGCGAACATGTTTCTTGATTTTTGGAATCCTTGGGCGACCACGAATACAGTCATGTTCTCCGTTTGAGAGAGTTTTCAAAGTCACTTACCGGAAGAGCATACACATGGTACAATAGCATTACACCAAATAACATCTCCAACTGGTGTGACATGGTTACGGATTTCTACAAGAAGTACTTCTTTGTATCTGAGCAAATCACCTTCTCGGATTTAGGAAGGATGTTTCAGCGAAACAATGAACATCCAAATGATTATGTCAACAGATTCAGAATTCAAGCACTGGATTGTCACGACCCAAACGTGACCGAACAATAATTGGTGGATTCTTGCATCAATGGCATGGTTCCCATCTTCCGTGCCTTCCTGGAGAATCTGTGATGTATTTTCAAAAGTTGTTGTAGATAGTGGTAAAAGGGGGTTCTTTTCGAACTTGTGAAGGTAACTCTTTTTTTTTTAAGATTTAAACAAATTAATAAATGAAGGAAATTAATAGTAATGTCAAGATTTTAGAAAGATGAAGGCTCAGGATTCACTATTACTTCGAGTTGATTGGTTATAAATAATATTTCAGAAATTATTATTAAGCTCTTTTTATTATTAAATCACTTTTTAATTTAAAAGGTGTCCAAATATTAAGTTGTAATCCTTAAGCATGATTTATCAAAGAATATATTCTAAGCATAAAACATCAAACTGATTCACAAATAATTAAGAAAACCATTTTATCCCTTTTTTTATATTTTTATCCAAGTAAATTAAATAAAATAAATAATTAACGAAATTATAAATAAAAATATTACCAATCAAACATGAGTGAATAGATCCTCCATTGCCTCAATCACCAGGTATTTTATTCGCTCATCATGTTGGAAAACCTCTCAAAATATTTCATTGATGCTCAAAAGTGTTTTACAATGAAGAGAAAGACAAGAAAATGATATAAAACAGGATTCTGCGACCCACAGAAGGCGTCCAGAATCAACGATAGAGATAAAGTGTTATTGTCGTTGAAAAACTATGACCCACGAACGACAGTCGTTGTCTTTGTTGGTAAACGACTGCGTTTGGTAGTCTGTTCTTCCTCTTCTTCTTCCTCCTCGAGCAGCAGCAGTAGCAGAACCAGAATCTCTGCAACTTCAATTTTCTTGCTCTGTAGTGCTCTAAACCTCTCCCAATTATCTCTCCACTTCGCTAGCTGACCCAAAGAGCCTTTATATACTGTTTAATGCCTTCAAATCTTCACAATAACTCCCAGAAATCTCCATTAACGTCGGGAATATTTTCTTTGTATTTCATGCAGGATATGGGATTTTCTTCCCTGTTTAACTCTTCTACGCGTCTCTGGATTGTCTTAAATTGTTCGTATAATATCATGAGAGAATATCTTCCCAAATATCTTCTCCCAATCTTCACACAGCTTCCGTAATTAACATAATCTTCTAAAATATCTCGGTCCCCTGTTTACTTCCAAACTCGGATTTCTGGCCCAAGTTACTCGATCAAATCGCTTGCATATACCATGTCTAGTGTATTTAGGCCCAGCCCAACCGTTTCTAGCGATTGAATCTCGCTGAAATCCCTCCAACAATCCGACCCAAAATCAACAGCGTCTGCATTAAGTATTCCCGCTAAAACCAAATTCAAACAAAGAAGATGACCTCCCCATATCCAGTTCAGGGGTGCGAATAGCAAGTGGTCACCCCTTATCAAGTGGGTGCCCCTTATACAAAGCAGAGAGTCCGAATAACAAATGTCCTCCGGGGATGCTCCGCGTAATTTTTCGAGTCGATTTTTCCAAAATTATTTATTTCCAAAAAACATACCTACAAACACGCAAAACACCATAATAAGGACGAAAACGAGTACTAACAAAATACACAAAAGAGATGAAAATAGACACATATATGCGTCTATCAAATACCCCCAAACTTATTATTTGCTAGTCCTCGAGCAAATTTATTCTATAAAGGAAAATCATTTGAACCCCTAGGTGGCCCTAGTGGCGGAGTGTTGTCTCCGGACGGTTTACTAGAAGTGTACCCACAAAACATTTACTCCAGACCCTAACTATCTACGCAAAATCTTGGAAAGCACTAAAGAACCTCCTTGGTTGGCATACTTATTAATTATAGGACGAAGTACCCTGATGCGAAATTCCAATTACTGTACACGAGTTTTCACTCAAGCATACTAAAATTCATATAAGTGACAAAGCTCTACTAAGATAGTTTCACGATGGACATCATACTCGGAGTCAGACTAATCACATCAAAAGATTAAGAAGATGGAAAAAGAAAAATGTAGATGGTTGAAAAGTGAACGTTTTTTCCCATATCTGTATGAAGGCCTCTGCCAAGGTGAACCTAACCTAAATGACTGAGATACTGGTCTGACTAATATTAACACACTGGCATATACAAGGGAACCAGTGGTCAATAATCCTAACTCTAGGTCAACACAACTGGCATATACAAGGGTACCAGTTGTCGACTTTATTAAACACACATTTATTTAAGAACTAACAACATGATTGGACCTTGTGGATCCAAGCGCATGTTTCTTGTCAGCAGATTACATGGTAATTCCCGTGGATCCTGCATTCCACGCTTGTTTAGGCGACGGAGACAGGGAGAACACACACATATTGCTATCCAAGTGTTAGTATTTATTCCGATTGGTCTACTGGTCTGGTCTAATTTTTTTTTTTTTTTTGAAAAGGTAACTCAGTCACTCTATTTCACCCTATCAAAGGTAACAACTTGAATCGTGTGCCCCACCAAATCACTTGAAATAAAAGAAAACTGAAACTAGAAAGTGAAAAGGACTCGACGAGATATGACGAAACTATCATGTTATTTCTAACACCTGAGCTCTGTGCTTTTATGAATAGACTCTATAGATGTTTCCATCTAGTCAGATTGGTTCCTCAACTCTTACAACCAAGATGCTTCCATCCACTTAGATTAGTTAGTGCCATCCTGAATACGCATAAATTTCTAGGCTCTGGAGTTTATTTATTGCAACTAAAAGATTTTCCCATACCCCCAAACTTAAATCTAACATTGTCCTCAATGTTTCCAATGATAAAATTAACAGCATGAACGAGAAGAAATTGTTACCACTTGAAGCAAAAAGGGTTGAGGAAAGATATTACCGTGTTGCGTGATATTGGGTTACCTCCCAAGAAGTGCTACGTTCAAAGTCTTCAGCCAGACATCAAATACCTCAAAAAGGATATTCACCTTCCAAAGTCATATACCAATAGCCGAAAAATTTGTGGGTCCATAATACCAAATAGAGCTAACACCAATATGAGACAACTGCACTGGCTCAGAAAAATGAACAGAAGGAGCACATCCTCATCTAAGGTTTCTTGCAAGACAACCGGATCTATCCAAGCCTCCAGTTGGGCTTCATAAGAGTGTCTTGAAAAATAGATTCATCCGAAAAACGGGTTTCTAATATATGGATTTCCTCCTGAACAGTATCAGGCGGATCAGGTTGTGGAGTCTGAATAGACTCAAGCGATACCTCAGATGCACTAGGCTTGAGTCCCAAGTTAGGGACTTCTACTGGGGATAATTGACATCTCTACCCCCAAACTTAGAGTTTTGGGTGTCTAGATAAACTAGTCACAATATCCCTAATTTCTAGACATCCGGTTCCTGAAAAAGGTCAATTGCTTTCTCTGAGTTATAATCAGGTGGTTCATCCTCTAAATTCTTTTGAGGTATACTAGCTATAGGACTTATATGTTTCATATCCTCTATGGTCATCCCTAGAGTTTCCTTATTGTGTTGAAGCACGGTTACTGGCCTAATCTCATGATCACCATCCAAATCGGAAGTTATAGGCAAAATCTCAGATGGGCCTACAAATGCATAATTGGGGTCCAACTTAGGAGGATCTTTAGGCTCTTCGAAATAAGGGCTTAAGGTAGATTCGGTAGCTAGTAATGGTTCAAACCTAGATTTCCATCTATCGGTATCTAACATAGGAATAGAATCCAACAGAGCATTTACTTGTTCAATGTTGCTATCATCGTCGAAATCCATGCTAAAACGGGCTAGACAACTCTCTAATGGATCTTCCGATTCGGTGTTTGGTACAGACTTCGGAACTAAGGTTCCTATCATGTTGACCTCTTCAATGCACGTGTCATCTAGCTCAGAGGGTAGCTTACTAATATTAAAAATGTTCAGCTCAATAGTCATATTACCAAAAGACAAATTCATAATACCATTTCGACAGTTAATGATCGCATTGGATGTAGCTAAAAACGGGCGACCTAAAATCACTGGTATTTGGTTCTCTGGGTCAGGGATAGGTTGGGTATCTAGGATAACAAAATCCACCGGATATATAAACTTGTCGACCTCTATGAGAACATCCTCGATCACACCACGAGGAATTTTAACGGACCTATCAGCTAACTGAAGATTCATCTGTGTAGGTTTCATCTCACCAAGTCCTAGCTTAAGGTACACATGGTATGGCAGTAAGTTCACACTGGCTCCTAAGTCAAGCAACGCTTTCTCAACACGGTACTTACCTATTGTACAAGCAATGGTAAGGGACCCTGGGTCTTTATACTTAGGAGTAGTGGTATTCTGAATAATAGAACTCACATGACTAGCTATGAAGGCTTTCTTCTGGACATTGAGTTTACGCTTTCGCGTACACAAGTCCTTAAGGAACTTGGCATAAGAGGGAATCTGCCTAATTGCATCTAATAATGGAAGGTTGATATTAACCTGCTTAAAAACCTCCAATATATCATTAAAGTTGGACTCCCTCTTAGTCGGAACTAGCAGCTGGGGGAACGGGGCTCTGGGAACAAAGTCGGGCTCATCAGGACCCTCATTAGTCTCTTTGGAGACTCTATCAGTCTTCTCATTTTCTGTCTCATAAGGGTGAACTACAGCATGTTCACTATCAGGCATGGCAACCTTATTGTCAACTTTCTTTCCACTCCTAAGGGTTGTAATAGAGTTCACATGATTGTACGATTTCTCTGCTTTAGGATTGGGTTGAGTTTGACTAGGAAACTTACCTTTTTCCCTCAAAGACTCATTTATATGACTAACCTGGGTTTTCAACTCGGAAATAGCCTGAGAGTTAGCCTGACCTATTCTCTTATTTTCTTCTATACCTTGAGCAACAGATTGTTGAAACTGCATAGTGTTACGAGTTAACAAAGCAAGAGACTCTTCTAAACTCATAATCTTCTTATCCGAAGGGTTCTGAAACTGTGCCGGGGATGAAGGATTCTTAGGATAGCCAAAACCTGGGGGATCTTGAGAGTTACTATACTGACCTTGATTCTGGCCCTTAGACCAAGAAAGGTTGGGATGGTTTCTCCATCCAGGGTTATAGATTTCTGAATAAGGGTCAAACTTCTGACGGTTATCGAATCTAGTGTTGTTATAAAGAGCATTGGCTTGCTCTTCAACAATATGGTCTTCCCAAAAAGGATCTATTGTACCACTAGTACCACTAGAATGACCTAATTCCAACGCTTCTAACCTTTTGGCTATGGATGCTATTTTAGCATCTGAATCATAGGATCCTTCTACCCTATTGACATTTCCTCTACTTAGAAGAATTTTTTTCTGGGGTTCCCTATTATTTTCCCATTGTTGGGTCTTATTGGCGATTTCATTCAAAAATGTCATCGCCTCATCAACAGTTTTATTCTCAAACCCACATGTGCATAAGGACTCAACCATGGTCGTTGTTGAATAGTCTAAACCATCGTAGAGGATCTGAACTAACCTAACCTTCTCTAAACCATGATGAGGACATTGAGAAATTAATTCATTGAACCTTTCTAAATACCTATATAAAGATTCTCCCTCTTGTTGAGCAAAAGTACAAATTTGTGTCCTAATAGACGATGTTTTTTGCCTTTGGAAAAACTTATGTATAAAGGCAGATGTAAGTTGTTCATAGGTTTCAATTGACTCAGAATCCAAACTATACAGCCAAGATTTGGCTTTATCTTTTAAGGAAAAGGGGAATAACCTAAGTTTCAGTGCATCATCACTAAGGTTTTTAATTTTCAGAGTACTACATACTTCCTCAAATTCCCTAACATGAAAATAGGGGTTCTCATTCTCTTTTCCTAAAAAGGTTGGGAGCATCTGTAAAGTCCCGGGTTTGAGTTCATAATTTTCCTCGGTTTCAGCTAACTTGATACAAGACGGACGAGAGGTCCTAGTTGGGTTCAATAAAGCTTTTAAAGTTTCCATTTCTGGCACTACCAAAAGACTAGGAGAAATTTCTTCACAAAGACGCAGATACTCAAAACTGAAGTTTCCAAAAACGGGGGTCTCTAAAGAAGAGTCTTCGAGCTCCCCGCCTCCACAAGAAGAACTACTAGGTTTATCACTAATCAGACGACCTAGAGTATCTCTTTTCCAAGCCCTATTAACAAAATCGGGCATACACTAAAAAAAATCAAAAAGAAATAAAAATCCTAACAGGAAGGTTCTAGCAATCACACAGCAGGCTGACTCGACTTTACTACAGCAAACCTAGAGATTTCTAGCAAACAACAAGCATGATGGCTCACTTAGATTTTTTCTAGACTAGCTTCTATATCTCGAAAGGGAATTCGTTACAATTTAAGCAAACCCCTCTGGAATCAATCCGAGTCAAAGTAAGTTGCATCGAGGCGAGGGAAGCTTAGTGGAGCTTTGATACCCAAGGCCTCACCGCAGTAAAAGGCGGCGCAGTCACGCATTCAACTCACAGAAACCGTCATGAACTTCGAAGTATGCTAAAAGAATAACCAATATCCTTCGAAAATTTTTCCTAACAAGCTCGATACCCTATAGGTCTCTTTCTAATCAGATTTTAAAGCTTGGGTTCGCGTTAGGTTTTGTTCTCCTAAAGCGGGCAAGAAGAGAGCGGTGATGAAATCTGAACCCTTATCTTGTTTAGTCCAGGCCTTGCCCTTTACTAGGAAAATAAAGACAGTCCAAATTCGTCCTCAATCAATGATCACCTTAAGGAATACAGTAACTCGCTTACAGGAGATTCGCGAGTGTTTCGATTGGACTTACCTCCCGTACCAGACGGGGGATGAACCGTTGTCGTCGACTCGGGCCACGACTCCTATGTCGTGTGCGAACCCGAGGGTCCGAGGTGATATTGTAATCACCGTCCTTTCCTGCACACAGTTTGTATTTAACTACCCTTCCGTAGGGTCTTTTTAAAAAAAAAAAAATAAAGTCCAAGAGTCCAGTCCAAGAGTCCAATCCAAAGTCCAAATAAAGTAAAGTGCAAAAGAAAAAGAAAAAAATAACCTAAAAAAATATATATATAAAAATCTATCTTTTTTTTTCTCTCTTTTCTATATATAAAACAAAAAAAAAATTCTCTTTCGCTCCTTTCGCTTTAAGCTTTTCCTTCCAAGGTCCTTAGTACTTCACTTCGAACCTGCAAGTCAAAGACAAAAAGAAACGTAAAAAGGAAAAAAAATAATAAACCTAAAAAAAAAATCGACCTAAGCACAGGTCTGCGTCGGCGACGCCAAAAATTTGATGTATTTTCAAAAGTTGTTGTAGATAGTGGTAAAAGGGGGTTCTTTTCGAACTTGTGAAGGTAACTCTTTTTTTTTAAGATTTAAATAAATAAATAAATGAAGGAAATTAATAGTAATGTCAAGATTTTAGAAAGATGAAGGCTCAGGATTCACTATTACTTCAAGTTGATTGGTTATAAATAATATTTCAGAAATTATTATTAAGCTCTTTTTCTTATTAAATCACTTTTTAATTTAAAAGGTGTCCAAATATTAAGTTGTAATCCTTAAGCATGATTTATCAAAGAATATATTCTAAGCATAAAACATCAAACTGATTCACAAATAATTAAGAAAACCATTTTATCCCTTTTTTTAATATTTTTATCCAAGTGAATTAAATAAAATAAATAATTAACGAAATTATAAATAAAAATATTACCAATCAAACATGAGTGAATAGATCCTCCATTGCCTCAATCACCAGGTATTTTAGCCGCTCATCATGTTGGAAAACCTCTCAAAATATTTCATTGATGCTCAAAAGTGTTTTACAATGAAGAGAAAGACAAGAAAATGATATAAAACAGGATTTTGCGACCCACAGAATTCGTCCAGAATCAACGATAGAGATAAAGTGTTGTTGTCGTTGAAAAACTATGACCCACGAACGACAGTCGTTGTCTTTGTTGGTAAACGACTGCCTTTGGTAGTCTGTTCTTCCTCTTCTTCTTCTTCCTCCTCGAGCAGCAGCAGCAGCGAAACCAGAATCTCTGTAACTTCAATTTTCTTGCTCTGTAGTGCTCTAAACCTCTCCCAATTCTCTCTCCACTTCGCTAGCTGACCCAAAGATCCTTTATATACTGTTTAATGCCTTCAAATCTTCACAATAACTCCCAGAAATCTCCATTAACGTCGGGAATATTTTCTTTGTATTTCATGCAGGATATGGGATTTTCTTCCCTGTTTAAATCTTCTACGCGTCTCTGGATTGTCTTAAATTGTTCGTATAATATCATGAGAGAATATCTTCCCAAATATCTTCTCTCAATCTTCACACAGCTTCCGTAATTAACATAATCTTCTAAAATATCTCGGTCCCCTGTTTACTTCCAAACTCGGATTTCTGGCCCAAGTTACTCGATCAAATCGCTTGCATGTACCCTGTCTAGTGTATTCAGGCCCAGCCCAACCGTTTCTAGCGATTAAATCTCGTTGAAATCCCTCCAACAATCCGACCCAAAATCAACAGCGTCTGCATTAAGTATTCCCGCCAAAACCAAATTCAAACAAAGAAGATGACCTCCCCCTATCCAGTTCAGGGGTGCGAATAGCAAGTGGTCACCCCTTATCAAGTGGGTGCCCCTTATCCAAAGCAGAGAGTCCGAATAACAAATGTCCTGCGGGGATGCTCCGCATAATTTTTCGAGCCGGTTTTTCCAAAATTATTTATTTCCAAAAAAAATACCTACAAACACACAAAACACCATAATAAGGACGAAAACGAGTACTAACAAAATACACAAAAGAGATGAAAATAGACACATAAATGCGTCTATCAATCTGTGATTCCAGACATTCTCTGAACTTCATGAGGTTGCTAAACGGTCGGCCACAACAGCACCAACATTGTTGGAAAGAACCAGGCCAGCCAAGAGTGAAGACGCACGCGAAACTCGAGGAAATAGACTCCTCATCAACAAGCAATATAATATTGGCCCCTATGTGAGAGTGGTAAGCGAAGGAGGAAAAAGGAAGGCTCCAGCGGCAGAACAGCAATCCAAGCGCACAGCGCCAGCGTATCAGGCGACTCCGCTGCGGAAGACTGCAGCTAAAGCTCCTGTGAAACATCAAGAAGCCAGAGAAAATGCCTTAGATTTCACGTTCCCAATCGAGGAAGTAATTGAACTCTTGGAGGCATGGATCCAAGATGACGCCATCAAGTTGCCTCCTGCTAGGCGTCCACCAACTGAAGAGGAAATGACAAATCCCAAGTATTGCCGCTACCACAGGTTTGTCCATCACCCGACCAGTGACTGCAACAGATTGAAGCGTATCTTCAAAGAAAAGGTGGAGGCAGGGGAACTTCAACTGGGCAATGAAGGAGTTCACAGAGATCCTCTTCCAGTCAGGAGTTGCATGCTCTATGGGGACTCTGTTCACAAAACCGTGCAATCCATGATGTAGCATGTGTCTGAAATCCTCTATTTCTCCAAGACGCAGCGTCAAGATATGTTTGCAGCCCTTAATCGCGTTGGGTCGGGAAAGCGACTTTTTCCTATTGAAGAAACCACGTCGGGATTCCAAGCTCTCTCAGGAAGCAGTGTTGGAAAATGCAACTAGGACTGCTCACCACGGTGTGTTTGAAGAATGCCGAGTTTGATAGTACGTTGATCGACGCAGCCTCTGACTTCAGCATTGTTACCATCAAGACTCTGAGAGCCGCAGGAATTCAAAGCGGGAGGCTACCCACTCCCCAATCGTGGTCAAGAATTCGTAATGGGAAGCAATGAATGCGTACGACTACATTAACCTTGAAATAAAGCTGGGAGATGCTCTAACGCATGGAAGATTCCACATTGTCAAAGAATGCCTAAAATATGACATGATTCTGGGGCGCTCGTGGGTACATGGAAATAAAGCAAAATTGGGAGTATCTCCTTTGCTAGTGTCCATGCCTGAAAGAATCTCCAACAATCCATCAAATCCTGAAGATTATCTATTGTCGTATCAACAACTTTCCAGTGTAACCCAACTACCTGGAGAGTGCCCGTCGACGTCCGTCCGCAGATTCCGGGCACAAGTAAGTCTTATTGAACAACCTTTTCTGCAATCAACCACTTTTCATCTCGTCCGGGCTCGGGGACTCGATCCGATCCTCAACCCAGGCGCCACTAAGAGATGTGAATGGGATGTCGGGCCTTTCAAGTGTTTCGTCAAAAATCTGGAGAATGTCTTGGTCAAGAATAACGAATTTGGAAGTCGAGTAGCCGTGCAGCATCAAAACCCATTTGAGGTTGGAGATATGGTGGTGAAAATTTTCACTCAGCTTCCTTCGTCTAACTCCACGGGCGAACCATACTTACTAGCAGAAGTTATCCTGGGAGGCTACTGCAAGCGCATCAATGCCGACAAGTTGGAAGGTGTGGTAATACACGCCCGGTGGATCAAACCCTTCCAAGTCTGAAGACGTCATGCTACCTCTCACCTCAAAATTCTTCTTAGTATTTCCTTCGGAAATTTCCCTTTTCGTTCAATATTTGTATTTCTTCCAAAATGAGTGCACCACTTGCATTCATAATTAGGGTTTCAATTTCTATTAAAAGCACACTTTTTCTTTCAAATAAGTTTTCCCGAATCTCGAAGGAAAAGTACCAAATAAATCCTGAACCATCACAAAACCCTTGTCTATCAATTCGAAACCAGAAAAAGTCAAACCCTACTTTATTCGAAGACACTGAAGAAGAGAATATGCAAGAGAGAAGATCATCCAATGGAGGAACATATATCTTCTTCGAGAATATCTGGCTTCAAGTCTCATCTGACATTTCTCTGCTCCTCGTGACGTGTGACGACTGTGCTACTGCGAGGGATGACCAAGAAACAGGTCGGTCAAATCTTTAACCATTGTTATTATTTCCCCTGTTTTGAGTTGCTATGGTTGATGTCGTCTCTCGGAGGTGTTTGCTACGAAAACAACATGCTGGATAGTACGTATGACAATTCCATCCACACTATTTGTGTACGGTGTCTTTCCATTTGTTGGATGGCCTAAGAGAATTGAGAAACTTATTTTCGCAAGAGGGGTTTTGGATTCTTCTCAATTCGAAGATAAACGAGAAAATGAAAATAAATCCCTGAAGTATCAAAAACGGCTACACGCCAAGATGAAATAGCAAAAGTGGAAAAAACTAGTCACCAATGACAAACACCTTGGTCAATGACGCCTCCATCAGAGATTTTTCAAACACTTGCCCCAGCATCCTCTCCGACAGCAAGCATTCCATCCAGAAGCCGTTTCAGCAGCAGCTTCAACGCCCCATCCAGAAGCCGTTTCAGCAACAGCTTCAACGCCCCATCCAGGAGCCGTTTCAGCAGCAGCTTCAACGCCCCATCCAGAAGCCGTTTCAGTAGCAGCTTCAGCATCCCATCCAGAATTCGTTTCAACAGCAGTCCCAGCATATGTTTCCACGACTTCTCCAACGGTTCCAACATATGCTTCCACCGCCTCCCCATTTTCTTTGTCGGAATCCTCAGCGGTCGCTCCAACATCCCCAACAGCAGTCTCGGCGTCTACTCCAGAAGCTGCTTCAGTCTCGTAAACCGCGTCGACATCTTCCTCAGGAACTTTTCCAACAGCCTTTTGAGGATGCTCCGGTTCGTCTACATCAGAATCGATGATTATGATACCATTATGGACAGGGTAATTAAACTGGCTCTCTCCTAGAGGTTTCTTGGGCTCGGTCTTTCGCCGTTTCAATCTAGAGGCGAATCGTTCAGCCCTGGCGGTGGGTTGTGGAGAAGCTTCATCATGTTGAGATTTCCTGACGCGTTGGGATGCTTCATCATGTCTCCGCTTTTCCTCCATGTCCATCGAAGACATGAAAGCCTGAACACGCATCCGCACGATGCGTAGATGGGTGATGGACATGCCTTGTATAATCTGGCCGGCTTCATGGAACAACATGCTGATTTTTTCTAATACCTCCTCATGTGAAGAAAACCTGGGCTTGTCAACTTCAAAAAAATTCTCCGAAGAGTCAGAGATATGACCATCACCGGAAGATCCCATTATATGCTACAAAAAAATTACATTATGGTTGCATCTGCAAATCTACATGATGAAGAAGATAAAATGGAGAACTATGAGAAGAGACACGAGACGGTACCTGTGAAGAGGATGGACGCAATTCTAAGGTGATCTATAAAAAGAAAGGTTCAATATCGCCTCTTATGTTAAGCATATTGATGAAACCTGAGAAAAGAAACCCTATTACCAGCCGTGTATCAAGGCTCCGAACGCGGGATACCAGCTGGATTAGAGACTTGTTTATACAGGATAATTAGGGTTTGGCATTCAAGTCAGCATCCATCTCCGCCCGCTCCACAGCTTAGAAAGCAGCGCCATGGATCCAACGCTCCATGGTCAAATCCGCGCCATCTCTGCCCTTTCTGCGACCTAGCCGGCTCCATCCTCACTATTTGGTAGCCAAAGTTCCAAGTAATATTTTCACCATTCTATGGACTGAAGCCAGTTTCCACCATTCCGCGGACTGAAGCTAGTTTCCACCATTCCGCGGACTGAAGCCAGTTTCCACCGTTCCAAGTCAAGCACTATCTCCGCACGTTCCGTGACCTAGCCAGCCAGCTCCCATTCTGCGGACCAAGTTGTAATGCCATCTCTGCCGATCAGTAGCCAAAGTTGCAGCACTAACGCCAATACTCTATGGCCAATCCGGAATTACACAGAGCCGCCGACGCAAGGATCACATATTCCTCATGCCTCCTGCCAAAATGTTAGCCAATTTTTCTTGGCAATCTCTTCATAACTTACCGTTTTGATTTTATCCTTGTCTGTCACCATCTCATCCTTACCCCGCAACAATGCCACTGTTACGGGCTAAGCAGGGGACTTAATGTTGATGGTGGTTTTTAGCTCATGGCTAAATTTTTAAAACCTTGCATCTGATGTGCCGTCACTCTGAGAGGAAACAGAGTCATGAGTGTCAACCTCTCCTATGGCACGTTTATTGAGTCGTTCAATATACTTACATGAAATTTATCCAGACTGGCGCTTGTGGCAACCATCCCAGATACTCTGTAAGTCTCAACACCTTGCTTATATTATTCCCTAATGTAAGACCCCTTGAGTACTTTTCCCATGTTCAGTTCCGCAGCAGAACCCTTAACATTGGTATGCATGACGTATTTGTGTCCATTCGCAGCAGAGTAGCGCAAATTTCCAAGTATCCAGATTACGGTCCTTGAATGGAATACTCAGTCAAAAAGCAAAGAATAAATAGATCCACGAAGTAGGGGCAACAACGAGGGAGGCGTGGCCATGCCATAGGCTAACCGACGCCACTTGACCACGCCCCATGCTACCCAACCGTCCCTTATTCCTTTACCGACCAATCAGGTCGCTTTAAAACTGCCACACTCCCAATGAGTTGTGGTTGGGCCCATATTTGCCGGCCCTATTCTCTATCGACCAATCAGGTCACACTAAACCTACCACGCACGCCAAAAGGGTAGTCACGCCCGAACTTGGCCGCCCCCCTACTTTCATTGACCAATCAGGTTACTCTAAACCTGCCACAGCTTTAAAAGGGGCGGAAATTGTGTTAAGAGGTCGCCATACCAAGTTAGCTTCCCAAAACCGCGCCAACATACTAACGGCATGCCAAACATGCCAAAACGAGTGCCAATCTCACACGCCAAGCAGGCATGCCAAGTGCACATGCCAAAGGCGTCACATACCGCGACAACATGCCAAACCACTCTCCGTGCGTGACCAGCTTCACAACGGACTTTAATTTGGCTATCCTAAACCGTAGGCGCGACCATGCTCTAGTGGAGGTGGATGAAACCCTAATTTCTAAATTGTGGCACAAAAATTATACCACCTCGGGCCCGCAACATGCCACAAGCTGTACAGACTTAAGGAACTCTAATAAAAGGCGCCACACCATGGCCAATCGTGGAAATACTTGCTTCTATGGTCGTTCCTACATGGTGGCCTGCCTATGTCTCCTCCGGCATGACTCTGACATCGTTTGTATAAAAAGCCATGCCACGGCCACCTACCACATGCTGCATGTCATATGTGCCAATTAGGGTTTCGGCATGCCAAACCCTAACTTAGGAAAAATTGCTGCGTGAAACGATGTTCCACAGAACATTGGAATCAGTGTGGCCATTGAAAATGATGTTGCCACACCACGTTTGAGTCTAACACCAACGTGCTCAAAATTTTAGTGGTCATGGCTACGCCAGGCGCCACTTGCACCATCGTGCCGCTGGAATGCACAAACTATGACAGCCATTCTACCGTGCCACAGGCATGCACGAACTATGCCAGGCATGCCGCAATGCCGCTGGCATGCACTAAAGGCGACATTGTGCCACCACTATCAGGCGCCAACATAAGGTAGCCATAATCAACGTCTACCATTCCTCATGAGATGCAATCTCAGCCATCCAAGTTCGCTACCAAGCTGGCAGGCTTGTGGCAAGTTTTGGGCGACCAGCCGCCTAAATCTAGTGGTCGTGGCTACGATAGGCGCCACTTGCACCACCGTGCCACTGGCATGCACGAGCCATGACCAGCCATGCCTTACTTCCACTGGCATACACCAAAACGCCACTGTGCCATTATCAGGTGCCAACATAAGGTAGCCATAATCAACGTCTACCCTTCTTCATGAGATGTGATCTCAGCCATCGAAGTTTTCCACCGAACTGACAAACTTGTGGCAAGTCTTAGGAGACCAGTCAAGACGAGCCTAATAGCATCACATGCTATTTTCCTACGGCAAGCCTCTTGATTTTAACTTGCCACACGTAGCAAAGTGCTACATGTTTTCCACGAAAACACTCGAGACATCAAACATGTCACAAAATGGGGGATACTCATCAGGTATTGGTCTGGCGGTTTACAGCGTGCGGCGTGCAATACGCCCGTTACAAGAAAGTGTCATAAAGTGGGGGGGTTAGTAATGGCAAGAAGTAATGGTGTAAACGGATCCTTCATTATGGAAGCATAATTCCTGACGTTACTCCACTCTTCCACCACTCAATCGTTTTCCACTTCCTACGAGACCAGGGTACGTTTTATTACGACTTGTATAAATAGGTTTCACCTATTTCCACCAGACAAGAAGTTTGGGTCGGAGAACAACATAGTATCCAGAAATCACCTAGTAGCTTTCCATTCTGCTAGTCAGTTCTACTTTCTAATACAAGTCATAAGCAACCACACCTTCAGGATCAACGATTCTGGTCTCAACACTTTCTTCGCTTCCCTCCCTAAGACCAACTCTTCTCCTTCACTTTGTGACCGAAGCAAGCCTGGAACGGCCATTTCTTGGTTTGGACCAGGATTGTACAGATTGATCTCTCGAATCAAAATTACTCCCATGCAGTACGTTGTTTAGGGTTTAGACTCGTTTCTCATCCACACACACGAATTTACCAAAACCAGCAAAAACCGTTTTCACCCACAAACAAGTGGTTAAGGAAATGGGGCCCCTTAAAGCACCATGTCCTGATGGGGTATATGGTATATTTTATGTCTAAGTACTGGGAGATCATAGGTGATTCCATATGTAAAGTCATTAAGGATTTCTTCGCTTCTGGTTCACTTCACCCTCAGATGAACAAAACTTTTATCACACTGATTCTTAAGATACCAAATCCTTCTCATATATCTCAATATAGGCCCATCAGCCTTTGTAACTTTAGCTACAAGATTACTGCAAAAAAATTGTCCTTCAGACTTAAACAGATCTTGCCCAAATGTATCTTTGTTCATCAAAATGCCTTTGTTCCAAAAAGATCTATCTTTTACTCCAAACTTGTTATTTCAGAAATTTACCATTCCGAAAAGATTAAGAAAGGGCATGTTGGTTGGATGGCTTTAAAAATTGACTATGAAAAGACATATGATAGGATGGACTGATGCTTTTTGGCAGCTATGAAAGCATGGATTTCATTCTAGACGGATTAGTTGGGTTATAAAATGCATTAGCACTGTCAGTTACCGGGCTAGTGAATGGCACTCTAGGAGACTCATTTTTCCCTCAAAAAGGTCTGCAACTAGGTGACCCTTTATCACCTTATGTGTTTATTTTGGGTCTCGAGGTTTTGTCTTGATTAATTGATAAGGCTGTCAATGAGGGTGTGTTAAAGGGTTTCAAGATTGCTTCCCATGCTCCCTTAATTATCCATAACTTTTATGCTGATGACAGTGTTATAAACCCTGGAAGCGACTTTGAAAAATGTCAAAGCTGTCGAAGGAATTCTAGATACCTACTGCAACCGGTCTGGGCAACATATTAATTATCACAAATTTAGTGTTTTCTTCTCAGAGAATCTACATAAGAGAATTGCTAGACACTTGGCTAGGGGTCTTCGTATGAAGTTGGTCTCTCATCCTAGTAAATACTTGATGCAATATACAGTGGGGTAGAACTCGCAATGCTGATTTTCTAGACTATCTTCTCAAGCTAACTAATAAGCTCTAAGGTTGGAAGATGCCATCTCTTAACCTAGTAGGGAGAGATGCCTTGATTAATTTAAATCTGTGTTCCATATAGGAAAAACCATATACAAGATATCCCTGTTTTAATTGTAATAATATTCACCCTGGTCTGACTACTGGTGAAGTACGAAACCTATTTACAAAGGATTTGATTCGTTTTATTATAAATGGATTTGGCATAGGGAAGATGTTTGGCATATTTCAAATGTTGAAGACATCGTCATATTTTCAAACGATGACGACATTGGGAAAACATATTATCTTGAAGATGAAGACGTTGAAATGGTTCAAGGTGTATATGATGATTTAACTAGTGATTATGCGATGTTTCAAGAAAAAATACAAATATGCTGAAAAATCATTATATGAAGGATGTTCAAAATCGAAGTTTTTTCAGATGTTGTCGCATCACAATTTCAAAGCTAGTAATGGGTTGTCTGGTGAAGGCTTCTTGGAGTTGTGGGAGAGTTAAAAAACTTACTGCCAAAAGAAAATGAACATAAGTCCGCATATCAATCTAATTATATTTATTTGAATGTTTTACAATGTGTTTTTCTGCGTTATGAACTGCCAATCTGAGAAGTTTGACCCAACTGATAAATGCATCAGATATCTTATCTTCTACTATCCAAGAAGTATCCATTACTGTAGAAGAACTTCGTATCAAGGATAATTGAAAAAAATTGAAAAAAAGAAGAAGATTGGTTTAATATTTCAATCCTATTAATTCAAGTAGATCACAAGTGCGGCAACTTTTACATGCTCGGTTAGCTGTAATAGTAGGAATGTCTAATTAATCAAAAAGTTAGTTGATGCTGCTATAACTACAACTTCTTAGTATTACAAAGTTATTGAACTGATCGAATCATACTATTCCAATATGTCACAAAATTTCATACTATCTCAATAGATCATCAAAATTTCGAACTATTTCAAATTTAATTTTATTGAAAATCGATATATCAAGAAAAAGTAAAATACTAAATAAACCTAAATCAAAATCAAACAAGCAAGCAAGCAAGCATACATCCAATCAAACCCAAATCAAATCACAAAAGGCAAGGATTAGATCACATATCAAAGAAAACTTCACTGATCTTCCAAAAAAATCTCACCCCAGGTTTAGATCGCATACGTCTGTTGAAAAATAACATTAAAATCATAGATCAAATAGCAACAACAAAAAAAATCCTAATTCATATTTCAACTTCACTGTCGAATCATACCTGACTCTAAATATAACCAAAATATGAGAGGAAACAAGTTGAATGATACCTGACTCTAAATGTGATCAAAGCAAAACTTCGATTTGTCACATGGATGCTGGGAGGGCAATACAAGCAATTAATAACACGGAGGTTCAATCTGGAGGGTGGATTGCGGTGGATCAGCTTGGAGCATCTGCTAATCTTGGAATGTTCAAGGGTTTGCGAACAAATATCTAGACACCACCTAAGTGATCTCATTAAGTCAAATGATCCTGATATGGCATTTTGTCTGAGACTAAAAATCAGGATAAAAAATGCTTGGGTTCATAACTTAGGTTTTATGAATTACTATTTTGTCCTGTTGGGGTTTCTGTGGGGTTATTCTTGCTTTGAGAGGATGGTATAAAACTTGATATTGTTGATGCTAATATGAATTTCATAATTTGTTATGCTAGTATAGATGCTAAAAGTGACAAAACTCTCATTGTTTTTATGTATGGTGCCTTGGAACCAGAAGAGGTTAGAAGTCGGTGGGATTATCTGTATAACCTGGGACCTTTAACTGCTCTTGGATAGTAGTAGGAGATTTGAACTTTGTTACCAGCAAAGAAGAAAAACTAGGAGGTAATGCACCTTCTCAGACAGATTTGAACTTGGTTAATGATCACCTAGAGAATCTTTATTTAGGTGACGTGTCTTACATAGGGAATCCGTATACTTAGTCCAATAAAAGGATGAATTCTAGTCTGATTTTGGAAAGTCTAGGTAGAGCCTTTGGCAACGGTAGATGGTTTAGAAACTTCCCTAATAGTGTAGTTTACAATCTTATCCCTTATGGCAGTGTCCACTATCCTATTTTGCTGGTTAGCGATAGAGAGCTAATCAATCTAGAAAACCATATAGGTTCAATAAATGTTGGTTTCTTGACTTAGCTTGTGTTGATCTTATAAAAATAATTGGAACGTGGATATAAATGGTTCCCATGCCTTTAGATTTTCTAAGTCTCTCCAGAATGTTAATTGTGTTCTTAGAGATTGGAATATACATAAGTTTGGAAACTTCAAGTCTCAAATCAAAGAAATTGAGGCTCAAATCTCTTCTGTCACAAAATAACAATTCTAGTAACTATAGGACTAGGCTTGAAGAGCTAGAAGTGAACTTAATTTTTGGTATGATGTGCAATGTGTATTTTATATGAAACGAGCAAAAGAAAATGTTTTGAAATTTTATGATAGGAACACGAAATATTTGCATAATAAGGTTAAATACAGGAAAAGATGTACTCAAATTGAATCCGTTCAGTCTGATGTAGGTATCTGGTAGACTGAAAATCTTGCATCGCTAATGAGTTAAAGCAGAATTTTTCTGAGATTAGTAGGACTTCGGATCCTCCTGACCCTAGTGAATTTCTTTGTGACCTTTCACCATGTATTATTGATGATACTGAGAATGAAATGTTAATTAGCGTAATCACTACTGATGAAGTTAGGAATGTTGTTTTTCAAATGCAACTATGGATATCCCCTGGTCCAGATGGTTACCCATCTGGATTTTACCAAAAGATATGGGATGTAGTGGAAAATGACACTGTTAAAATGGTACATAATTTTTTTCCATTTCAAAACACTTATTGAAGAAAATGAATCACAGTTTTGTTTCATTAATTCCTACGAATGCTTCTCTTAAATCTGCTTCAGATTTCAGACCGATTAGTCTTAGTAATGTAGATTATAAAATCATTAGTAAGCTTCTAGATAGTAGACTCAAATTAGTCATGGAAAAATTTATTAGCCCTTTCCAAGGTGCTTTTCTTTCGTCTATGCATATAAACGATAATATAGTCATTGCTCATGAGTTAGTCGATAATATGAGGAAAACTAAAGCTAAAAAAGGGCTTATGGATATCAAACTTGATATCAAAAGCCTTTTATAGAGCAGAATGGAAGTTTATAATTGTTATTTTTAGAAAATTAAGATTCCACGATGATTGGTGTAGCATGATATATGAATGCATTTCAACTGTCTCTTACTTAATGGTGCTCCAGGGGATCAATTCTTTCCTCCAAGGGGTCTTAGACAGGGGGACCCCTTGGCTCCCTATCTGTTTATAATATGTATGGAATGTCTTTCTAGAATGCTTATTAGTGTTGAAAATGATAACGTGATTCAAGGAATTAAAGCTACTAAAACTTTTTCTCCAAATATCAGTCATATGTTTTTCGCAGATGAGTGTCTCCTTTTTGCCGAAGCCACTGTCAAAGGTGCTAGGCTCCTGGACAACATTATTAATATTTTAAGTTTTCTGGACAATCCATTAATTTGGACAAGCCTGGTTTGGCCTTCAGTCCAAAAATGGATAATGGTATAAAGAATAAAATTGTTGGTATTCTTAATATCAAAACCCTAGATCTTAAAGACAAGTATCTAGGTGTCCCTCTCCTTACTCAACATAATAAAATGGATACTTTTGGCCACTTAGAAGAAAGGTTTCATGACAAACTAGCTTCTTGGAAAGGTAAGAATTTAAATCAACCAACTAGAACATTTATGGTTCAATTTGTGCTTGGTACCTTAGCATCTCACCGTCTTGTTGTGTTTCCAATTGTAAAGAAACTGACTGACAGGTTAGACGACAAATAAAGGAACTTCTGGAGGAACAAAAAGCAAGGAAGAAGAGGTTTGTTTTTCAAGGATTGAAATTTTGTCTCTAAACCTAAGGAGCAAGGAGGTATGAGCATCAAAAATATTGTTGTTTTAAATGAAGCTTTACTTGCTAAACTAGCTTGGGGATTACTCATTGAACCTGACTAACCTTGGGCCAAGTTAATGGAAAACAAGTATTTTTCCAGATCATAATCCTCTACATTGCACTGGGGATAGTGGAACTTAGGTTTGGAGAGAAGTTTGTAGAGGCTTAGAGATGATTAGGAAAATTACTGCTGGGAGGTGGATAATGGTAGAAAGATTTCGATTTGGAAAGATAAGTGGCTTTCCACTTTAGATAGTTTTCTTCCCACTAGATTTAGCTCTAGTAGCTTATAAATTGTGGACCAGCTCATAGATTCACACAGTAATTCCTGAAATCTTGATCTCCTAAATACTCTTTGATTTCCAAAATTAGGATTCCAATTAAAGGTGAGGACAGACTTATCTGGAATCCCTATAGAAATGAAATGTTTACAGTAAAATATGCTTATACAGTTGTTGATAATGTAGGTAATGATCAAATTGTTAATAGTTATACTTGTGTGATTGATTGGAAGCAATTCTGGAGGCTTAATCTTCCGCCTAAGATTATGCAATTCTTATGGAAATGTTTGCAGGGTTGTTTGCCTATGAAAAATAGATTATCTAGATATGTTAGTGATATTGACAGTAAGTGTGTTCTTTGTAAATCTTAGGATGAATCATTAAACCATTTATTTTTGAAAGTGTGATATTGCTAAAAAAATCTGGAATGCTATAAGCCATGTTTTTTTAAATAACCTTAATTTGAATTTTGTGCATGATTGGATAAAAATGGGTTTGACAGAACAAACAATACTAGAGCAGGTATTAGTATCCAACATATGTACTTAAATGCATGGTATATTCTTTAGCACATTTGGAAGCTAAGGTATGTTGTTAACTTTGATAATGTACAAGTGCAGGTGGATTTAATTTATTGTGTCATAGATCAACAAGGATAACAACAGATGGAAGGATAATAGAATGTTACTAAAATTATAGAATAAGCCAAGGTGTCTTCAATGGTGAAAGGATACCTTGAACAGTTCCAAATCCTGGAATTAAAAAAAAAAATTGATGCTTTTTATTATAAGGAAAGCAAATCTATGAGTTCTGGACTAATTGTAGTTAATGATGCAGGTGATTTTCATGGAGCCTGGAGTATCCCGGCAGTAACAGAGGACGAGGAGCAAGCGGAAGTTGTGGATGCATATGAGGCAATTAATCTAGCTATGAGGAAACAAATTACTCAATTGTATCTGGAAGGCGGCTGCTTAAATGCCTTGAAAGGAAGACAATAGTCCATCAAATGGACAACAAACTCAACAATAAGAGGCTGTCTAGAAATGTCGAAAGTTTTCAATAAATGGACTGTTTCTCATGTTCCTAGAGAAACAAATAATGTATCCCATGAACTAGCAAAAAAAGCTAGTATTAATCCATTTCTATGTACTGGGAGTCTACTACTCCAGACTGGTTAGAGTCTCTGATGGGAGAGAAACTATGTATGAACTCTGTTTAAGTTTTAATACCATTATTCTTTCTTATTAAAAAAAATTATCACATGAAATTCAATAAGGATTTGAGAAAAGGGATTCATTTTCTAAGGAAAAAGAGTAATCGAGAGAAAAGGAGTTGTATTTAAGAGAGAAAAAGAGAAATGAGTTGTACTTGAATGTTGGGCCTCGTAAAGCTCATTACGCTTAGTTATTTTGTAACGACTTGTCTTATATCACTGATTAATAAAAAAAGTGGTCAAAAGGTTAATGTTAAGATCAATGTTTCTACAAAAGAAGTGATCTATAGACATTGTATTTTGCTATTTGATTTTGTTCCTCGATAGATACATGAATACATAATCAGAAGACACAAAACTCGTATTCAATTAATAACCTTATTTGAAGAATAATGTCTCATTTTGTTCTTCAGTCTTAATTTCTTCTACAATATAATTCCACTTTATCTAAAGTTCAATGAGTAGTACGATTTCGAGCTTAGATTTTTCACACCTAAACTTGACAATTTTAAAGTTTACATACCAACATCTATGGGTTTAGATGAACAATGCTCAAATAATTTCAATTTTGAAGTACGAGATGCGGCTAGATCGCGTAGAGTGCTCGTTGGACAAACCTCTTTCTAATGAGAGTCGCTTTCCCTTCTCAAACCGGTTTACCTTCGAGTTTTTTCAAAACCTAACTCAAATCTTCATGTTTCCAGCAACTTTTCTCGGCTAGATCTTGATTCCATCGGCCCGACAGGTTCATCTAAGTTTTGCTTATTATATTATTATGATACCCTCTCTTATATCCATTAGATCCCTAACCTAATCAAGGTTTTTGTTGTGTCTATTCTCAATAGAGGTAACCAGTTATACTAATCATGTTACTTATATGGATGTTAATCATATTACATCCTAAATCAATCCTTTTGCGGCAAGATTTATCACTCATCTGGTTATTCATATAGATCCAATCCTGGTCATCTTTGATTTTATATCAAGTCAGATTTATATCCCTGATTAAATCCTAATCTATTTTAATCGTAGTGTTAGTTTTGTTAGAGAATTTCTCGGTCGAACTCGCAAGCGTTGCTATCTCAAGCTTGTTTGTCAAGTTTAGTTGCCAAAACGATAAGTCTTGATTTCTACTATACTAATAGCTAAGTCTCTGACTAGGACAGAAAGTGTAGTTGAGCTCTAGACTCCACAGTGTTCATCATGCAAAGACGAAGAACTACTCAAGGAACTGGTGGAACTTCATCGACAAAAAGGTATGTGGATACTTGAACTTATTTATCACTCAAAAGTCTATTGTATCTCCTATCCTGAGACAAAAGTCATACTGCTATACATACTATGATTATACACATGTACTATTTCGAGCTGAGTTTATCTCTCTTATCTAATTCTCGAAATATGTATTGGTAAGCTTTCGCTTTGGCGAAGTTCATCTTTACTAGTGACGAAAGTCATATTAGTTTCAATCACTTTAAAATCGCTTTAACGAAAAATAGTTTGTGAACAACAACTATATAACGTTCTCTAAGAATGTTTTAATGATTAAAAAATGAGAGTTAAGAATACATAACCATGGTTGGGTATAAACATTGTGAGACAACTCATATGTGTGTAAGTCCAATATCCTTGAACCAAGGTATGCGTACTTTACTGCTCAGGATAACCGGAACTAAAGTCCGCGTACCAGTACGCGCACTTCCGGAAGTTCACATCCCGTGAATTTCTGCTGGAGTTTGTGAACTGAAAACAAACTTAATACGGGTACTTAAGTCTGCGTACCAGTATGCGTACTTAAATATGATATTTTCTAAAAACAGTTTAATTCGTGAATTAAGACATTTATATAATAAGGATTGCAATCTTTGCAAACCGTGGCTATAATGTTCATGAATCGATTTGAGTGAATCATAATTGTTTTTGTTTCGATTGTATCTCGTATACTTCTATGAGATATAAGCAATTGAAAAACTCTCTAACTAGTTAATTTGAGCCATTTGAACTAGTTGTGATAAAGAATAATAAGGTTGATATGAAAGTGCCCATATGGCTAACCTATGGTTAACTACCTTTGAACCAATGACTTGTACACGTTTAGGTATGGTTACTCAAACCTAAATGAAGTTACATGTCATGTGTGTATAACAAGCTAAGTTCGATCTAACGGTTGAAGATATTATCTTGAATCTAATCAGGTTTTCATCTAACTGTGAATATTGAATGCTTTGTTACCAAGGTAACTTAGATTGCAAACCCTGATTTGAAGACTATATAAAGGAGAACTCTAACAACTGGGAAACCTAATCCCCACACCTCATGTGTGATACTAGTTGTAAGATAGATTCGATTCTCCTTTAACCTTAGGTTTCTATCCAGACCATGTAGGTTAACGACTTAAAGACTTTATTGGGATTGTGAAGCCAGATCCGACTATCTTCTGTATAGTTGTGTGATCTGATCTTGTTGTTTCTACCGTATTTGAGTACATAATGATTGGCTTGAGATTAATTTCTCTGATAGGCAAGATAGAAAAGTAGCCACAAACTCTTCTTCTCATCGTTTGTGATTCCACAATATCTTGTTTCGCTAGTCGATTAAGATTATTGTGAGGTGATTGATATTTCTAGGCTGTTCTTCGGGAATATAAGTCCGGTATATCAATTGGTTCTTGTTCACCTTGATTTATCAAAATACGGAACAAAACTTGTAGGTATTTATCTGGGAGACAAATTTATCTATTCTTGTAGACTTTTCTGTATGATATAGATTTTTTTATTAAAGTCTTCGACTTTGGGTCGTAGAAACTCTTAGCTGTGGGTGAGATTAGCTAAGGGGATCAAGTGCGTAGTATCCTGCTGGGATCAAAGACGTAGGGAGAGCAACTGTACGTTGGATCAGTGTGAGATTGATTGGGGTTTAACTACAGTCCAGACCGAAGTTAGTTTGTAGTACGCTAGTGTCTGTAGCGGCTTAATACAGTGTGTGTTCAATCTGGACTAGGTCCCGAGGCTTTTATGCATTTGCGGTTTCCTCGTTAACAAAACTTCTGGTGTCTGTGTTATTTCATTTCTGCATTATATTTTGTTATATAATTGAAACATCACAGGTTGTGCTTTGAATCGATCAATTGGGGAATCCAACTTTTGGATGTTGATTGAAATTGATTGATCTTTGAACATTGGTATTTGATACCATTCAAGTGATTTCTCTTGTATTCAATTAGGCTCGCAGATTTATATTTGCTTGAGTAAGTATTGAATCGAGAAATTGAGATATAACTCTTTGATATACTTTTTGTTAAGTTTGAGTCTGACTGTCTAGTTGATTCTCTTAAAATTATATTGGAGTTTGTCCATACAGATTGCTAAGCGAAATATTGGGTGTGGTTGTTAGACTCCCGTTTTTTCAATTGGTATCAGAGCAGGCAAACACATTTAAAGACCTTAATAAGTCTGTGTTTGTAGCGATCTGAATCTATGGACAGGAATTCTATCTCCATAAACGTACCACCAGTCTTCGATGGCTCAAACTACTTATGGTGGAAAATCGCTATGCGTGCTTTTCTTCAAGCTTGTGATTTTCAAACATGGGTACGTGTTGTTAATGGATATGATCCTCCGATTAATACATAAGGCGATGTATCTATACCTAATGATATTGGTAGATATAGTCCAGAAGAAATCCTTGCTGCAAAGCAAAATTCTGACGGCTTAAATGCTATCATACATGCCTTTACCTCAGATCTTCAGCATCATGTGACTACGTGCACAAAGTCTAAAGAAGCTTGAGATATTTTAGAAACCGTATTTGAAGGGAATACCAGTGAAAAAGAAGCTAGGCTTCAAAACCTAAATTCTGATTGAGAAAACCTTTGTACGGGCATTATGAAGAAACATTTGATGAGTTTAATCACAAAGTGTTTGAAATTTTTAATGCATCTTTTGCATTGGGTAAGACTATTCCTGAAAAGGACATTGTGATGAAAATTTTCAGATCACTGCCATCCAGATACGATTCTAAGAAGCATGCCATCTTTGAAGGAAATAATCTCGTACCACTCTCTAAAAATACTCTGGTTGGGAAGTTAAAGATCTTTGATCATGAGTATATGTTCAAATCTGGAAAGGATGTTGCTTTCAAAGCACAAAAGAACACCAAATTACTTGACAAAAGTAAAGGTGTATGTATCTCTGAAGATGATCTTTCTGAGGATGAATCATCAGATGAAGATCTTGACAAGTCAGTCTCGATGATCACAAGACAATTTAGGGATCTTCTGTTGAAGAGAAGTAAACGGTTTTCCATAGATAAATCCAGGTCATCAGTTAAACCCCATAATCGGGTTCCTCCTAAAAATAGGGATGTTGATGAAACTGGTGACGAGGATATGCCTCAGTGCTTTAAGTGTAAAGGTTTTGTTCATTTTGCAAATGAGAGTCCAAATCGTAAAAAAATACACTGGGAACAAAGGTCTAGCTGCAACTCTTGATGAAATGTCTGACAACTATGACTCTAATGAAGACGAAAAATCAAGTGTTGCGCTTCTTTGTGAAAATATTGATGTTGATAATTGTAGCAATACACATATCAATCTCAATATTATTTCAGAAGAGAACTCAACCAATCTGGAAGAAAAAATTGACCTTTCCGTTAGAAACTCTCTGTCTAATGTTTCAGGTTCCACTATGTGTCTAGCAGCTTGCACATCTCTGATGCCTGAATTATATTCAAGATTGACATGCTCGTATTTTTCACTCAAAGGTCATGAAATGTCAAAGTGTTACAAGTACAAACACAAATTAAGACATGTCAACAAACTTCAACGAAGAGCGAATCGATTAGCAAACAAGCTCAAACTCGTTCAAAAGACCGTTGAGGTATGTAAGATTTTATCTTCGTCAAAGAAGTTAGTTTCCGGGGATAAGTCAATATCATTAGAAAGAAATTCATGGTATAAACGTTATGAGAAACAAAGTTCTATGAATTCTGAACGAAAAGGATATGGTGGACAGATTATTGTTCACCCCAGCACAAATTAGATTGTGTTGGCTTGTGCATCTTGTCTCGTATGCCTGATCCAAAAAGATAAGATGATTGCACATCTCAGGCTCTAGAAAAAGAAAAAAATGCTGGTTTTTTCTTTTCTTTTTGTTTTTGCTTTGAAAGCATTGATTCGTATGGAATTCATGCCACTTTTCGTATCTAAATGATAGTGGAAAAGTATTCTTTGTCTTTTAATAAAAAAAGGTTTTATTCTCGAAAATTCTACAATTTTTAGGGTTATGAGTTATGCGTGCACGAACCTATGTTTAAAGGTTTCATAACCCTACATCCCGTTTTCCTTCTCTAAAACTCTTTTTAAACTTTAGACTGCTTTTTGAGTCTTGTGATTCTCTCACAAACCTGGTTGCATATGGATACTCCAAGCATTATATCTTCTGATAGAAAAGATGTTAATATGATTGTTAAGCCATCAATCATGAAGGAAAAAGAAAGATCTCCAATACCTCCAACTTTGAAAATAAAAAGAAGGAATGTGAGAAATCCAAGAGCGGTTCCTTCAAATTCTCAGAAGTTTTCAGATGTTCTTGAAGAGTTGAAGGAGACAAGGAAGAAGATTCAACAAATAAAGGCTTTTGTGTTTAAGACTCTTGAGATTTAGAAGGCCCTGGTTCGATGACCTCAACTCCTACCTTCATAAACCTTATGTCCCAATGACTGTTGATAACAAGGAGTTCAGGGACGATAAAGAATTTTTCAAAGTTCCTAATGTCTAGGAAACTTCTTATGAGAATTTTATACTTGTATTTTAGAAGGATTACTAGGGTTTGGAATAACCATTATTGTAATTACACATAGCTATGTCCAACGTCTTCATCTTTATTGTTTTTAGATTTACTTACTTAAATTCTAAAGTTGTTTAGAAGACGATTTTGCAGTATTAATCTTTATGGTTTTATATATTGCAATTTGTTATGAGATATGTCTGTTTGTGTCCGTGAACTATGATTGTCCCATACTTGGTCAAAAGTTAAGTCCTTCGTATGTCAATATGAAAGTATTGATAAAGGATTGAATGAACTTTTTGTTAGAACATTGCTCGGTCGAACTCGCATGCGTTGCTATCTCAAGCATGTTTGTCAATGTTAGTGATCAAAACTATAAGTCTTGATTTCTAGTCTATTATAGCTAAGTCTCGGACTAGGATAGAAAGTGTAGTTGAGCTCAAGGACTTCATGGAGATTCATCATACAAGTAGAAGAACTACTCAAGGAACCGGTGGAACTTCTCGACAAAAAGGTATGTGAAAACTTGAACTTATCTGTCACTCAAAAGTCTATCTACTCTATCTCCTACTCTTTGAGACAAGAAGTCGTATGCTATATATATAGACTTGGATTATACACATTTGGTATTTCGAGCCGACTATACCTCGCCTATATATATCTCGAAATATGTGTTGGTAAGCTTTTCGTTTCGATCAAGTTTATCTTTACCATGTGACGAATGTCATGATATGTTTCAATCACTTTGAAATTGCTTTGACGAGAAATGGTGCAACAACTATATAACATCATCTAAGAATGTTTCAATGATTGGAATGAGAGTTTAGATTACATAACCAATGGTGCACATAAGCATTATTGTGGAAACACATTTATTTATAAGTACTATTCCTTGAACCAAAGTTTGCGAACTTTGTTGATCAAGAGAACCGGAAGAATGGCGTGAGCCAAGTCCGCGAACTCAGTCCGCGAACTGCCGAAGTTCTAAAACACGAGAATTTCTGCTGGAGTTGACAAACTACTTGCGTGAAGCTAAGTTCGCGAACTGGCGAAGTTCTCAAACCCAAGAATTTCTGCTGGAGTTCGTAAACTCTGCCCGGTAACTTAAGTCCGCGAACCTAGTCTTCGAACTTGAGAAGGTTATATATCTGAAGATGATTTCTGAACTTAAACTTAAAAAGACTAAGGAATGCAGTTTGCAAACCGTGGATATAAAAGTTCATGAACCGATTCAAGTGAATCAAATCATCTTTACTTCAATTGTGTCTTGTGTAGTACATAAGATTTCCTTGCAATTGAACAACTCTCTAACTAGTTCATTTGAAGTCATTTGAACTAGTTATGGTGAAGAAGAACGTGGTTGATATGAAATGCTTATATGGCTAACCTTTTGGTTAACTATTGTTGAACCAACAAGTGCATACGTTTGGGTACGGTTAACAAACCTAGAAGTGTGTGTGTAACAAGCTAAGTTTTCGATCTAACGGTTGAGAAATATTAGCTTGAATCTAAATCAGGTTTTCATCTAACGGAAGATATTGAATGCTTTGTTACTAATCTAACATTGATTTCAAACTCTGATTTGAAAGACTATATAAAGGAGACATCTAGTATTGTGCAAAACTAATGCCCACACCTTCCGTGTGATACTAGTTTGCATACTAGAGTCGGTTCTCCTTTAACCTTTGGTTTTCTTCTTCTAAAACCAGGTTAACGACTTAAAGACTTCATTGGGATTGTGAAGCCAGACCGATACTACTTCTATCGTAGTTGTGTGATCTGATCTTGCATCTTCTATCGTACGAGTACAATCAGATTGATTGGCTTGAGATTGATATCTTCGATAGGAAAGATATAAAAAGTAATCACAAACATCTTCGTCTCATTGTTTGTGATTCTGCAACATCTTGTTTCGCTACCATACGATTAATATTGTTGTGAGGTGATTGATAACTCTAGGCTGTTCTTCGGAATATAAGACCGAATTATCAATTGGTTCCTGTTCACCTTGATTATTATCAAAAGACGGAACAAAACTTTTAGGGTTTATCTGTGGGAGACAAATTGATCCTTTGATATACTTATCTGTGGGAGACAGATTTGTTTATTGTCAAAGCCTGCGATTTTGGGTCGTAGCAACTCTTAGTTGTGGGTGATATCAGCTAAGGGAATCAAGTGCGCAGTATCCTACTGGGATTAGAGGCATAGGGAGTACAACTGTACCTTGGATCAGTGGGAGACTGATTGGGGTTCAACTACAGTCCAGTCCGAAGTTAGCTTGGAGTAGGCTAGTGTCTGTAGCGGCTTAATACAGTGTGTGTCCAGTATGGACTAGGTCACGGGGTTTTTCTGCATTTGCAGTTTCCTCGTTAACAAAATTTCTGGTGTCTGTGTTATTTCAATTTCCGTATTATATTGTTTTATCTTTATAATTGAAATAATACAGGTTGTGCGTTAGATCATCAATTAGAGTAATCCAACCTTTGGTTGTTGATTGTCATTGATTGATCCTTGTATATTGGTCTTCGGTACCATCCAAGTTATTCCTTGTATTTGATTAGAACTCGCAGTTCTTGCTTGAGTAAATCAAATCAAGAAGAGAGATATAAACTCGTTGATATACTTTTAATTGATTGAGTCTTGTTGATTCTCTTAAAAGTATATTCGAGTTAGTCCATACAGATTGCTAAGCGAAATATTAGGTGGTGTTGTTAGACCCTCGATTTTTCTATTGGTATCAGAGCAGGCAAACACGTTTAAGACCTTACAAGTCTGTGTTTGTAGCGATCTGACTCTATGGACAAGGGTACTATCTCTGATGAACGCTTTATCAGAAATAAAAGTTATATCTCATCTAACTCTATTAAAGAGAAGGGTTCTACAATCTTGAATATATATGAACCTTCTGTACTGACGAGACAGACTAACACTGACATGTGTACTCCCGATTACCCTTCAAATGTGAGCATCTCCATTAATGAACAGGATTCAGCTGAAGAGAGTGAATTGATTCTAAATCTTCTTAGAATCCAAGCTGATAGAGTCAATCGGTTGAAGCACCATGTCAATGTTCTACTTGGTGTAATAAGAGATTGCAAACCCAAAGGTAATATTGAAGTTCATTCTTCGTGTACGTCTCTTGAAGCTATCCTTAGAAGATATGCCTTGGAAATTGACCATCGCTTGAGTAAGCTCTCTATTCAAGGATGTTCAAAGCAATCTAATATGCCAAGTACTTCTGACTCAACTAAAGATGGTTCATGCTCAGAAGTAAAAACGGAATCCCCTTCTAGTAAAACGGATGTGCCTGAAGTCACCATCACTCAAGGATGTTGCACATCAAATGGAGGGAAGAAATCTTCTAACGTTGATATTAAGACTGTACTATCTAATCATTATGATGATCAGAAAGTATGTCTTGTCTGTGACACAAAGAGTTCTGTTAAACGAAAAGGAACCTCAAGGTTGAAGAAAAACTCCTTGGTACAACTTCAACACACCTTTAGATTTAATTCTTAAAGGTGTAACTGACATTCGAATGACTAAGCCAATTGGTTTTCGTACCTACCCTGTGTATCTTACCAGGAAAGTCAGTTCAATGAGTTCCTCGAACATTCAAGAACAAAAAAGACGTCTTAATAAACATCGTCTAAAGGAAGATCGTCTCGTGGTCTCTGGAAATAACGCTGCTCCTGTTGAGAAAGGAAGTTCAGAAGAAAGAAGGAAAATTGATGAAATGAGAGATAATCTGAAAAAGATAATTGAAGGGTATAAAGAATTCGTCAACAGGTTGTCTTTCTCCTCAAACCAAAATTCTTCTAGTAAGAACTCAAACTATGTCTCGTATTTTGATGACAGTAAGTTTTATGATAATTTCTCACATAAAAAGGAGTATGTCTCTAGATTCAGGAGGAAAAAGAGACTTAACCATAAACAAAAATCTCTTGATGAGCGTGTAGCTCATACTTGTGCTAATTAATCACAAGGTTTGAAGAGCTTACTCATAAAAACCCTATTGAGTAAGATGTGTTAATAATCAGGTATACTTTTGGCATCTGCATCTGTTGAGTTGAGTTATCTTCTTATCATCCATAGCTAAACTATTTGATGTGCTTAAGGTATTGTTGTATCTAAATTTGCTTCTCTTTTCTTTAAGAAGTTCCGTTTGAGTCTTGTTTCTTGCTACAACTATGCTCAAAACTGCTTTCCTGAGTTATGGATTTTCTCGAGTCTTTTGTTGCAAAAGTCCCTTTTGGGATTTATTTTTTTTGGGGGGGTCATGTTGTACTCGAACGGATATCCGTGTTCTGGGACGAGCCAACTGTTTAAGAAAACCCTAGAATCCCTTCCCTAAGAGACCCTTAAATATCAACCTATTGAGTTACGAAAGTCACGTACGCATACTCTAGGTTGGCTTCTGGGTTGTCAAGAATGTCTTCTTCTTCATCTTGCTATGGTGGTTTTTCAAGAGGATTCCTTGAAAAAGGTTGTGTTGTTGAGTCCAAGAAGAAAAGAACCCTTGTAGATGAAGATCATCCTAATGCTTCATGTTATTTTTCCTATATTCATGAGGATGGTGAAAAGGATGATATGATCTCTGCTGAAGTTGGTCATGACTTTCTTAAGTACTTTGGGGAAGCAAAACAACAGCTCATTGTTACTCTGAAAAATCTTGATGTATTGAAAACTGAGTTGGAAAAGGTTACTACTGACCTTGGTCTCATAAAGTCTTACATCAATGATCTTCGCAAAGAGAAACACCTCTCCGATGTTGCAATGAATGTTGTTGATCACAAGCTCTAAGACCCTTGGTCTCATGAGGATTCTGAACCGTACATATGATCTTAGTTCGTGTTCGGAATAGCACTGGAGTCTGTTTTTCTTTAGCTTGTTTTATTTATTTGTTGCCTAGTATGTCTTCTTTTTGGTTTAGTTGGAAGAATAACTAGTGCTTGAATAACAATGATTGTGACTACACATAGCTATTATTTTCATCTTATTGTTCTTTTTTAGGTTTATTGGTTTAAATTCTAAAAATATTTGGAGGATGATGTTTTTGCAGTATTAATCATTATGATTTTTTATATTGCAATTTGTTATGGGATTACGTCCGTGAACTATATTTTTCCCATACTTTGTCAAAAGTAAAGTCGTTCGTGGTCAGTATTCACGTACTGGTAAAAGAATGAATGGACTTTTGACAAATACAAAAGTTAAACCTATGTTGTCAATCTTTGATGGAAGATAGGTTAAAATCTTTTGTTTTCAAGGATTATGTCTATTATTGTCTTTATGCAACTAGTGATTGAAGATAGAATGAATCCTTGTGTATTCCGTAGTATTGATCATCCCCGATCCATATTTTATGTATTATTGTGAGGCTCCTAATGTTGAACATTATACAACTAAGTTGATTTTCTTAGCTTAGTTGTTGTTCCGTGAGATATGTTATGTCGAGCATATTTAACTAAATTAATCATCTTGTTTGGTTATTTAGTTATTGCTCCGTAAGTATTCTTATGTCGAGCAAAAAAAAATAACAATTAAATTGATTACTTTTGTAATTAGTTTGGTTGTGTATTCCAATTAGATTAATTATGGGTTCTCTTGTAATTAATCTAGTTGAGTATTTTCGTGACTCCATAAGGTTTTCTTGTGTTGAGTATATGAACGGTTAAGCTAATCATTATCTTATGGTTAACTTAGTCGTAGCTCCGTAAGTTATCTTATGTTGAGCACAATCAATTGAATTGATCACTTTTGGGGTTTAATTTGATTGCGTATTCCGATTAAATTAGTCATGGGGTTACTTGTAATTAATTTGATTGAGTTTTTGGATATAGAAAATCATTCTCATGGTTTTTCGTGTCCAATGAAAATCCTTCTTTTCTTTAGAAATTAAGGTCGCTCTTGTTGTTCTTTCGGGAATGACATCAAATTGGGGAGAGTTCTTTTGAACTTTTGCTTAATGGTCATATCTTGAGGGGTGTGCGGTTGTGGAATTTTAGAGGGGTTATCTTGTATCTTTAAACTCCTTGACGAATGCATTTAGCTTCGGCTTTATGATTGCATCTAAATTAGTTGGTATGTATTTTTTTCTTTTAATCATGAAATGTCTCTTTCAGAAATTTCATTATGATCTCGTTCTTGTACCTTTTCCAATTTTATTGACAAAAAGGGGGAGAATTAATATGTAGTTCACACTACAAATACATATGGTTTTCGGATCATTGTGTAAGGGGGAGTGGTTTCCATGTGATATGGAGTATTGACTAAGGGGGAGTGATACATATCACCGTAGTATTATTTTTGAAGTTGTGATACAATTGGGATTTGACACTGTGTAATAATACTATGACACTGTATAACAATGATCAAGACCGATACTTTCTCATTGTTATAGCTATGGATCATCAACAGCGGTGATGCTAAACCTACAACCTTTGGGATCATTGGAGTACTTGGAAGTGACGAAGATTTCGAGGAACGTTGAAGATTAGACATGTGTAATAGGATCTACTAAAGTTTCTTTATCTTTTTTGTATTCCATATATATTGATAGTTTTGTCACTAAAATTGACAAAGGGGGAGATTGTTAGAGCATTGCTCGGTCGAACTCGCATGCGTTGCTATCTCAAGCATGTTTGTCAATGTTAGTGATCAAAACTATAAGTCTTGATTTCTAGTCTATTATAGCTAAGTCTCGGACTAGGATAGAAAGTGTAGTTGAGATCAAGGACTTCATGGCGATTCATCATACAAGTAGAAGAACTACTCAGGGAACCGGTGGAACTTCTCGACAAAAAGGTGTGTGAAGACTTGAACTTATCTGTCACTCAAAAGTCTATCTACTCTATCTCTTACTCTTTGAGACAAGAAGTCGTATGCTATATACATAGACTTGGATTATACACATTTGGTATTTCGAGCCGAGTATACCTCGCCTATCTATATCTCGAAATATGTGTTGGTAAGCTTTTCGCTTCGATCAAGTTTATCTTTACCATGTGACGAAAGTCATAATATGTTTCACTCACTTTTAAAATTGCTTTGACGAGAAATGGTGTAACAACTACATAACGTCCTTTAAGAATGTTTCAATGATTGGAATGAGAGTTTAGATTACATAACCAATGGTGGACATAAGCATTGTTGTGGAAACACATTTATGTATAAGTCATATTCCTTGAATCAAAGTTTGCGAACTTTGTTGATAAAGAGAACCGGAAGAATGACGTGAGCCAAGTCCGCGAACTCAGTCCGCGAACTGCCGAAGTTCTAAAACACGAGAATTTCTGCTGGAGTTGACAAACTACTTGCGTGAAGCTAAGTCCACGAGCTGGCGAAGTTCTCAAACCCGAGAATTTCTGCTGGAGTTTGTAAACTCTGCCCGGTAACTTAAGTCCGGGAACCTAGTCTGCGAACTTGAGAAGGTTATATACTTGAAGATGATTTCTGAACTTAAACTTAAAAAGACTAAGGAATGCAGTTTGCAAACCGTGGCTATAAAAGTTCATGAACCGATTCAAGTGAATCAAATCATCTTTACTTCAATTGTGTCTTGTGTAGTACATAAGTAGTTCATTTGAAGTCATTTGAACTAGTTATGGTGAAGAAGAACGTGGTTGATATGAAATGCTCATATGGCTAATCTTTTGGTTAACTATTGTTGAACCAACAAGTGCATATGTTTGGGTACAGTTAACAAACCTAGAAGCGTGCATTGTCAAGTGTGTGTAACTAGCTAAGTTTTCGATCTAACAGTTGAGAAATATTAGCTTGACTCTAAAACAGGTTTTCATATAACGGTAGATATTGAATGCTTTGTTACTCAGATAACATTGATTGAAAACCCTGTTTTGAAAGACTATATAAAGGAGACATCTAGTATTGTGCAAAACTAATCCCCACACCTTACGTGTGATACTAGTTTTTATACTAGAGTCGATTCTCCTTTAACCTTTGGTTTTCTTCTTCTAAAACCAGGTTAACGACTTAAAGACTTCATTGGGATTGTGAAGCCAGACCGATACTACTTATATCGTAGTTGTGTGATCTGATTTTGCATCTTCTATCATACGAGTACAATCAGATTGATTGGCTTGAGATTGATATCTCCGATAGGCAAGATATAAAAAGTAATCACAAACATCTTCGTCTCATTGTTTGTGATTCTGCAACATCTTGTTTCGCTACCATACGATTAAGATTGTTGTGAGGTGATTGATAACTCTAGGCTGTTCTTCAGGAATATAAGACCGTATTATCAATTGGTTCTTGTTCACCTTGATTATTATCAAAAGACGGAACAAAACTTTTAGGGTTTATCTGTGGGAGACAGATTGATCCTTTGATAGACTTGTCTGTGGGATACATATTTTTTTATTATCAAAGCCTGCGATTTTGGGTCGTAGCAACTCTTAGTTGTGGGTGAGATCAGCTAAGGGAATCAAGTACACAGTATCCTGCTGGGATAAGAGTTGTAGGGAGTACAACTGTACCTTGGATCAGTGGGAGACTGATTGGGGTTCAACTACAGTCCAGTCTGAAGTTAGCTTGGAGTAGGCTAGTGTCTGTAACGGCTTAATACAGTGTGTGTTCAATCTGGACTAGGTCCAGGGGTTTTTCTGCATTTGCGGTTTCCTCGTCAACAAAATTTCTGGTGTCTGTGTTATTTGAATTTCCGCATTATATTGTTTTATCTTTATAATTGAAATAATACAGGTTGTGTGTTAGATCATCAATTAGAGTAATCCAACCTTTGGTTGTTGATTGTCATTAATTACTCCTTGGATATTGGTCTTTGGTACCATCCAAGTTATTCCTTGTATTTGATTATAACTCGCAGTTCTTGCTTGAGTAAATCAAATCAAGAAGAGAGATATAAACTTGTTGATATACTTTTAATTGATTGAGTCTTGTTGATTCTCTTAAAAGTATATTCGAGTTAGTCCATACATATTGATAAGAGAAATATTGGGTGGTGTTGTTAGACCCTCGCTTTTTCACTTTTGACAAAAACAAAAGATAAAGCCTATTGTATGTCATTATGCAAATATTGATGGAAGATAGGATGAGATTTTGTTTACAAAGATTATGTTTATTATATGTCATTGTGCAAATGGTGATGAGAAATAGAATGAATCTTGGTCTATTCCACACTATTGATCTTCCCTGATCCACATTTTTATGTATGTACTGTGCGGCTCCGTAAGTTCTCTTATGTTGAGCATATCCGGTTAAGTTAATCATATGGTTTCTCTTGTGGTTAATTTAATTGAGTTTTTGGATACAAATTCATACTCTTATGTGATTTTTTAATGTCCAAAGAAATCCTTATTTTCTTGTGAAAGTAAGGTCGCTCTTGTTGTTCTCTCGAGAATGACATTATATGGGAGAGAGTTCTTAATTGAACTTGTGCTTAATTGCCAAATCTTTTTGGGGAGTGCGGATGTGGAATATTATAGGGGTTATCTTATATCTTTATAAACTGCTTGATGAAAGCATTTAGCTTAGGCTTTATGATTGCATCTAAAAAGTTGATATGTACTTTCTTTTGGTCATGAAATGTCTCTATGGAAATTTCATGAGGATCCCACTAGTTTTCGTACCTTTTGCCAATTTTATTGAAAAAAAAGGGGGAGAATTAATGTGTAGTTCGCACTACAAATACATATGGTTTTCGGATCATTATGTAAGGGGGAGTGGTTTTCATGTGAGATGAAGTATTGACTGAGGGGGAATGATACGTATCACCATAGTATTGTTTTCGAAGTTGTGATACAATTGAACTTTGATACTATGTAATAATACTATGACACTGTGTAACAATGATCGAGAGCTTTTCTTTTCTCATTGTTATGGCTACGGATCTTCAACCACGATGATGCTGCATTGAATATCTTTGGAATAATTAGAGTGCTTGGAAGTGACGAAGATTTTTGAGTAATGTTGAAGACCAAGAAGATTATGCATGTGGAAGAGAAGCTGCAAAGTTTATTTATTTTGTATTCCATATGTATTGATAGTTTTGTCACTAAAATTGACAAATGGGGATATTGTTAGAGCACTGCTCGGTCGCACTCGCAAGCTTTGCTATCTCAAGCTTGTTTGTCAAGTTTAGTTGAAAAAACTATAAGTTTTGATTTCTAGTCTACTAATAGCTAAGTCTCGGACTAGGATAGAAAGTGTAGTTGAGCTCTAGACTCCACGGTTTTCATCATGCAAAGACGGAGAACTACTCAAGGAACTGGTGGAACTTCATCGACAAAAAGGTATGTGGAGACTTGAACTTATCTATCACACTCAAATATACTTTATCTCCTATCTTGAGACAAAAGTCATGTTACTATATAAACTATGATTATACACATGTACTATTTCGAGATGAGTTTATTTCACTTACCTATTTCTTGAAATATGTGTTGGTAAGCTTTCGCTTTGGCCAAGTTCATCTTTACTAGTGACGAAAGTCATATTAGTTTCAATCACTTGAAAATCGCTTTGATGAAAAATAGTTTGTGGACAACAACTATATAACGTTCTCTAAGAATGTTTCAATGATTGAAATGAGAGTTTAGAATACATAACCATGGTTGGATATAAACATTGTGAGACAACTCATATGTGTGTAAGTCCAATATACTTGAACCAAAGTATGCATACTTTGTTGCTCAGGATAACCAGAACTAAAATTCGTGTACCAGTACGCGCACTGCCGGAAGTTCACATCTCGTGAATTTCTGCTGAGTTTGTGAACTGAAAACAAACTTAATCTGGGTACTTAAGTCCGCGTACCAGTATGCGTACTTAAGTAGGTTATTTGCTAACAACAATTTAATTCGTGAACTAAGACATTTATATATTAAGGAATGCAATCTTTGCAAACTGTGGCTATAATGTTCATGAATCGATTCGAGTGAATCAAAACTGTTTTTGTTTCGATTGTGTCTTGTATACTTCTATGAGATCTAATCAATTGAACAACTCTCTAACTAGTTCATTTGAGTCATTTGAACTAGTTGTGGTAAAGAAGAATAAGGTTGATATGAAAGTGCTCATATGGCTAACCTATGGTTAATTACCGTTTAACCAACTACTTGTACACGTTTAGGTACGGTTACTCAAACCTAAATGAAGTTACATGTCATGTGTGTATAACAAGCTAAGTTCGATCTAACGGTTGAAAGATATTAGCTTTAATCTAATCGGGTTTTCATCTAACGGTGAATATTGAATGCTTTGTTACCAAGGTAACTTAGATTGCAAACCTTAATTTGAAGACTACATAAAGGAGAACTCTAACAACTGGGAAACCTAATGCCCACACCTCATGTGTGATACTAGTTGTAAGCTAGAGTCTATTCTCCTTTAACCTTAGGTTTCTATCAATACCCTGTAGGTTAACGACTTAAACATTTCATTGGGATTGTGAATCCAGACCCAGCTATCTTCTATATAGTTGCGTGATCTGATCTTGTTGTTTCTATCGTATTTGAGTACAATCATAAGGATTGGCTTGAGATTAATTTCTTTTATAGGCAAGATAGAAAAGTAGTCACAAACTCTTCTTCTCTTCGTTTGTGATTCCACAATATCTTGTTTCACTTGTCGATTAAGATTATTGTGAGGTGATTGATATTTATAGGTTGTTCTTCGATAATGTAAGTCTGGTATATCAATTGGTTCCTGTTCACCTTGATTTATTAAAAGATGGAACAAAACTCGTAGGTATTTCCGTGGGAGACAGATTTATCTATTCCTGTATACTTTTCAATATGATACAGATTTGTTTATTAAAGTCTTCAACTTTAGGTCGTAGAAACTCTTAGTTGTGGGTGAGATCAGCGAAGGGAATCAAGTGCGTAGTATCCTGCTGGGATCAAAGACGTAAGGAGCGCAACTGTACGTTGGTTCAGTGTGAGATTGATTGGGGTTCAACTACAGTCCAGACTGAAGTTAGTTTGTAGTAGTCTAGTGTCTGTAGCGGCTTAATACAATGTGTGTTCAATCTGGACTAGGTCCCGGGGTTTTTCTGCATTTGCGGTTTCCTCGTTAGCAAAAGTTCTGGTGTTTGTGTTATTTCTTTTCTGCATTATATTTTTTTATATAATTGAAATATCACAGGTTGTGCGTTGAATCGATCAATTGGGAAATCCAACCTTTGGTTTTTGATTGAAATTGATTGATCCTTGAACATTGGTCTTTGGTACCGTTCAAGTGATTTCTCTTGTATTCAATTAGACTCGCAGATTTCTATTTACTTGATTAAGTATTGAATCGATAAATTGAGATATAACTCTTTGATATACTTTTTATTAAGATTGAGTCTGACTGTCTAGTTGATTCTCTTAAAAGTATATAGGAGTTTGTCTATACAGATTGCAAAGCGAAATATTGGGTGTGGTTGTTAGACCCCCGCTTTTTCAAGTTTTTCATATCAATACCCTTTTTATCCATTTCTTTTTCCTTCTTTTAACTCTTATTCAGGTTCTCAGAATCCATAATCGATTTCAAATCCTAAGTAATTTTAGCTCTAATTAGTTTTTTGTGGTTGTTCAGGTTTCTGTCTTGTATCTGTTGTTCACCAGGGACTTTCGCTGATCTGGTGGAGTCTCTTGGGTAACCCCTCTGTCTCTTTGAACCGTGTCTTGTGTTTGGAAAAAATAAAAATAAAGAATTGTCTGATCCCCACCAGGTTCACGCTTCAGTTGCTCCCTTTGGTTTTTCGTTCTGTTGGTGGTCTGTCATGCTTGTGTTTTGTCTGTCAGTTCGATGGTTCATGTGGGTTATCTATTAGGCGATTTGGTTTTTTCCCTTTACTTTTAGATTTGATTTCTATCATATGATTTGTGTCTCATGGCATGAATCTAGCACTGCTTATGAAATTGTTAGTATTGTTTATGAGGAAGACTTAGGATTTTAAGGAGGTTCTGTTTGAACTATTTACTTCTATAATTTTATCAAAATAAGACTCGGTGATGAAATGCATGAGCATTATTCAAAAGACCAGCCCGTGTCAGTCCAGGGTGGGGCCCTTCTCTGGTAGAGGCCGCGGGAGAGACCGTGGGATGCAAATAGGCAACATCCTTTTCCCATAGCTTGCCGGTAATATGCTCATTGCTTCGAATAATGTGTTTTTTTAAATCTGTGGTAAGATTCTGATCAGCAGTGTATGACCTTTTCTAAACAAAACAATTATCATTGAACTACAACTCTTCTGCATAAAAGTGAGTATATTCTAAAAAAACAATTATCATTGAACTACATCTCTTCTACATAAAAGTAAGTACATCTGAAGCAATATAACATTATCGTCTGGTTATACTAAATATATAATATTTTTTTTTATTTTTTATTTTTTATTTTTTGATGGAAATCACATTTCAATTCATTCAAACCAAGATAGTGATTACATGATTGCTTACAAGATTATCAAAAACATCAAAATACAAGATAATCAAAACCCTAATACAAATGACGACACCAAATGCAAGTTCATCGCAAAGAGAAAGAGCCATGAAATGCAAAGACATCAAACTTTTATAGACGTAGTAGTGATGAATGATGGTGTGAACCGGAATCAACTCCAACCCTTTAAAATGATAATCTTCTTCAATAAGAGATGCTCCAAATAAAATGGAGTATATGTTCATGCATGAAACCACGCGTTGGTGGTTCCTTATTAGGTACATACTCCATTTGATTTTATTTAACAAACTTTGATTCTTCAAATTAACTATCATATGCATCACAAACATAACAAAAATATTAAGAAATAATTTTATGTTTATAAAAACAAAAAAAAAAAACACATGCGGTAAAGAACTCGTTTGGGTGACATGTTTTAATTTTCTTATTTTCTATTTTAGAAAAGTAAAATTGCTAAGTGTCACCAGGTTTTAGATGTTCTACACCCAAGTCCTAAGATTGATAAACTAAGAGATGTGGAAAAAATAGTTATTAGGTAAGGAGAAATATAGATAAGGCGATCACGCATGATAATATTGGACATCTATCAACAATTTTCAATCACATAAATCCTTCGTTTATTGGAAATCGAACTCGATTAATACTTCATGGAGTTAGTTCTGATTATGAGTTATCAATGATTCCAGGTCGTACAATATATTATTGTTTAAGTTACTTCAAATAACACCTAAGTTATTGAGAACAAATATTGTCGATGGTAAAGAACATCTATGACCTGTAAATTATGTTTAGGGGCTAGATGGTAGTTTACGCTGACAATTACAGATTTACTGACTCTCACTATGCGGCGACAAAACCCGTCATAGCTATCAGTACGAGAAGAGTGGTTTACAAAGCTATCTCCATGAAAACTGGATAACGGGAACAACCACATCATAGCTGAGAGGATTTTGATGGTTTATAGGACTTTGCGGAGCCTCTCCAGCTTGATGTAGCTTGTAACGAGTATACTCGATTACATGATTCATGTTTGTACGAACTTTTCTGTCAACGGTTTCTTCTAGGGGGTTCAGAGTTCCATCAGGTCGCCTAAGTTGGGCATAAAACAGTTTAAAAACTGATAAAAGTACCCTTGAATTCTGATTAACCATGAAATATTCTCAAAAAAGTTAGTAAAAGGAAACAAGAAACAAAGAGAGAGAGAGAAAAAAGAGATAGATAACCTTTTTTTGATTAAAATGACCAATTTCTTGAAATGTTTTTGTGAACTTTGAAGACACTAGCGATGCATAATGGTGACAAATGCGATGGATTACAACAAAAATATGTAGGTTACTTAATAATTTCAAATAATGCTTAGGTTTAAAATTATACCCATAATTCAGGTTATATTCCTTTAGTTCCACCGTCTTAACATGTTTATATTCGCAAAATCTTTTTGAATATCTTTGGAACCAAAAGGTAAGTGATTTTGTATAGTTCCTGGTTCAATGAAGAATGAATATGACGATGTGCCCAATGTCGTGGGTCCTTTAATGCATAATTGAAAACCACTTCATCGTCTTAAGGCTTAGTCGTATGGCCTTCTAATCTAGCATCTAGATTGGAAGTCCACGTTAGTTAGGACAACCTCTTAAGTCTTATGGTAGTTCTAATCTAGCATACTAGATGCGCTGAATCATTCAGCGAAAATTAGATTTAGGAAGCTGCGCTGAATCATTCAGCGAAAAGTAGATTTAGATTGCGTTGAATGGTTCAGCGCAACCTTCTCAGCCGTCAGATCAAAAAATAAATCTAGATGCGCTAACCATTCCACTAAAAGGTGATTTTGATTGCGCTAAATGGTTCAGCGCAACTATCTCGCTACTATGTTAACAAATAGACAACACTTTTTTTTTCGAACTGCAACACTTTTTAGCTAATCTAGCAGCCAAATCTAATAATATCACAAAAAGTTAATTCTTGTAAGTTTTTTTTTCTTGGAAGGGACGCCGTATAAGGCCTTTATTACGAAAAAAAAATAGTGTTTACAAGAAGCTAGTTGGGAGCGTAGCAACAAGCTGAGCTCCAACGTACTTTTAAATAGCTACACATAACGATTTTCAGGGTTTCGGTTGGATATTTTAATTTCAATATTAATTTTCACGGTCAGTAACAAAATATAACAATGCTATTGCATAAATAAGTGGTGGTAACTTGGTCAAAGTCTAGGAATAACAAAATAGGATAGGAATTTTGGGCTTGTCTGTTAGAGCATTGCTCGGTCGAACTCGCATGCGTTGCTATCTCAAGCATGTTTGTCAATATTAGTGATCAAGTGTAGTTGAAGCTCCAGACTCCATGGCGATCATCTTACGAAGACGAAGAACTACTCGAGGAACCAGTGGAACTTCATCCGACTAAAAGGTATGTGGAGACTTGAACTTATATATCACTCAAAAGTCTATTTTATCTCCTACTCTTGAGACAAAGTCGTATAAGTATGATAGTTTTCATACATACACATTTGCTATTTCGAGCCGAGTTTACTCGCCTATCTTTTTCTCGAAATATGTGTTCGTAAGCTTTCGCTTTAACCATTTTCATCTTTACCCGTGACGAAAGTCATGATGACGTTTCAATCTTGAAAATAGCTTTGATGACGATAGTCGTGAATAACGATTGTTATAAAATTATAGAAGAATGTTTCAATGGTTGAAATGTAGAGTTGAGATTACCATCTATGGATATAAGCATATATAGTGTGTTCGCACATTAGTGTATAAATCCATGTGCCGGAAGCCAAGTGTGTGCATATGTGTGCATGCGGTATTGGTGAAGGATACAGGTTGAGTACGCGTACCCGTACGCATACCCACATAAGTTTTCATACCGAAAATTTATGATGGAGTTTGTAAGTTTTCAAACTAGTAAACCAGTCACCTTAGGTACGCGTACTCACGAAAGTTTTCGATTCGAAAATTTCTGCTGAGTTTGTAAACTCAAATCTGGTAGCTAAGGTACGCATACCCGTACGCGTACTCAAGCTGGTGATATCTCAAATCGGTAGTTCATGAACTTAAAACAATAAATTATAAGGAGTACAATCTTTGCAAACCATGGCTATATTGTTCATAAATTGATTCAAGTGGATCAAACCGATTTTTTTTCAATTGTGTCTATGAATAAATACCTAAGCAATTGAACAACTCTTCAACTAGTTCTTATGAGTCATTTGAACTAGTTATGAGAAAGATGAATACGGTTAATATGAAAGTGCTCATATGGCTAACCATTGGTTAACTATTTGTGAACCAACTAAGTGTACACGTTTAGGTACGGTTACTCAAACCTAAATGAATACATTTAATTTGTGTGTGTGACAAGCTATAACGGTTGAAATATATTAGCTTGGTGGAATCAGGTTTTTCATCTAACGGTGAATATTGAATGCTTTGTTACCAAGGTAACTTAGATTGCAAACCCTGATTTGAAAACTATATAAAGGAGACATCTAGCATCTGTAAAAACTAATCCCCACACCTCATGTGTGATACTAGTTGGTTTGCTAGATTCGATTCTCCTTTAACCTTAGGTTTCTTCTCGAGACCCTGTATGTTAACGACTGAAAGACTTCATTGGGATTGTGAAGCCAGACGAAACTACTTCTCTTGTAGTTGAGCGATCTGATCTTGCCATTTTCTATCGTACGAGTTCAATTGAATAATTTTCTTGAGATTGTATCTCCGATAGGGAAAGATAAAAAGAAATCACAAACATAATCTTCTCATCGTTTGTGATTGCACAATATCTAGTTTCGCTACCATACGATTTAGATTATTGTGAGGTGATTGATAATACTAGGTTGTTCTTCGGGAATATAAGTCCGGTTTATCAATTAGTTCCTGTTCACCTTGATTTATTAAAAGACGGAACAAAAACTCTTGGGTATTTCTGCGGGAGACAGATTTATTCAATTTTATAGACTTTTCTGTGTGAGACAGATTTGTTTATCAAGTCTTCGACTTTGGGTCGTAGCAACTCTTAGTTGTGGATGAGATCAGCTAAGGGAATCAAGTGCGTAGTATCCTGCTGGGATCAGAGTCGTAAGGAGCGCAATTGTACCTTGAATCAATGTGAAATTGATTAGGGTTCAACTACAGTCCAGACCGAAGTTAGTTTGTAGTAGGCTAGTATCTGTAGCGGCTTAATACAGTGTGGTGTTCAATCTGGACTAGGCCCCGGGGTTTTTCTGCATTTGCGGTTTCCTCGTTAACAAAACTTCTGGTGTGTGTGTTATTTCTATGCCGCATTATATTTTGTTATATAATTGAAATATCACAGGTTTTGCGCTGTATCGATCATTTGTGTAATCCAACCTTTGGTTGTTAATTGGAAATTGATTGATCCTTGGATATTGGTCTTTGGTACCATCCAAGTTTTTATCCTTGTGTTTGATAAAGACTCGCAGATTTCTATTTGCTTGAGTAAAGATCAAATCAAGAGATTGAGATATTAACTCCTCGATATACTTTTCTCTAGATTGAGTCTGACTGTCTAGTTGATTCTCTAGAAAGTATATTGGAGTTAGTCCATACAGATTGCTAATCGAAATATTGGGTGAGGTTGTTGTACCCCCGCATTTTCAATTGGTATCATAGCATACAAACACATTTAAGACCTCAAAAGTTTGTGTTTGTAGTAATCTGATTCTGTGGACAAAGTAGTATCTCATATCTACGCATAGTCTATGTCTTCCCATGCTTTTGATTATGTCAAGTGTCTTGGTTTTTCCTCAAAGGATAACTCCTTAGATGATTCTTCCGAGTCCAGAGAAAGGAACGAGACAATTGACAGGATGTCATAAGTAGAAATGAATATCACCAGAACCAAAGAAAATCCAACAGAGACAATTGATTTACACAATCATTTTCAACTCTTGGATCAATTTGAGAAGTCTCTTAGTCGAGAACGTGAACTCTACAAAATCATTGAATCCTTCTCTAACAATATTAAGAGACTCACTCAAGAAAATATTAGCATCCTTGAGAATGTTGTTAAAGAGGGAATAATTAGAGAAAAACGTTTGATTGAGACACACTTCTCTTATTTGAACAACCTTCGTGTTGAAACAGAGAATATTGTTGGATCTCTTCACCTACCCAAAAAACAGTCTGTCTCCTTGATGAAGGGAAACACTGTAATGAGAAATTCTCTTGTGTCACATGCTGAGTTACCTGACATGAATAAATACTCATGAAAGGAAGTCCCTGCAAAATAAAAAAGGCTAACTTCCAAACGGGACATGGGTTTGAATCAGATATATTTTAACAATTCTCTTCCACGAACTTGTTCCTTTTGTGGGAAAAAGAATCATAGTGATAAACATTGTTTTTTCAGGAAGAAACAGATATCTGATCTTCAAACTCTTATTTTATTTACCGTCAACCATGTTAATCATGTGGTGGCATCAACAATGGATTTCACTCCCACAGAAAACCAGAATTCTCATGACCACTTATTTCAAAGTCTTTACAGGGATCGTGTTTATACTCATGGTGTAAACTACACCACAAAAACACAGTTTCCCAGTGTACATGAGAATAAAACTGGTAGGTCTAAGTCTAGAAGGTGGAGACCTATCTCAGGTAATCCTCTGGAATCAATTTCTAGAGGACCTAGACTTAGTCATCGAAAGGTTCCATTTAATGGATTCTCTCAAAGGACTATAAGAAACTTCTATGAAGTCAAAAATAGTCAAAGAGAGAAAAGGAATACAAACAATAGACTGACTGATGATATCCCTAAATCTCTAAACACTCATGGTGAGATCATATCTCATCCTGTTACCTAAATATAGGTATTCACATCCTTATGTCTAACTTGAGAGTCACAAGGATGTATGTTTATGAGATGCTCAAGTCTTAGGACGATTATCATCCATTCTATTGATATCTGTTTTACAGGTTGAGTATTCTGCTACTCTCCGTATTCAATGTATCTCTTTTGCTCTATCTTACTTCCATATATTGAGCCTTGTTTAAAAGAGACATTTTGAGAAACAGTTTGTATTTCCTTTTGAGTCCTTCTTGTTTCTGACATATTCTCCAGGTCCATGTACGTCCAAGTCTTCCCTAAGGAAATCTAGGGTTTCTATCAAGGGTGTCTCCCTTGGTTGTCAACATATATATGCCTTGTATGTGTTTATCCTGTTCCCAGAAAAATATGTCTATGGGAACCTCTGTTGAACCTCAAAAAGAAGTAAATATTGAGATGGAAGAAGACTTCAAAGGATTTGATTCAGCTCGAGATATGATTCTGAAAAAGATGCTTGAAAGAAAAGAGTATAACTCTTGGATAGGAGAATCTGTCAAGGATTTAATCTTCGTTCAGACTGAGGTTAAGAACGAGCTTGCTAACCTTCAATTGCAGATAAACCAACTCATTGATGGACAAGCAAAAATCCTTGATAATCAAAACATCTTGATCAGGAACCAGAAGAAGGTCATCCTTGATTGCGTCGAAGCCAGGCATCTTGCTCGCATCGTTGACTGAAAAACTAATGTTCTAACTCATGAACATGGCGTCTCTACGGTCAAGAAAATCAAGGATATCAATGACTCCTATTTTGATGGACCTTTTCAAAGGTATGAAATAATCAAAGAAAACTTATTTATTTTGTCTAGTAAATCTTCTTAAGAGAATTTTATTCTTGTTTTTGTTTAAGAAGGACAACTAGGGTTTGGAATAGCCATTATTGTGAGTACACATAGCTATGTCCAACATTTTCATCTTCATGCTTGTAGATTTATTTGTTTAAATTCTAAAGTTGGTTTGGAAAATGATATTTGCAGTATTAATCTTTATGGTTTTATATATTGCAATATGTTATGGGATATGTGTGTTTGCGTCCGTGAACTATTATTGTCCCATACAATGTCAAAAGTTATCTCGTTTATATGTCGATATGCATGTATTGATACAAGAATGAATGAACTTTTGACAAACAAAAGTTAAGCCTATTATGTCAATTCTTTGATGGAAGATAGATTAAAATCTTTTGTTTACAAGGATTATGTCTATTGTATGTCGTTATGAAAATAGTGATGGAAAATAGAATGAATCCTTGTATATTCCTCAGTATTGATCTTCCCTGATCCATATTTTATGTATATACTGTGTGGCTCCATAAGTCTTCCTGTGTGAGCACTTCCAACTAAACTAATCATAGATTCGTTTGTTATTATTTTGGTTGTTTATTCCGATTAGATTAATCATGGATTCTCTTGTGGTTAATTTGATTGAGAATTTTTGGGTAACAAAATAATTTTTTGGTTGTTGGTGTCCAAATAAATACTTCTTTTCTTATAAAAGTAAGGTCGCTCTTGTTGTTATCTCGGGAATGACATCAAATGAGGGAGAGTTATTTTGAACTTGCGCTTAATTTCCATATCTTTGTGGGGAGTGCGGTTGTGGAATATTTGAGGAGTTATCTTGTATCTTTATAAACTCCGTGATAAATGCATTTAGCTTCGGCTTTATGATTGCATCAAAACAAAGTTGATATGTACTTTTCTTTGGTGTTGAAGTGTCTCCATGAGAATTTCATTAGGATCCCGTTTTCGTACATTTGCCAATTTTATTGTCAAAAAGGGGGAGAATTAATATGTATCTCACACTACAAATACATATGGTTTTCGGATCATTATGTAAGGGGGAGTGGTTTTCGTGTTGAGACGAAGTATTAACTAAGGGGGAGTGATACATATCACCATAGTATTGTTGTCGAAATTGTGATATGAGAACTTTGATGCTGCGTAATAATACTATGACACTGTATAACAATGATCAAGAGATTTTGTTTTCTCATTGTTATGGTAACGTAACTTCAACAACGATGATGCTAAACTTACAACCTTTGGAATCATTGGAGTACTTGGAAGTGACGAAGATTTCGAGTAATGTTGAAGCACCAAGGAGATCAAGCATGTGGACGAGAAGCTACAAAGTTTTTTCTTTTTTGTAATCCATATATATTGATAGTTTTGCCACTAAAATTGACAAAGAGGGAGATGATAGGGTGTAGAATACATCCTATTTATAATCTATTGTTTATGTTTTCTCTGCTATTTTTCTTGTAAATTATGTATTTTACGTTTGTTTTGAGTTTTATATATACTTTGGAGTCATACGGAGAAAAAAAAAGAAATCAACCGAATGAGCAAGAAGGGAACAAAGATCATTTCGTAAGCCAATAATATTGGGAGCTGAGTCAAGGTTAAGGGGCTGGAAACTTTGGTTAGCCCTTATCAGAAGTGACCGAGTGGCAAAATCCGTCGTAACTTATAACCCTACCCTAAAATCGAGAGAGATGTTTCTCTCATTCATAAAAGTCACCTGAAATTAAAAGAGCAGCCGCTGCTGCTGCATTTGTTCTGTCCGAGAGATTGAGAGAAGAAATGATGAATAAAGATGAAATTGAAGGTACGCGCTGAAATCGAGAAAGAAAGTAAAGAATTTAAGTTCTGTTAAGTTTGGAAATGTTGGGTTTTTCTCAGATTTGAGATATAAGTCGATCTGTGGTGCTGATGAAGGTGATTTAGGGTTTATGAAGAGTAATTGATGAATGAGGTTTGGAGATGGATGTTGTGAATCGAAGAGCTGACATTGAATTAAGGGTTTTGAGAACGAGAAGACCTTGATGCTGTTGATTTGGAGATGATGAAGTCTGAGGTTTGGGAAGAAGCTCTGCTGCAATTCTTAGAAATAAGAACAGATGGGTTTGTACTGGTTTAATTATGCTGAATCGATTGATGCAGAGACGAAGAAATTGAAGTTAGGGCTTGGAATTGGGGGTTTTGCTTCCGGTTCTGAAATAACGAATCAAGGGTTTATTGTGTTTTGAATTGAGATGGAGATGTGTTTCAGTGGTTGAATGACGAATATGGGTTCTAACTGATGAAATAGGAGATGGGTTAGATGAACAAGTGAAGCTCTGCTGCTGTACATGGAATGAAAAAATAGATGTATGTTAGGAAATTGTTGCAGGGAAAGAAGAATCGCCTGAAATTGGCTTGAGAAATTACCGAGAAACAGTCAGAACTCGGCTGGCATTCCGTTCATACGAGTCATCTCAGTGACTCAGGAAACCCAACTCAATAATCAGATCATTCAGCTGAGTTATCGAATGACTGTGAAGCTGACTCTTACTACCCTTGACCCATTGACTGATGAAGACTGTTAGTTTGACAATTAATTTTAACGCTACAGTGACGGAATATTTTGTTGCTGGGAAGAATATAACAGTGACCCGTAGTGGCTATTCTGTCCGGATTCCGGTAGCACCAGAGACAATTCTGGCGATCCAAATATTACATACTTTTGTGTGACTTTCTCTCACGGGTGTGAAGAATTAGAATTGAAGTTGGATGAAGAATTTGAGGAATTGGGCTTGAATTTGGAAGAGAAGATGGATGAATTTGAGAAAGACAAGGATTTGGAATGTGGAATTATTATGGGAAAGGGATCATATTCCTAAGAGGAGTGCAAGAAATTTGAAGCCTATAAATAGAGAAGTTCTTTACATCTCTCTACACTGAGACACTTTTACACCTCTCTACACACACAACACTTGTGTTTTTGCTTGCTTTCAAAATTCTTCTTTTAATTATTTGTGTGAACTTTAAAAATTATCCCTTTAATTATTTGTGTGAATTTCAAAAACATGAGTAGCTAATTTTCTTATTGATTGAGGATGAATTCCTAGTTCTTAACATGTTTTGAGTTTTGTTTTTAAATCTACTTTGAAGTTTTTCACATGATTATCGTTTGTTTTTACTAATAGGAATGTTTATACATTCATGGTTGATTGATAGATTGTTTAGGAGGCCAACTAAATTGATTTTTTAATTGATCTAAAGCTAGTGAAAGTTATGAGATAAGTAATCGTTTCTTGACTCTTTACATATGTAGCAAACACGAGACCTTGCGGGGGGATTCCGTGGAGCAATTGTGTGTGGAAACAACGTTAGCAAGTAGACCTTGAGCTAAGAGTCTAACTACTAATTATCAACCTAATAAATTAATAAATCTTAATGCGTTTAACTAAGTTACATCTTGAGTGAGCTACTACTAGGTGGTTTGGTGAATAGAATCCGGTAGTCGAGAACTTCCGTATCCAGTGATACTAGGGATTTAGGGGTTTAGCACTGAGCTAGCTGCTTTACCTACGGTTGGTGATAATCTGTGACTAATAAAAAGTGGAAAAGAACATAACTTGAATCATTGTTTTGCAACGAAGAAGGATTCCTTGATATAATCTCTCTTATTGATTTCATCTTTATCTTTTTAATTGCTTTATTTATTCTTTTACTTTATAAAATCTAAAACCCCCCTTTTTTGTTACATTATAAGACAATTAAAACCTCTTGCTCCTCGTGGGAACGATCCTTACTATCGCTATATTACTGTTAATTAGTGAGAAAAATATTAATTAATTTTTTGTGGTTACGACACGCATCAAATTTTGGCGCCGCTGTCGGGGAGCAGCGGACGATTTTAGTTTTTTTATTTTTCTTTTTGCTTTATTCTTGCTTTGTTAGATTCTATATCGTATCTAACTTAGTTTTCGAGAATCTTGTTTCAGGTACTACATCTTTGGTGAATGCTTAAAGAGGGCAAACAGAGTCCAATTGGTATACTCTTCGATCCGGCACTCAACTAAAGGACCTCTTTCGAGCGGTTAACACTCCGCTTCCTCCTTCTTCATCTAGTGAGTTCGCAGATTCCGATATAGACGAAGAAGAAATGGCTGATCGTACACTCAAGAATCTACCTTCTCACAAGCTCGATACACAACAATGGTGTATCCAAACTAATTAAACCTTCGAGATCAAGCCGGGGTTGATTAGAGAGTTACGAAAGTTTCATGGAATGGTGAATGAAGATCCAAACAAACATCTTGTGGACTTCTCTACCATAGTCAGGGCTACGCTTCCACCGGAGACTAATGCGGATGGAGCAATGTTGAAAGCTTTCCCGTTCTCTTTGGCGGGCAATGCTAAGGAATGGTTGTATTATTTTCCTTCCGGAAGTATCACCACATGGAATGGGATGAAGAAAATTTTCCTCGAGAGATATTTTCCTGCCTCAAAAGCTACTCAAATTCGCAAGGAGATTTGTGGGATGAAGCAAAATATGGGAGAGTCATTGTATGAATGTTGGGAGTGATACAAGAGATTGGTGGAAACCTTTCCACACCATCAATTCAGTGACGTCATGATACTCCAATACTTCTATGAAGCTCTCCACCCAAGTGATAGATCTCTTCTTGACGCCGCAGGTGGTGGTGCACTAATGAACAAGACGTTGACCCAAGCTAGAGAGTTGATTGAAAGTATGGCTGCAAACTCGCAAAAATTCTACACAAGAGAAGAAACAACGGTTAGGCGAGTGCATGAAGTTTGTGATTCATCATCATACCTTGGACAAAGGATGGGGATCATGGAAAGGGTAATGCAACGAATGGCCGCGGTAATGCTTTATATCCAAATCATTATTCCGGATGATGAGACCGAACAAGTAAATGCTTTATATCCAAATCAAAGGCCAAGGTACGATCCATACTCCAATACATACAATCCCGGTTGGAAGGATCACCCTAACTTTAGTTATGCCAATAAGCAAGCGGCGGCTCCTAATCCATATGTACAACAAAGTGGTTTCCAAAAATCACGCTTCCAACCTCAACAACAATTCCAACCACAACAAGTCAAGGAGCGTGATTCTTCGAGTGATGACAAGCTCAATGCGTTAATGCAAGGCATGCAAGGTCTTACTTCTATGTTACAACAAAGCCAACAAAAGAATGAATCAGCCATTAAGGCTTTGGAAACCCAAATGGGACAATTGGCAACCGATGTGCATCTATTGAAATCTCAAGCATCCACAAAGCTTCCTTCACAACCATTTATGAATCCAAGAGAGAATGTTAATGCGGTTAGGTTAAGAAGTGGGAGACAAGTGGAGAGTCCAAATCATCATGAAGAAGCTAGTGAAGAGGTAGTCAAAGACAAGGAGGAAGTCGCACCAAAGGAGAATTCAACACCAACCGACCAATCCAAGGAACCGGTTCCTAGTTTCACTACTCCACCTCCTTTTCCTAGTCGCTTTGCTAAGTCCAAGAAAGAAGCTTAAGACAAGGCACTCATGGATATCTTCAAGAAGATAGAAATCAACATCCCATTCATAGAGGCCATCAAGACAATGCCAAGGTATGCTAAGTTCATGAAGGAATTATGCACAAAGAAGGATAGGTTGCTTGATAATGAAATTACTAAAGTTGGCGAGAGTGCGTCGGCTATGCTATTGAAGAAGATGCCTACAAAGTGCACGGATACCGGTGGTTTTACGGTGCCAATTTTGGTACAAAAAGGTTTGAACATGCTTTACTTGACTTGGGAGCTTTCATAAGTGTAATGTCGGACGATATATATGACACCTTGAATGTTGGACCTTTGAAAGATACAAGAGTTATTATCCAATTAGCAAACAAGTATAACATATATCCTAAGGGACTTGTAGAAGACATGCTAGTGCAAGTGAATGAGCTAATTTTTCCGGTTGATTTCTTCGTGGTGGATATGGACAACAATGAGAATCGGTCATCTACTTCTTTACTTCTTGGGAGGCCATTTATGAAAACCGTAAAGACGAAGATTGACGTTGATAAGGGTACACTTACTATGGAATTCGATAAGGAGATAATACACTTCAACATATTTGAAGCCATGCGCTACCCAAGTGATGTGCATTCCGCTTACTCCATTGATGTGGTTAGTTCGTCAGCGCAAAAAATGGTGGAATTGAGTCGAAAGGACGAACTTGAGGTGGTGTTGCAAAAGAGCATTGAATTGGACGTCCCCGACTTGTCTAATTTGGATGTTGAAATCTCCAAGGAATTGGTGGAGATGTGTGGTGCCTTGACGGCATTGCAAGAAGCTAAAAAGAGTAATGTTTCATATATTTCTTTACCCACGGATGATGAATTACTTGTACCATCTATTGTGAAGGCGCCTAAGCTAGAATTGAAGCCACTTCCAGAACATTTGAAGTATGCTTTCTTGGGGAGATGAAGATGAGCTTCCGGTGATTATTGTAAAGAACCTCACACCGGTACAAGAAGACCATTTGCTTAGAGTTTTGAAAGAGCACAACATGGCTATTGGGTGGACAATTGCGGACATCAAAGGCATTAGTCCATCCGTTTGCATGCATAGAATTCTAATGGAAGAGAACTTGAAGCCGGTACGTGATGCTCAACGTAGGATTAATCCTCCCATGATGGAGGTTGTGAAGAAAGAGATACTCAAATTGCTAAGTGTAGGGGTGATCTACCCAATATCCGATAGCAAATGGGTTAGTCTGGTACAAGTGGTACCAAATAAGTCCGGTATTACGGTTGTTAGAAATCAAGACGATGAACTTGTTCCTACAAGAGTTCAAACCGGTTGGAGAGTGTGCATTGATTATCGAAAGCTTAATTCCGCAACTCGAAAGGATCACTTTCCTTTACCTTTCATTTATCAAATGTTTGAGCGGTTAGCGGGGCATTCTTATTATTGTTTCTTGGACGGTTATTCGGGATACAACCAAATTGTTATTGCACCGGAGGACCAAGAGAAGACTACTTTCACTTGTCTGTTTAGAACGTTTGCATATAGACGGATGCCGTTTGGTCTTTGCAATGCACCGGCTACTTTCCAAAGATGCATGGTTAGCATATTCTCGAACTATGTGGAGCGCATCATCGAGGTATTTATGGATGATTTCAGTGTTTACGGCAATTCTTTTGATAGTTGTTTAGACAACCTTGAACTAGTTCTTAAACGATGCATAGACACAAACCTTGTCCTTAATTGGGAGAAATATCACTTTATGGTAAACCATGGCATAGTACTTGGTCACATCGTGTCCTCTCGAGGGCTCGAAGTGGACAAGTCAAAGATAGATTTAATAAGAAACTTACAATATCCCACTTTGGTGAGGGAAATCCGTTCATTTCTTGGCCATGCAGGTTTCTATAAGCGGTTTATCAAGGATTTCTCCAAAATCTCCATGCCGATGTGCAAGTTATTACAAAAGGAGGTACCTTTTGACTTCAACAAGGAATGCAAGGATGCCTTTGACAAATTTAAGGCAATGTTGACAAGTGCGCCAATTATCAAATCACCGGATTGGAATCTTCCATTTGAATTAATATGTCATGCTAGTGATTATGCGGTTGGCGCCATTTTGGGTCAAAGAGTGGACAAATTGTCCCATGTTATCTATTATGCATCGAGGACCCTTAATGATGCACAAATCAACTATTCTACCACGGAGAAGGAGTTATTGGCTATAGTTTTTGCATTGGAAAAGTTTCGATCATATTTGGTGGGCACAAAGGTTATTGTATATTCCGATCATGCCGCACTTAAATACTTAATAAAGAAGAAAGAAGCTAAGCCAAGGCTAATCCGATGGATCCTATTGCTACAAGAGTTCGACATAGAAATTCGAGACAAGAAAGGTGTGCGGATCATCTCAGTAGACTTGTTATGCCTCAAGAAGAACTTCCATTACAAGACCACTTTTCGGACGAACAACTTTTCTCCTTGGAAAATTCTACACCTTGGTACGCGGATATAGTAAACTACTTGGTAACAAGGAAGGTACCTAATACAATGTATAACTTCCAAAAGATGAAACTTAAAAAGATAGCCAAGCAATATGTGTGGGATGAACCATACTTATGGAAATATGGCGTGGATCAAATGATACGAAGGTGCGTGCCGAATTCCGAATTTCAATCTATTCTCTCTTTTTGTCACACTCTTGCTTGTGGTGGCCATTTTGGTTCTAAATGTAACGCTCTCAAAGTTCTCGAGAGTGGATTTTATTGGCCAACCTTGTTTGAAGATGCACATGTTTTTTGCAAATCGTGTGATAGATGTCAAAGAACGGGCAATCTAGGTGCTCGAAATCAAATGCCACTCACACCAATCCTCATCGTTGAGATTTTTGATGTGTGGGTAATCGATTTTATGGGCCCTTTTGTCAATTCAAATGGAAATTTTTATATACTTATTGCGGTGGATTATGTTTCGAAATGGGTGGAAGCTAGAGCCACTAAAACTAATGATTCTCAAGTTGTTTGTGATTTTGTAAAAGAAAACATATTCACTAGGCATGGTACACCAAGAGTGGTGATAAGCGATGGAGGCTCACATTTCAAGAAGGCTTTCCACGCTCTCCTCAAGAAGTACAACATTACACATAAGATTGGTACGCCTTATCATCCACAAACTAGTGGACAAGCGGAAATTTCAAACCGGGAAATCAAGTCCATTCTTGAGAAAACGGTGAATACTACAAGGAAAGATTGGAGCTTTAAGCTTAATGATGTACTTTGGGCGTATAGAACGGTGTACAAGACACCAATTGGAATGTCTCCATATCGGTTGGTTTATGGTAAAGCTTGTCATCTTCCGGTTGAACTTGAACATAAGGCTTATTGGGCGATAAAGAAATGCAACATGGAGTATGATGAAGCGGGGAAGCAAAGAAAGTTACAACTACATGAACTAGAGGAGATACGTAATGATGCTTACGAGAGTGCCCAGATTTACAAGGAAAAGACCAAGCTTTTTCATGACAAGATGATTTCTCGGAAAAGCTTCAAAGTGGGACAAAAAGTCCTTTTATATCATTCTCGCCTTAAACTATTTCCTGGAAAGTTAAGGTCCCGTTGGATTGGACCATATGTTGTTATTAATGTTTTTCCTTATGGTGCAGTTGAAATTACTAGTCTTAGAGACAACTCGGTTTCCAAGGTCAACGGCCATAGATTGAAGCCATACTACGAGAACATCGCATATGTGAATGTGGAGGAACTTTCATTTGAGGATTCACTTCCTCTGGAGGAGTAATGTGAAGCAAGAGCCAAGTCGGGCCGTCGACTTTAAAACAATCGCTTAATGGGAGGCAACCCATAGGTTTTGTATTTCTTATCCTTTTACTTTTTATTTTCTTTTTGTTTTGTTTATTTATTTATTTTTTCTTGTTCCATGTCATGTTACACCTTGACTTTACTAGGACGATTCAATTACATTGAGGACAATGTAAGGTTTAAGTGTGGGGGAGTGCTTAAGCATATTAAAAAAATAATAAAAAAATAAATTGCATAAAACCTCCAACTTTTAGAGATTCTAGAGTCACTAGCATACTTCTAGGTATGTTTACATAGAGAATTCTGACCTACATAAATGAACTTGGAACTGTTAGGGAACTACGTTCGGATTTCTTGCTTGTTAGAGTGTTAAATAATGGATTTAATCATGTCGGTAATGCAGATTAGGAGCAGGGAGACGTGCATTATTAGAGTTGTTGATCAATCATTAGTGGAGACTACCCTATTTATATCATGCGAGGCACCGACCATATTTCTTTATAAATAACTAAAGAGCTTTCTTTCGAGTGTGTGTCACCGTACGTTAATTCCGGGTAGAATGGTGAGCTACCCAACCTCCCACCAATAGAAGCACTACTCTTTGATCTCTTGAGTGCTAATTTTGTCAATTATGAGGGTGACGTCTATAGATGAAAGCCTCCTTCTTGTAGTTCGATTTGCAGTTAGCACCATTCTCTCTCTCGACAACAACGGGTCCATAGAAACACCATCATCATCAACAAGGGAGCGACATCAAAATCTACAAGGAAAGTTGAAAACGTTCAAGGTTTACAAGCAATGGAACAAGAAAAGAGTAAATTTCATATCCAGATAAAGCAACATATAATGAGAGTATTTTTACATATACATGTTGAAGACTTATTTACAAGAGCAAAGAAAAGCAAAAGGTGAGAATTATTGAAGTTTATGATTTCGAGACGATACAAGTTGTGAAGAATCAAGCGGTAAATTACTTTTCCCACGGCCATGGTTTGTTTTTATTTTCACTTTGTTTTGTATTTTATTTCTCTTGTCTCTAAAAAAAAGGTAAATTAAAAAAAATAATAATATCCATCCAATAATATAATAAAATTTAAAAAATAATAATAATAAAGAAAAAAAAATGATGGCAAGAGAAATTTTTGTTTTTATCTTTTATTTAATAAGCCGTGGGGAAGGAAAATCTATAAGGAAGTTTCAAGCGACGAGGATTTTAAGGTAAAGAGTTACAAATTGTCAAGGATCTATGAAGTTCAAGAGTTTATCATAAGTAGTTGGAACCGAAGACGAAGACCAAGAAGATGAGGATGAGGAGTCGAAGATGTTTCTATTGGATGCCGTGAGAGTGGTGTTATCATAATTGGCAATCGGATGTGAAGGTAAGTAAGTAATCTCATCCTCGATAATAGTGGTTGATTTCCTTTCTTAGAGATCGTCAGAAAAATGGTTTTTCAAAATATTAAAAGATGTGGGTTTTTAAAATATTTCGGAAGTTGTCCTTCCCACCATTCAACGTGTTGCAGGAATTCTCTCTTCATTCCTACCTGCACATAAGTAAGAACCATAAAAAGTATGTCCTTTGAGTGCAATTTCATAAAACCCTTTTTGGTGAGGCAGAAGTCGAGGCGAAATGCTTATTGATCGCTTCTCAAACACGCATTCTCTCATTATGGTGTGGTTCACTCAACATTTAAGAATGAGAATATGTTCTTTAGTATTTCTAACTTCTTATTACTAGCATGCAGAAACTCTATGTCCTCATAACTCTTTGGATGCTTGGGACGCTGGAACGCTTTGAAGTTGTAAGTTTTAGTTTGATTTGCTCGAGGACTAGCAAAGTCTAAGTGTGGGGGAATTTGATAGGGTGTAGAATACATCTTATTTATTATCTATTGTTTATGCTTTCTCTGCTATTTTTCTTGTAAATTATGTATTTTACGTTTGTTTTGAGTTTTATAGATATTTTGGAGTCATACGGAGAAACAAAGAAGAAATCAACCGAATTTGAGCAAGAAGGGAAAAAAGATCATTTCGTAAGCCAATAATATTGGGAGCTGAGTCAAGGTTAAGGGGCTGGAAACTTTGGTTAGCCCTTATCAGAAGTGACCGAGTGGCAAAATCCGTCCCAACTTATAACCCTACCCTAAAATCGAGAGAGATGTTTCTCTCATTCATAAAAGTCACCTGAAATTAAAAGAGCAGCCGCTGCTGCTGCATTTGTTCTGTCCGAGAGATTGAGAGAAGAAATGATGAATAAAGATGAAATTGAAGGTAAGAGCTGAAATCGAGAAAGAAAGTAAAGAATTTGAGTTCTGTTAAGTTTGGAAATGCTGGGTTTTTCTCAGATTTGAGATATAAGTCGATCTGCGATGCTGATGAAGGTGATTTAGGGTTTATGAAGAGTAATTGATGAATGAGGTTTGGAGATGGATGTTGTGAATCGAAGAACTGACATTGAGTTAAGGGTTTTGAGAACGAGAAGACCTTGATGTTGTTGATTTGGAGATGATGAAGTCTGAGGTTTGGGAAGAAGCTATGCTGCAATTCTTAGAAATAATAACAGATGGGTTTGTACTGGTTTAATTATGCTGAATCGATTGATGCAGAGACGGAGAAATTGAAGTTAGGGCTTGGAATTGGGGGTTTTGCTTCCGGTTCTGAAATAACGAATCAAGGGTTTATTGTGTTTTGAATTGAGATGGAGATGTGTTTAAGCGGTTGAATGGCGAACATGGGTTCTAACTGATGACATAGGAGATGGGTTAGATGAACAAGTGAAGCTCTGCTGCTGTACATGGAATGAAAAAATAGATGTATGTTAGGAAATTGTTGCAGGGAAAGAAAAATCGCCTGAAATTGGCTTGAGAAATTACCGAGAAACAGTCAGAACTCAGCTAGCATTCCGTTCATACGAGTCATCTCAATGACTCAGGAAACCCAACTCAATAATCAGATCATTCAGATGAGTTACCGACTGACTGTGAAGCTGACTCTTCCTCCCCTTGACCCATTGAATGATGAAGACTGTTAGCTTGACAATTAATTTTAACGCTACAGTGACGGAATATTTTGTTGCTGGGAAGAATATAACAGTGACCCGTAGTGGCTATTCTGGCCGGATTCCGGTAGCACCAGAGACAATTCCGGCGATCCAAATATTACATACTTTTGTGTGATTTTCTCTCACGGGTGTGAAGAATTAGAATTGAAGTTGGATGAAGAATTTGAGGAATTGGGCTTGAATTTGGAAGAGAAGATGGATGAATTTGAGAAAGACAAGGATTTGGAATGTGGAATTATTATGGGAAAGGGATCATATTCCTAAGAGGAGTGCAAGAAATTTGAAGCCTATAAATAGAGAAGTTCTTTACATCTCTCTACACTGAGACACTTTTACACCTCTCTACACACACAACACTTGTGTTTTTGCTTTCTTTCAAAATTCTTCTTTTAATTATTTGTGTGAACTTTAAAAATTATCCCTTTAATTATTTGTGTGAATTTCAAAAACATGAGTAGCTAATTTTCTTATTGATTTAGGATGAATTCCTAATTCTTAACATGTTTTGAGTTTTGTTTTTAAATCTACTTTGAAGTTTTTCACATGATTATCGTTTGTTTTTACTAATAGGAATGTTTGTACATTCATGGTTGATTGATAGATTGTTTAGGAGGCCAACTAAATTGATTTGTTAATTGATATAAAGCTAGTGAAATTTAGGAGATAAGTAATCGTTTCTTGACTCTTTACATAAGTAGCAAACACGAGACCTTGCGGAGGGATTCCGTGGAGTAATTGTGTGTGGAAACAACGTTAGCAAGTAGACCTTGAGCTAAGAGTATAACTACTAATATCAACCTAATAAATTCATAAATCTTAATGCATTTAACTAAATTACATCTTGAGTGAGCTACTACTAGGTGTTTTGGTGAATAGAATCCGGTAATCGAGAACTTTCGTATCTGGTGATACTAGGGATTTAGGGGTTTAGCATTGAGCTAGCTGCTTTACCTACGGTTGGTGATAATCTGTGACTAATAAAAGTGGAAAAGAACATAACTTGAATCATTTTTTTGCAACGAAGAAGGATTCCTTGATCTAATCTCTCTTATTGATTTCAACTTTATCTTTTTAATTGCTTTGTTTATTCTTTTACTTTATAAAATCTAAACCCCTCCTTTTTTGTGACATTATAAGACAACTAAAACCTCTTGCTCCTCGTGGGAACGATCCTTACTATCGCTATATTACTGTTAATTAGTGAGAAAAATATTAATTAATTTTTTGTGGTTACGACACGCATCACGAGATTGTTAGAGCATTGCTCGGTCTAACTCGCATGTGTTGTTATCTCAAGCATGTTTGTCAATATTAGTGATCAAAACTATATGTCTTGATTTATAATTTACTTATGACTAAGTCTCGGTCTAGGATAGTCAAGTGTAGTTGAAGCTCCAGACTCCATGGTGATCATCCTACGAAGAGGAAGAACCACTCGAGGAACCAGTGGAACTTCATCCGACTAAAAGGTATGTGGAGACTTGAACTTATTGATAGACGCATTTATGTGTCTATTTTGTTCTCAATTTTCTGTATTGTTAGACTCGATTAAGTACTTATTGTGTTATTTTGTGTTCTTGTAGGAAATTTTAGAGAAATAAGCCCTTGCGGCGAAATGGGCTCAAAAAGCAGTGTTTTACACCCCGGAGAAATTTACCGTAGGCACCCCAGAAATGCACCGGAAGCGTCCCAGAAATGTCCCGGAGGAACCCATAAAAATTACTATTTCCACCCCAACTGATATTTGCACCCCAGCACTCTGGATAAGGGGCACCTTCTTCAACAATTTGAATTTGTGTTTTTGGCCGGAAATGAAGTTTTCAACTGGCATAATTTTGATTGTCAAAATGAATGGGTTAGAGTGCGATTCAATCGCTGAAAATTGGCAGAAAGATGTGATTTGGCATAAGGAACAAAGTTTGGGTGTCGAATTTGATCGGAATCGGCTGGAAATATCGATTTGATTCTCGAGCTCAAAACAGAGCTACACGGACAGAACACACCCTGTACACGCTGTTGTGTGTGTTTTGGCTATGCATGGAAGTGATTAAGGGACGTTCGACGACTTACTAGGTGTGGGAGAGCTGAATTGGAGTGTGCAGAACCAATTCTAACGTGTGACAGAGTTAATTTTGGAAATTTTCGTTATTATTGGCAGCCGAGAATATTTGGATTAAATGGAGAATATATGCAATCAATGGTCGGATTTTTGGCTCCAATTCACTATAAATACAAGGCAAAACAGTTTGGGAAAGGTTGTCGAGAGTTTTGGGAGCTAGGGAGAGCTAGAGAAGACGAAATCAGAGTTTAACAAAACTCTGTTGCTGCTGCTGATGAACACCAAGAACACGAAGAACGGACTCGCTAGGGCAGTCGTTTATGAACAGTGTCTAAGACGCGCAGCGGTGGGTCGCAGCGCAGTCTAAATATCAGCAGCACCTGTCTCTTATCGTTCTTTTGTGACGCCTTCTGTTGGTCGTACATTCACTGTTTTACTCATTTTTATCATTTTAATCAACTTTTGAGCAACATACATGTATTTTGAGATTATGATTAATATGAGAAGCTAAATCCCAACACTGGGGCGATGGAGGAAGCCTTATTTCACACTTGGGTAATTATATTTAATTCTTTTCATGACTTTTGCATTAATTTTAATTGAAATTATGATTTAAATTAATTAGTTGTGATTTGATTTGATGGGTCATGCTTAGCTTAGATGATTTGATGTCCCATGCTTAACATTTACACCTAATATTTTGAGAATCTATCTTGGCAATAAATTAGAGTCGATATATTTAATATATTTTTCGAGCTATTATTGATAAAAGAATTATTATTTGAACCTTAAGAAATGAATTTGGCGGAATCCTAGTCCCAGTACCTCTCGCCCATTGTTAATATTTTTGTATATATTTTTGTTTTAAAAATCTATTCAAGTCCGAGAAACGAAAAGCCTTACTTATCGCAATATTATTACTACAACACTTATCTATCATTAAAAGTGTATTATATCTCCTACTCTTGAGACAAAGTAGTATAAGTA